>NC_079211.1:116897483-117497483 GCF_029633865.1 Lampris incognitus
ACTACATGGTATATTTCTGTCATCCATAGAGTGGATTGAAGGCTTGTGCCTGTCTTGGGGAATTACATGTCATTGTATGTTGACGCAGGCCGGTCATGCCCTCCAGATGCTGCTATCAGTTGGGAGACCCACCGGGCAGTGTAACTGGGCCACTGTTGTTGTCAAGGGAATGTTCGCTTTGCTGACATCCAGTGGCTGCTGTGTAGCTTGTGGGACAGCTTGTGGGATAGCGTGATCCTCCCATGCACTACGTCCCCCTGGCGAAACTCCTCACTGTCACGTTGAAACAAGCGGCTGGCGACTCCACATGTATCGGAGGAGGCATGTGGTAGTCAGCAGAAGGGGTGGAGAAGCGACCGGGACGGCTCGGAAGAGTGGGGTAGTTGGCTGGATACAATTCGGGAGAAAAAGGGGGGAAAAGTCCAACAAAAAAAAAAAGAAGAAAAGAAATACAATTATTACTTTTACCAATTACTGACACAGTAAAAAACAAAAATAAATGAACGAACTTTAATAAATAGAACAAGGTAGCGCGTTTATAACAACAGCAGCACAGCTGAGGTTTTCGGCATTTTGTTTTCCCTTTAACAGCCAACGTAAACTGAAGTGTGACGTCACTGCGGTGAGTGAGAGGGATGTCATGCGTCTAAGCTGAGACAGTATACATTTCCACATTTCAACAGTACAAATGAAAAGTATATATATAGTACAAGAATGTGCCGACAAAATGTATTTGTGCTGTTCACCTTTATTGATAGCCTACATTTACAACCCCCCCCCCCAAAAAAAACGAATATCCGAATCCCACAATTGAAAACCGAATACCCACCCAGCGAACGAATATCCGTATAGTGGGATAATGGGGTGCAGCCCTAGTTAAACATCAGTTTTAAAGCTTCATCATAGTGCCTGTTCTTTCTGATTTAGTTTACAGAGGAGAAGTTGGGACAAGCGGAGAAGACAGAGTTGGACGCTCACTTTGAGAGCCTGCTGAGCCGTGCAGACTGCACCAAAAATTGGACGGAGAAAATATTACGACAGACAGAGGTCCTGCTGCAGCCCAACCCAAGTAAGGCGGAAACGGCTGCAATGACTGTTTCTCCTGACTACACACCCACTAATGCACCACTTCTTTGCTACAGTTGATAATTCCACATGCGTACAATCACACTACAAACTCACTGAACTCAGATCCACAGAGGCCAGCCCAGGTTTTCCCAGATGGTGTTTACGTTTTTGAGAGTTGGCTTGCTAATTTAAAAAAAATAACAAAAAATATAGTAAAACTACAGATTATTTTGCACACACAATTGAAAATTGTTTAAAACTCCGTTTTAGTAATGGACATACATCTAAGTCACCCCGGAGGCACTACACCGCCCTCTAACACCTTTTCAGCGTGATCACATCACATTCTTAATAAATGGCCGAAGTAGTTTTACAGCATTATACGATGTCATTTCCGAGAACAGGTGGCTCTAACTTGTGACTTTCTGATTCTTCATGCTACAGTTGATCAAACTGGTGAGTATTATTGCTTTGCTCCTCAAGTGCCCTGCCATGGAGTCTGTCAATGCCTGTGGACTGATACTGGCACAGATTGATGGTTTATGGTTGGATCTAGACCAAATCAACACACGATCCTCAGTTTCAAATGAAAATATATGTCGGTCAGACAGATAAAGAAACTTGCAATTCCAAAAATATATTTACATCATCATCCTTTGCTGAATAAGCATTACCAACAAAGGCTTTGGTCCAGAGGTTCTTAAATTACTTTTTTTTTTTCAAACCCTTGAATAACATATTTTACTGCAATTAAAAGAAGGCAACATTTTGCTGGTGTCTTTCAACTTTGAGAGAAGTTAAATGTTTGGTCATGATGCTGTGTGTTCTTTGGCTGCACCTGAATCGGCTCCATGCATAACTGTAGTCCACTGACTCCCGTTACATCCAGTTTGACGTCCAGTTACGTCCATGAGATATTGTGGACGTAACTTGATATGTACAACTTGAAACTTTTCACTCATTTGCTGGTAGGTACAGGTGAAAGTTTGTCGACAATTCTGTGCATGTCGTTGACGTTTATCCATGGTAAATCTTGCAGGCATCATAAAAAATATGCCATTGTCAGTAGCACATGCCAACAAATAGGAAACTGGTATGACCGCTGCAGTAGAAACCGGAAGTCGGTGGTCTACAGTTATGTAGAGTCGATTCAAGTGTGGTATACAGATACATATCAAACTGTGCATGGGTAATTATTCACATGTGCTAGCTGCAAAAGCCACCAGGTGTGACAGCCCATGACAGTGTTCACCAGGACCATCATTATCTCGTTGAGAAATTTCTCTGGGGCTTCCGGAGTCTCCCATCTTTGTCGCCCCATAGACAATTCTCACTCATTGTGTGTGACTGTTTCATTGGCATCCTCTTAGGATTTAGTTTCTTATGGCCAGTATTCCTCTGAGCAGTTTGGCTTTTATTTTGTTAAGTGTGGAGTTTGATAGTGTGTAGTGTGTAGTAATGTCTGTGTGTGTCTAACATATGTCATAGCATGTTATGATGGTGTTTTCCAAAGATCTGGACTTTCATTACAGTGGTATTGGAGTGGGAGGTGTGGATTATGTTCTTGCCCAACAATTAACCCTTTTAAAACGGACCTCCCGCGGTTGGCCCCCTGCTCACGGGAGGTCTGAGTTTCTACTGCAGATTAAACAATAAAAATGCCTTTGCACTCTGCTCATAAAATTAGCATATTTCAAAAACTAAAAAGTGTACATAGTTCAAATAGTTTATGGAGTGTTAAGAAATGTTTTGTTGAGGATGTCCGGGTAGTGTAGCGGTCTATTCCGTTGCTTACCAACATGGGGATCGCCGGTTCGAATCTCCGTGTTACCGCCAGCTTGGTCGGGCGTTCCTACAGACACAATTGGCCGTGTCTGCAGGTGGGAAGCCGGACGTGAGCATGTGTCCTGGTCGCTGCACAGCGCCTCCTCTGGTCGGTCGGGGGGTATCTGTTGGGGGGGAGAGGGGGAACTGGGTGGAATAGCGTGATCCTTCCACTCACCACGTCCCCCTGGCGAAACTCCTCGCTGTCAGGTGGAAAGAAGCAGCTGGCGACTCCACATGTATTGGAGGAGGAATGTGATAGTCTGCAGCCCTCCCCGGATCAGCAGAGGTGGTGGAGCGGCAACCAGGATGGCTCGGAAGAGTGGGGTAATTGGCCAAGTACAATTGGGGAGAGAAGGGGGGGGATATTTTGTTTATTTTATGCATTCAGAATGGCTATGGAGCAATATGTTTTGTGTGTTAGTAAAATTTCATTAAAAAACATGTCGGATTTAAAAAAATATTATAACACAACTTCAATACTTTTATCAGTTATTATTATTTATTGGTTTGCATAACCTTTTAGTTTAGGTTGTATAGATTTTTAGGATATGAAGCATTTGAATATACTCCAAGAAATAATATCACAGTAATCAAAAAAATACCAACGGTAGGCACCGGTGGACCATTTCTGTTGCAGAGTTCAAAGGGTATAAACTAGTCTTTTAAATTATTTATTTCCTAATTAAATTTAGAAATAAATACTAAATAAGTCTATTTTGTATTTAAACAATGTACAACTATGAGGCAGATTGTGGTTGGCAAAATAGCAATATGGCAACAAAGTGCAGCAGCCACAGTCAGTGCATTTACATGCACAGTTAAGTCGACCTACAGTTATAGCTTGATAAGGCCATGTAATTGGATTACTGTCATTGTCCCAGTATACAAGAGCTGGGGGAGAATCGATTTATTGACGGAAGTATGTCCGACAACCGGAAGCATGTCCGTACGGTAGGTGGCGATGTGCCCTCTTTCAGCTGGTTGCTAATGGACCTTCTTCCGGTTGACCTATTGTGTCACATACCAAACAAGTTGGCAAGTGGCAAGCGGGTTCCATGTCAAGCAGTGAAAACATGGACAACTTTGCAGCGTTGTACATTATATACGCACTGTACTCTTTACCTTTGGTACAAATTAGATTCACCTATCCCTGGTGCTTATGGTGATGTTCGAAGGCAGAAGACAACGCCATCTTCGCACCAGTCTTTCGGACTTGGGCCGTTTCCAAGGGCAACGTGACGCGAGGTGCCATCTTCTAAGGATTAGAGGCAGCGTTTGCGAATTAGCTAGCACTTTAGCCATTGACTTAGCCATATATTAACGTTACATTTGCCTTTACCCTTACCTCACTGAAAATGCAAAGAACACACTAACATTGCTGCCGAAATGTATTTGAATGTGATCAATTTGCATCTCACTGCTGCAACCCAGGCCCTCCTGCACCTCTTGGTTAAGTCCTCTATGTTCTTTCCTTCGTTTCTCTTCCAAGAAGGGAAAGAAAAAAAAGCATAACCCATTTTCGAGTTTAATACCGGAGCAGCCGTGGGATTTGCTGTGGCAATTCTTCACACAACAGGAACGCTCAGCCATCTCGCCTGCATACACTATCTAATCTAATATATAGCTATATATCCAATCTAACCTAAAATGTTACCTTAAAAAAATACCTAACCTAAAATCTTACCAGAGAAAATATGTGATCTTAACGTTAATTTGAAAAAAAAACATTTAACATACTAATAGAATTAGTAAGAAAAATCTGCGCTAACGGCTAACAACAATGATTAATGTTAGTTGGAAGATGGCGGCTTCCCCAAAATGCAACGCGCGTGTGACATCACGACCGAAAAACCGGTTGTAGTAGGCCTTTTTGAGGCGCTTCCACTGAACACGGATTTGCTCGGGGGTTCTTTTAAATCTCGCTTCGTCCAACTTTTCCGCCACTTTCTTAAATAGTTTGCTGTTCCGCGTTCTCCTTCCATCCATGTTCTTTAGGATAGTCACCCCCTTTATCTGACACGACATAGTTTGTCTCCTCGTCTGTCCAGAAATGTGTGGTTCTCGCTCTACTACTGGCCATGTTGATACTATGCTGGTTCGACTTCCGGGTGAAAGACCTCCGCCCTAGGCCAGTTTGGGGCTTACTGAAGCGTATACATACCAGAGTAAATCAATCCCCAACCGCATTATCTAGGTGTGTTAGTCCGACTTCGAGAAATTCGATTTAGTACGATTTCAGTCGGACTAACACGTTTACATGTATTTTGAAAGTCCGGTTTTAGTCAGATTAACACAATAAATCGACTTTTTCTGACCTCGTGTAAACGTACATGAGCCATCAGCTCACCAACAGTCTGCACCCTTATGAAAATATGATCCTTGAACCAAAGTTTACACAGGCAGTCTAAACTACATCTCCACATTGTTCTACAGTTGTACTGATCGTCGGTCTGACAGATAGTTAGGAAAATCTGGGAAGTAAAGCATTACCAAGAAATTTCTTCATGAATGTGTTCATAGAGGTGTGTAATAACATGTATTAAAATGTTGAAATTCAACTCCAGGGGGAAACCCTGAAAAAACCTGATCAAAGTTGGGGTATTGACACCAGTATTAAAAAAAAATCAACTTCCGGTTTAGGAAAAAAGGCTACCAAAACATTTTTATACATAATTTTCTGAACAAAAAAGTCTCTTGGGGTAAGTCTCTATCTCACTCGTGTGATTTTTTTTTTAATGATTTTTAAAAGATTTTTTATTTTTTTATTCTTTTTATTTTTTTATCCTGTTCTTAAGGCCCTTTCCATCCACCCCCTCCCAGTAAGAGAGCCTTGTTCTTTAATTGATCTATTCTTTTATTTTCATTTTTTGTTTTGAAAATATTGTAGTAAAATAGAGAGGAAGTGGGGGAGGGGGAGTCCGGGTGAGGGTGATTTTTTTGAAAAATATTTAGATAAATCATTTTTTATCATAACAAATCACAGCAATGCTGTAGAGACTTACTTTTGTTTTTTTTTTCATGATTCTGAGTTGATTGCTAGCATTTAATTTTCTCTAGATCTACTCCTTAGTGGAATAATTGCCATGCCAACTTTTTCATATATATTTTTTTGCATTTATTACAATAGTTGCAATAGTCAGAGAAAATCCATGTCAAATGCTTCACAAGTCAATGTCTGAGTCTTCTTCAAGACCATCATGAATACCATTCTTGCATGTAATGCCTTTACAAACACCACATGCTGAGATGCACTTGACACCATTCTTCTTGCAGCTGCATCGCCTGTTGCTGCAATCTCCATTACAATAACAGCTTGTCAACTTGGAGGAGCTCCTCAGGAGCCATTGGGTCTAGTGTTGGAACTGGCTCATAACCATGAACACCAAATGTCCATCCATAGTCACTGGGGTCCAGAGACATGCTCTGTAGAAGAATCCAGTCCCGGGTCTGTAGGTAGGCACGGAGAGAATGCTGTGCAGCCGCACCCTCTGTTGGAGGTAAAGTCTCTGGTTTGATCAGCCCAGCCGCTGCCTTCCGTGAGAACATGGTGTACCGAATTCCACCCAGAATAGTACCTGGTCCATAGTAAATCTATTGGAAGATCACAGTTCCAGCCTGAATCACTGCACCCTTGGTAGCATGAATGTCCATGAAGCCATCTTTAGCAGCAACCAATGCCTCTCTCACAATCGAAGTGTCAGCATCATTGTCAGTCTGCTCCACAGTGATGTTAAGTTTTCTGAACGTTGAGGAGAGGAGGTGAATGAGTTCACTCTTGTTATGGATGTTGTCCAAGAACTTTGCTCTTGGTGTCCAGTGCATCATATCTGGTTGAATCTGGAGATCACAGCATGATTTCTTGCTACGTCGGATGTGGTCATGATCTTTTGGTGATCTGTTATAGCCATCAAAGACCACAATGATCCTTTGAGAGTTATAGCCAAGACGCTGCACGTACCTTAGGTAACTGTTGGCAATCTCCTGCCAAGTCTGGCCTTGTTCCCACTTCACCATGTAGAGAAGCCATCCTCCATCAACCACCAAAGTGGAACAGGGTTGGTTAGTGAGTTCAAGTGGATCAGTCAACTCCTTCAGGCTAGTTTTGGAAAACCCTGCCTTGTTTGCCCTGTTCATTTTGTGATCTTTGTTGCTGAGAAGGGACAATGGGACGGGAGTTAGCTCATACTCCAAGCTTGTCTCAACTGTCATATCCCGTTGAGCAAAAATGATCAGTCGGTTGAACAACTTGAGTGAGTCAAGATGAATCTTCTTCTCGTTGATCTTGGGAATCTTTCTGAGTGATGACAGGGCTTGTACATTTGACTTCACCTCCATGGTTGATGTTGCTGACTGTCCATCCAGCTTTATCTGCATCTCTCTACCTACTTCAGCTGCTCTCTCCGCATTGACTGAGTCATCCCCCGTGCTCGAGTTCTGTGTCTAGCCATTCGCATAATTCAATAAAAACAACCTCTCGCTCATCACCTATTTTCTTTTGTCCTCTCTTCCTTGGTCATTCATCTGCAGTCTTGGAGTAAGGCCTACCCTTTTCAAAAAGAAGTTTGCAGCGCAAATGATACAAGGTTTCTTCTGCTACTAAGTCATTGATCCCTTCCAGACGTCCAAGGACTTCTGTGCCCCAGTCATCTCCACGACTCCTTGCTATCTTCAGCAAGCTTGTCTTCAGTCTATCTGCAGTCACATTATCAGGCACTCTATATTTCTTTCTGGCGTCTGCTAGTTTATGTTCGTAGAGATGAGCGGGTTGGTTGCAAAGAATGCATACATTCTTGTACAGAAGCTGAACGGACCGTGAACTTGAAGAGGTGCATGAAGTTGATGCACTGAACTCAGAGCAAGTGCACCTTTGCTTCAGCTTTGCTGTCTCTTCCTCTGCCTTTGATGCTTGAGCTGACGTCTTGGTGACCTTGACAAACTTGTTGTACAAATAATCTTTACACTTTATGTGGTATCTAAGTCTTCCTTCATTTTCATCCTTCTTCATACGCTCCAAAATTGTAGCATTTTCCATGGCTTCTGCATGTTTCAATAAAGTAGCGTAGCCTTTAGAAGTTCCTTGCAAAAGCCTCTCACCTGGCGTTTCCAGGCCTTCACAGAAGAAGCACTTGAGCAGAGGTGGGTTCACATCATCTTCCATATTAGCCTACTGAAGACCCATAGCCTACACAAAGTAGAATATAGACCAAATCTGTCATAGAGGCACAGTTTCTGAAATATTGTACTGAGGTGTAAAAGAATAGATTTGCTTAACCGTAACAATAAATTAAAAAAAAATCTGAGGCAGTACAGGCTACACCACTTTAACCTAGCTAGGTAGTTAATGGAGCAGACAGCTAGCATTTTACTAAATAGATAAATCAGATGTAGGTTTTGAAGTGTAGTACACACATGAGAGTCAGACACCTTATGAAAACTATGTGCCAGCTAACAAGTATCGTTAAGCTAGTAATGACAACTTTTAGTGGAAGTTAACATTTACGTTAGCCGATCATATTACTTACTGTTAGCTAGCTAACAAGAACAAGCAAAGTTATACCTTTTATGTAACAAATGAGAATCATCAGTGTTGTGCAGAGAAACATTTCAGCTTGTTAGAAAAATTGTTGAGAATACGTACGTATCAGGTGTTGAAAGCAGTATATTCAGTCAGCCCGTGATCAATAGAGAAAAAGGATGTAAATGGCTTCAACATGTTGGGTGCCCTCTACGGCATGGGGGGGGGGGTGATGAGTGGGAAAGTGGATGTGAATATTTTTCTACCAGGGTCTTGGTGAAAAATAAATGCTTGCAATCAACTTAGAATCATGACAAATTCCTAGTTTGACCCCTCAAACGTAAGTTAAGTCCAGCTTTTTTCAATTTTCGAAAATCTGTTGTCGGTACCCTGACTTTGAGCAATTTTTTCGGAGGTTACCCCCGGGAGTTGAATTTCAACATTTTAATACATGTTATTACACACCTTAAGGAACACATTGGTGAAGAAATTTATTGGTAACACTTTACTTCCCAGATTGGTAAAATTCCTGCTAACTTTCCCTCACTAAGAAGCATCACTACATAAGCATCATGTCTTTCTTTTTTCCTGCTGGAGTTTTTTTCCAACACATGCATGTTTGCCACCACATCAGTGGGTGGGACCCGAGCAAAACATTTCAACAGCTGTGCAGACAGACTTGAGGGTGTCTATAACCACGGTTAAGATGCCAGTTGTATAATGTAACCTGACTGCATGGTATAGATGGGTAAAATTACAATTTATTAGTGGAGAAATGTTATGGATTGCAGCTTGAAATGGCGATACTGTGAGCGTTCAGTTGTTACCAGGGGAAAGTATAGTACTGTGCATTTGGGAGAATGAGCGATGTCTCTTTCTACTGCCTGCGTGTGCATGTGTGTTTGTCTTTGTCTGAACTCACAGGGGTTTCCACCTTAGTGTGGGTGTGACTGCTCCTGGCAAAATTGCTTTCAAAATTATTCTTAATTTTGGGCCAGTGGTTTTCTGCACTCCCTGCAACACCTGGGTTGGTGTCATGCAAGCAGTAGATTGGAGGAAAATCTGGAGCGGAATTTAAGTTGAATAAATCGACTAATCCATTTCGTGTGGGTAAAATAAACATAATCAGCACAAGCAGAGACTTGAGCTTCAGGGGGCTGATTTTACACTAGACTGTAGCTCAGAGACCGTTGGAAGAGAAAAAAGAGGGTAAACTGCCACGAATTAGCTGTGTCTGGCGCCCGGGTAGTATAGTGGTCTATTCTATTGCCTACCAACACAGAGATCCCGTTTCGAATCCCCGTGTTGCCTCTGGCTTGGTCGGGCGTCCCTACAGACACAATTGGCCGTTACTGCGGGTGGGAAGCCAGATGTGGGTATGTGTCCTGGTCACTGCACTAGTGCCTCCTCTGGTTGGTCGGGGCGCGTGTTTGGGGGGGGGGACTGCAGGGAATAGCGTAATCCTCCCACGCGCTACGTCCCCCTGGTGAAACTCCTCACTGTCAGATGAAAAGAAGCGGCTGGTGACTCCACATGTAGTGGAGGAGACGTGGTAGTCTGCAGCCCTCCCCGGATCAGCAGAAGGGGTGGAGCAGCAACCGGGAAGGCTCAGAAGAGTGGGGTAATTGGCCGGATACAGTTGGGGAGAACAAGAGAAAGAACCCCCTCCCCCAAATATTCTGATAGAAAACAACCAAGGCAAGTACGACACTGCTGTTGTTTACAGTTCGTTTTTTAGAATTATCAGGTCACTGGCGTCCGGTTAGCGTAGTGGTCTATTCTGTTGCCTACCAACACAGAGATCCCGTTTCAAATCCCCGTGTTGCCTCTGGCTTGGTCGGGCGTCCCTACAGACACAATTGGCCGTTACTGCGGGTGGGAAGCCAGATGTGGGTATGTGTCCTGGTCACTGCACTAGTGCCTCCTCTGGTTGGTCGGGGCGTGTGTTTAGGGGGGGGGGACTGCAGGGAATAGCGTAATCCTCCCACGCGCTACGTCCCCCTGGTGAAACTCCTCACTGTCAGATGAAAAGGAGCGGCTGGTGACTCCACATGTAGTGGAGGAGACGTGGTAGTCTGCAGCCCTCCCCGGATCAGCAGAAGGGGTGGAGCAGCAACCGGGAAGGCTCAGAAGAGTGGGGTAATTGGCCGGATACAGTTGGGGAGAACAAGAGAAAGAACCCCCTCCCCCAAATATTCTGATAGAAAACAGCCAAGGCAAGTACGACACTGCTGTTGTTTACAGTTCGTTTTTTAGAATTATCAGGTCACTGGCGTCCGGTTAGCGTAGTGGTCTATTCTGTTGCCTACTGACACGGGGATCTGCGGTTCGAATCCCCTGGTTACCTCCGGCTTGGTCAGATGTCCCTACAGACACAATTGGCCATGTCTGCAGGTGGGAAGCCGGATGTGGGTATGTGTCCTGGTTGCTGCACTAGCGCCTCCTCTGGTCGGTTGGGGCGCCTGTTCGGGGGGGAAGGGGAACTAGGGGGAAGAGTATGATCCTCCCACATGCTACGTCCCCCTGGTGAAACTCCTCACTGTCAGGTGAAAAGAAGCGGCTGGTAACTCCACATGTATCGGAGGAGGCATGTGGTAGTCTGCAGCCCTCCCTGGATCGGTAGAGGGGGTGGAGCAGTGACCTGGACGGCTCGGAAGAGTGGGGTAATTGGCCAAGTACAATTGGTGAGAAAAAGGGGGGAGAAATCCAGAAAAAAAGTAGCAGGTCACAGATTCATTATGATTGATGTTGATTGGAGGGAAAAAAACGGTCATAGTACAGACTAATATTACTGCCTCAGTAGCTTCTGTGTTGCCTGATTTATTAAGTGGAATAGAGCGGTTCCACTGATGTTTTTCAGATGAGGATTTATTTTCTTTATCCCCCCCCCCTTTGTCTCACCAGTTTTAGCCAACCAATTACCCTGTTTTCTGAGCCGTCCCAGTCGCTGTTCCACCCCCTCTGCCAATCCAGGGAGTGCTGCAGACTACCACATGCCTCCTCTGATACATGTGGAGTTGCCAGCCGCTTTTTTTCACCTGACAGAAGTTTCGCCAGAGGGACGTAACGCGAGGGTGGATTGCACTGTTCTCCCCAGCTCCCCCTCCCCCTGTACAGGCGCCCCAACTGACGTGAGGAGGCACTAGTGCAGTGACCACAACACATACCCACATCTGGCTTCCCACCTGCAGACACGGCCAATTGTATTTGTAGGGACACCCGACCAAGCCAGAGGTAACACGGGGATTCGAACCGGTCATCCCTGTGTTGGTAGGCAATGGAATAGACCATCATGCCACCCGGATGCCCCCAGATGAGGATTTTGTATGAGTTTATGGAAGCATTTCCCAAGGAAGAGCGAGACAGCAGACGGGGAAAATGAGTTGGGTAAAGACAACGCAATAGGCGACTAGTAGGCTATGTTTATAGGCTATATGTTTATATGTTATAGGGCTTGCTATATTTTGAAGTTTAAACATCGAAGCTGCTGGAACCCTCTTGTCTTTGTTCTGATTCTTCCACTTCCTCTATATTATTATTATTATTCCAGGTTTTTTTGCCCTAAAAATGTCTGGATCTCAGATACTGTAAAGCCGAGAGACACCAAACTTGGTCAACCCGTTCCAAATCTTCCCACTACTCTGTCACAAAACAATCAATTGGCCTGTAGGTGGCACTGTTACAAGCAACTTTACATCTTGGCCTCCATCTCCAGAACTGTCTAGTCTAGAATCAAACGTCTTACTTCCCCTGAATCCTTGGTTCTTCCAGGACCTAATGTATATTCCCAATTTTATTTCTGCCATTTTGTATTTTCTGAAAACCCTACTTTTTTGAACTCCTTCTAGACCGTTGATCTGATCTTCGCAAAATGTGGCGCAGATCATCCTCATAGGCCTGTGACAAAACCGTATTTAAAAAAAAAACATGTATAAAATGCGTATAAATGGGGACCGGAGGTTGTGCTCCAATTATCAGGGCATCACACTGCTCAGCCTCCCTGGGAAAGTCTACTCTAGGGTGCTGGAAAGGAGGCTCTGACCGATTGTCGAACCTCGGCTCCAGGAGGAACAATGCGGATTCTGTCCTGGCCGTGGAACAACGGACCAACTCTTTACCCTTGCAGAAGTACTGAGGGAGGCATGGGAGTATGACCAGCCAGTCTACATGTGTTTTGTGGACTTGGAGAAGACTTACGACTGTGTACCCCGGGGCACTCTGTGGGGGGTACTGTGGGAGTATGGGGTACTGGGGCAGTTGCTACAAGCCATCCGGTCCTTGTATAACCAAAGTGAGAGCTGTGTCCGCATTCTTGGCACAAAGTCAAACACGTTTTCGGTGGGTGTCGGACTCCGCCAGGGTTGTTCCTTGTCTCCGATTCTGTTTGGGATATTCATGGACAAGATCTCAAGGCGCAGCCAAGGTGAGGAGTGTGTCCGTTTTGGGAACCTCAGAATTGCCTCTCCGCTCGTCGCAGATGATGTGGTTTTGTTGGCTTCATCAGAACGCGACCTCCAGCAAGCACTGGGGCAGTTTGCAGCTGAGTGTGAAATGGCTGGGATGAGGTCAGCACCTCCAAGTCTGAGGCCATGGTTCTCTACTGGAAAATGGTGAATTGCACCCTCCGGGTTGGGGATGAGTTGTTGCCTCAAGTGAAGAAGTTCAAGTATGTCGGGGTCTTGTTCACAAGTGAGGGTAGGATGGAGCGGGAGATTGACAGGCGGATTGGTGCAGCATCAGCAGTAATGCGGATGTTTTACTGGACCATTGTGGCGAAGAGGGAGCTGAGCCAGAAGGCAAAGCTCTCAATTTACCAGTCAATCTTCATTCCAACCCTCACCTATGGCCATGAGCTTTGGGTAGTGACCAAAATGGTGAGATCATGGATACAACCGGCTAAAATTAGTTTCCTCTGTTGGGTGTCTGGGCTAAGCCTTAGCGATAGGGTGAGGAGCTCGGACATCCAGAGGGAGCTCTAGAGCCGCTGCTCCTTCGCGTCAAAACGAGCCAGTTGAGGTGGTTCGGCATCTGATTAGGATTCCTCCTAGGCGCCTTCCTTTGAAGGTTTTCTGGGCACGTCCAACTGGGAGGAGACCCCGGGGTAGACCCAGAACTTGCTGGAGGGACTATATGTCCAGTCTGGCCTGGGAACATCTTTGGATCCTCCAGGAGGAGGTGGAGGGCATCGCTGGGGAGTGGGACGTCTGGAGTGGCCTACTTAGCTTGCTGCCACCATGACCCAACCCTGGAGAAACGGCTGATGATGAGATGCAATGAAACACGTATAAAAAAAAATATTGATAGGCCAAACCATTTGCCTGCAACAGGTCAATCAATTTCGGGATGTGGCCTATATTAACAGAATGAGCCATATCTTGTGAACACACTGTCCGATTGTTATGAAACTTGGGACATTATCACTAGGGTCTAACAAACACACCTTCCAAATTTCCCAATTTGTCAAATATGAGACGCCATAGCAAGAGAGTGCAGATAACTCCTGAACCATTTGCCCAATGATTTTCACATTTCGCGGGTTGTGTCTTTTTCATCCTAAGGCATCCTAATAATAGTTAAAATGACAACTTGACCATGGAAACAACATGGCTGCCATCAGTTAATCAAACTTCAGCTGTCATCACAGACTATTCTGTATGACTGATCATCATGAAATTTTGGCCACTTATGCAGGTATATTACAGATGCAAGTCTACAACATTTGGCACTGTTAAACCCGCTTTGCGTTTTGGCATCTAGCTCAAAAAACGTTTGGTCTTGAGTTAGAATTTTGGCTGCAACTTATTCCTTGGACCATGCCAAATTGTGCAGGTACACTCCAGATGTAGGCCTCTGACATTTGGTCCGAATCTGCCAATAGCAGATGGCACTTGTCTGACACTGCTTAGACCAAGTTAATTGCCGCTTGCAGCTGTATTTACACGTAATGTTTTTATAAGGCTTGTCATTGATCCCGCTTTCAAGTATCTATAATTGGAAAAAAAAACCCTCTATAATTTATATATTGGCAAATTTAAAAAAAAAGTAGACCATCTTATAAATTTGCTACAATTGCCTATAATAGTGATAATTTGGCGACAGGCATGGGCGCAAGTCCATGAATACTGGGATTGCATCCAATGCTTTACCTGTGCCCTCATCCATAGGGTTAGTGGTGTGTCAAGAAGGGTATCTGACGTAAAACTTTGGCAAATCATTATGTGGATTGACAAGACCATACCGGATCGGTCGAGGCCTGGGTTAACAACGACCGCCGTTGGTGCTTTGCCCTCACAAGGTACTGACGGAAACTATAAAATTCACTGTGGCGACTCCTGAGAAACAGGGAACAAGCCGAAAGAAGAAGTGATAATAATAGGAATTTCATTCCAAGTAAGAATGGCAGAAAAATCTCATGTAATGCAAACATTTTATTGAAATGGATTGGGTGTCGAGGTAACATTTTGCTCCACAGTACTCAGGCTGTTTTGTTTTTGTGTGAACAAAAGTTGTTCATGGATTTTAAGGTGAACCCACTGCTTTAGGAGGGGCGTGTAGGGTGACAGTAAGGCATAGCATTGTCTTGCTGTGTTTGTCAAGTGTATAGATAGCATTACAAAAGCAAACAAATGGTAAAAAATAAGATTGAGTTTTACTGTAATTTTAATATATCGATGCCTCAAGAGTTTCATGACTCGCCGGTCAATTTTCAATAAATCAATATTTGACGATGTCCCTAACATGTAAAATCATTGTCTAAAAGTCACAGATATGGTGAATTTAAAAACGTTTTGTGAAAAATATCTTCATTCCCTGGATCCCTGTTATGGTTCTTTGCCTTACCACCGCAGTAAGAAAATATAATAGGGGAAACGGTGGTCGACAGGAAACTTTTATTTATTTACTTATTTTATTTATTTATTTACATTTTCAGAAAATTTGGCATTCAATTTCACTGTTCTGCGGATGACATCTAGCTTTATCTATCCACCAAGCCTACCTCCACTCTTCCACCCACTTCCCTTTCTGACTTCTTACTAGAAATTAAATCCTGGTGTTCATACACTACCGTTCAAAAGTTTGGGATCACCCAAACAATTTTGTGTTTTCCATGAAAAGTCACACTTATTCACCACCATATGTTGTGAAATTAATAGAAAATAGAGTCAAGACATTGACAAGGTTAGAAATAATGATTTGTATTTGAAATAAGATTTTTTTTACATCAAACTTTGCTTTCGTCAAAGAATCCTCCATTTGCAGCAATTACAGCATTGCAGACCTTTGGCATTCTAGCTGTTAATTTGTTGAGGTAATCTGGAGAAATTGCACCCCACGCTTCCAGAAGCAGCTCCCACAAGTTGGATTGGTTGGATGGGCACTTCTTGCGTACCATACGGTCAAGCTGCTCCCACAACAGCTCAATGGGGTTCAGATCTGGTGACTGCGCTGGCCACTCCATTACCGATAGAATACCAGCTGCCTGCTTCTGCTCTAAATAGTTCTTGCACAATTTGGAGGTGTGTTTAGGGTCATTGTCCTGTTGTAGGATGAAATTGGCTCCAATCAAGCGCTGTCCACTGGGTATGGCATGGCGTTGCAAAATGGAGTGATAGCCTTCCTTATTCAGAATCCCTTTTACCCTGTACAAATCTCCCACCTTACCAGCACCAAAGCAACCCCAGACCATCACATTACCTCCACCATGCTTAACAGATGGCGTCAGGCATTCTTCCAGCATCTTTTCATTATGTTCTGCGTCTCACAAACGTTCTTCTTTGTGATCCAAACACCTCAAACTTGGATTCATCCGTCCACAACACTTTTTTCCAGTCTTCCTCTGTCCAATGTCTGTGTTCTTTTGCCCATCTTAATCTTTTTCTTTTATTGGTCAGTCTCAGATATGGCTTTTTCTTTGCCACTCTGCCCTGAAGCCCAGAATCCCGCAGCCGCCTCTTCACTGTAGATGTTGACACTGGTGTTTTGCGGGTACTATTTAATGAAGATGCCAGTTGGGGACCTGTGAGGCGTCTGTTTCTCAAACTAGAGACTCTAATGTACTTATCTTCTTGCTCAGTTGTGCAACGCGGCCTCCCACTTCTTTTTCTACTCTGGTTAGAGCCTGTTTGTGCTGTCCTCTGAAGGGAGTAGTACACACCGGTGTAGGAAATCTTCAATTTCTTAGCAATTTCTCGCATGGAATAGCCTTCATTTCTAAGAACAAGAATAGACTGTCGAGTTTCAGATGAAAGTTCTCTTTTTCTGGCCATTTTGAGCGTTTAATTGACCCCACAAATGTGATGCTCCAGAAACTCAATCTGCTCAAAGGAAGGTCAGTTTTGTAGCTTCTGTAACGAGCTAAACTGTTTTCAGATGTGTGAACATGATTGCACAAGGGTTTTCTAATCATCAATTAGCCTTCTGAGCCAATGAGCAAACACATTGTACCATTAGAACACTGGAGTGATAGTTGCTTGAAATGGGCCTCTATACACCTATGTAGATATTGCACCAAAAACCAGACATTTGCAGCTAGAATAGTCATTTACCACATTAGCAATGTATAGAGTGTATTTCTTTAAAGTTAAGACTAGTTTAAAGTTATCTTCATTGAAAAGTACAGTGCTTTTCCTTCAAAAATATGGACATTTCAATGTGATCTCAAACTTTTGAACGGTAGTGTACCTCTTCCTCAAACTTAACAGTGATAAAACTGAGGTTCTCCTAGTAAGTACTAAATCTACTTTGGCAAAACCTGATATTTTTTCCTCTGACTATTGACAATTCTGTAGTTCCTCCATCGCCTCAAGTTAAGAGTCCGAGTGTCATCCAGGACAGCACATTATCTTTTGAAGCTCACATCAACAATGTTACTCCGTCTGCATACTTCCACCTACGCAATATTAATCGTCTTCGCCTATCACTTACACCTAACGGCACCGCCATACTCACTCACACCCTGGTTACATCCCGTATTGACTACTGCAGTTTGGTTTTCCCCTCAAGTGTCTTCATAAACTTCAATTGGTCTGGAATTCAGCTGCCCGTATCATTACCAGAACTTCTTCCATAGATCATATCACTCCTGTTCTTCAGGAACTCCATTGGCTCCCTGTTAAATACCGTATTGACTTCAAGATCCTGCTCCTCGCTTTTAAGGCCCTTAATAACCTACCTCCTTCGTATCTTTCCTTCATATCCACACACCCTCCCAAACTCTCAGATCCTCTTCTACTCTCCAACTCACTACACCATCGGCCTGCTTGACTACCATGGGGACTAGAGCCTTCACTCATTCTTCCCCCCGTCTATGGAGCTCTCTCCCACAAGACATTTGCAACATTGACTCTCTTTCAACCTTCAGATCCCATCTCAAAACACACTTTTTCAAACTGGCATATTCAGTCTGATACACGCTTCATTGAGTTTTGTGATGATTTTATACTTAGCTGTTGTATTAACTTTTTATTGTCTACCCTGCTTTGTTTTGATTTTATGCTTACTGATACAGTGTTGCTTGTTTTTTGCTGTGTTCTGTGAGGTGTCCTTGAGTGCTCTGAAAGGCGCCCACAAATAAAATGTATTCTTATTATAATTATAATTATTATTATTATTATTATTATTTTAAAACTAAACTTTTATTTTTGGGCATCAGTTTTGATGAACATTTGTGCAAAGGTGTTAAATATACAGATGATGGTAACCGTTGGTCAGGATCTTCATCAAGCTGTCAGACCTGCTTCTCTACTTCACTGTAGTTTTATGGCAATTGGCAAGCCAACTCAAGGTGCCATCAGCCATTACTTCAGTGCATGGAAAATGATATCCTCCCATCTTCGTAGATGGCAAGGGCTGATGGATGCCAACAGGTGCGCCATTATGCAGTGAGGAAACGAAGTCAGTGCTGCAGTTAGAACAGGATTTAATCAATTTTCAGAATCAGGTTTTTTGGCCATGTAGGTTTGCACACATGGAATTTGACTCGGTTTCATGGCTCTCACAGTGTACTTAACATAGAATAACAACACTACAATCTACAGATATATACACAGATATTTTAAATGTTATCCGCTTTTTTCTCTAAAGCAGGCAATGCTGATGGTATGGTGGGCCGCCATAGAATAGGCTGTGACTGGGAAACATTGCATAGATGATTGCCATTACCATGTATTGTTGAGTTCCCTTAATTCAAAGAATTTTTGACTTTTTGATTTTTATGAGACTAGTATGTTTCTGTCCTATGCCATTCATTGTATATCTTACATAACAGAAAAGTAGGCCATTATAGTCATTTACCTTTGTTGATCTACTGTGGTGTGTTTCAGCTTCAGCAACTATTGTTGAGAATTTCCTGCTGCTGCCAACCTGTCTAACGAGGCCTCACTTGAATAAATTATTTTTCATGTAGGACAGAAGTTAAACAAACTGCTCCAGTACTGCCTTCCCTCTTGCTAGCCCTGCCTTCCACCAGTCCATGTCTATCTTTTCAGGTGCCAGGATTGAGGAGTTCCTCTATGAGAAGCTTGACAGAAAGGCACCATCCAGAATTACCAATGAAGAGCTGCTGGCTCAGTACATGCAGGATGCAGCAAAAGACTTTGGTCCTGGTACTCCATATGGTGAGAATAAGCACAAATCGTAACAAGGAAGAAATGCTGTTTTTTTATTTGATGTATGATTACATGGTCACTTTAAGGCTGGGCCATAAAGGTATACAAGTACAATCATTTATGGGGTTAGTGGATGTCCCTATGGATGAATGAAAAGCATTAGTAAAACTAAAGGCTTTAAATCATATGGCTTTATGAAATTGAGACCTTTTTATTACAGTCGAGGGCCACTTGTTCAACTGTTCTAGTGACAGTGTTTATTTTTTTTTTAAAAGAAGGGTGAAGACATTATTTTATAGCCTAAAAATCGTAGGTTTTGATACCCAGCAGTCACAAACAACTGGTATCATCTGGAACAACACAGAATATCCCAGCTGCTCTCATCTTGTCAATTAGATTCTCTAGTGGAAAAAGGTAATGATTGATTTTACTCATTAGTTTTACACCTGTCTAGAGTGACCATGTCAGTGATATTGATTCCCCTACTTAACATCATTACTAACTTCAGACCCCATTCTATTTAAGAACTCATGGATGAATTCTTTTAAAGAATGTTCACAAATGGTTAGATATTGATGCTACTGCCCAGAGAGTGATCTTTATGTTTTAAGTCATTCCCAGATTATTTGAAGCTTTGCTACTTCTTGATTGGCAGTAAGCACAGGATTTAAATGTGAAAGTGATGAGAGGCATGGAAGCATTTGTGGAGTCTTTTGCTAATTTAATTGGTTTGAACCAAGATACATCTACACCATACACTGACTTCAAATCAGTCAAATGCAGTCAGAATTTATATGAAAGTTTTTTTTATTCTTAAAGCAAAACACTATTTTCTTATGAAAAGAAATGAAAGTATTCTTACAATGAAATGTGTTCTCTGCATTTAACCCATCCTATTGTATAGGAGAAGTGGGCAGCTGCAGCGCTCGGGGACCAACTCCACTTCTTCTTTCCATTGCCTTGCTCAGAGGCACAGACAGGAGTATTAACCCTAACATGCATGTCTTTTTGATCGTTAGGATTCAAACTTAGCAAAGGGTAGCAGAATCTTCTAAATTGAGTCAGTATTGAGTAAGCTAGCATCAGCCTACTGCTGTGCACTGAAGTGAAGTGTAATCTCTCACCAAATGGTGTCCACTAAAAAAAAGCTTTTTTATGGCACTAACAGGCTCAGAATCTTATGAAAGGAGTCTGTAGAGTCTTGGCCACAATAAGTGGTCATGGAATTAAATAGATGTCAATCCATTTATGACCTGAAGCAGAGGTCTCGCTCTATAATCTTCTGAGGAGTGAGATGTTGCAGGAAGACAACAGTGGAAGTGTGAGAGTTGAAGAGAAGTGCAAAAAAAAAAAAGAATATAAAGGTCTATCACAACATTGACTGACTCTACTTGGATTGTCTTCGTAATGGAAGGTGTTCACAGACACTTCTCAAAAACTTTTCATGGCTTATTTGAGCTAAGTTGCTTATAAGACGATATGAAATATATGACGATGATGATGATGATGATAATAATGATAATAATAATAATAATAAACTTTGTTTATATAGCACTTTTCTAAACAAGGTTGCAAAGTGCTTTCTGAAACAATATGAAAATGCTAAGAGTAGAACAATAACAGATGTGAAGATATAAGGATTATGCGAAATAGCGTTTTTTTCCAATTTAGGTCAAGTGAAAAAATAATAATGTAAATAAAAATACAAATAAAAAATGATATAAATGATATAAATAAGGGTTCAGCTTCATCTGATAACGTTTGGAAATCTAGGTGCCAATACAGCTGGATCTGGCCAATTTTAATTCCTGAGTATTCTCAAACTGTACCTCACGCTTTCAATTACTATTTCATCCCACAAGCAAAAATGCCCTTGTTCCTAACTTCATCTCAAAGTTTAGCAGTTAGGGCAATGGTAAATTGTACTCAGCCAGCTTGTTAACTTCCAACTCCCAATTAACTAACTTTTAATGCTCATCAGAAATTAAGGGCCTGAAAATGCATAGAATTTTGAAATGAAAATGCAACTTTTATCTAATATGTTTATTCATGTTCTTTATAGGGAAGACTTTGATAAAGGTGAGTGAATGTGAGAGAAGATTGGGAGAAGCTCAGAGGGACTTCCTTCAGTCATCGTCCATTAGCTTCCTCACTCCACTCAGGAACTTTCTGGAAGGAGACTGGAGGACCATTTCAGTGAGTGTGAATTGCCAACATAATTCTACACCTTTTCAATGATAGTTTATCTATCACAGTTACCCTGGTAAACTACAACTTAAGAAGCTATAAAACAGATTGGTTTCCTAATTGTTAGATGAAGGAAAAGCGGCAACTGTTGCTCTTTGGTATGTTCATACCTGTGAAAACTGCCATTTGTTTCTCCATTGACAACTGCAAAATCTTGATAGCTGTGTGGAATTTTACAAGAGCCGCATTTGAATAGATATCACTTAAAACTAGAACCTGTACTGCAATGAAACATAAAAAAAATCACTTAACAACAAATTCAGTGTAATATCTAAATACCTTACGATATGCTTTTAATGAAACTTGTTGCTTATGGCTTTAATAATTTGACCCTTAATTGGATGAGGAGCTACTTATCAACAGAACACAGACTGTTTACTTTAATGGTAGTTTTTCTACTGTAAGGACAGTACAGTGTGGTGTTCCACATGGAAGTTGTTTGGGCTCATTGCTCTACTCTATTTTTACCAATGATATACCACTTGTTTTGAGTAATGCTAGCTTAGCTATGTTTGCTGATGATTCCACAGTATATATGTCATCAAACAGTGTGGATGAGTTAAATGTTCTATTGGAAAATGGTATGAAATTAATTTTGGACTGGGTAACCAAAAACAATCTACACTCACTGGCCACTTTATTAGGTACACCTTGCTAGTACCGGGTTGGACCCCCTTTTGCCTTCAGAACTGCCTTAATCCTTCGTGGCATAGATTCAACAAGGTACTGGAAACATTCCTCAGAGAGTTTGGTCCATATTGACATGATAGCATCACGCAGTTGCTGCAGATTTGTCGGCTGCACATCCATGATGCGAATCTCCCGGTCCACCACATCCCAAAGGTGCTCTATTGGATTGCTTTGCTTTCATGTTGTTGACGCCAAATTCTGAGCCTACCATCCGAATGTCGCAGCAGAAATCGAGACTCATCAGACCAGGCAACGTTTTTCCAATCTTCTATTGTCCAATTTTGGTGAGCCTGTGCGAATTGTAGCCTCAGTTTCCTGTTCTTAGCTGACAGGAGTGGCACCCGGTGTGGTCTTCTGCTGCTGTAGCCCAACTGCCTCAAGGTTCGACGTGTTGTGCGTTCAGAGATGCTCTTCTGCATACCTCGGTTGTAATGAGTGGTTATTTGAGTTACTGTTGCCTTTCTATCAGCTCGAACCAGTCTGGCCATTCTCCTCTGACCTCTGGCATCAACAAGGCATTTTCGCCCACAGAACTGCCGCTCACTGGATATTTTCTCTTTTTCGGGCCATTCTCTGTAAACCCTAGAGATGGTTGTGCGTGAAAATCCCAGTAGATCAGCAGTTTCTGAAATGCTCAGACCAGCCCGTCTGGCACCAACAACCATGCCACGTTCAAAGTCACTTAAATCACCTTTCTTCCCCATTCTGATGCTCGGTTTGAACTGCAGCAGATCGTCTTGACCATGTTTACATGCCTAAATGCATTGAGTTGCTGCCATGTGATTGGCTGATTAGAAATTTGTGTTAACGAGCAGTTGGACAGGTGTGCCTAATAAAGTGGCCGGTGAGTGTAGTTTTGAGTGTATCAAAGACGAAATGTATTGTTTTTGGCTCAAACCATGCATTAAGAAGTCAGAATCAATTAAGCATATCTATCAAGGGCAGCTGCATAGAACAAGTTACTGAGGCTAAACTTCTAGGAGTCTTTCTTGATGAACAACTATCGTGGCAGAATCACATAGACAAAATAATTGGAAAAATGGGGAGAGGAATATCTATGATAAGAATATAATCCTCTTTCCTTACGCCAACTACCATCTTACAGGTTATACAAACCTTGGTTTTGTCACACCTTGACTACTGCCCTGCAATCTGGTCAAGTTCAGTAAAACAGGAGCTAAACAAGCTTCAGATAGTGCAGAATAGAGCAGCACGTCTTGCACTCAGGTGTTCAATAAGAAAAGGTATAGACCAAATGCACCGTGATCTTGCCTGGTTGAAAGTAGAAGATAGATTAACACGCAGTCTTCTAACGTTATTCAGGAATATAGTTGTGTCAAAACAACCCTACTGCCTGTACTCAAGAGTAACTTTTCCCCAGGACAGACATGAACATGGAACAAGACAAGTTAGCAGGGGCCATGTTACAATTCCTCAACCCATAATAAATGCAATGAAAAGAACTGCTATGTATAGGGCCATTTCACAGTGGAATAGTGTGCCATATGTTATTACTCAGGCAACAAGTAAAGAAAGTTTTAAAAAGAAACTTAAGAGGTTATTTTTGGGTACAGACATACACAATGTCTAGAACGTTTAATACATAATGCAGTTGTGTTTATTTATGTATGCATGCATGTAAAAGCATGTGTATACATGGATGTTGTTGTAGGAAGTTTTATTGTGGACCCCAGAAAGATTAGCTGTTGCCTTGCGTAGTAGCTTATGGGGATCTAAATAAACATAAACATAAACCTTGAATATGTCGAGGCTGGGTGGCACGGTGGCGCCGTGGTTAGCGCAGTCGCCTCACAGCAAGAAGGTCCTGGGTTTGAGCTCCGGGGTAGTCCAACCTTGGGATCATCCCGGGTCATCCTCTGTGTTGAGTTTGCATTCTCTCCCCATGTCTGTGTGGGTTTCCTCCGGGTGCTCCGGTTTCCTCCCACAGTCCAGAGACATGTAGGTCAGGTGAATCAGCCATACTAAATTGTCCCTAGGTGTGTGTGTGTGTGTGTGTGTGTGTGTGTGTGTCAGGGATGGAAATTAGCACCCGCTACATGCCAAATGCGGGTGGATTTGCGTATTGGCGGGTGAATTTGCTCAACCTACCAGCCACGGTAGCGGGTAAAGAAAAGTAGCAATTTGTGACATACTGAATCGCGAATCTGCCTTATTTCCCCCCCTATGACCCGCCCTACTCTGCCTCTGATTGGCTAGTACTTGTTGCCATCGTTGGTTAGCCAATCAGAGGCAGAATATAGGGACGCTTGTCTTGCGAGTCTGCTAATTCACACAGACACTTTCGAGGATGAGGAGAGAGCTAGAAAACACAATGTGACGTTACATCGCAGGGGTTAAGAGGTCTGCAGAGAAAACATCCCAGGAGGAGACAGGTTAAAGAGGCGAAGATGAAACGAAAACTTTTTTTTTTTTTTTTTATAAATTTATTTCTGATTTTTCCCTTTTTTCTCCCAATTTAGTGGCCAATCGATCCCTATTTTAATTCAAACACCCACCCTCGTACTGCATGCGTTCGCCAACTGCATCTCTCCGGCCGGCAGTCTCGAAGGAGACCGGCTTCCCACTTTCGTGACAAGGTGACTCCAGGCCGAACCACTGTTTTTTCTGACACACACAGAGACGCATTCACATGATGAACACAAGCCGATTCCGCCCCCCTCCCAAAGACAGCGTTGCCAATGATTGCTGCTTCATCGAGTCCGGCCATAGTTGGATCTGACGAGACCAGGGCACGAACCCCGGTCCCCAGTGGGCAACTGCATCGACACCAAGCCGATGCTTAGACTGCTACACCACCGCGGACACGAAAACGTTTTTTTAATGAGAAGTGGAGAATAACTGACAACGGAGACAGAGTCCCGTGATTGGTTAGTTTACGAGGAGACAAGCCAGACAATGTTCAGTTCGGTATGTCGTCAACACGCTTCGGATGCCAACAAGAAAGCTAACAGTTTCATTATTGGGACTAAAAACCTAAAATTGGAAGCCATAAAAGACCATGAATCATCCAAATACCACATCCATGTAATAAAGTAAGTACAGGGAAAATCGACCCCACAGGATACCGCTGCCATGAACACGTCCCAGTTGGAGAAGATGAGCCTACTGTTTAGAAATGCCCACGCAATCGCGAAAAAAGGAAGGCCACTTACAGATTACGTGTGGCAATGCAAGTAAATCATAATTTAAAAAAAATATATTCACTAACATTAGATTAAGTGTTGAATTAAGGTCAGAATATAGCTGTCATGTAATGTCATTAGCTAGCTAACGTTACGTGTAGTTAGCAAGTAAATCGTCATTTACTAACGTTAGATTAAGTGTTGAATTAAGACCCATACTGACACAATTCCTTCTACTTGTTACAGTCTTGGTTTATGTAATAATAAAGGGAATTTTGGTGGCACTGATACACTGGTAATTTTTTGACAAATAATTTAAATGTTTTAAAGGTAGTGTACACAATTTTGAAAACCATAGAAGAGTAAACTAGATTTTGAAAATAGTATTTTAAGAGTTTAAATATTTAAAAAAGCTTGAATGTTGTAGATCTTGTTTTATTATTTTTCACATGCTGTTACACACTGCCGGTTAAAACAAGAAAGTGGCTGGTAAAAAAATTGAGTGGCTGGTAGATTTTGGAATCCATCAGCCACAGTGGCGGGTGGACAAAAAAGTTCATTTCCACCCCTGGTGTGTGTGTGTGTGTGTGTGTGTGTGTGTGTGTGTGTGTGTGTGTGTGTGTGTGTGTGTGTGCGTGTGCGTGTGCCCTGTGATGGACTGGTGGCCTGTCCAGGGTGGCTCCACGCCTGCTGCCCATGACTGCTGGGATAGGCTCCAGCATCCCTGAGAACAGGATAAACTGTTTAGATAATGGATGGATGGATGTAAAGGCTGTTCTCATAAGACATCCACATGATGATGATGGGTTTTGCTTTTGCGATGCTTTAACATTGTGTTAGAGTAGCTTTTGGGCCTGTGCACTTTAATTTATGCCATTATGCTGTGAGCTGCTGCTCAATACTCTGCTTTCTGGTCTTCTTCAGAAAGAACGACGTCTTCTGGAGAATCTTCGTCTAGACCTGGATGCCTCTAAAACCCGTCTAAAGAAGGCCAAGGCAGCAGAGGCTAAAGCCGCGGTGAGTCCCTCTGTATTCCGAACACCATCTAATTCTTGTCATGTGATCATTCTCTTGCTATAACCCTGACTACCCATGCTGTTGTTGATGTTGACGACTAACATGTTGGTGTTTTCTAAATATTCACAGTGTGAGGGAGAAGTGAGTATTCCAGATTTATCTCAGTCCCTGTGGTGCATTTTTCCCTGTCTCTCATGCTATTTTCATGTAGTTATTAGTGACATTATGCACATTTAAATGTGTTTTACTGTAACACACGCCTCAGAAAAAAGGAACGAGAGAAAAAGGAAAAAAACACCTGGAGTGACAATTTTACTTGTTAAAGAAAATGAGCTGAAGTTGCTGCATGTTCAACAGGATTGTAGGGAGTTAAAGGGGTGGTTCACTTTTTGGGGTTTTGGCCACTTTCTGTGGTCAAGGGGACATACATTGCACAAGACCATTTTTTCCACACATAGAATCTTGACGTAGTTGTGAACATGCACTCAGCATGAGAGGACAGTACGAACATGGAAGCGAGTGGGTCAGCCATCAAAATGTGCTTCTGATGACTCAAAAACAGCATGCATAACAGGGCGTCTGGGTGGCATGGCGGTCTATTCCATTGTCTACCAACACGGGGATCGGCGGTTCGAATCCCTGTGTTACGTATGGCTTGGTCGGGCGTCCCTACAGACACAATTGGCCGTGTCTGCGGATGGGAAGCCGGACGTGCGTTTGTGTCCTGGTCGCTGCACTAGCACCTCCTGTGGTCGGTCGAGGCACCTGTTCGGGGGGAAGGGGGAATGGATCCTCCCATGCGCTTCGTCCCCCTGGCGAAACTCTTCACTGTCAGGTGAAAAGAAGCGGCTGGTGACTCCACATGTATCGGAGGAGGCATGTGGTAGTCTGCAGCCCTCCCTGGATCAGCAGAGGGGGTGGTGCAGCGACCGGGACAGCTTGGAAGAGTGGGGTAATTTGCCAAGTACAATTGGGGAGAAAAAGGGGGGGGAAATCCCCCCCCCCCAAAAAAATTTTTTTTTGACATGCATAGCTAATATATGTATTTTTGGTTTGTACGCTTGAGCAGGATAACTTTTCTGCCTTTATTAGGAATTAAAATGATAAATAGGAACAATGAAATGTGGGTAATCATGTGCTGGTCATTTTTACCTTGGCTTTGTATAAACCTCCACAAAAGCCATAAAAATTGTGAAAAGGTGAAAAGAAAAAATATCTGATAATATTACATTATATAACTCAAGAATACATGTTAGCCATGTATGTTGCTTCAGAGTCACTAGAAGAATATTTTGTTGCTTTTTTTAAAGGACAGGATTACTGCCCCATTCACTTCCATGTCAGCTCTGGCTGCTCATTCAGTGCATGTTTGTAACTGTGTTCAGATTTTATGCACAGAAAAATGGCCTGGGGCAATAGTATGTCCCCAGAAAATAGCCAAAACCCCAAAAGCGAATTGCCCCTTTAACAGAGAGAAGTCTGGCTGCAGATATCCTTTATCAAGCTCTGGGTTCAGAGGATAGAGAGTTACCAGCCTGTCCTGAGAAAAGTACCTAAAATCAATATTTTCATTCTTAGGTTTTTTTTTTCTTTGCAAGAGTATGGAGATAGGGGAAAAAATAATATTGAATACCAAAAAAGTGTGACTTAGTAACATTTTGAATAGGTTTGATTTAGAATATGACAATAATACAAGAATGCTTTATCATTAAAAAAACGGGCCTATGCCATTTCGTTATTTGTTAGCTATCATGAAGTAAATTAGCTCTGGTGCTCTTTAGCATTAGCAAATTCTAGATAGATTTTCAACTTTAATTTTTCTTATATTGCTTTAAAAGGTATGAAGTCACTATTCATTTAGCTAGCATTACCTGTTTAGCGTTATGACCTTGTTGCTTGAAAAGATGCCGCCTTGGTTGTACTTATGAAAACAAATAATAAGGTCATCCGGGTGGCATGGCAGTCTATTCCGTTGCCTATCAACACGAGGATCAACGGTTCAAATCCCTGTGTTACCGCCGGCTTGGTCGGGCGTCCCTACAGGCACATTTGGCCATGTCTGCGGGTGGGAAGCCGGATGTGGGTATGTGTCCCGGTTGCCGCAATAGCGCCCGGGGTGCCTGTTTGGGGGGGAGGGGGAACTGAGGGGAATAGCGTGATCCTTCCACGTGCTACGTCCCCCTGGTGAAACTCCTCACTGTCAGGTGACATTTATCAGAGGAAGCATGTGGCTGTGTGTCTCCCTAGAGATTTCAGTTGGTCATTAAATTAGAATTTAAGCATAGAAATCAGGCTGCTTGTTTGACACAGGGAACTAATATGCAAAGGTCCTGGTGTTGAGGTACACAGTCCGATACTGGTCTTGCCTCTGGCTCAACTATGCCCCACAGGAACTGTTGGTAATGCTGCTGGCTTGGGAGCCATTAGGGATAATATATCCTGCCATTGCTGTGAGAGACTCTTTCAGATTGTTGGGTGATTGTACAGCCATGGGTGTTTCTATGGGGTCTCCACAAGTATTGTGTCTTTATACACGCTCAATAATCCAGACAAGGAAATCACTCTTCTAAGTGACTTCTTCAGACAAAGTCGCTTAAATGAGCGATGAAACATTTCTCTCAATGAATGTGTCCAGATGAACTGATTCAACTTTCTGTGATTTTCTTACCTGGATTATTAAGCATGCATAAAGACATTGACTCGTTTCAGAGAGGACTGCCTTAAACTTGTACGTGAGTTCAAGCAAACGACGCATAAGGTGGCAGAATACTGAAATGACCTGAGATTCAGCCTCAGGTGCAGACAGTATATACTTAAGAGCCTGCAACTGAAATCTTCGGGCAAGGGCCACCAAGCTAACGAGATCCTTCAGAAGGCACAGAACTAGCCGGTGAACGTACAGGTGAGACAAACTCATTTTACCATCGATGCTTTGAAAGCTGAAGAAGCAAAGCCAACAGATACTCATGTCGCGTCTGGATGAGACCACTTTTTAACATGTGATTGAGTTCATGGAGAAGGCTCGTCTAGCACAACATGGAAAGTCGAATACCAGGCAGCAAAAGAAGTTATACTTACTTGCTGCAATCCAGAGAATTCGGCAGACAACAGATGGGACCCTCAATAGCAGACAGACATATGCCAGACACATGCCGACGATGTGGACAAGTGGGGGGAGAATCTGTCTGACAGAACTTACCCAGGCAGAGAAAGACATCCTTGCTAAAGGGCTGAATTTTGCTGTCACACCAAGGCAAATCCTGCTAATGGAACTGATCACTGTAACGGAATTGGTGATCCGTAACAATTTGCATCATGGACCTGGAAGCAGAGTAACTGCGGACGAAAGTGTCAGCCTGCCTCAGCAATGCGAAGGTGTTGCCGTCCAACATCAGCAGAGACAAAAGGAATGCACTCAGGACTCTCAGTAAGGACAATAACATCATCATCCTTCTGGTGGACAAAGGTAGATGCACTGTTTTATTAAATCAGACAGACTGTTATGAGAAAGTTATGATGTTACTTAGCAACTTAAATACTTATGAGCCCCTGAAATGAGATCCAGATGGTGGTTACAAGAAAAGGGTGATAGATTGTCTGAAGCTGTTTGAACAGGACAATGCCATTGATAGAATTTTGTACCACAGATTATACCCAGGGTCGCTACCTCTAGTCTATATGGTTCACCCAAGATACATAAACAGGATGTGCCATTATGGCATAGTATTTGTATGATTAACTCAGAAAGCTATATCACCTCTTCAGTTTCTGGCATCTATTCTTAACCTGTTGGTGGGCAGTAATGAACATCACATTCAGAACACTATGGATTTTGTGGATAAGGTGAGGGACATCATTATGGAGGAGGATGAAACAGTCTCTTATGATGTTACAGCTCTTTTCACATGCATTCCTGTTGATGAAGCAATGGTGGTAGTCCATATGAAATTACGGGATGACCCCACCCGTAACAATAGGACCACCCTTAACACTGACCAAATGTGTCTGCTCCTGAAGCTGTGTCTTCAGTCCACGTACTTCACATACAGGTGGCAGTACTATAGGTAGAATAATGAGTGTGCTATGGGTTCCCCAGTCTCACCTGATGTTTCCAAGTTGTACATGGAGGAAGTGGAAAAGAGGGCTCTGATGTCCTATCCAGGGACACCCCCTAGCCATTGGTTCAGATTTGTGGACGACACCTGAGTTAAAATGAAATCTCAGGATGTACAACATTTCACAACCACATTAACTCAGTGGACAACCACATCAAGTTCACCAGGGGGGATGTGAAAAATGACAGGTTAGTCTTCTTACACTGTGAAATTGGTGATGGGGGACATTCATTTGATTGTTGATGTTTACCATAAACCAACACATACTGATCAGTACTTAAGGTTTGACTCTCATCATCCACTGGAGCACAAACTAGGAGTCATCAGGACGCTGTACCACCGAGCTGACAACATCCCCAATGACATAGTTACCGGGGAAGGGGAGAAATCCCGCATTAAGCAGGTCCTGGGTAAATGTGGTTATCCTAACTGGGTGTTTGTCAAAGCCAGGAAGACGCCCAAACAGTGCACCAGCCGATCGAAGAGAGGAGGACAACAGCTGCCTAAGCATAAACCAGTGGGGATTCTGTATGTGGTGGGAGTGTCAGAACAGTTGAGACACGTATTTTCCAAACACCGCGTCTCAGTTGCTTTTAAACCCCAAAACACGCTGCGCCAGAAATTAGTCCACCCAGGGATCTGGTCCCCTAGCACAAATGGAGCAATATAATGTACACTGGCGGCATGGTGGCCCAGTGGTTAGCGCTGTTGCCTCACAGCAAGAAGGTCCTGAGTTCGAACCCTGGGGTCACCTTGGGGGACATCCCAGGTCGTCCTCTGTGTGGAGTTTTCATGTTTTCTCCGGCTGCTCCAGTTTCCCCCACCATCAAAAAGACATACATGTTAAGGTTAATACTGCTGTCTGTGCCCCTGACTGAGGCATAGCAAGATGAACTGGAGTTGGTCCCCGGGTGTTGCATGGCGGCTGCCCACTGCTCCTAGCTACACAGGCAGGATGGGTTAAATGCAGAGACGAATTTACCCACAGGGATTAATAAAGTATATCAAAATCAAAAAACGCTTAAGTGCCAGGAGGATTGCCGTGACTTGTACATCGGGGAAACCAAACAGACGCTGGCGAAGAGGTTGGTACAGCACAGAAGAGCTAGTGTGTCAGGTCAGGACACCACAGTCTATACCTTTCTACAGGCCAGTGGCCACTCTTTCAAGAATGAGGATGTACACATCCTTTACAGGGAGGACTGCTGGTTTGAACGGGGAGTCAAAGGGGCCATCTATGTGAAGAGGGAACGGCTGTCCCTGAATCAGGGGGGAGGGGTAGATCTGTCACCATCTTACAATGCTGTGATTGTAACTATTCCCTAATCCTGTGTGATTACTACACATGGCCATTGTGACTCTGGTTAATGGTCACGGTAATTTGCACATGAAATGGATCATTGGTTTCTGTCATTATGTGACTCTGCTGTTTAAGGGTGGGGATACCTGCAGTCAGTTAAGACTGAGGAAGTCACTTAGATGAATGATGAAACGTTTCTGTCAATAAGTGTTGTGTCCAGATGAACTGATTCAACTTTCTGTGATCCACAAGTGTTATGTTTCCCCGCACGACCCTGTATGTGAAAAGTTAGTTAGCTCTTTGTGTAATGGAGGGCGCATAAGGGTGCCATGTGTAATGGAGGGCGTATAATGAAGTCCCTCCCTAGTCAGTGGTTTTGTAATGGAGTGACTCCAGGGGTTTACTGCTAGGAGGTAGCAGTAAGTCGTTTTGCAATTGCCTCTCAAAGGTGTCAGGGTGCAGCCAGACCCTCTTTTAACATTAGATTTCCCACTGGGCGAATACTGCTTAGCCTTTGGCTGTGCTTGAATGTATGCTTGAATGTAGCCTGAATTGTATGGCTTATCTTACCAGTCACTTAAACTGCTAATCATTTTGGAATTTTACTCTGGAAAAACTTCCATTATGACTCAGGCAGTAGAGCATCTGATCCTATCAGTGGTCTTAGTGGTCTTACCCATACTCCACCATCATAAAATCAAAATATGAATTTCACCCTACTGGGCCCCGGCTTTCATTGTGATCTGTGTCTGGGTCTTGTTGTGTCAAAATTGAGTTTTACTGGGCATCCGAGTAGTGTAGCGGTCTATTCCGTTGCCTACCAACACGGGGATCACCGGTTCGAATCCACGTGTTACCTCCAGCTTGGTTGGGCGTCTTTACAGACACAATTTGCTGGCTATGTCTGCGGGAGGGAAGCCGGATGTGGGTATGTGTCCTGGTCGCTGCGCTAGCGCCTCCTCTGGTCGGTCAGGGCGCTTGTTCTGGGGGGGGGGGGGCTGGAGGTAATAGCGTGATCCTCCCACGTGCTATGTCCCCCTGGTGAAACTCCTCACTGTCAGGTGACATGTATCAGAGGAAGCATGTGGTAGTCTGCAGCCCCCCCTCTCCCCCAGATCGGCAGAGGGGGTGAAGCAGTGACTAGGATGGCTCGGAAGAATGGGGTAATTGGCCAAAAATACAATAGGGGAGAAGAAAAGGGGGGGTGTCCCCCCCCCAAAAAAGATTGAGGTTTACTAACACAAATTCCCAGGTCCTCCAAATTAGGATCCAAGTACAGTTTAAACAATATGTAAATACCAGCACATTAATTTCATAGATTAAGGTTTCCAGATTGTTGACTGTCAGTGATCATTTCTTATTAGATAGGAGTATTGGACCTGTTAAAACCATTTGACTGTTCATCATGCAACATGCCACATGGAATCACAGTCACGTGCCTGGATCAGAAGATGCCTGGATCAGAAGGCCCTATCTTTTAAATTTCAAGCTTTTGCTGTTCCACCATGGCAAAGGAATGTTTGTGTCTTCAAAGCTGCTGCTCCAAAATGCTTTCCGATGCATCTGTTTGTTTTTACTCTTTATTTTGTAGGTGAAATTGTTTGACAGCAATTGCATCATATTATTTGTGGACTAAAAAACATGTGCTATAGAATTAGTCATCATTTCAGCTAAGTTGAAGACAATTTGTAATAGCGTTGCATGAGACCAGGCTACAGTTGGCTCTTTGCTGTGTCAAAATAACACAATATAATGCAGCATTTTCTATATCACTAAGGTCTAGTCACAGTCAAAGTTTAGGTAGGCCAAATTGCGATTCTGTCATCGGCCAAATTTGCTTTGCCTGGTGATTGACAGACTTTACACTGCATGAGTGGCTGCTGCAGCTCGCCAGTGTCAAACACACTTGGTGCAAGAATGAAACGTGATCCAGTTCATACGTCAGTCACATTTATAATATGAGATAATGTTAAGGGGTTGAGTGGGAGTGTATCATTGTGTATAATGTGTAATACAAGTTTGCAACAATGTGGTGTAAATACAGCAGGGCTGCCAACTTGTGGACATAGTCTGGAGTGAGATTGTGCGAGGTAGGTAGCAGGGGAATTGCAGTTTCACATTTTTAATGACTTGGAGGCAGCCTAGTCTCGCTCTCCCTCAAAAAAAAAAAGAAAATCACTGTTCTCTGACTCCAAAAGGACCACGTGATCTATTGTAGTTCATACTGGTTCATTTCTTTTTCTTTTTTTTTTCTCCTTTGGATCCCCCCCCCCATTTTCTCCCCAATTGTATCCAGCCAATTACCCCACTCTTCCAAGCCATCCCAGTCGCTGCTCTACCCCCTCTGTCGATCCAGGGAGGGCTTCAGACTACCACATGCCTCCTCCGATACATGTGGAGTTGGCAGCCGTTTCTTTTCACCTGACAGTGAGGAGTTTCACCAGGGGGACGTAGCGTAGCTATCCGCCCCCCCCCCCGAACAGGCGCCCCAACCGACCAGCGGAGGCGCTAGTGCAGCGACCAGAACACATACCCACATCCAGCTTCTCACCCGCAGACACGGCCAGTTGTGTCTGTAGGGATGCCCGATCAAGCCGGAGTTAACATGAGGATTCAACCCGGCGATCCCCGTGTTGGTAGCTAATAGAATAGACCGCCACGCCACCCGGATGCCTCATATTGGTTAATTTCAGTGGCTAATTGTCAAACCAAAGGACTTCATCACCCACATTGCACCATGTTAGCATAGGAAAATTACCATTTGGTTTGTCGGGGTTTTCATGCAGTGAATTGTGAATTTGGTCATTTGCATCAGTACCATGCTCAATGTGAGTGTCGGCAGCCCTGTAGAGTGACTAAATTATGACTACAAAAAAAATAAGTAGACTAATAAAATCAGAGGTTTAGGGCATCCGGGTGGCATAGCGGTCTATTCCGTTGCCTATCAACATGAGTATCGCTGGTTCGAATCCCTGTGTCACCTCCGCCTTGGTCTGGCGTCCCTGCAGACACAATTGGACATGTCTGCGGGTGGGAAGCTGAATGTGGGTATGTGTCCTGGTCACTGCACTAGCACCTCCACTGGTCGGTCGGGGCGCCTGTTCAGGGGGAGGGGGAACGAGGGAATAGCGTGATCCTCCCACATGCTATGTTGCCCTGGCGAAACTCCCCACTGTCTGATGAAAAGAAGCGGCTGTATTGGAGGAGGCATGTGGTAGTCTGCAGCCCTCCCCGGATCGGCAGAGGGGGTGGGGCAGCGACCGGGACGGCTCGGAAGAGTGGGGTAATTGACCAAGTACAATTGGGAGAAAAAGGGAAAAAATTAAAAATTAAATAAAAAGTGGGAAAGCACTGTACAATATCAATAAATAAGACAGTATATAAACTGAACAAAACACCATAATGAAGACGAGACTACACAAGACAAACAAAGAGCACCTCAGGTAGACTCATGCAGTGAACTTACAGATAGACTTTTAAAGATTAGGGTTAGGGATTTAAGTGTCAACTGTCTGGGCAGACATAACGGGGAGGTAATTTGTTTCACAGACTCGGAAGCAGTGGCAAAAGCACAAGGCCCCTTAAAGGGAAATTCCACGTGTTTTCAACCTGAGTCTTATTTTCGTAGTATTCTTTTAGATCAAGTAAAATTATTGAATGAAATACCAGAAGTACAACTTGCAGGAACGACCTACCATACTTGACCTATTTTGCATGCAAGGCTACATTGGTGGGCCTCATGTGTAAAATCCATATTTTATGATAGGTTAAGTACGGTAGCTTGTTTCTGCAAGTTGTAGTTCTGGTATGTAATTGAATAATTTTATTTTTAATTCCAGCTAATGAATTTAAAATCTTAACTTGATTTTCACTTGCTCATAAGAGATTTCGACAAACTGAACTTGTCTGTTAGGATGCCCTACTGACGCCAGTGTGAAGCGGAGTGTTTGTCTAGGTTTGTCTCCAAAAACCTCTACAATGACGCAAGTATGTAAAATTCCATAACAATCGGTAGGAATGATGAAAAATACTACGAAAATAAGAACCAGGTTGAAACAACTGGAATTTTCTTTTGAGCGTTATCAGAGGCCACAAAAACATTTGGCTGGCTGATCTGAGTGAAGTAAATGTGAAATGGGGACCAGCCCAGTAAATATTTAAAAAATAAATATAATATCAGTTTTAAACCAAACTGGGAGCTGAACATACCACACTGTGAATTCGACTGCCAGGACATTTTTAGAGATGATAGACAAAATGTTTAGAGGCATATTTTAGTTAGTTTAGAAAATATACTTTGTTTGTTTGCTCTGATTTTGTTATGGTTGTAGTTGTAATTGCATGCTGTTTGTTGTAATCGCCATACTATGTATCTGACAGTTAAGCCTATATAACCCACTGTACTGTTTCTTTAGATGGAGCCCGATTTTCAGGAAACCAGACCTCGGAACTACGTACTCTCTGTCAGCGCCTCTGGGGTAAGGACTTGATGGGGCAGGTCTTCATTCGCTTTTCTGATCTCGGTGGCACGGTGGCGCAGTGGTTAGCGCGGTTGCCTCACAGTAAGAAGGTTCTGGGTTTGAGCCCCGGGGTAGTCCAACCTTGGGGGTCGTCCCAGGTCGTCCTCTGTGTGGAGTTTGCATGTTCTCCCCGTGTCTGCATGGGTTTCCTCTGGGTGCTCCGGTTTCCTTCCACAGTCCAAAGACAAGTAGGTCAGGTGAATTGGCCGTACTAAATTGTCCCTAGGTGTGTGCGTGCGTGTGTGTGTGTGTGTGTGTATGTGAGATGGCCTGTGGGCCTGTCCAGGGTGTCTCCCCATCTGCCACCCAATGACTGCTGGGATAGGCTCCAGCATCCCCGTGACCCAGAGAGCAGGATAAGCGGTTCAGATAATGGATGGATGGATTGATTTCTGGGATCTCTAGGCTTTGAACATTTTAGAGATTGGACAGAAATTAGAAGGACTAAACTAAGGAGTGGTTGAAGACCACTATATTTTTTCCTATTGCCATTAGCAGTTATGAATAGCCTAATCTTAAACTATACACTGAAGTTGCCTAATTGACAGCCATCTCGACAAGTCAAGAGGACATCTAATTTGGCATTGACCAAAATACTAAATTATAACCCACAATTTGAAATAAGTGAAGATAAGAACTGATAGTATATGCCCACTTTGGAGCCCTCAGTAATGTGGAACACTTTGGGTCCTCTGTTTTATTTAGCTACTGCATTTGTACCTACATTGTGGTGAATATCATTTGCAATGGGTACACTGATTATCTTGGTTAAGAAAGTTTAAGGGTTGAATATAACTGGTGCATATCAGGGTCAAGTTCGCACATGTCTGATAATATTTATTCTTGTACTAGTTACTTTCATAGCCCATGCTATTCTTTTTTAATATCAATCAATATTTACTGCACCAGATAATTATTTCTATCTTTTGAGGGTGGAGATAATCAAAGCATGAGTTGCTTCACCGACTTCTGGTCATTGCTGATGACTCAGAACTACCATCTGCATGATATCATGGTAGCACGATGGCAAGATGCAACACCCTTTTGCCAGTTTCCCCAGGCACTTCTAGAGCAGAATTAGTTTTATAAATATTATGAATCAGCTAGTCAAAACTATACTCTTAATACAAGGCAATTTCATCACAACTGTATAAACTTGAACACAGGGCAGATTCACGTATTGTATGGGATTTGTTCAATATTGAAACATGTTTGATAAAACCCCATTATCCAATTAAGGTAATGCATTTAAATTCAACATCTTTCTACTCTAACATGGATGTTCATGTACAGTTAGTATTTCTGGATTGAGCAGTAAGGGCGGCGTTTGCATATGGCAGAGTATGGCAGTTGCCACACCCTAGTGTGGCAATAAAAATGGGAAAATTCGTGACTTAGATTGAAATGTGAACTAAATTTCTTGTTTAAACACCGTGGAATAAATGGCAAGTTAATAAATACAGTAATTTGGCAGATTTCCCAGGTTCAGTCTCACACTAAACTTGTTGCCATGAGAACCACTATGACATTGCTTCACTGTGGTCAGCGTGCTTGGCTGCGCGCTATTATTGGACAACCGCAGAAAAATGAAGAGAACAAGGCTGCCTAAGCAGTCATCTTTAGACAGTTTTTTAACAAAAAAGTTCATCACTGAGCAGCATGGTACTGACAAAGGAGACACAGTCAGCAAAATGCCATCTAACACAGCTCAGTCCCAGCCTAGCGTTACATCTCTGATGCTACCTCGTGTTAGCAGCGCTAGCATAAGGAATGATATCAGTAAAAATAAAAACGAAGTGCCAAAACAGCCGCAGCTAGCTAGCTTTCCCATCAGAAATGGGAGAAATTTTTCAATGCAACTTTACAAGACTTGCGAATGGGTTGAATGTTCCATTTCAGAGGATGCTGTTTTTTGCTTCACTTGCCGTCATTTTGGAGGTTTTCCACTTGGACCGGGAGAGAGAAGTGGAGCATGGCCATTAATAGAGTGAATCTGAATACTTTATTCATCCCCAAGGGGAAACTGGGTAAATTGGAAGTTTTACTTGCTGGAAGAATAGGCATGCACAGTTATGGGAACTTTAAGATCGTCTATGACGCAGAGATGCCATGAAGCTATGGACGGAATACAAGGATGTTTGCGCTGGTAAAAAGCCATATATAAAAACAGTCATTAACAGCAATAGATCAGCAGAGGTGAGAGAAAATCAAGTTCAAGTCAAAGCTTTGCTACGAGCAGCAAGTTACCTGGGCTGTCAGAGGTTGCACTTTCGTGGACACGATGAGCGCAAGGAGTCAAGCAACAGAGGAAACTTTACTGAACTGATGGATGTCTTTGGAGAAATAGACAGTGCAATGAAGGTGAGCATGGACAGAACATACTGAGATTATACGGCAAAGGACAGTCAAAATGATCATATCACAGTTTTTGGGGAAACTATTGTGAAGACAATTATCACTCAAGTTAAAGAGGCCAAGTTTTTTTCCACTTTTAGATTATTGTGTTGTAGCGTTGTTATTCTATGTTAAGTACTCCGAGAGAGCCGCAAAACCAGGTTCATTGTATGTGCAAATCTACATGGCCAATAAAAATGATTCTGATTCTGATTTTGGCCAAAGAAACCAAAAGACTTGTCTAAGAAGGAGCAGCTTGCAATTCTTCTGCGGTAAATTCTGGTGTTGTAAAAGAGCATGCTATAGGAACTTTATATATACAGGACCTGTGTGCAGATTCACTTTTTAACTTTGTTGTTAATAAGCTGACTGAGTTGGGTGTAGACGTACAGTTTTGCGTTGGACAATACTATGGTGGTGCCAGTGTTATGCGGGGCTCAGTCAATGGAACACACGCCTTCACCCGAAACAGGTAAAGCTTAAGTTATTACAAAGATGGTATATCCACTATCTCCATATTCAAATGTGAGGCTGCTCCCTAGATGATGACACTATTTGGTGCTCTAAGTGTCCCTTGGCACGATTTTCTGTTGTTCGGTGGCACAGCGTAGCTGAGATTGCCGCAGAAGAATCCTGTTGCTTTCTGCCAGAACTGCTGCCGAGTTGACAAACGAAGCTGCCAGTTGCCGGAACCACTGTCGAGTTGACTGAGCGGAGCCGCCACGGTTTACCCTTTCCGGGTACTGACAGATGACAGATAGACTGTGCCCGGGGATTTGAATTCAGAGTTACCTTCTCCTAGCCTTTGCCTAAAGAGGCATCAACCTACAAGGCAGCAGGTGGTTTTGTTGTCAGTGTTTCTTTCTCCTAGCCTTTGCCTAAAGAGGCATCAACCCACAAGGCAGCAGGTGAATTTCAAATCAGAGTTCCCTTCTCCTATCCCAATATGTTGGCTTGACTGGACACCATGGGAAGTACCATACGGGCATGCAGGAGGACCAGATCTATCAGTAGGGACGTCGTCCTTAGCCAAAGGGCCCTTGCTGAGGTAAGGTGCTACCCCTCTACAGCCTGCGGTTGCAGTTCAGCGTCTTAACCAGGACAGGGCAAGTCAATGGAGTTCAGGCAAAAATTAGAGAGAAAATACCTCATGCAGTGTACACTCATTGCTATGCCCATAGACTGACTTTAGTTGTTGTAAATACTATTAGTAACATTCCTGAACTGAAAGACTTTTTTTGACGTGATCCAAATGCTGTATTCCTTTGTTGCTCAAAAACACCTGGGACAGAGATACTAGAGCTGGAACGGACCTGTACAACTAGGTGCCTGTACTGGTACAGAACTATCCAGAAGCTGATATTGCGCTATGAGGTGGTCATGGTTGTTTTGGATACAACGGCTGCTTCTTCCAAGGATGGATCAGTTGAGGCTGCAGGTCCAAATTATTGTGAAACTTAACATTGTTGAGAAGATTTTAGCTGCTAATTTCTCTGAACAGCTACAAGAGTCTTGCCTTGTCCTCAAAGCAGTAGCTCTGATCTGGAGCAAAAAATGGCCACTTGAGATGATTAGATCTGATGCTGAATTGGAGGCACTATCAGAAAAGGCAAAAATCTTGGCTGTCACACTTTGTGTGACACCTGAGGAAAGAGCCACAGTATCCAACTCCCGACCAGCAAGACTATAGAAGTTATCATCACTCTTGAACGGTTAACTGACTCCACTAGTGGACATAGAGAGAATGTGGGAATAGACAGCACAAAAAGGCTATGCTATGCTGTTATAGACTGTTTCATCGCTAAATTCAGTTGCCAGTTCAGTGACAATGAGGGCCTTCTACAGTCATTAGTCTTTTGACTAAAGCTCACCTGAGTTCATGGATCTCACCAAAACTGACGAATTTGCAAAATACAATGCACTGCACATAGATTAAATTGTGCTACAGTCCCAGGCAAGCTCTGCCAAGATGTTCCTAACTACGGGGGACACTCAAACAGAAGACAACATTCTGCCAGCTCTCATAAGATTGCAGTCCTTGCTAATTGCATTCATTGGAGTGGTCAAACTGTTTGAAATTGTGGTAACTCTACCCATCTCAACAGTTTCAAATGAATGCTTTTTCTCAGTCCTTAAAAGAGTAAAGACATATTAGAGGATCATGATGGGAGATGAAAAACTAAGCCACTTGATGCTGTCAGTGGAAAAAGAATTGGCGAAAACGCTTGATTTGGAGGAACTTGTGGGTACATTTGCTCAGCTGCATCCTTGCTGCTACCCTCTCATGGACTAACCTAATGACTTTACTGTGAGCACAGAAAGGCAAGACCTGTGTTTTTATCTATCCTACCAAAGAAAACACTTTAAAACCTCAAAATTCGCAATTTGTGAGACACATTAGCAGTCGCAAAATGATTGAGCTGAGTATTTTGAGTCTGCATTGCCTAGACCTATAGAATCAATAGGCTATTGTTGAGTCCACACAGTTAGTAAATTGCGGATTAGGGCATAAGCATTTGTGTGGTGTGAACGTCTTGCCTTGCATTGTTTTTGTTTGTTTTTAATTTTCCCTCTTTTTCCCAACACTTCTGAGTTGTCCCGGTCGCTGCTCCACTGTCTCTGCCGATCAGGGAAAGGCTGCAGACTACCACATGCCTCCTCCTATACATGTGGAGTCGCCAGCCGCTTCTTTTCAGCTGACAGTGAGGAGTTTCGCCAGGGGGACGTAGCGCGTGGGCGGATTACGCTATTCCCCCCCAGTTACCCCTCCCCCCCGATCAGGCGCCCCGACCGACCAAAGGAGGCACTAGTGGAGCGACCAGGACACATACCCACATCCGGCTTCCCACCCGCAGGCACGGTGTGTTTGTAGGGACCCTCGACCAAGCCGGAGGTAACACGGGGATTCAAACTGGAGATCCCTGTGTTGGTAGGCAACGGAATAGACCACCACGTTACCTGGACACCCCAGGTCTTGCATTGTTTAGGCATCTTCTACATGATATTTATAGCATTTATGCACAGGTGTGTCTGAGCAGTTTTTGTGTGGAGACTTTTAAGCAGATCTTGTCTCTTTTCTCTAGGTTGTGTACATTGCCAGTTAGATTTTTACATACATTTTACTTGTTCTCGTGCTTAAGATTATTTGGTCCTGAGAGTCTATGTAATTTTATGGTGCCATTACGTACGTTAGATGCGGTGCAATATTCTGGTGTGAGACATACACTGTATTTGTGTTTTGTCATCACTGCCATACGCTAGGTTTTGGGGAAACGCTGCCACTGCAGAGCAGTCTGGTCTGTCTAAAGGCTTTATCAAAAGTAAAAATATTTTCTGTGCTAGCTCTTGGGGCCTCTAAAGAGCTCTTTCAAGCATTCTCCTGTTTTTTGTTCCCTACTTGTACAATATTATGACGAAAGCTTGTTGAAAAAATACACATAAATGATTAACCTATTGCATTAAAAAGAGAATATTCTAGAGAGCCTTCTTATTGATAGTAGTTAAAGTAGGCATTACCTGTACATATGATTACACTGAAAAATGTCCTCTCAAGTGCCGTAACAGCTCCTTGTAATGTCATAAATCTCTCTCTCTCTCTCTCTCTCTCTCTCTCTCTCTCTCTCTCTCTCTCTCTCTCTCATGTTCTACCCACTCCCTGTTATACCATGCCCTCTCAGCTCTGGACCGAAGAAGTTGAAAAAGTGAGTATAACAACATCAGTGTTGTTCCCTTTGTCGTTCTGCTACAGCTCTTTGGGCTTATTCCAACTCTCTGATCCCATCATGCCACCTCTGAGCTGTGCAAAGTGATTTTACTGAAGGGGATAGTATGGCATACTTCGAATGTAGTTTAGTTTATGTACAGTATTTGACCCATTAGGTGTGGTGGCCTCCTATATTCACCAACAATCGCCATTAAGATAATACTGAAATTCCGTTCTAGGGTAGAACATGTCAGCAAATGTTTCTTCTTGACGAGGTTAAGATCAATGTTTTTCCACTCTTGTTGGAAAACACAACACCACAGCCAGTATGTGTCACTTGACGCGTGATCAAAAAGGGAACTTTCTACTTGGTAAGTGATATAGAATTCAAATGGTTCTGTGGCGCAGTGCTTGCACCGCTGCCTCACAGCAAGAAGGTCCTAGGTTTGATTCCTGCCCGGGGCGGGATTATTACTGGGGGGAGTTTGCATGTTCTCTCCAGGCCTGTCAGTGTACAGTGGCTGTCTGTGTGCAGCGGCTGTCTGTGTACTCTGCATGTTCTCTCTGTGGTCAGGTGTGCTATCTCCTGACTAGGGACCTTTCTGTGTGGAGTTTGCATGCTCTACCTGTGCTGATATGGGTTTACTCCAGTATCAAAAAGAACCCAAATAAAGACTTATGTCCTCTCCGTGGCCATCTACATCCACCTGGAGTTGGTCATTGGGGGCTGAAGAAAAAGGGCTGCCCACTGATCCTGGCTGCCCCTGGAGGAAGGACAGCGAGGATGGAAAAAATTCAGAGGAAGCATTTCTTCAACCACCCACTCCCTGCATGCGAGTGTGTGTGTGTGTGTGTGTGTGTGTGTGTGTGTGTGTATGTATGTGTGTGTTCAATTGTAAGATGGAGGAAGTCTCTTCTCTAATGATGGCGTTAATACAAGTATGCCCAGTGAAAATTCTGAACACTCCTTGACCATGAAAAAAATATTCTTTAATTTCTCAAGGAATTACCTCTCAAGTTGAGGATGTTTGGAATTTGCTTTTATACGTGCTTTGGCCTGCACGCTTTCCTGGCTGCTCATAGCAAGAAAGTTCTATGGAAGTCTGGGGAAGATACTGCACCAGTAGGTTTGGCCATTTATCCCAGTTTTTACGATGGCAGTGTGCAAGCCTATAATTTGTAGAATGAAGTTAATTCTGAGTTTTTAAGAGCAGCAGTATTAACTACTGCCAAGGCCAGGGAGTGGTATTAAAACGTAAGTAAGCGCTTGTTTTTAGCCTGTTTCCCCACACTCAGTCTTTAAAAAAAGGGTACAAAAGGGTTGTAGTTATAGAGGACAGTGATGGAGGTGTCCATGTATAAAGGATATAAAGGGGTGTTGGTATAGAGGACAGTGATGGTGGTGTCCATGTATAAATGATATAAAGGGTTGTAGATGTAGAGGACAGTAGTGATGGTGGTGTCCATGTATAAAAGATAAAAACGGGTATAGATGTAGAGGATGTAGTCAGTTCTCGAAATTAACGATGTCCCGGGGACCATAAAAAATCCTACTGGGGCACAAATATATTTTGTCTGGGACAATTCCGGGACAGTGAAAAAAAATGTCAAAGTAAACTTCGAAATAGATGTTATTTGCAAAGTCATTAATTATGAGTATCTAGACGTTACTTTGTCATTTGAATAATTTAATAAAAACTAGTGGTGGGACTTGATCAAAAAATTAATCGAATTAATTATGGGCTTTGTAATTAATTAATTGTAATTAATCGCATATCGATATTTGACACCAGAAGCAACATTTTTCAATTCAAACAGGTCTTGGTAGATGACTAAATCAATGAATAGACACATACATAAGTTTAAACAACAAAATCCTGTTTATTTTGTTCAAAACAAGTTTGTTTTGTAAACACAGTACTTTTTGTAACCCCTGATCTTCTACCACTGAAAGTGGTCTACAGTCCACAGCAATCCATTTCGCCAGTGAGTTTGTTAATTTATCAGACGTGGACTTACTCATCTTGGCTTTGAACCCCGTCATCTGGTGGAGAGTCGGTTGGCGACTCTGCTTGGTTGTACTAGGAGCACGAGCACTAGCGTTAGCGTTAGCTCCGGTGTTCGTACTAGCTGCAACGTGTTTTGCATTTAGGTGGTACCGGAGGCTTGAATAACTGCGGTGGAATGCAAACCTTTGTTGCAGAGTCTGCACACAACAGTGCTCTTATCTAGGCTTCCATCCGACCGGTTTTTAAATGTAAATTCCCCATCCACAGAGCTAAGCAACTCGGTGTCATCCTTGTCGTCCATCACATCTGTTGTTAGCATACTAACTTGTTAGCCTAACCTACTCCGCCTCCCGCTTGACTGACGTCACTCGGGGCATTGGTATAATCCGTATGCCAGAAACGAGTGCACTGAGAAGCGTTCCGTGTTGACTGGAGTGTAAAAATAAAATGCGATAAAATGCGTTAATTTTTTTAACGCCTTTACTTTTCCTATAATTAATTATCGAATTAACGCATTAAAGTCCCAGCCCTAATAAAAACGTGTGAACGGCGAAACTACAGAAGGCTTACGTTCTTGCGGCACCTCACGATAGGGCAATCAATCGCCTGTTCGTGCAAATCATAGAATGCATTCTACGTCATCCACTCTGCCAGTGGCTGCTGCTTGACTCGCGCCAATGCAACATTCATAGAGCGATAGACCATCATCAACGACAGTTAAAAGAAGAAGAAGAAAGAAATGCTGAGGTGGTTGAATAAACAACCCCCTGATGCAAGCCCCAATACTGCCGACTCCCGAAACGACTGCCGACTCCCGAAACTAATATTCATTTGTTTAATAAAAGAATAAGTATTTTAAACTTATTTGGTGGACCAGAGTCCATGGTGTGATGATTAAGTGACAAAAAGGGATCAGATTATATATATTCTGCATAATTGGGGGGGCGACGACAAGAATTAAAATTCTGGACACTGTTGGTTATATCCGGGACAATACAAAGTAGAATTCGGGACAGTTGTGGGACACTGAGGAAAAAAGTTAATTTCGAGCCCTGGATGTAGTGATTGTGGTATGGATTAGACTGAAGAAAGCAAGTTTATTTATATAGCACATTTCATACAATTGGCAATTCAGCGTGCTATACACAAATGAAAACACAAGGAACAACCTTATAAAATATAATTAAAAGAGAGTAGATAAAAACAAATAGGAACAATCATATATAAAACATAATTAAAAGAGTACAAAGTACATAAAATGTACTTTCAAATAGTAATATAATTAAAAAGAGTAATATAATTAAAAGACAGGTACTATAAAAAGAAAATATAGAGTACAAAAAAAAGCGGCATGGTGGCGCAGTGGTTAGTGTGGTCGCCTCACAGCAGGAAGGTTCTGGGTTGGAGCCCCGGGGTAGTCCAACCTTGGGGGTCATCCCGGGTTGTCCTCTGTATGGAGTTTGCATGTTCTCCCTGTGTCTGCGTGGGTTTCCTCCGGGGGCTCCGATTTCCTCCCACAGTCCAAGGACATGTAGGTCAGGTGAGTCAGCCGTACTAAATTGTCCCTAGGTATGAATGTGTATGTGTGTGTATGTCGGCCCTGTGTGATGGCCTGGTGGCCTGTCCAGAGTGTCTCCCCACCTGCCGCCCAATGACTGCTGGGATAGGCTCCAGCATCCCTGCAACCCTGAGAGCAGGATAAGCGGTTCCGATAATGGATGGATGAAAAAAAAAAGAATAAATACAAAGTCACTTCCCTGCTGGGAGTAACTAGAGATCTACTTCCAGAATTAAAGTGCAGTAGGAATAAGGTGCAAGTTTTAATGCTCAATCATAGGCACAAGAAAAAAAAAGAAAAGACATGTTTTTAACCTAGATATCAAAAATTGCTATATTTGGGGCACATCCAGGATCTTCTGGTAGTTTGTTCCAGTTGCAGGCAGCATAACAGCTAAATGCTGCTTCACCATGTTTGGTTTGGTTTGGAATCTGCGCTGAACAAACTGACCTGAGCCCATGGATCTTAGAGCCCTGTCTGGTTTATACTCTTCAAGCATGTCAGTGATGTATTCTGGGCCTACACCATTCAGTGATTTGTAGACAAGTAGCAGCACTTTAAAATCTATTCTATTGCTAACTGGAAACCAGTTTAAAGATTTCAGGACTGGAATAATGTGTTCTGTTCTCTTGGTCCTGGTTAAAACTCTAGCAGCAGCATTCTGAATAAGCTGCAGCTGTTTAATGGTCTTTTTGGGAAGACCAGTTAAGAGACCGTTACAGTAATCAATTCTACTGGAAATAAAAGCATGGATGAGCTTCTCTTGGTCATTTTGGGATACCAAACCCTTGATTCTGGCTATATTTTTAAGATGATAGAAGGCTGTTTTAATGATTGCTTTGATATGGCTGGTGAACGTGAGATCTGAATCTATTAAAATGCCAAGATTTCGGACTTGGTGTTAGAAGTGATAGGGGTTATAGCTGCCTTTCTCCCCTCTTCTTTTCTTACTTATTTTGACTGGTTTTCATTGAGAAATGATTGGAGGTCTGGTTAAGCAGGGTATATAAGAGGACGTCACCGTGAGGTGCGTGTGCGTCTCCTGGAGTTTGTTAATGGCGGGAGGTTGCCTAAACGCCTCAGGATGCGCCACTTTGAGAATGCGGTGCAGGTTCACACCGTTCCAGCTTTGAAGGACTTTGAAGAAAACCAAGTCTCGTTTATTTTTTTAGGATCCATCCACCATCAACCTAAACTGAACTAAACTACCAAGACGGTGTCTGCCACTTACGGAAGCTGAGACCCACGTGGCCGAGGCCTTGTCGGAGGGACCTGCTAACTGCTAGCCTGCTACCTCGGTAAACTAGCCCACCTCCGCTATTTCTCTCATTTTGGAAATCAGTCCTTCTTATTGTTTTTTCCTTGTTTCCATCTTTTCTACACACTCCAGGTTAGGACTAGTGTTGCGTGTTTAACCCTTAACCCCTAGACCCGACTAGTCCGTAACATAATTTGGGGCGCTCGTCCGTGATTTATTTGAAGATAAAATGCATATTAATGTTTGATAAAACCGGTTAGCGATTAGACGTCAGTAGCGAGTTACATCCAAGCATTCTGTTTGTGAGAAGCGGCACAAATGAGTTGGATTCAGCTCGGGGAAAGCCGTATGTTGCTAGGTTTAGATGTAGGCCACGGACATAGAGTTACGTGCAGAATAGCTGCATGGTGCAGCTATTCTGCAACTTCTCACTTGAAACAGATGGTTGTATATGTATGTAAAACTAAGCTAGCTAGAAGGGAAGTTAGTGAATGTATTTATCGTGTGTGTTGTGGTTAAAAACAGGGATATTGGTCTACAGGTTGATAACGGATTGGTTTGGCTTGTTAGCTGATAGCTACTTGACTAATGGTTGCAGGTGTTTTACTGGTGTGTACTGCAGTGTATTGGTTTTGGGTCTTCGAGTAACGTCGTGAGCGCTCTGTGTGCGGTCTGTTCATATCAATTTCTGGGAATATTTCGATTTATGAGCTACCTCTTGTTGCAGGTTATGTTTTGTCGGTAAGAGTGTTTGGTAATAGTTACCTTTAGAGGTAATTTTGTGAGAGTCGTGTCTCTTTTGGTTAGCCTAACTTTTGAGAGAATTTGATAACGATAACCATGGCAACGTTCAATGTAGAGGAGTTTTGTGGGAGTGATTTTTTTGCGCAAGGAGTTGCGTAAGCTTAAAAAGGAAGATTGGCTTTCAGTAGCTCAATATTGTGAGGTAGACGTCACCCCAGAGACGAAAAAGCCAGAAATTGTGGAGACCCTGATTTCAGTGTTACACCTCAAAGATCACATACATGAACGAGCAGAGCGAGAGAGGGGGGGGGGGCGGCTGTTTCAGCTTGAGTTAGCAAATCTGACATTAGAGCAAGAGAAACTTAAAGTGAACAACATTGACTTACAATGTAAGCACGAAGCTTGTTTTGATGTTTCTAGCTGTTTGAGACTCATGCCAAAATTTAACAGAGATGATGTGGGCTCTTTCTTTGACGCTTTTGAGAAAATTGCCAAAGAGCTAGAATGGCCTGAGAATAGGTGGACGTTGCTTGTCCAGAGTGTGCTTGAGGGCAGAGCTCAGGAAGCTTATGCTGCGTTAGATGCTTCTGACAGCAGAGACTATGCTACTGTGCGGAAGGTGGTTCTGACAGCCTATGAGGTGGTGCCAGAAGCCTACCGACAGAAGATCAGGTCTCTGCAGCGTAAATCAAGTGAAACTTTCCTTGATTTGGCTAGGCATCAGGAGGTTGTGTTTGACAGGTCGTTAGCAAGCACTAACACTCATACCTTTCAAGAGTTGTGGCAACTTATGTTGGCGGAGCAGTTCAAAACTAGTTTACCCCGGCATATGGAGATACATCTAAATGAGATGGGCATTACTGAGTTAAGAAAAGCTGCTATGGCAGCAGATTCTTATGAGTTAACCTTACAGAGAAATGTCATGGAAAAGAAAGTTTGGCAGACAGGATAGGAGGCAGTCTGCAACTGACAGGCCTGGTGAGGCTGTCATGACGGAATCTACTCCCACCTCTGTTCAGTCTCCAGGGCCAGGGAAAAGATATGAGAAGCCTTATTTTGTATGTGGCTTTGCTGCATCTGGGGTGTGACCCGGAGATGGCCAGCACCTCCTCCACCAGCTGGTCCATGCTAGCACACCTTGTGTTGTGACTGTGTGCTGTGTGTTTTGTTTGGTCACAAGTTGTAGCTGGTTCACCTGTGGGTCGAACGCAGCTACGTTATTTGGCATGGGTCGCCACAGGATGACCATTTTGTGTGTGCTTTGTTTTGTGTGGTCACGAGTTGAAGCTGGTTCACCTGCGGGTCAAACGCAGCTACATATTTGGCGTGGGTTGGCACAGTGACCACGTTGTGTGTGCTACTTTGTGTTGTCTGTCAGTAACTTGTTGTGGTTGAGGGGCCACTTTGTAGGTGACCATGTGTTGATGGGGAGGTGCTGGCCATTTTTGGGTCACGTTTTGGATGTAGTGGAGCTACTTGCGGTGATCCATTGTTGTGGCTGAGGTGCTCCACCTTTTTGTTTGGTCACATGTTACTGTCATGTTATGTAGCACATTGTCCGTTTTTTTGGTTCTTGTGGGGTTTTTGTTAACAAGCCTGTAGGGGCTTGTTTTTATGGGTGGGGGTGTTACGGCCACGGCTGTGCCTGTGTCCATATAGTTTTGTTTTGTTCCCTCCTGTATCTAACCCTCACTCTGGCTCTACATTCGGGTATCCGCCAGGTGCTCCTCATCACCTAATCAACCAGTCAACAAATCAGCAATTTCCATTAGCTGTACATAGTCTTGTTGTTGTTTTAGGAAATGAGAACATAATATAAAAAGGATAAAACAAAAAAACAAATAGGTTGAAACCAGATTTTTTTTTTTTTTGTATGGGGGGAGGAATGTTAGAAGTGATAGGGGTTATAGTTGCCTTTTTCCCCTCTTCTTTTCTTACTTATTTGGACTGGTTTTCATTGAGAAATGATTGGAGGTCTGGTTAAGCAGGGTATATAAGTGGACGTCACCGTGAGGTGCGTGTGCATCTCCTGGAGTTTGTTAATGGCGGGAGGTTGCCTAAACGCCTCAGGATGTGTCACTTTGAGAACGCGGTGCAAGTTCATATCATTCCAGCTTTGAAGGACTTGAAGAAAACCAAGTCTCGTTTATTTTTTTGAGGATCCATCCACCATCAACCTAAACGGAACTAAACTACCAAGACGGTGTCTGCTGCTTACGGAAGCTGAGACCCACGTGGCCAAGGCCTTGTCGGAGGGACCTGCTAACTGCTAGCCTGCTACCTCGGTAAGCTAGCCCACCTCCGCTATTTCTCTCGTCCTGGAAATCAGTCCTTCTTCTTGTTTTTTCCTCGTTTCCATCTTTTCTACACACTCCAGGTTAGGACTAGTGTTGCGTGTTTAACCCTTAACCCCTAGACCCGACTAGTCCGTAACACTTGGTCTTTGGTTTTTAGAGCTCAAGACTTGAGTGGTTCATTTATAATAGTTCTCTTATCTTTGTTGCCAAACACAATAATCTCTTTTTTCCTTATTTAATTGAAGAAAGTTTTGGCTCATCCAATTATTTATCTGCTCCAAACAGTGACACAGTGAGTCTATTGGGCTGAGATCATCAGGTGAGCAAGCCAGATATATCTGATTATCATCTACATAACTATGGTAATCCATGTTGTTGCTCTGAAGAATTTGGCCTAAAGGCAGCATGTACAGATGAAACTGGAGAGGTCCGAGAACCAATCCCTGGGGGATTCCACATGTCATAGCCGCTCTATCAGATTCATAACTGCCAATGGTGACAAAGAAACTCCGGTCTTCTAAATAAGACCTGAACTAATTAAGGACTGCTCCAGAAAGTCCTACCCAATCTTCCAGCCTGTCCAACAGTATTCTGTGATCTACAGTGACAAATGTCGCACTGAAATCAAGTAAAACCAGAGCGGATATTTTACCTGAGTCAGTATTCAGCTGTATATCATTTAACACTTTTATAGCTGTGTCAAATGCCTCACTGAAATCAAGTAAAACCAGAGCGGATATTTTACCTGAGTCAGTATTCAGCTGTATATCATTTAACACTTTTATAGCTGTGTCAGTACTGTGGTTAGGTCGGAAACCTGATTGATATTTGTCAAAATGACCATTTGAGTTCAAAAAATTCCTGAGTTGATAAGAAACAACGGAAGGGGGCAGTGTTGTCGAGAACATTGACCCAACTTCTCACAGTTCTTCCCAGAGAGTTTAGTTTGCTTACGCCAACATGTTCATCAATATGTTAGCAGCTTAAAATGTTTAATTAGATGTTTGCTCCTGGAATTTAAGCCTCCTCTTATGTTCAAATAAGATTACATACTTGATGTTTGGGATCATACCGATCCCAACAGTTTAAACCAACCCATGATCATTCAAATTAAAATGTTTTACAATTTGTGTCACGGTATAAATTCTACCTTTTTATCAGTCTTTGACCTCGAAATATTAGTGACAAATGCATTCGTTGTGCCCATAAACCATCGCAGCATATGAAGAAAATGTTATTGCTTTGCCTAAAATGGAAAATGTGGGTATTTTTGGAGTTTTGAAGACTATTTGTTTAATTAATGTCATGTTTGTGTCTCATTCAACTATAGAAAAACTGGAAATCAAAGAACATAGAAATTATTAAAGAAGTGCATTACTAGAATAGGAAGTACAGAGACTATTATTTGCAGATGTACAGGTTGTATTTTACACATCTGGTGCTCATCTTGGAGTCGGACTTGGAATCAGGGATGTTTTTTGTTTTCTGATGGTACCACCCACCGTTTTTGATTCTGATTTTTCAATGCTAAGCTGCAGCAAATCTTTGTTTGTTTATTTTAATGAATATGGCGTAAAGCATTGTAGGCGCTCGCATCAATGATTATTGTAGAAGATGACAAGAATCCAATAGAGGGTCATGTGTTGGCACCTTTTAAATGCTGTGACCTTGTCCATGTTATTGAATCGTCCCTTTTTCAAATTGTAGTCCAATCTTGGGGGACGTCCTCTGTGTGGAGTTTGCATGTTCTCCCCGTGTTTGCGTGGGTTTGCTCCAGGTTCCTCCCACAGTCCAGACATGTAGGTCAGGTGAATCGGCCGTACTAAATTGTTTGCGTGTGTGTGGTGGGGGCGGGTGGGGGGGGCTGTGTGATGGCCTGGCGAATGGGCTCCAGCATCCCCACGACCCTGAGAGCAGGATAAGTGGTTCAGATATTGGATGGATGTTGTATAATGTCACTGGTTTAGTGTAGTACATTGTATCTTCACAAGATTGGCACATAGTGATGTCACATTACAGGCCTCAACAGTCAGAAAATCCCCCAAATATGGTCAAAAGTTGCATCACAGGTCGACATTTGATTTGTATAATAGCAATGTGTTACACTGGCTGTCATACATGTTGCCCAACAACAAAAAGAATACATCATATTGAACATCGATCACAACCTACAGCTACAGTCTAAAAACCATCAGGTAATCTTGAAAATGGAAAATCATCCTTGGAAGGATAATGATTTGTTACAAGCTTTGAAATCTTGACTTGTCATTATGCTGTTCCTTGTCCTCAGGCAGAACAGGAACTCCGCGTGGCCCAGACGGAGTTTGACAGGCAGGCAGAAGTGACTGGACTGCTTCTGGAAGGCATCAGCAGTACGCATGTATGGCCTTCTACACACATACAAACACACTTTAATCCATAATTCACCGATTTAAAAAAAAAAAAGAAAAATAACTTTTGACTTATTGAATTATTATTATTATGTTTTGTTTATTAGTTTTGTTCTCTGCTTTAGGACAAAACAGAGTTAAATTCCACATGTATATGAAATAAATGGTTTAATGTTTGAGTTGTGTATTTGCAGATCATAGGTGAGCTTAAAGAGTGAGCTCTAATATTTTGGGTTCTTTTTGTGTAGGTGAATCACTTGCGCTGCTTGCTTGAGTTTGTGGAGATGCAAGCAGCCTACTACAAGCAGTGTCATTTGCACATGCAGGACCTGCAGAAATTGCTTAGAAGGTGAGGACTATATGGAGAATTGTATGGATAGGTGGTTTCCCACTATGGTTATTAGGTGAATAAGCTCCCAGTTGGAGCAGTATTTATTGGTGGCAATCAAAGGGTTTGGTAAGATTAAAAAATAACAACACATTTCTAGAGGCAAAAGGTCCATTTCTCTTTCATAATGCACTGCAGCTTAAATGCATATAAGCCTCAACTCATTTTCATCACACTCAGTGAAATTTATGGTAAGTGCCAAACATTACTTGAAACCAATTCTTTGAAAGAAAAAAAAAGGCTTCACCGATGCTGAATGCATACCATGCTTTACTTTCCTCAGCTGAAAGCCAAAATTCTAAAGCGGATTAAAATCTATCCTCTTCTTTTGGCTGCTCCCATTAGGGGTCGCCACAGCGGATCATCCATTTCCGTTTCTTCCTGTCCTCTGCATCTTCCTCTGTCATGCCAGCCACCTGCATGTCCTTGCTCACCACATCCATAAACCTCCTTTATCCTTCCTCTTTTCCTCTTCCCTGGCAGCTCCAGCATCTTCAACTTTACCACCTCCAGCTCCACCTCCTGTCTTTTTGTCAGCGCCACCGTCTCTAAACCATACAACATAGCTGGTCTCACAACTATCTTGTAAACGGTCCTGCTTTCCATCCCCCACACCAGCCTGCACGCTTTTGGGGATAGAGCCTGTAGTGTGGCAGCCCCCACCCTTTGGAACTCTTATTTCAGCAGAGATCTGCAACGCTGCTCCTTTGGACAATTTTAAAAGACTACTGAAAACCTACCTTTTACTAAGGCCTATGGTCTGTAGTCTTTTGATCTTTGTTTTAGTCTTTTTTTTCTTATCTAGTGTAAAGCGTCCTTGAATTCCTTGAAAGTTGCTATACAAAACTAAGTTGTTGTTCTTGTTCCCTTTCGCTCTCGCTGGTACGCTTCTGTCGCAAATCACTCCTGACAGGTTTCTCAACTCTCCACCCTGCCTGCACTCACTGTTTCACCTCTCTTCCACACTCCCCATTACTTGGAAAAGTTGACCCCAAGTATTTAAACTCATCCACCTTCGCCAAGTCCTTCCATCCTCACCATTCCACTCTCCTCCCTCTCCTTTACGTGTATGTATTGCGTCTTGTTCCTACTGACTTTCATTCCCCTTCTCTCCACCTCCACCTCTCCAGGGTCTCCTCAACCTGCACTCTACTCTCACTACAGATCACAATGTCATCCGCAAACATTAATAGTCCACAGAGAGTCCTGCCTGATCTCATCCATCACCATTGCAAACAAAAAAGGGCTCAGAGCCAATCCTTGATGTAATCCCACCTCCGCCTTGAACCCATCTGTAATTCCTACCACACACTTCACCACTGTCACACTGCCCTCATACATATCCTGCACCACTCCTACATACTTCTGTGCCACTCCTGACTTCCTCATACAATACCACACCTCCTCTCTCGACACCTTGTCATATGCTTTCTCTAAATCCACAAAGACACAATGTATGTAACTCCTTCTGACCTTCTCTATACTTCTCCATCAACATTCTCAAAGCAAACATCACATCTGTGGTGCTCTTTCCTGTCATTAAACCATACTGCTGCTCGCTAATCATAACCTCTCCTCTTAACCTAGCTTCTATTACTCTTTCCCGTATCTTCATGCTGTGAATAATCAACATTATACCTCTGTAATAACTTCGACTCTGCACATCACCTTTATTCTCGAAAATCGGTACCAGTATACTTCTTTTCCACTCCTCAGGCATTCTCTCACTTTACGAGTTTGTGTTAAACAATCTAGTTAAAAACCCCGCTGCCATCTCTCCTACACACCTCCATACCTCCACAGGTATGTCATCTGGACCACCTGCTTTTCCACTCGTCATCCTTTTCATAGCTGCCTTCATTTCATCCTTGCTAATCCACTGCACTTCCTGATTCACTATCCCCACATCATACAACCTTCTCTCTCTCTCATTTTCGTCATTCATCAGCCCTTCAAAGTACTCCTTCCACCTTCTCAACACACTCTCCTCACTTGTCAGCACATTTCCACCTCTACCCTTCATCATCCTAACATGCTGCACATCCTTCCCAGCTCAGTCCCTCTGTCTAGCCAATCGGTACAAGTCCTTTTCCCCTTCCTTAGTGTCTAACCTCTCATACAACTCACCATATGCCTTTGCCTTTGCAACCTCTCTTTGTCTTACGCCACATCTCCTTGTGCTCCCCTCTACTTTCTTTGTCTGTCTGACTATCCCACTTCTTCGCCAACCTCTTCCTCATACTTTTCTGTACTTCCTCATTCCATCACCAATTCTCATTTTCTTCCGTCCTCTCTCCAGATGACACACCAAGTACCTACTTAGCTGTCTTTCTCACAATCTAAGTAGTTGCCCAGCCATCATGAAACTCTTTATTATCACCCAGTGCCTGTCTTACCTCATCCCTGACCTCCACACAACAGTCTCCCCTCTTCAACTTCCACCATTTGATCCTGTTCTCTGCATTCACTGTCTTCCTGTTCTTGTTCTCCAAAGTCATCCTACAGACCACCATCCGATGGTGCCCAGCGACGCACTCCCTTGTCACCATCTTTCAGTCCCCAATCTCTTTCAGATTGCACCTCCTGCATAAGATGTATTCTACCTGTGTGCACTTTCCTCCACTCTTATATACCCTGTCTTCCTCCCTCTTCTTGAAATATGTATTCGCCACATCAATTTCCATCCTTTTTGCAAAATCCACCACCATCTGTCCTTCCACATTCCTCTCCTTGACACCATACCTGCCCATCACCTCCTCATTACCTCTGTTCCCTTCACCAACATGCTCATTGAAGTCCATTCCAATCACAACTCTCTCTTCCATGGGTACCCTCTCCACTACTTCATCCAACTCACTCCAGAATTCTTCTTTCTCTTCCATCTCACACCCAACTTGTAAGGCATATATGCGCTGATAACATTCATCATCACACCTTCAATTTCCAGTTTCATACTCATCAAAGCAGATTAAAATCTATAAACACATGAAATAACATGGATTATAGATATTTTTACCTTAGTGGCAAGATGTTTTAGTGTTCTTTAACCGCTGAGTCTAAAGCTTCCTTAAAATATCTTCACTCCCCCTCTTCACTCCAGTTCCCCAACCGCCCCCCAGTGAGTCACCAATGGATACCTTGTTAACGCTGGATCCACAACAGAAACGCCCCATCTCTACTATTTACAGCCTAATCGACTCACTAAACTCAGGCCTTCTTGCCCAAACTAAAAACTCCTGGGAGATAGACCTAGGTATTGAGCTACCAGAAGATAGGTGGTATCGCATTTTTAATCTGGTCCACTCATCCTCAATTTAATTGTAGCAGGCATGGCCTGCTACAATTAAACCAAACCGCTTATCCTGTTCTCAGGGTCACAGGGATGCTGGAGCCTATCCCAGCAGTCATTGGGTGGCAAGCCATATATATATATATAAATTTTTTTTATTATTATTTATTTATTTTTATAGCTCAAAGTTGTTAAATGGCAGAACAAGCTTGCTTCGTGCTCAATGCACTCATCAGCTGCCTACACGGTTACAGTAAACGCCCTTATTTATACCGGTTGCCTACGTTCTGTGTGCGGTGTTCAATTTCAGGGTAGGGGGATGGGCCAATCTATGGTTGGAACATTGATACATTTGAACTGTCCAATGGGGATAGAGCTTACTGTAACTCTTTATTGTAGGGTCCTTACTGTAAGGTTACAGTAAATGTCCTTAACCATGTAGGCACCTGATTAGTGCATTGAGCACAAAGCAGGCTTGTTCTGCCATTTAACAACTTTGAGCTATAAAAAATGTATCTTTTCTCCTGAATTGTTGAGCTCTTTTTTTCTACATCGAAGGCTTCATTGCAACATCCTGTGGATATATATATATAGAGAGATAGATAGATTTTTGTTTTTCATCCGCTTGGTTTGCTTCTCCAATTTAGGCTACAGTTGGGTGGGATGAGGGTGGCTTATGGGTTTGGGGGTTCGGTTTTCATGGGGTAAAACTCACAGGCACGTTTACATTTTGTTCTGTTTGTCTTATAAACCTGTGCAAAAATGCAATGAAAAGATTTTTTAAAAAAGACAAAAAAAATTTATACACTCACACACACACACACACACACACACACACACATACACAGTGCGTCCGGAAAGTATTCACACCCCTTCACTTTCCCCACATTTTGTTATGTTACAGCCTTATTCCAAAATGGATTAAATTCCTTTTTTTTCTCTCATCAATCTACACACAATACCCCATAATGACAAAGTGAAAAAGGTTTTGTAGAAATTTTTGCAAATTTATTAAAAATAAAAAACTGAAATATTGCATGTACATAAGTATTCACACCCTTTGCTATGACACTCAAAATTGAGCTCAGATTCATCCTGTTTCCACTGATCATCCTTGAGATGTTTCTACATCTTGACTGGAGTCAACCTGTAGTAAATTCAGTTGGTCGGACATGATTTGGAAAGGCACACACCTGTCTATATATAAGGTCCCACTGTTGACAGTGCACATTAGAGCAGAAACCAAGCCATGAAGTCAAAGGAATTGTCTGTGGACCTCCAAGACAGGATTGTATCGAGGCACAGATCTGGGGAAGGGTACAAAAAAATTTCTACAGCTTTGAAGGTTCCGAAGAGCACAGTGGTCTCCATCATTCATAAATGGAAGAAGTTTGGATCCACCGGCACTCTTCCTAGAGCTGGCCGCCCAGCCAAACTGAGCAATCGGGGGGAGAAGGGCCTTGGTCAGTGAGGTGACCAAGAACCCGATGGTCACTCTGACAGAGCTCCAGCGTTCCTCTGTGGGGATGGGAGAACCTTCCAGAAGGACAACCATCTCTGCAGCACTCCACCAATCAGGCCTTTATGGTAGAGTGGCCACACGGAAGCCTCTGCTCAGTAAAAGGCACATGACAGCCCACTTGGAGTTTGCCAGAAAGCACCTAAAGGACTCTCAGACCATGAGAAACAAAATTCTCAGGTCTGATGAAACCAAGATTGAACTCTTTGGCCTGAATGCCAAACGTCACGTCTGGAGGAAACCAGGCACCTCTCATCACCTTGCTAATACCATCCCTACAGTGAAGCATGGTGGTGGCAGCATCATGCTGTGGGGATGTTTTTCAGCGGCAGGAACTGGGAGACTAGTCAGAATCAAGGGAAAGATGAATGGAGCAAAGTACAGAGAGATCCTTGATGAAAACCTGCTCCAGAGCGCTCAGGACCTCAGACTGGGGCAAAGGTTTACCTTTCAACATGACAACAACCCTAAACACACAGCCAAGACAACGAAGGAGTGGCTTTGGGACACGTCTGTGAATGTCCTTGAGTGGCCCAGCCAGAGCCCAGACTTGAATCCCATTGAACATCTCTGGAAAGACCTGAAAATAGCTGTGCAGCGACGCTCCCCATCTAACCTTACAGAGCTCGAGAGGATCTGCAGAGAAGAATGGGAGAAATACCCCAAATATAGGTGTGCCAAGCTTGTAGCTTCATACCCAAGAAGACTTGAGGCTGTAATCGCTGCCAAGGGTGCCTCAACCAAGTACTGAGTAAATAAAGGGTGTGAATACTTATGTACATGCAATATTTCAGTTTTTAATTTTTAATAAATTTGCAAAAATGTCTACAAAACCTTTTTCGCTTTGTCATTATGGGGTATTGTATGTAGATTGATGAGGGAAAAAAAAGGAATTTAATCCATTTTGGAATAAGGCTGTAACATAACAAAATGTGGGGAAAGTGAAGGGGTGTGAATACTTTCCGGATGCACTGTATATATACTGCTCAAAAAAATAAAGGGAACACCTAAAAACACAATATAGACCTCGATGAATGAAATATTTCAGCTGAAAATCTTGATTTATTAGACAGGGGAATGTGTTTAGAGCAAAATAACCTAAGAATGATCAATGGAAATCAAAATCATTAGCCCATTAAGGTCTGGTTTAAGAATCATACTCAAAATCAAAGTGGAAAATGAGAACATAGGCTGATCCAACTTCTGTGGAAATTCTTCAAGACGATTCAAAATGAGGCTCAGTAGTGTGTGTGGCCTCCACGTGCCTGTATGCACTCCCTACAACATCTGGGCATGCTCCTGATGAGACGACGGATGGTCTCCTGAGGGATCTCCTCCCAGACCTGGATCAGGGCATCGGTCAACTCCTGGACAGTCTGTGGTGCGACATCGCGTTGGCGGATGGTACGAGACATGATGTCCCAGAGGTGCTCGATTGAGTTCAGGTCTGGGGAACGTGCAGGCCAGTCCATAGCATCAATGCCCTCGACTTACAGGAACTGCTGACACACTCTGGCCACATGAGGACGAGCATTGCCATGCATGAACAGGAACCCAGGGCCCACTGCACCAGCATATGGTCTGACAATGGGTCTGAGGATCTCATCCCGGTACCTAATGGCAGTCATGGTACCTCTGGCTAGCACGTAGAGGTCTGTGCGGCCCTCCAAGGATATGCCTCCCCAGACCATCACTGACCCACCGCCAAACCGGTCATGCTGGAGGATGTTGCAGGCAGCAGAACGTTCTCCACAGCGTCTCCAGACTCTCTCACGTCTGTCACATGTGTTCAGTGTGAACCTGCTCTCATCTGTGAAGAGCACAGGGCGCCAATGGCGAATCTGCCAACCAAGATGTTCTCTGGCAAAGGTCAATCGGGCTGCACGGTGTTGGGCTGTGAGCACAGGCCCCAATTGTGGACGTCAGGTCCTCATACCATCCTCATGCATTCTGTTTCTCACCGTTTGAGCAGAAACCTGCACATTAGTGGCCTGTTGAAGGTCGTTTTGTAGGGCTCCGGCAGTGCTCCTCCTGTTCCTCCTTGCACAAAGGACCAGATAGCGGTCCTGCTGCGGGGTTGTTGTCCTCCTGCAGCCCCCTCCACCTCTCCTGGTGTACTGGCCTGTCTCCTGGTACCTCCTCCATGCTCTGGACACTGTGCTGGGAGACACATCAAATCTTCTTGCCACAGCACGCATTGATGTGCCATCCTGGATGAGCTGCACTACCTGAGCAACTTCTATAGGTTGCAGATACCGCCTCATGCCACCTCTAGTGGTGAGGGCACTAGCAAAATGAAGAACTAACCAAAGATCGGCCAGAAAAGATGAGGACAGGCAAATGGTCTGTGGCCACCACCTGCAAATCCATTCCTTTTATAGGGGTTGTCTTGCAAATTGTCTAATTTCTACCAGGTGGAAATTAGACAATTTACCAACAGGTGAAATTGATTCACAAATCAGTGTTGCTTCCTAACTGGACAGGTTAATATCTCAAAAGTGTGATTGACTTGGAGCTACATTGCATTGCTTATGTGTTCCCTTTATTTTTTTGAGCAGTGTATATCTTCACTCCAAACAGATTGTCAAAGATTTGCTGATGTCACTGGTGTTGGTAACCTAAATGTCAAAATCCTATGTATGATATACACTAGCAAGTCATGAGAAAGTAAACAAATCAGTTTGCAGTTTAATCAGTGATGTTGTGCTACAGTTGTTTAGTCAGACACATGACCAGTCTTTTCCATTGTCTCCCATGTTCTCAGCTCCAGTGGAGATGTGTGAGTATAAAACATGCTGTCTTTTCTTGTACATAGTATGTGTTCACTCTTGTGTGTGTGTGTGTGTGTGTGTGTGTGTGCGCGCGCGCATTTCATGACTTTCATGTCTGCTTATACTCAGGTTTCCCAATGCTTTTGCGGCCAACTCTGGTCAGTTGACTTCAAGTGCCGACCCCTCCTATCCAAGCGCTTCCTCCATGCAAGTTGGCATTACCAGTCCTATTGAAGCGGACACACTGAAGATTGAGGACGTGCAGACACCAGCTACAGGCACCCGTAAAGCCAAGGTCCTGTATGATTATGAAGCTGCTGACTCCAGTGAGCTCTCTCTTCTAGCTGATGAGGTGAGTTGTTAAAGCAAGAATAACCGTCATGGATTGTCACTTTAGCACATACTCGCAGTAGACGAATGACTAGCAGTGTAAGCCCAAAGTAGTGACTACCAAGATGGCACCACAGATGGCAGCTTTGGTGTGTCCGTGCACATTGTTTTGTATTGTTTTGTTTGCAAACTCAGTGTTTTGCTACAATACCCAGAAGCTCTTTCACCAGAGCAGAGCTTGTGAACATCAGGGAAACAACTTCTGTGGCCATATTTCCCAACTTGCTCATCCCATCTGTGGAATTACTGCAGATTTTGGTCAAAGGTGCCACTCACTTTCGTTCACGCAGTGAAACGCCGGAGGAGTGGGAAATGTACCAGTGTGCTCGTGCATCTCCGCAAATGTGGACTGTGCACTCCATTGCCAGGAATATTTCTGTCTAATGTGCGATCGCTGCAACAAACTAGATGAACTTCATCTACTGGTAGGGAAGAATAGACACTTTTCTTCATCTTGCATTTTGTGCTTCATGGAAACTGGGCTGTGTGGATCAATAGCGGACTCTGCACTGTAGCTGGCAGCTGTTCAAAGCGGATCGCGACACTGATCTCTCCAGCAAAACGAAAGTTGGAGGTATTTGTTTTTATATTAACAGTGGCTGGTGTAAAAACATGACCGTGATTCTGCAGCACTGTTCTCTTGTTCGGGAAACTTTTTTCATAAAATGTAAAACCTTCTGCTCCCCCCGTGAGTTCACTTCATTCATGCTGGCCGGTATTTACAGTCCACCACAGGCCAACGTGCAGGAGGCACAGCACATGCTCGCCAACCAGATACTGTGTTGGAGCAGAAAAACCTGGACTCTTTCATTATTGTCCTCGGTGATTTTAACAAAGGGAATCTCAGCCATGAACTACCTAAATACCGGCACCTGATTAAATGCCTGACCAGGGAGGAGAACACTTTAGATCACTGTTACACAACAGTCAGTAGTGCCTATCACGTGGCCCCCCGCGCTGCACTGGGACACTGACCACGTCATGGTCCACCCGTTTCCTGCACACAGGCAGAAATTAAAACTCTCTTAGGACATCTAAGAAGTGCAACAGTGAAGCTATGGAGGGTCTTCGTGCGTGCATGGACTGCACTGACTGGAATGTGTTCAGGACTGCCACCAACAGTCTGGATGAGTACACTGAAGCTGTGACATCTTACGTCAGCTTCTGTGAGGACAGCTGTGTACCACAAGCACCGGGTTAGTTACAACAACGACAAACCATGGTTTACAGGTAAACTCAGGCAGCTAAGGTTAGAAAAGGAGGAAGCATTTAGGAGTGGGGACAAGGTCTGGTTTCTTCTTCTACTTTCAGCTCGTTCCCTGTTTTTCAGGGGTCGCCACAGCGGATTTTATAGTTTCCATCAGTACACCTTTTGAGGGCACAGCACCAATGGTGGTCATTGTTAACCTGGGCCTTGACTGATCCGGCATGGAGCCTCAACCAATCTGGTATGGTCTTGTCATCTGCGTAATGATCTGGCAAAATTTTACATCAGATGCCTTTCCTGACACAACCACTAACCCTATGGACGGGGGACACAGGTAAAGCGCTGGATGCCATTCATGGACTTGCGCCCATGCCTGTCGCCAAAGGACTGTTTTAAAGAGTCTAAATACAGGTTTAGCAAGGCGTTGAGAGTTGCTAAACGACTGTACTCTGAGAAGCTTCAACAACAGTTCTCAGAAAACAACTCGACCTTTGTTTTGAAGGGCCTCAGACAGATCAACAACTACAAACTGAAAGCCCCCCCCCCCCCAACTCCACTAATGACTTGCACCTGGCCAGCGATCTGAATGGGTACTATTGTCAATTTGAAAGACAATGGGTCTGTCCCGACAACATCCCCTGTGACTTCATCCACCAGCTATATACAAACAGCTGAACCTCCTGTCACCAATCAGTCAAACTCCTGAAGTTTGCTGACGACACCACCTACAGGTGGGAGATTAACCATCTGGTGTATTGATGTGACCAAAACAACTTGGAGCTCAGTGCAAAACAGTGGCGATGGTTATGAACTTAATAAAGAACACCCCCCGCACCCGTCACCCTTTGTGGCTTCCCAGTTGACACTGTGGAATCCTCCTGCTTCCTGGGCACCATCATTAACCAAGACCTCAAGTCTGGAAGTTACAGCAGAGGTTGTACTTCATGCTGCAGCTGAAGAAGTTCAGCCTGCCAAAGCCAATGATGGTGAACTTCTACACTGCCATCATTGAGTCCACCCTCACCTCCTACATCACTATTGGGTACACTATTGCTGCTGCCAAGGACAAGGGCAGACTGCAGTGTATCATTCGCTCTGCTTGAGAGGGTGATTGGCTGCAACCTGCCAGCTCTCCAGGACCTGTACGCCTCAAGGACACTGAAGCGAGCAGGAAAGATCATGGTCGACCCTTCCCACCTAAGCCAGCCATCTACTACTACTACTACTACTACTGCTACTTTCAGCTGTTCCCGTTAGGGGTCGCCACAGTGGATCATCCGTTTCCATCTCTCCCTGTCCTCTGCATCTTCCTCTATCACACCAGCCACCTGCATGTCTTCCCTCACCACATCCATAAACCTCCTCTTTGGCCTTCCTCTTTTCCTCTTCCCTGGCAGCTCCATATTCAGCATCCTTCTCCCAATATACCCAGCATCTCTCCTCCGCACATGTCCAAGCCATCTCAATCTTGCCTCTCTTGCTTTGTCTCCAAACCGTCCAACCTGAGCTATCCCTCTTAATATACTCATTCCCAGGCCAGCCCTGGTCTCTTCAAAACATTCCTCTCTGGCAAGAGGTTAAGGTCTATAAAAACCAGAACCTCTTCCCACAAGACAAGCTTCTTCTCCACAGCAGTAGGCCTTTGCAACAAGCCCACAGATACTGACACTGCCCCCCACCCGCTCTGACCCTCTCTCCAAACCATGACATGACATACACACACATTCACATGCACAAACACAGTGCAATGCATCCATCTGCCCTACTGTGCGCTCTGTACATGGACACCTTGCATAAGCCCACACTACCCTGTAAATAACTCCCTTTCTTACATCAACTTCTCATTCTGCATCTTCTTATTTAAAAATTCTCATAACATTTTGTAAATCGAGTACTTGCCATATTCTGTGTTTCCACATTATTGCACCTTATTTCACCTATTTTTATCATTTGTATTTTTGTTTTGTCTTGTATATACACTACCGTTCAAAAGTTTGGGATCACCCAAACAATTTTGTGTTTTCCATGAAAAGTCACACTTATTCACCACCATATGTTGTGAAATGAATAGAAAATAGAGTCAAGACATTGACAAGGTTAGAAATAATGATTTGTATTTGAAATAAGATTTTTTTTACATCAAACTTTGCTTTCGTCAAAGAATCCTCCATTTGCAGCAATTACAGCATTGCAGACCTTTGGCATTCTAGCTGTTAATTTGTTGAGGTAATCTGGAGAAATTGCACCCCACGCTTCCAGAAGCAGCTCCCACAAGTTGGATTGGTTGGATGGGCACTTCTTGCGTACCATACGGTCAAGCTGCTCCCACAACAGCTCAATGGGGTTCAGATCTGGTGACTGCGCTGGCCACTCCATTACCGATAGAATACCAGCTGCCTGCTTCTGCTCTAAATAGTTCTTGCACAATTTGGAGGTGTGTTTAGGGTCATTGTCCTGTTGTAGGATGAAATTGGCTCCAATCAAGCGCTGTCCACTGGGTATGGCATGGCGTTGCAAAATGGAGTGATAGCCTTCCTTATTCAGAATCCCTTTTACCCTGTACAAATCTCCCACCTTACCAGCACCAAAGCAACCCCAGACCATCACATTACCTCCACCATGCTTAACAGATGGCGTCAGGCATTCTTCCAGCATCTTTTCATTTGTTCTGCGTCTCACAAACGTTCTTCTTTGTGATCCAAACACCTCAAACTTGGATTCATCCGTCCACAACACTTTTTTCCAGTCTTCCTCTGTCCAATGTCTGTGTTCTTTTGCCCATCCTAATCTTTTTCTTTTATTGGTCAGTCTCAGATATGGCTTTTTCTTTGCCACTCTGCCCTGAAGCCCAGAATCCCGCAGCCGCCTCTTCACTGTAGATGTTGACACTGGTGTTTTGCGGGTACTATTTAATGAAGATGCCAGTTGGGGACCTGTGAGGCGTCTGTTTCTCAAACTAGAGACTCTAATGTACTTATCTTCTTGCTCAGTTGTGCAACGCGGCCTCCCACTTCTTTTTCTACTCTGGTTAGAGCCTGTTTGTGCTGTCCTCTGAAGGGAGTAGTACACACCGGTGTAGGAAATCTTCAATTTCTTAGCAATTTCTCGCATGGAATAGCCTTCATTTCTAAGAACAAGAATAGACTGTCGAGTTTCAGATGAAAGTTCTCTTTTTCTGGCCATTTTGAGCGTTTAATTGACCCCACAAATGTGATGCTCCAGAAACTCAATCTGCTCAAAGGAAGGTCAGTTTTGTAGCTTCTGTAACGAGCTAAACTGTTTTCAGATGTGTGAACATGATTGCACAAGGGTTTTCTAATCATCAATTAGCCTTCTGAGCCAATGAGCAAACACATTGTACCATTAGAACACTGGAGTGATAGTTGCTTGAAATGGGCCTCTATACACCTATGTAGATATTGCACCAAAAACCAGACATTTGCAGCTAGAATAGTCATTTACCACATTAGCAATGTATAGAGTGTATTTCTTTAACGTTAAGACTAGTTTAAAGTTATCTTCATTGAACAGTACAGTGCTTTTCCTTCAAAAATATGGACATTTCAATGTGATCCCAAACTTTTGAACGGTAGTGTATATTTTATTATATTTTATCACTCTTTTAACTTTTACCTTTTAATTTTTCCCTCCTGTACTAACATACCAAGTCAAATTCCTTGTATGTTCCTGAACTACTTGGCAATAAATATGAATTTGATGTAACAGCAATCAATTGGAGCTTCTATTTTATTCAAGCTAGCTAGGTGGTAAGGTTTTGATAGTGCAATGCTATTTTGTTCTGCTTCCGGTATGGGAAGATGGCTGCTTGAATTCACATTTGCAGCAGCCTCACCCAGTACCGATGTGGGAAGATGGCACCACGAACTTACATTTGCAGCGGCCTCACCCAGTACCATCGATGCAGTCTTTGTCCACGTCTGTGTCTTAAGTTTGTGTTTTCGTTTGATGGCTGGGAGAGCTGGTGCAGGATTGGCTGGGAGAGCTTGGTCTGCTGCGTCCTGTGGGCCCAGGGGCCACGTCCCTACCTGGAGCTGCACATGAGGAGGAAACACCAAGGGTGGTCTGACAGGACGTGGAAGCAGGGCAGGCTAAGCTACCTGCTAGCCCATGCAGACCGGCAATTCCGATAACACTGAGGGCGGTCTGGTTGCGGCTCGCCTAGCGTTGACTGTGTTTTTGGTGTCGTCATGTGGCGTGTAGAGAGGCATGTCAAAGGTGTGTGGCTGAGAGAGCTGGCATTGGATCGGCTGGGGGAGCCTGGTCTGCTGCGTCCGGTGGGCCCAGGGACCACGGCCCTGCCTGGAGCTGCACCCAAGCAGGAAACACTGAGGGTGGACTGACAGGACATGGAAGCGGGGCAGGCTAAGTTAACTGCTAGCCCATGCAGACCGGTAGTTCTGACTGTCATCCTGGCGTTCACTCTCTTGGACAGTTTTTTTTATATGTTGGATATATGTGTTTTTGTAGTTTTTGTAATTTTTTGTAGTTTGGATATGTGTGTTCTCGTAGTTTGGATGTGTTTTTGTTTTTGTGTTGCACTGTTGTGGGCTGGGGGAAATGATATTTCGTTTCATTTAATGTGCGCAGGTGCATGGAATGAAATGACAAATAAATATTCCTGATTCCTGTTTATTCCAGAAGGTTAGGTTTGTCTTCCTTCTCTCGTTTATTTTGCTTTCTGTTGCTCAAGCTCCCTCAGTCTCTTCCTCTCACGCTTGCTGTCGCACTCTACTATACACTTTGAACATGCTCCATTTTGTTTAAAGTGTCAATTTACACAATATAACCACAGTCATATAATTTTACAGCTTTGGTTTATTCCACTTTCCATAGGTGGGGGAGTTGAAACACATGACTTGATTCAATTCTGACTCAAGTCCCAAAGGGATAAAAGCCTTTACTTGACTTGGACTTGGATTCATTGCTTGAGACTTAGGCCTCAGACAAATGACTCGATAAGAGTTAACACTTTTTCTGCTCCGCTAGCAACAGAGAGGAACTCTGTAAACGGCAACATTGGTCCACTGGTCGGTCCTTCGGGTTTTCCGTCTTTTTCTCAGTTTGGTGCCATGGGATTTGAGGAGCTGTACCTATAACAGCCACTAGAGGGCTATGATGGAGCTTCACATTCACTCCTATGCAGACCGTCTCCATAAAAGCTGTAGTAGAAGACAGTGAAACTTTTTTTTTCATTGAGTGAATCTCTTGATTACAGCAGTATTGTTCTGGTGAAGTGGGGTTTTTTACTTATTGTTGAAGTATTCATTCAGATCCCCATTTCCCATCTGCTGCCCTCGTCATAGAAAGGAATGTGAGATGTTTTGTGGCCGATAGTTATGGTAGGCCAATAAGAAATGGAAATGGATGATCCGCTGTGGCGACCCCTAACGGGAGCAGCCGAAAGTAGTAGTAGTAGTAGTAGTTATGGTAGGCCAATGTAGTGAAAACGAGTCTACACAGAACGTCTTTATGTGTGTTGTGTGTGTGTGTGTGTGTTTTGGGGGGGGGGGTTGTGTACATATTTCCACCTCATGGACATTCCATTAAATATAATATTTTTACTTTTTTCAAGTAGCTTCTTTTCCTACATTAAGAACAGAATGCATGAACCATGGAACAAGCTCGAGTTCTGGCCAGGAGCTTGAATTTCATCACCAAAATACAACATTCAGTACCAGACTGGACTTCTCTATCATTACATGTAGTCAATAACAGACATGTGAAGATAATGTGCAAAACCTTTATCTCTTATTGTAATTTGATTCAAAGGTAAGCAAATGCATACCAAAGAAAATCGTGGCAAAATGCTCGTACATTTTAATCTTGTTATTATGCCATACGTTTTCATATATTTTATCATGTATGAAATAATATATACTTTATCAAAGCACTACCTATAAATTTCAGTTTTGTAACATTTCAACCCATCTACCAGGGGCCACAAAACGTCCCACTTTTCACACAACAGTCACACGCTGTATGCTGCCGTACAGTCTTTTTTTTCTTGTTCTTTCAGTGGGCCTTCAACTTCCGAGCCTTGCTGTCTGTTGGATTCATAGAGGGGCTGTTATTGATTCCCTCCACCCCCAAACCTGTTCAGATAAAGTCTAGTTTTCATGGTTAAAATAGAAGTCAGCATGCTCTGATGGTCCATCACTCTGAAGTTCAGTATGCTCAGAGTAAATTACAAATTTACTAAATGTATTTTCTAATTGTCCAAGTTAATCCAGAGTGCAATATAGTAAACTATCAAAATATCAACTTTTCAAAACTATCAAGTTTTTGCCTTTTATAGAAAATTGAGGGTTTTCGATTGTGTTTATAATTTTCTGATTTTTATTTTGTGATCGGAAAATCAGAAAACGGGTTATTGATTTCTCCTTGGAAAATAAAAGATGGGAAATTGGGGTTAGGATAGCAGTATTGCAAAATATTATGTGTCAGTGCTCATGTGGCAGCGAGCAGTGAGCTGTCAGAAGCCCCACCGGGGGGCAGGACTCAGGATGCTGTCGGTGCAGCACAGGGCTGTTGGAACAAAGCAACCAGTTTTTTTGCTGCCCACCACTTCATGTGTCTTGGGTAGCTTACTTCATCAACTCACTAGTTTAACTGACTTGCTTTTGGTAAGCGTCCAGGGAGTCAGTTGTATATTTTTCATAGTCATGGGCTAAAGGTGAAACACCTGTTGAAACATCACATCTTCTGCAGTGTGTGGCTGCAGGGGAAGCAGCAGGTTGTTAAGAAACACACCAAAAGTCCAGTTGTGTCTCTGCTGACAGCGGCTGCACCCCGACCTGTCCGACCTGCCCACTACCTGTCAGTCACAGTGAATATCAGCGCCAAGTTAATTTATAGATGGGTGGTTTATCCATCCATCCATTATCCAGACTGCTTATCCTGCTCCCAGGGTTGCGGGGATGCTGGAGCCTATCCCAGCAGCCATTGGGCGGCAGGCAGGGAGACACCCTGGACAGGCCGCCAGGCCATCACAGGGCCACACCCAATGGCAATCGAAATAGCATGCCACACTTACCAGGTGTCGCATATCCGTCACCATATCGCAAGAGTAAATCAGCTTTAATCACATGTCACATATCGTATAAAATTGTGTTGCTTATTAAACCGTGCCACAGTAATGTGCAAGGCAGCCTATACAGTGCCATGTATAAAAGTACTTTGTAATGTATTATGTATACAATGCTAAGCCATTTAAATAATAATTATTAACAAAATCATATATTTATAGAACGTGTTCCTTTGTAATTATTTTTTTATTTAAGAAAATCAAGAATGCACAAAAAAAAACCTTTGGTTAATGTCTTGTGTAAAAGTGAAAGGTAAATGTGTGTTTTCTTGCAGCTGATCACAGTTTACACCGTGCCGGGAATGGACTCTGACTGGCTGGTTGGAGAGAGAGGGAACCTGAAAGGAAAAGTTCCCGTTACGTACCTGGAGCTGCTAAACTAAAGAGAGACACGCATACCCTCCTAAACACACACACACACAAGGTTTAACACTCAAAAACTCAAGACACGCCTTCATACACGAAAACACTCACATGCCTACATGGTTAGACACACACACACACACACACACACACAATAACCCTAACCCCTAAAGAGGCACATGTTTATATACACGCCCCCCCCTTCTCTCTTTCAAAAACACATATAGACAGTGTCAATGACGGAGTGATTGAAGTACCCTAAATAATTAAATACCCCTGTAATCGGACACAGCAGTCTGCTGTGTCACAGACAGAACAGGAGCTAAAGTGTGTTGCTCTTAAAACATCCTGTTTGAGTTGGTTTTGCTGTTTGTTTTGTTCTTTCCTTGCTGTTTGTGTTTGCCTGTCAGAGGTACGAGTGCGCCGTTTAATGGAGATAGGATTTGGTTATGCTCAATTTGTGACAAATGAGAACTTGGTACAGTTGTTCACAACCATGATCCTTTTCCACAAAGAGATCCGTCACCATTCCTAAGGCACTGAATTCTTTGCAGACGATAACATTCCCTACAGCCACTCTGCTCCTCACAACTCTGCGTAGTACTAAACACCAAGTCTTCACTACTCACACACTAACTGCCTTAAGATTTGAAATGGTCATGGTCAGATTATATAAACTCAGAGAACATGCTGATCTAGAGACAGTTCTACTGCGTTACGGCATGCAGCAGTTCTACTGCGTTACGGCATGCAGCATCTACTTGTTGAACTAAACGTGTGCCCGTCTGTGTGACATTTTGGTTTGCTCTTCTGAAGTTTTATGTCTTTATGATTCCTTCCTCTGCTGTCTTATCTCTTTTTGTCCACTAAAACATTTGTTTTCAGTCTTAGTGCTGCATGTGCTACTTCTTGTAGCCTTACAGATTGTGTTTTACTTTCCCTGTGTATATAAAGTAACAAGGTCTATTTATCACACGTTAAGTACCAAAGCAACTGCACAGTGATGAGTCAGTTTTCAAACGCACCCTGAATGTGTACGTGCATGCACCGTTTTTTTTTTTTTACTATAGCTGTTCTAATTTACCTCATCTGTCTTTATTTATTTTGCTTTTTGTCAACATATTTATTGACTGTCTCCAAGCCATGCTAAATTAAAGAAATGTATGGGATTTAATAAAAAGTTAACTTAATTTGAATGCAGTTATGTTAAGTGTTTCATTTTAGCTAAGACTGTCGTAGTTCTGTAACACGCCGATAAATTACACATTTTATAATCCTGTTACTCTGAAAATCTACAAATTATGAGAATGAAACAGTTGATTTGTTCATTCATTCATTCATTTTTATTTCACTCATTTCTATGTAGACTTCCAAACCGTTTTCACATGCAACTGTGAACATGTATTTACCTAAACAACACAGTCCGTGTCTGAAAAGGAGAAGGGGGTATTCTGGAAAGCAGCATTGAAACAGGATTGGCAAAGTATCCAGATACGTTGAACCCGAAATTCACAGAATTCCAGAATTTACTGTTCCAAAGAGGGGGATTAGAGTAAATCCAGATCAATTACTGTGGCGTATTGCGCTGTAAGGCTAACCTGCTGCTTTTCCAGGTTTACTTAAGTTAAAACACGACCAAGCCTACAGCAGACAATTCACTTCGATATTCCACTTGTCTTGATCATAGTGTGTCGTTAGCTAGAAAACCTCGGAGACATGGAAATCCATTTGTTTAGGTCCTCTGGTGGCTTTAGAGTCAAACGCAATTACAAGTCAGGGCTTTTATGTACAATTCAGGAAACAGTGTAAGTATGAAGCAGATAAAATATCACCAGTTTGTGATATTTTTTTCTGCTTGATTTTATTTGGTTGCCAAGTGCATTCATATAGTTTAAATACATGTCACATCAATCCTTCTCAGCTTAAGACACTGAGAAGGCTTTTGATTCTGAAGGCTGTGAATTCCTATAAAGTAACGTTTAGATTTTGGGTTCAGTAAATGATTTATACAATATATAAAGACACGTTATTCATCCCTGACTGCTAGGATGAAAGTTGATGGCAGTGTCTCTTAACTAGTTTTGTAAGGATGCAGACACGGCTGCCCGATTAGCCCAACTCTATTTAATCTCTGTTGAACCTCTGGCCCACACTATTAGACAGGGTATAACTAAAGGGGGAGTAGAACACAAAGTCTGCCTGTATGATGTATTGGTGACACTACAAAACCAAGGTTCAGGGGTACCTTTACTTATCACCAATACATCTTTGAGATGCATTGGTTTTACTCAGTATAAGCACTTAATATTCACAAAATACAGGACTTAACATTTAACTACGCCCCCAGCCAAGAACTGGCAAATAAAGCAAAAATGGGCACAAATACATCAAAAAGTATCTTGTGAAAAATTACAAATACTTGCTCACCAAATGTATCAAAATAAAATACAAAATACTGGTATGAGAAAATGTATTCAATTAAAATACAAGTAATTTGTCATTTGAAAATACAAAAATACATTCTATACAAACTGATATCACATTTTAGGCATTTAGTAGCCTCAATACGGGCCTGACCTTAACCCCCCTACATTCAAAAGTTGAGCTCTGCTAATTTCCCCACATCATAGGTTTGAAGTGGCCAATCAGGAAATCTTGGAGATGGGAGGCTGCCAATTCAGGGATACATGCTGGGTGGTTCCTGTCAGTCAAAGCACCCACTGACTGACTGAGTGAACAGCCAATTGAAATGCAACTGGGGGAACTGAACAGTTAGGCCACAGTGATGCACTAGTTCTTTCAGAAGACGAGGAGACTGAGCATTTTGCAGAGGCCTTTTTCAAGACAGATAAATATAAGTGCAGTGGAGTACGTAAATTTCTGAGATCTCCAACTTTACAAGCAACCAATTGAATGAGTGCAAAAGACACATAACAGTATCATTACAGCAGAATATGATACAGTAAAAAATAGCAAAAGAGAAAGAAAAGCACCCCCCTTCTCCCCAATGCCAACAACAACCTAAAAAAAAGAGTATACCCCCTTTGTGTACTCCCTAACACTTCAGTCCTTCCATTTCCATTTTAGTTGTTTTTCAGCACAACTAATTTCTCCATCAGTTCAGCTGTTAATCGCCTTCTGTGAGGGTGGTAAACCATGCCTGCAAAGGAGAAGAGACGCTCAACTGGTGCCGATAATGGCAAAGTGGTGTTGAATCTCGCAAAGAGTAGCTTGCTCAGTGGATATGAATCTAGTGAGGAAAGGTCCTTTCTGGGGTCCTCCAGAAAGTGAAGGTCTCCAACTCAGCTTTGCTGTGGCTGGCAACATCTTTCTGCCCAGCAGGCTCTCAGTTCCTGTTGCTGAGATTTGGAAACAGTAGAGGCAAACAGGATACAAGGTTGTTATGAATTTATATTGAATTCAAGGATTTTTATTTACACAAAAAAATTTAAAAACATGACATGAAACTAGCTACTCATTTATTTCTTAATTGATGAATATTAATTTTTGATGATTAATTCAGGAAACTGCAATTTAACCTGAAGACACTGAAGTGAGTAGTTTACCCATAACCTGGTCAGAGAAGATAAAGAAATCATCTTCATTCTCTTCAGTGTTGTTTGATGAGGCGTATGTAAATTTCTGAGATCTCCAACTTTACAATCAACCAATTGAAAGACACATAACAGTATCATTACAGCAGAATATGATACAGTACAAAATAGTAGAAGAGAAAGAGAAGCACCCCCCTTCCCCCCAATGCCAACAACAACCTAAAAAAAAGAGAGTATACTCCTTTGTGTACTCCCTAACACTGCAGTCCTTCCATTTCTGTTTTTGTTGTTTTTCCGCACAACTAACATCTGACAATTTTTTTACATTTCTGTTTTCGTTGTTTTTCACCAAAACTAATATCTGACAATTTTTTTCCTATATTTCAGTTTTAGTTGTTTTTCAGCACAGCTAATTTCTCCATCAGTTCAGCTGTTAATCACCTTCTGTGAGGGTGGTAAACCATGCCTGCAAAGGAGAAGAGACGCTCAACTGGTGCTGATGATGGCAAAGTGGTGTTGAATCTTACAAAGAGTAGCTTGATCAGTGAGGAAAGGTCTTTTCTGGGGTCCTCCAGGTCCTTTCTGGGGTCCTCCAGTAAGTGAACGGTCTCCAACTCTGCTTTGCTTTGGCTGGCAACATCTTTCTGCCCAGCAGGCTCTCAGTTCCTGTTGCTGAGATTTGGAAACAGTAGAGGCAAACAGGATACAAGGTTGTTAGGAATTTAAATTAAATTCAAGGATTTTTAATTTAAAAATATATTTAAAAACATGACATGAAACTAGCTACTCATTTATTTCTTAATTGATGAATATTAATCTTTGATGATTAATTTAGGAAACTGCAATTTCACCTGAAGACACTGAAGTGAGAGTAATTTACCCATACCCTGGTCAGAGAAGATAAAGAAATCGTCTTCATTCTCTTCAGTGTTGTTTGATGAGGCAGTCTCACTTTCTGACACAAGGCCAAGCTCTTCAGCTGAGTGCAGAAACAGGTGATGTATTCTCTTCTTCTCTGCGGCTAGTTTGGGAGTCAACCACCTCAGCTTGAAAAACGGGTGGGTTGCTGTAGCCAGGATGTCTTCAGTGACATCAGTCTTCGACTGTAAGAAGCTACCGAAACTTTCTCAAAGCCAGCTATGTTGGTTTACAAGATATGTAAGCAGTACTGCAGGTTTGAAGCTTGCAGGTCATGTAGTTTAGCCTGAACAGCAAAGAGGGTAGGTATGAGCTCACCATAGTAGCATGAGGTCTGATCTTGAAGGCAGTCAGTTGCAATAGCAATGGGTTTTAGGACTCTGCAGTATTCCTCAAAAAAATCAAGCTCTACCTCTTTGACTGGTGGGAGTTGCAACGTAGGCATGATCTCAAGAAGCTTCTCCCGAAGAAATGTCAGTTGACTCAAACAGTCATAAAGAGTATTCCACCTACCAATGCAGGGTGTCTTCAGTTGCTGGTTGGTCAAGTCATTGAGTATTTCTGTATATTTTGGTCTGCTAGAAACATTCCATAGGGCTGAACACTATGCCATGGATGAATAATTCAGCCTGGAGAGAGCTGAATTGACTTTAATTGCCCTTTTGGCATCAGTGGTTGAACCCAAACTCAGTGTGTGAGTGGAACACCTGACGTGAGGTGGCAGAATAATAGCATACTACGACACTTCTCCCTCTGGATCTATTATTACAATAAAAGATCCTGTTCCTGCTCATCTGTCCTATCCTGTTCCTCTGAAATGACTATGATGTTGAACTTCTCAAAATGCTTTTGAGAAGTTTGATGCATTGTCAGTTACAGTAGCCACAATGGTGTCAGTTGTGAGTCCATATTCTGAATGGATTTCCTCCAATAGTTCTGCAATGTAATTGTAGGTATGTGGACTGGGAAAATATCTGCAAGCAAGAGCAGCTAATTCACGTCCTAGCATGTCTGTTTGTATCCAATGTAGAGTGACTCCCATATACCTTGTTCTTTTAGTTGACCAGATATCTGCAGTGGTGCAAACATGTTGTATGCAGTTAAATTTCTCCTTCAAATTTGCTGTTTTATTACACTGGTCTACAAAATTTTTTTTTTTTCTTGCATGGACTTTGGAAACTGTTTTTGGCTAATTTTGGGCTGCTGAATCCAAATCTGAGCTCAGATTTGCTCTATCACATCAAGTTTTTGTGCTATCTGTATGCTCCTTATTCAGGATTTTACAAAAGTTGACCATCTAATCTGGCAATCTTGGTGGGGATAAAAATGACCCCTATTAATTTCCTAAGTAATTTCATGCTAGGCTGAGTGTTTATTTGTCATATCTTTGAAATAAATGTATTTAACATGTAATATCACATGTATTCTATAAATATATTGCTTTTTCATCGCAAATGAAATTTTTTACTACTGTTCTTACTAGTGCTTCTTGCTGGGATCCCAGTCAAAAGCAGCCACCCTATGCAATTTTAAGAGATGGAACTATTTATTCAGTTCATGTTTGCATGAGTCCTAATTTAAAGTGTCACATAAAGGGGTGGGGGGGGCTTCTCACTATGGGATTGCCTGCGTACCATTCAAGTCAGTGGAGACTCTTTATTGACAGTTCGAAAAGAAGTTTGAAATGTGTTTTACTTCACAATAGGAACATCTATGGATCCATCCCTATAGGACAATCAGTGAACTTGAAGGAGGAGTATGCAAACATCAAGGTTGTACTTGAACAATTGAAGTACCACGATCATGAATGGTTGATTTGTGTGGATTTGAAAATGGTGAACTTCCTTTTGGGGCAACAAGGAGGTTACACCAAATACCCTTGTTTCCTATGCTACTGGGACAGTAGGGCTAAGGAGGAGCACTGGGTGAGAAAGGAATGGCCATCAAGGAATAGTCTGATACCTGGTGACAAGAACATCATTAATGAACCACTGGTTGATCAGAAAAATATCATCTTTCCACCATTGCACATCAAACTCGGTCTGATGAAGCAGTTTGTTAAAGCTCTTGATCACACTGGAGACTGCTTTGGCTACATATGTTCAACCTTTCCGAGTCTTAGCGACGAGAAGTAAAAAGCAGGGATATTCGACGGACCTCAGATCAGAACATTACTCAAGGACCCACACTTCGTTATGACGATGGCCGCTGTCGAAGCTTGAGCATGGAATGCATTCACTAATGTGGTGCAGAATTTTCTTGGGAACAAGAAAGATGACAACTACCAAGAGATTGTTGAGGAGCTGCTCCTTAGTCTGCGAGCACTGGGGTGCAGAATGAGCATCAAGGTGCACTACTTGCACAGTCACCTGAGCAAGTTTCCAGATAACCTTGGGAGATGTAAGCGAGGAACAGGGTGAACATTTCCATCAAGACATTAAAGTGATGGAAGAACGTTATCAAGGTCGTTGGGACTCAAATATGATGGCAGATTACTGCTGGAGTTTGATGAGGGATGTCCCAGATGCTGTATATAAGAGATTGTCCACAAAGAGGAAGTTTACCATGTTGTAATATGATTACACCTGTGCCTTTGGGTCAAAGTCTTCATTGATTCTTCTCCCAAGTGTCTTCCTGGACATAACTTTAGCACCTTGGCAAAGTCCCTGTACCAAGTCTATAAATTCTTTATGCTCAACAGTGGCCAATGGGTACATGCCTTTAGTGACAAAGGATGGGACGAGAGAGTCAATTTTATTTTGTGTCACTGGACCACGTTCAAACAGAGTAGTTTGTTTCTATGAGGTCCTGTTTTCGTTTAGGTTTTTTTTTTTGCTTTTCCCACTGGCAAATTCCTTTTTGTGGTCTTCAAATTCCTTTATTTTGTCAGGGTGCCTTCGTTTCAAGTGGGTTTTAAAATTTGATGTCACTGCAAGAGAGCCACATATTATGAACTTTTTGTAAGTACACATCTGACACTCAGCCTCTATCTTTCCGTTTGGGATCTGCTTCACTATTTGGAAGCATTTCCCATCCAGCACTGCACATTTGAGCGTTGGTGTGGTGTTTTCTTCTGCAGATGATGGGCCAGCCTGGCCAGACTCTGATCATTGCCACTCATCCCCTGAGATGACTGACTTCTACCTAAAGAAACATGTATAAAGACACCTCTAAATTGAGTAGGCCTATCATCCATTATCCGAACCGCTTATCCTGCTCTCAGGGTGGAGCCTATCAGCTGCCACTTAAAACCAACAGCGTTCAAAAAACACTAACAACTCACATAAAAGACACTAAAACACAGTCATTTATGTGTTACTTAAGCATTATCCAGGAATGGAGTCAATTCACTTTGAATTATATTAACTCTCTATAATCATATTGTAAAATGTTTTGTACAAAAAGATGGATAACATTTAGCTTTACAGTAAAGATCAGAATTCACCACCAAGTCTCCTTGTCTTCCTTCCTCTGTCCAGATGGCACACCAAGTACCTTCCTAGCTGTCTCCTTCACTATTTCCACAGTAGTTGCCCAGCCATCCAGCAACTCTCCACTGCCACCCATGCCTGTCTTAACTCCTCCATGAACTCCACACAAAAGTCCTCCTTCTTCAACTTCCACCATTTTATCCTTGGCTGTGCTTTCACTCTCTTCCTCTTCTTGGTCTCAAAAGTCATCCTACAGACCATCATCCGATGCTGCCTCACTACGTTCTCCCCTGTCACCACCTTGCAGTCTCCAATCCCTTTCAGATCGCGCCTTCTGCATAAGATATAGTCCACCTGTGTGCACTTTCCTCCACTCTTGTACGTCACCCTGTGTTCCTCCCTCTTCTTGAAATATGTATTCACCACAGCCATTTCCATCCTTCTCACAAAATCCACCACCATCTGTCCTTCCAAATTTCTCTCCTTGACACCATACCTCCTCATCACCTCTGTTCCCTTCACCAACATACCCATAGAAGTCTGTTCCAATCACCACTCTCTCCTCCTTGGGTACCCTCTCCACCACATCATCCAACTCACTCCAGAATTATTCTCTCTCCATCTCACACCCAACTAGCGGGGAATATGGGCTGATAACATTCATCATCACACCTTCAATTTCCAGCTTCATACTCATCACTCTGTCTGACACTCTCTTCACCTCCAGCACACTCTTGACATACTCTTTCTTCAGAATTACCCCTACCCCATTTCTCCTCCCATTAGCACCATGATAAAAGAGTTTGAACCCATCCCTGATGCTCCTGGCCTTACTCCCCTTCCACCTGGTATCTTGCACACACAGTATACCTACCTTCCTTCTCTCCATCATATCAGCCAGCTCTCTCCCTTCACCAGTCATAGTACCAATATCCAAAGTTCTGACTCTCACCTCCACACTCCTACCCTTCCTCCTCTCCCTCTGCCTCTGGACATGACCCCCCCCCCCTTCTTCTCCTTCTCCTTCCCGCAACAGTAGCATAGTTTCCACCGGCACCCTGCTGGCCAATAGTACCGGTGGTGGTCAGTGGTAACCCGGGCCTCGACGATCCAGTATGGAAATCTGATTCATGATCCGCATATTTGATTTGCAAAGGTTTTATGCTGGATGCCCTTCCTGACGCAACCCTCCCTATTTATCCGAGCTTGGGACTCGCATTAAGACTGCACTGGCTTGTGCATCCTCAGTTGCAGGGTTTTATCGCTTCATTGTATTGTATACTTCTCAGTTTTACCCTACTCCTTCAGTAAAGAGAGTGAACTTGAGCCCCCTTGTCAGCCTGGTCACTTTGGAGAGGAGTTTAATCTTACTGTTGACTCCAGCAAGGCTCTGGAGGTAGGAGACAGGACAGTAGTTCTTTTGTGAATTTCCTACATATTGTAGCGAATTCGGGGGACAACGCATCGGAAGCGTATGCGCCCTGAGGCGTGAAGGAGCTGATATGCTTAAGCGCGGGGACGCGCTTCCCGAAGGAGGGGGGTAGTGTAACGTGCATGGATAAGAAGACACACTGGCCGCTTGCTGGCGGGTCTGACCCTTTAGTCAAGCGGTTAGCGATGTTTCTTGCGGTGCGGGCGATACGGGTTCGTTTCCCGGCCGCGGCAGTTCCTGTGGTTGCGTTGTCCCCCGAATTCGCTACAATATGATAGCCTTCCTGGCTGAATAAAAATGGGATGCAATTCTCGGCAGGTAATAAGATGCACCTCTGCTGAATAATGGATCCACACTGTAACTTTATTTCTGTAGCTCTATGAGTCAAATGGTTTTACCAGTACATATGTAGGGCCGTTTAGGCTCGGCAGTGTGAATTTCCTATATTTAATAATGATCTAAGCTGAAATAACAGGGGATTTATTACTCGGCAGCAACAATCCGTTCTGCCGAATAATGCATGCACCATCAACACTCAGCAATAACACCTCAAATCAAAGTTTGATAGGAATCAAATTGTTTTATCAGCACATTTTTATTTGGTCGACTTTGACATAGTGAATTTGAAACCCCACATTAATTTTTGCACATTTAAAAACGTAATTTTAGTATAATTGTCTGAAGTCCTATGCTTAAAACCCATTGAAAAAGAACACCGAAGAATTCGCCCTAAGAAATATTGAGAGATTAATCAAGGAAACCTTGTAAATTTCAGACCAATCGTATCAAGAAAATGCTACTACTACTGAGTCCATCAAAACACTGATGACTCTAAACGTTCAAAAACGATAGACTTTATCAATCATCACTATTGATGAACCTGACAAAGAAGATTATATCGTTTTTAAACAGTACTTTGCCTTCAAAATCGCTACAATGTCTGGTAGTTTTCCCTTTAGCTGTGCGCGCTCCCGTGAAGCGGACGCAATTCTCGGCGGTCAGGCAGAACTCGGCATGACACCGGCAGCTGCGAGTCTGATATGGGGTTGATCACGTTCGTTTGATGTTGCTATCAACAGATATAAAACCACTGTTCTTCACACGTACAGAATTGTTGATCGATACGTGTCATGAGCTTATTAGGCAATTGATTAGTCACCAACAACATTATAAACAAAGCTTCGAACAGCCCACCCGCCTTCCGGTTTAGTCTGCAGCGTTCAAATACATCGTCCACTGACTACCGGTTCCTACTGCAGCGGTCATACCAGTTTCCTGTTTGTTGGCGTGTGCTGTTGATAATGGCATATTTTTCGCGATGCCTGTAAGATTTACCATGGATAAATGTCAACGACACGCACACAACTGTCGACAACCCTTCACCTGCACCGACCAGCAAACGGGGGAAGAATTTCAATTTGTACATATTGTAATGTGCATGGTTCATGGATAAGTAGACACGTTGGCCGCAGGCTGAGGGATCTGAGTCTTTAGCCGAGCGGTTAGCGATGTCTCCTGCGGTGCGGGCGATACGGGTTCGTGTCTTGGCCGCGCCAGTTCCTGTGGTTGCCCCCGGACTTCGCTACATTGTTGTCAGAAGTGGGATGGTGTGACCGAAAGCCCATCGGAAGCGTATGCGCCCAGAGGCGTGAAGGAGCTGATATGCGCGCTTCCCGAAGGAGGGGGGTAGTGTAAGTAGACACGCTGGCTGATGGGTCGGACCCTTTGGTCGAGCGGTTAGTGATGTCTCCCGCGGTGCGGGCGATATGGGTTCGCGTTTCGGCCGCGTCAGTTCCTGTGGTTGCCCCCCCCCAACAACGCAACCACAGGAACTGCCGCGGCCGGGAAGCGAACCCGTATCGCCCGCACCGCAGGAGGCATCTCGACTAAAGGGTCAGACCCGCGAGCCAGCGGCCAGCGTGTCTTCTTATCCATGCACGTTACAATATCAAGCTACGTCCACACTTCCGTCCGTTCATCCTCATAATTGTGGACGCAACCGTTCACCTGTTTAGAGGTCGGTGCAGGTGAAATTTTGCTGCTTGCATGGATTTGTACAAACATGGAGTATTGTGCTTGGAAGGCAGTACCCTTGGCCGAAGAGAGGGAAACCTTTCCTTTACCTTGCCTGAAGTGTATGGCTGGCCGTTATCGTCTATTCATTGTGAGGCACTAGTCACTAAAAATCACTAATTTTTTTAATCACCAGTCACTATTATGACTGTCACTAGTCGCTACTGTTAAGTCCCTAGTTGCTAAAAACCAGACTAGCTCCATTAGAATAAGCACTTGTCACTAATTTGATTAGGACTAGTCAGTTTCTCTTTTATAAGTTAATTAAAAAACACTAGTTTTATTTTACTTATTAGTGACTAATTTAAAAGACACTAGTTACAATTCTAATTATTTATTTTAGGAACTACAACTGACAATCAGAATAGCGACTAGTATTTAAGACAACACGTACCTGTGTTTAATTTTCAGCTGACCAATTCCCTGTCAACCCTAATAAATGGCCACGGCATTTACATATGAAACCGGCTGCCAGTTTCGGTCGTTATGTAGCTGTGCTGTTAATAAGCTTGGGGATACTTACAGATGAGACTAAGTCACTTAGACGAGTGATGAACCGTTTCTCCTACTGTTTGTGTCCAGATGAACCGATTCAACTTTCTGGGACTTCCCTTGCATCGACACACCAGTTGACTAAGTCATCCAGAAATCCCCCTCGGAATGACGTCACTCCAGAAACAATAACTGAGACATTCGCATCATTGTTTCTGTCAAAGGAGTGGGGCGGGGCCAGCAGTAGTGCCAGTCAATCAGAGTAGCAGCTGGTGAGTAGTACTATCATGTTTATGGTCCTCCCAAACAGCCCGTTTTATTTGAGGTGGGGGTGAAAATGTAGGGCGGTACCCCCCGCCCCCTTCAATTCAAATGAACATCATTTCGCTTGAGTGCCATGCTTCATCCTGGCATTTTGGAGAGTCCTTCAATGGCATGAAGAAACCATTAAACTTGGAAATGAACTGAAATAATGAATGGAGGCACAGCAGAGCAGTGGGAGGGCATTGTGAAATCTAGTGATATTTGAACAGCAGAAAGAGAAGAAACCGAATTGGCCAGCTGCCACAGAACAACCATCTGAAGTAGCACTCTTACAGTAATTGTTTTGTGATTATGCAAGTTAGGTAAGGAGAAACACAGAAGGGCAGACAGTTAAACCCAGTTTTATTTGATAATTTGAGAGATTAACTCTCAGTTTGGGGTATTATTTACACAATTTTAATGCACAGCAGTTGGGGGGGGCGTCGTATTACTTCTGCAGCTCACGACAGGAATTGTGTCCATTAAGAGTGAAAACTGCTGTCGGCCGATTAAAACATTCGACCCTCATGAAAGAAAGTTTTTAAGTTTCAGTGTCAGTGTACACACAGTATTCAACCTGTACAATAGTAACACTACTATTCACATTCATCTGTACAAGTCATATTTACAGTGATCACATTGGGAAAGAGCCACAACCTGAGGAGTGAGTTCCAGAATAATCTTAACTCATTCACCATGGTGAAAAGAAAAGCAGCCAAACAATAGCAGGCTAACCATCACAGAAAATATTTAACCAATAATAGTGAAATGCATCAATTTTAACAGCAACTCACCATTTCACCTTGTATAATATGATTAAGGGTGACAATATTGTAACACCGAGTAATGGGTTAAACCGGTTATATTATGTAAGTGGTGATTCCATTCCACAACACTTAATTTAACATCTCAGTTTTAATTACGTAAATAAAAATAAGCATGGGCATTCAACTACTGTGTTCTAGACAGTTTGTTCATCAACGTCTGTTGAGGTAGGCAGAGAATGGCAGATTAACTAGGGACTGAATTAGAAGTATAGCATGGCAGTTTGGATAAGTGTTAAGCTACTCCCTAGTAGATGTGCCTATAATGAGGGTTTACAAATCGTGTGTGATTATTAAAAGAAACACTCACAAAAATCACAAAATGATAAGCCATTTGAGGGAGTGACCATCAAGTTTAGACACTGGGCCAAGGCTAATTGAGAAGGATTGGTGAACAGGTGCAGCTAGGTAGAGAGGAATGGGACAGGGTACACCGATGGAATGTTCTACGTTCGCCACTTGGTATTTACTCTCAGAAAGCAGAATGGGTGTGTGTCGTTTACCCTTGAATACAAAGGATTCTTTATTCACTTGGCAACGAGGTGTGGAGTCAGGCCAAGTGAATTACTGAGTGCCGGTTTTGGCAGCCTTTATATACATCCGCTTCAATTAAAGTCAGGAAGGAGCACACACCTTGGAGGGGCAGAGGAGTTTACCTTCATCTTTATGAGTCTTTCTGAGCACTCCTTTTAAATATCCAATGTGACCTGGCAAGTTTTCATATAAATGACAAGGGAAAAAAAGCAATGAACAAAAGAGGTCATTAGTTTCTTGTGCCGGCAGCCTTCATCCTTCCCTATTACTCTCATAAAACACACAAACTGTACATGAAAACATATTGGCCAATTCAGTTACTTTTCAAACAAAAATATAAGATAAAACACCATGAGAAACACATCTTGGATGTGCAGCATTCTCCCAAGATTGAAACGTCAACAAATAAATAAGGATAAAATTAAATAACAATCATTGTCTCCATTAAAGGATGATCACAGCTCAAGTGATCAAATTATAACTTAAACGGTTTGTTAGCAAGTTTTAAAAATAGTTGAAATACTAGGCTCCAAGTAAGTCCTTTATTGTCCACTGAACTGTTTAAGGATCAATGTACTGGAAAACAGGCAATCTCTGCAGCACCTGAATTATGCAAGATACTGAACAAAACTGCGACAGCGCCCTCTACAGGCCCAACTGGAACAAAACACCGGATTTCTTTGGACCCTTTTCACTTTTTTTTCTTTTCAAAAGAATCATTTAAAAAAAGGGGGGGACAGTTACAACGAGAGGGATAATTGTCTCTTTTTCACCCCATTTCTGATATCTGCTTGGTCTTCACTGTCCATTCATAAGAGGGTTCTGGACTGCTGGAGATAAGCTGGGTGGAGTAAGCCAAGTTTATGCACGAAGGAGCTTTGGGTTTGGTAATAAAGCAGCTATTTGTCATCTGTGTTGAGGTGTTTGACCTGCTCACTGCCATGGGCTGTTAAGCCTTGTAGCAGTTGCCCTGTGTGGTAAGGGCCAGCTGGCCGTTTGACGCCACCTCACTAGCCTCATCCTCCAGCAGGCCTGAGACATCAGCATTGGGGATGCTGTCATGGTAGCTGCTGAAGCTGATGTTGTCCTCTTTCAGCTCAATGGTCCAGAAGGGGGCATTGAGCTTGCGGTTCTGGTACTCTCTGTACATGTACACACCTCCCACAAAGCCCAACAGCAGCACCACCACCAGGATGATAACAGCCAGGATAATGATGTTGAACTGGGTCCAGGACACCTCGGTCAAGGCGGCTGTGGTGTTGTCTGTGGGGCTGCTCAGGCTCGTCAGCAGGGTCTGGGTGGTGGCGACACTTGGCACAGCGCTTGCGTTGGTGTGGGTGGTGGAGGCTGGGGTGTTGCTGACTGTGGTGGAGGTTGTGCTTGTGCTGGTGGGGGTGGTAGCAGGGGAGGTTGTGCGAAGCCGGGGGGTCTCTGTTGTGATTAAGAGTGCTGGTGTGGAAATGAGCTGCTGTGCTGCAAAGCAAAACATTTCAAACATCCACAGACATTAAAGAACTGAACTGTATTTGTACACGTTCGATACACAACATGTAACCTATGCTCAGAATTTAGAAGAACATGGAAAGTCCTGTTTCCACATCGGATTTTCTTATTTAAAGGAATACTTTGGAATTTTTGAAGTCTATTCCCTTTTTATACTTACCACTCTCATGTAGTTCATAGGTTGGTTTAATTTTCACAATAATCCATCCTCTTCTTCACGCCGGACACAGCTCCAGCTTGTCATCTACAGTTCAATGCAATTAATGGGGGACAAATAGCGTAGCAGCGATTCATAGGTTCTGGAAACCAGGCTAAGGGACAAATCTACAATCCTTGTTCGGTAAAAAAAACGAAGAAAAAAAAAAGGAAAAAAGAAAAAGAAAAAAAACACCCCATAGCTCAGCCAAAGCTAATGTAATGCCAAGCGAAAAAAGGAAATTTTAAGTTACTGAATGACCACTGGAATTTACTACTGTGGATTCACGTTAGCTTTGGCTGAAGTGCTTTTGTGCACCAACTGAGGATTGTGGATTTGTACCTCATTAATTGCATTGAACTGTAGGTAACAAGCTTGAGCTGTGTGTCCAGTATGAAGAAAAGACTGAAAATGAAACATATCCGTGTACTACATGAGGGGTGAATATAAAGTGGGGAAGGCTTAAACAATTCCAAACTACTCCTTTAAAAAAAAGGAACATTTCTTTGAGAATGATCTATTGCAAAAAAAAGTCGACTAATTATGGAGCTTTTTAAAACTTAGCAGGTAACTTATGCCCCTTTTCCACTACATGGTACCGGCTCAACTCGACTTGCCCTTTTTCGTTTTCCATTGCTGGAAAGTACTGGCATTTTGGTAACTGTTACCACTTTTCTGGTACCACCTTTGTTGAGGTTCCAAAAAAAAACTGCAGCGGGTACCAAAATCAACAGCTTAACCAGCTGTCACTCTGACGACCAGTTACACTGAGGGGGTACTGTTACGGTAATGGAAAACGACACAGAAGCAAATCGAGTCAAGTCGGTACCATGTAGTGGAAAAGGGGCATTAAATCATTATGTAAATCTCTATTTTACAGCTATTGGATAATAAATTACAGGTATCGATCCCATATTTACAGGTTTCAGTACAACAGCATCAATGTATTTCAGTACGATTATGTTGTCCAACTGTAGGCTTCAGTTAACCTGTAATGTACTGGTGACTCACCAAGCTGGGTACAGTTGTGGGCATGAGCATCCCCAGTAAAACCAGGGGCACACAGCTGGCACTGGGGCCCTGTGGTGTTGTTAATGCAGCTGAAGCAGTGGCCAGTGTGAGGGTGGCAGAGCTGGGAGGGGCCCTTGGGGTCTGCGTTCCCGTTACAGTCACAGGGTGCACACACTCCAGCCGCTCTGTAGAAGCCGGCAGCACATTCATCGCACTCTGCGCCGTCGTAGTGAGCAAGACACTGGTCACACACTGGGAAGCCACCGGGATCTACACAGGCAAAAAAAAAAAGAAGAAGACACATCGCCCCGGAGTCAATCAGATGATTCTTGTTCCACTAGCAAAGATAAGCTGAGGCCTGTGGGGGGCGCTGGCAACTGGTGTCAACTTTTGTTCAGAGGCTTTTGAAAACCTGTCTGAAGCTTAGGTCCAGCCTGTCCTAAAAGTTGAAATAGACACACATTTTGAAAACAGAGAAATTATTCCCCTGATAATATGTTATGACATGATTTTCAGGCCAACAGCGATCTGATGACCCAATATACCATACTGGGTATTTAGAGATGTGAATTTCCATACAATGCACCTCCTCTTCCCACCTGAGGGAATCCAAAACTATCCATTTTAAAAAGTACCATTCTTGGTCGGGCGTCCCTACAGACACAATTGACCGTGTCTGCGGGTGGGAAGCCAGGAGTGGTGGGTATGTGTCCTGGTTGGTCAAGGGCGCCTGTTTGGGGGGGGACTGGGGGGAATAGCGGGATCCTCCCACGTGCTACGTCCCCCTGGTGATACTCCTCACTGTCAGGTGAAAAGAAGCAGCTGGCGACTCCACATGTATAGGTAAAGGCATGTGGTGGTCTGCAGCCCTCCCTAGATCGCCAGAGGGGGTGGAGCAGCGACCGGGGTGGCTCGGAAGAGTGGGGTAATTGGCCGGATACAATTGGGAGGAGAAAAAAAAGGGGGGGGGGGGATCCAAAATTTTAAAAAATCACCATTCAAAATATAAGATGTGCACCCGAGAGATTTCCCCACTACTTCTTCTCGCCACTCCCTTAATAGTAACTTCTCTCCTACAAGAAGTAATGTGGAGGAGATGGGGGCAAGACAAATTGGAGGCATGCTATTTGCCACTTCATTATCAGAAATGGAGGATTGTTGTCGAGGAAGTGGCCCAATCAACACTCACGAAATCACATATTCCAGGTGGACAATAAACACTTTTAACGTGAAGAACTATATTTATATATTATCTATATTTTTATATATTATCTATATAAATCATACACAGAGTGGATATGAAGCTTACACACCCGTTAAAATGACAGGTTTTTTAATGAAAAAAAATTAAACCGAAATAAATCACATCAGAACTTTTTCCACTTTTAATGTAAAATTGAATTTTCTAGGTTGCAATTTTGCATTACGGGTGAAAAAAGTTCTGAAATTATTTATCCTTCATTTACTTACATCACAAAAAGTTGCTGTTTTAATAGGGGTGTGTAGACTTTTTATATCCACCCTTTGAATGTTATATTTGAAGTGATTTCAATAAGGATTTTTTTGATCATTAAGGAATAAAAAAAATCCCACATACTTGATTCTTAAAACAAGCACACACTCACAAACAAACACTGATTCCTGCCAAGCTCCCCCGAATGTACGCAGCTGTGTCAATGACGTCAGTTTCAGGGTGTGTTTACCGGTAACAGATTTCCCCCCAAAAACGACAAGTTCATCAAACGAATGTAGCTAAGTAGATGGGTCACTTGCGGTTCTGGTTCCCAGCTGTCGGCTGGTTTGTTTGTTGCTGTGCTTGCGTTTAACTTTGAAAAACTTTTAACAACTCCTTGGCACCACTGGATTATTTGAACTGATTTTATGGTTTGCCTTGATTTGCTGGTCGGCGCACAAGCCAGATTCTAGTCTAGAATCACACTAATCCGGCTAGGGAGCCGGATGTGAGTATGTGTCCTGGTCGCTACACTAGCGCCTCCTCTGGTCAGCCAGGGTGCCTGTTTGGGGGGGGGGTAACTGGGGGGAATAGCGTGATCCTCCCACGTGCTACGTCCCCCTGGTGAAACTCCTCACTTGTCAGGTGAAAAGAAGTGGCTGGCGACTCCACCTGTATGGGAGGAGGCATGTGGTAGTCTGCAACCCTCCCCGGATCAGCAGAGGGGGTGGAGCGGCGACCGGGACGGCTCAGAAGAGTGGGGTAATTGGCCAAGTACAACTGGGGGGAATAAATAAATAAAATAATTGTATTTCTGAGTGATTTGTGATTTCTTCGTTAGCGAATGCCGGAGTATTACAATGTCAAGCCTGCTGTTACAGCTATCTCATTAAGGTATTGTTACTATAACAGAAATAAGCGGGTTCTGTATCTCTGTTTGACTCTTGTTAGGTTCAGTTTATAAAACGTTACAGACTCGGGCTAATAGCTGACGGAATTTGGAACTGGAGTTGGTCCCCACGTGCAGCTCCTTGTGTACAGGAAGGGTTAAATGCGGAGGACAAATTTCATCTCAATGTATGCGAGTACTGAGACATGTCGATAAAAATATTATAAATGAATATAAATCCATCCATCCATCTATTATCCAAACCGCGTATCCTGCTCTCGGGGTTGCGGGGATGCTGGCGCCCAGGGCTTAATTTGGGCCGGAGCAAGCCGGAGCGCGCTCTGGGACCTCCCAGATTGGGACCGGCACCTATTTGATTGGCTCCGCCACCTTTCTCGTCACTATAAAAACCTGTAAAAACCTTTTCTCTAACATTTAGCATTATCTGTTCCGTCACTCTAATATTTCCCATCGGCGTTTTTTGTAAATCGCTTGTTTCCCTACGTTTGATGCATTTTAAATCAGCTATTTTTTAAATAGAGAGAGACAGAGAGACAGAGAGGTCAATTGCTCAAGTCACGCAGTGCCGCCACGTCACAGGAGCTAACATTACCGCCATATTCGACTCACAACAACACAAGCCGCCTACTCTATCAAAAGCCGTTGATTAAAAAATGTCAAAAGACAGACAAATGTGTTTAGTTTGTTCAGACCAGCAGGTCAGCCGAACCCTAAGAAAGCCAGGGTAATTTCGGAAGACCAACAAGGAAGGGCACAGCACAGCACAGCAGCAGCTAGCTAGCACAAGCATGGCAGCACCTCCTACTAGCAAACATGAGGAGCAGGAGGAAAAAGAGGAGGAGAACGAGCCAGAGGGCAACCGAAGAGACGTTTTTCAAGGTGTAACCCTACATGCAGGGCGAACGAGCGATAGAACCTTGGACTAGGGGGCGTTTTTCGGAAGCCTGGCAAGGAATCTGGAAAAACGTATGCTAACACAAGGGAAATGCCGAACAGGATACAACGAGTTAATTGATGATTTAAAAGTACTCTTCCCACAGTATTGGTCGGATGACCCTGGGCCACTGTTTGGGGAAGATGAAGTCGAAAGACTCTGCCAGCAGTTTAGAATCGTGGCGTGCGGAATGTCATTCGGGCATATAGAGGATATAACGACAATGGTGGGAAATTTGTCCCAGATGGACTGAAAGACCTCTTGGCAGCAGTCAACACTGTCCCCATCTCAAGTGCAGAGTGTGAGAGGGGCTTTTCCCCAGGTGAACCTACTCTGCACCGCCAACAGGTCATCTCTTCGCACATCCACCACCTCCACGCTACTCTTCCTTTGCCTTGTTGGACCACCGCTCACCCTGTTCAACCCCATTCCATATGTGAGGTCACTGATTACTAAAGGACACAGAACTGCACAGGACTCTAGGAGTAAGGTAAGAAGCAGGGAGGAGGAGGCTGAAGGCTCTACTGATGTTTTGTGGGCTGTTTTGGACAAATAAATAAAAGGTACTTTTTGAAAATTATTTTCCGCAGTGTTGTTAATTGAGCCTTATAATTTTGTGATGGTGATCAATGCATATTTATTTTTGATGTTTTTTTTGTCTAAACATTTTAAATTTTCTTTAGCTCGGCATTAACTTGCTGAACTTTGCTACTGTGCATCTGTCTACTGCCTCGTTGTCACGTCAGGTTAGACTAGGCCCATCTATTTGATAAAAGCAACAATAAAATTATTGGTCGAAAAGCACATGACTATTGCATAGCTGTTTCAGCATCATGAAAAGCACTGTTTTGTGCATTTTTAAAATACGTTCCATGACTTTTTTCTCACCCCTAACCTGCCGGAGCAGCACCCTCAGTGCTCCGGGACCTCCTCATTTACGAATTAAGCACTGCTGGCGCCTATCCCAGTAGGCATTGGGCGGCAGGCGGGGAGACACCCTGGACAGGCCGCCAAGCCATCACAGGGCACATTCCAAAAATGAAGCGGTTTATAGCTGATTATTTTAAAAAGACAAATGAGGAGAGAGAAGAGCAGGCTGGTGGAGACGGAGAGCCAATGAGATGTTCTGACTCAGATGATGAAAGTTCAGGAAGGGAGAGACTGGCTGAGCCAGTGAAGAAGAGAAAGTACTACGTTCAACCACAATGGCTAACATGGTACCTGTGGTTGCGGTATGAAGAGAAAGAAAGCTATGCTGTGTGTGTATTCTAGGAAATATGGTAAAAAAAAGAAAATCAAAAAAGGTAAGAACAAATCTTGTGCTGGTTCAACCAACAGAAAATTGGTGGCACCAGTGGAAAAGTTAGTCTGGAGCTCTCCATTATAGGGCAAATTTTTATAGTCTGGAGAGGCCATAAGCCATTTGCTTGCCCTGTATTTTTGTTGATACTACTGAAAAGTGTGCCTTCGTTGGGTATTGCAACTATTACAGGGAGGGCTTACCCATTTCATAGCCTTTATAAATTCGACCCTTTAGTCCGCCTTTGCAGCTTCTGCTTCCTCAATATGATCAAATTGCACAAACCCAAAGCCACAGAACATGGAAATGCCGCCGACTATTTTCGGAGCTAGCCTGCTGTTTCTGCGCTTCTGGTTCATAGCGCTTTGTCAGGCGTTGTCTCGGATTTGAAGCCTTTTATTATGAGCGTCTATAATCTAGCCATGACAATAAAAATTGTCACAAACTTTTATGTCATAAAAAGTGCATAGATAGGTCCTGGTTCAACAAAGTCCCTCGGGATTACAAACATGCATGAAACACCAATTCTGAAAAAAAAATTTTTTTTAAACAAATAAAGATACATAAAACAATACTGTACAACAACAGAACCCTTAAAAATTAATGCCTTTAATTAAACCAGGGGCCAGGGGGGCATAGCACATGGGAGGATTACGCTATTCCCCCCAGTTCTCCCCCCTAACAGGTGTCCCGACCAACCAGAGGAGGCGCTAGTGCAGTGGTCAGGACACATTCACATCCGGTTCCCCACCCGCAGACACGCCCAACTGTGTCTGCAGGGACGTCCAACCAAGCCGGAGGTAACATGGGGATTTGATTCGGTGACCCCCGTGTTGGGAGTCAACAGAATAGACCGCCACGCCACCCAGACGCCCCCAAGATTTAGATTTAAGATATAAGCCTTTGTACAAAAAAGAGGCCATGAAAATGGTATTTCAAATATTGTGGGGCTTTTTTTCCTTGATAAATCTGGGAAAAATGAGGCCAAGTTTGGGATAAATTTGGAAAAAGTGAAGCACATTTTTGAGCAGATATTTGCAAACGGCGCCCCTTACAGACAGCTGACACGTGCATAACTATTCAGAACATAAATTCAGCCCTTTGGGAAAATATAATCACTTGCTCTGCCAGTTTTCTTCTGTTGGTTGGTAGAAGTGTTGGTGTGCATCATAGAGATGTATTAATTTAAAATATACTATTTGGATTTTGTTATTAGTGCATCTGGCAGTGGTGACGTGTATTGTAAGGTTGGGCAACATGTCAAAATTTTCCTAACGGCCACTGTCAGCCCAACAATCGATAACTGCTGATATATTTCCTCTTCCAGCTCTACCTTAATCCTTTAATGGTCCTGAAGTATGCCTCTGATACGGACTTACTGCATTGTTCAGCTAAATTGTCATTTGAATCCCCTACCAACTGCATCATTCACACCTAGGGACAATTTAGTACGGTCGATTCACCTGACCTACATGTCTTTGGACTGTGGGAGGAAACCGGAGCACCTGGACGAAACCCACGCAGACACAGGGAGAACATGCAAACTCCACACAGAGGATGACCCGGGACGACCCTCAAGGTTGGACTACCTCGGGGCTCGAACCCAGGACCTTCTTGCTGTGAGGCGACCATGCTAACCACTGCGCCATCGTGCCGCCCTTTGTTTTTTGAATTGATTTGTTGAATTGTCCAGCTAATTTGTAATCATAATCTACTACTTGCATCACTACTGGAGATCTCCCTATTGTGCATGCAAATTAAATTCAGGAAGCATAACTTTCAGCTGTGATATGATAGGATGCCTGGAGGGGGACACACAAAAATAGCTGCTCCTTGCTTGACTCTCTTCTAAGTTGCTTTAGATAAATGATTATTAGTGTAAAAAAAATGTAAACGGCAAGTGTTACTGCAGCCAGCCAAACTTTAGACAAACCATGTTAGCCAGTTAGCAGTCAGACAATCAACACTGGCATTAATGCTCGGAGACAACCTTCACAGATTAGACAATTCCCAGCTTTGAAATACCACAGTCCCACCCAGAAATGTCAGCAGATCGAGAGGTTCGACATGCGCACCCCGACATATTTGCTGTCTTCATAAGAACCAAGGCCAGGATCCAGATGGGGCCACTTGTTAGGCATTGATGAAGAAGTTGATTCAACAGTAAAGGAGGGAGGTTCAGGGAGGTTTCTGGCTCTCTCTGGTGTCTGACATGCTGCTGTGCAGCTCTTCCACAGCAGCAGGCCTCCTCATTTGAATACAAAACTCAAATGGTAAATGAAAATTAAAAATAGTTCACATTGTTTTCAATGTGAACTACCTGCAATTTTCAAAGACAAAGAAATATGTAAAACATTCTTTTTTGATATAAAATAGATCATTTCACCTTCTGGTTTTAAGTGAAATAATCTCGTTATGAAGCAGTTATGAATAATCCAGTTATGGCTTTCACATTTTCAGTTTATTGTGGCCTGGCTATTCCCATAATAGCAGCTAATACTAAAGCATTTACCATTTGGGGATTGCATTTTAGTATTGGGCCTTTCTGTTCTCCATACTCAACATTGACACCGGCCTGCAGTTGTACAGAACAAGCCATACACTGCTGGAGGGAGGTGGAGGAAGTCGACATTTTGGTAATGCTGTTGAAATTGTAGCATACTGATGTTTCTGTCAGTGTGTACACATGTAAAGCTTCAGACTCCACTGAACAAGTGGGTAAAGTGCAGAGGATACAGGCAGGATAGAAAAGAAGCTACTCTGGCCAAAAGAACTATGTGCAGGTTGTTACATGGAGGGCTGCTGAGGAGTGGGGGAGTGCTGAGGAGCGGGGGAGTGCTGAGGAGCGGGGGAGTGCTGAGGAGTGGGGGAGTGCTGAGGAACGGGAGAGTGCTGAGGAGTGGGGGAGTGCTGAGGAGCAGGGGAACGTTGAGCAGTGGGGGAGTGCTGAGGAGTGGGGCAGTGCTGAGGAGTGGGGGAGGGCTGAGGAGCGGGGGAGCGTTGAGCAGTGGGGGAGTGCTGAGGAGTGGGGGAGTGCTGAGGAGTGGCGGAGCATTGAGGAGTGGGGGAGTGCTGAGGAGTAGGAAAGTGTTGAGGAGTAGGGGAGTGTTAACGAGTGGGGGAGTGCTGAAGAGTGGGGGAGCGTTGAGGAGTGGGGGAGTGCTGAGGAGTAGGGGAGTGCTGAGGAGTGGGGGAGTGCTGAAGAGTGGGGGAGCGTTGAGGAGTGGGGGAGTGCTGAGGAGTAGGGAAGTGTTGAGGAGTAGGGGAGTGCTGAGGAGTGGAGGAGCTCTGAGGAGTGGGGGAGTGAGACATCACTGAGGGAGGCATAGCGAGAGAGCGACAGGGAACCTTGCACAAACACTGTTTTACTTCAAGTGAAACTTTGGTGAAAGTTTGAAGCAGTAGTATGTTGCAAGAGGTTGTGGACATGTTTGACTCTGTAATGAGATAAACACTGTTTACTTACAGTCAGTCGACTTTGCACCTTAGATGTTCTGGTTTTCTGATTTTGATGTATCCATATCAGTGTCATAAATAAGTGTAACTGCCCTCCTACACAGTCAGTATGTTTACATGATGTTAGAAAAAGTGGATTTATTGTGTTAGTCCGACTAAAACTGGACTTTTAAAATACATGTAAATGCGTTAGTCCGACTGAAATCATACTAAATCGAATTTCTTGAAGTGGGACTAACACACCTAGATAATGTGGTTGGGGATCGATTTACTCTGGCATGTATACGCTTCAATGGGCCCCAAACTGGCCTAGGCATTCTGCACATGATCCATAGTTCCCGCGGCGGTCTTTCACCCGGAAGTTGAACAGCGTAGTATGAACACTATCAAGATGGCGAGTGCTAGAGCGAGAACCACGTATTTCTGGACAGACGAGGAGACAAACTTTATGTTGTGTCAGCTAAAGGAGTTGAATATCCTAAAGCACATGTACCAAAAGTAAAGCGTAGAGTAAGTATGAAATATACAGCGCTGTAAAGTTGTTCATGTTTTCGCCGCTCCACATGGAACCCGCTTGCCGCTTGCTAACTTGTTTGTTGTTTGTTTGGTATGTGACGCAATAGGTCAACCGCAAGAAGCTCCAATAGCAACCAACTGAAAGGGGGCATATCGCTACCTACCGTACTGGGTTCGTACATATACTTCCGTCAATAACTTGATTCTCCCCTGGTTGCTGTATACTGGGACAACGACAGTAGTCCAATTCCATGGCCTACTCGAGCTATAACCGTAGCTCAACTTAACTGTGCATGTAAACACAATGAGTGTTGATGAGAAACCAAATGACTGAGCCTCCTCCATTTACAGCTTCCAGTCGTCATTAGATGAGAGCACTGCTTTGAATCATACTGACAAAGCTGCCAGTCCCCTTACCCTCTCTAAACCAACACCCTACATATAGACGTGAGGCCAGCGTGGTCACATGACTATGTCACCCTCTTAATTCTCCGCAGCCTGACCTCGATTAGTTTTGTTTAAACTTTGCTGGAGTTCAAAGGTTGCTCAGCTGCCGTGTTGCACAACCCAGAAGACTACAAGCAAATTAACACGGAGCCAAAGCACCTGCACAGAGCCGACCTCATTGTTTAACCCATCAGTCATTACAGTGTGCCTCATTTACTCAGGCCCATGCTGAAGCACTCGCTAGCACTGTCTGGTACGTAAGCACACAAATCTGTGGTACACAAAATGAACATATAAAAACACACATGCATGTACACACAAATATATACAGAAAGAACATGGTTCCTTTAATTAGGGTAAGTTTGCCACCAAGACAAGTTAAGTAAAGAGCCATGGAGGGGTTGACTTTAACCCCTTGGGTCAAACCTTGAATGACATCACAACCTGAGTGCTCATATAAACCTCAGTCCTGAAGAACTGAATACTCATTTCTGGCTAGAGCTTCATCTTTAGTCTTTATTTATTTACCCCCCCTCCTTTTTCTCCCCAATTGTCCATCCATCTATTATCTGAAGTGCTTATCCTGCTCTCAGGGTCGCGGGGATGCTGGAGTCTATTCCAGCAGTCATCGGGCAGCAGGCGGGGAGACACCCTGAACAGGCCGCCAGGCCATCACAGGGCCGACACACACACACACACACACACACACACACACACACACACACACACACACACACACACACACACACACACACACACACACACACACACACACACATACCTAGGGACAGTTTAGTACAGCCAATTCACCTGACCTACATGTCTTTGGACTGTGGGAGGAACCCGGAGCACCCGGAGGAAACCCATGCAGACATGGGGAGAACATGCAAACTCCACACAGAGGACGACCCAGGATGACCCACCAAGGTTGAACTACCCCGGGGCTCGAACCCAGGACCTTCTTACCGTAAGGCGACCACGCTAACCACTGCACCACCGTGCCACCCTTCCCAGTTTACTTGGCCAATTACCCTATTTTCCGAGCCATCCTGGTCTCTGCTCCAACCCCTCTGCTGATCCGGGGAGGGCTGCAGACTTCCACATGTCTCCTCCGATACATTTGGAGTCACCAGCCGCTTCTTTTCACCTGAGAGTGAGTAGTATCACCAGGGGGACGTAGCGCGTGGGAGCATCACGCTATTCCCCCCAGTTCCCCCTCCCCTCGAACAGGCACCCCAACCAACCAGAGGAGGCGCTAGTGCAGCGACCAGGACACATACTCACATCTGGCTTCCCACCCGCAGACACGGCCAATTGTGTCTGTAGGGACGCCCGACCAAGCCGGAGGTAACACGGGGATTCGAACCAGTGATTCCCGTGTTGGTAGGCAACGGAATAGACCGCTACGCTACCCGGACGCCCTTAGTCTTTATTTAATGTAATATCAAAAAGGGTATCAAGTAACCTATAATCTTTGCTTTGCATTCTCAAAATTAAAGACCAATTACCTACATCATCATTTTAAGAGAGCTTTCATCACTCAATACGTTAAAGCACTTTGGCTGCTGCTGCTAAAACTCAGCTAAACTGCTAGCATGACGCGCTAGCATGCACAGGCGCATCACTCACATAGTCCTACTGACGTTTTGTACATGATGACACTGATTGATGACATCATAGCCTGATGTCCAGTACGGCAGCCACTGAGCAGTCAGTACGTTGGATCAGGATGTGGTTTAATTACATGAGCTAACTGTCCCAAGCAGGTCTCCAGTATGAAGGCTCACCTGCAGCCAGGGGCGCAACAAGGGGGGGGGGGTGCAGAGGGTGCAATGCACACGGGCGCCAAAAGACCATACGCAATTTTTTTTTATAATTAAAAAATTTAACATGTAGCTATATATTCTAATCCAGAATTCTCATCTAAGTAATAACATTTATAAATATTAAACTTTTAAAAACAAATGGGCCTATAACCAGAAATTGTTTACTGTACACTGTACTTTTGGCACCCCCGCTGATGCGGCACCTGTGTGCATTGCACCCTCTGCACCCCCCCCCCCCGTTGCGCCCCTGCCTGCAGTGTTCCCTCACATCCCGTGTTCAGATACATGTTAAATCCATGCTTGCGTGTAAAACAAAATGGGTTAAACCATGCAGTCTAAAATGGCTGTTACCTGAAAACCGCATTGTTTCAAACGTAGGTGAAGAGTTTATTTTTTAAACCTTGCATATGTGCCATCGTGTGAGCAGGAGGATGAGCATGTTGAGGATGAGTGGATGATCTTCAGCTCAGAACACGACACAGAACGTCTGTTCTAGTCTTGTTTGTAAACTTGCACTTTTGTCTAGATTTTAAAATCAGACATTAGCCTACTGAATGACTTGGTAAAGAAATAAAACTACAGGCGTCCAGGTGGCATGGCAGTCTATTCCGTTGCCTACCAACACAGGGCTCTCCTGTTCGAATCCCCGTGTTACGTTGGGCTTGGTTGGGCGTCCCTACAGACACAATTGGCCGTGTCTGCGGGTGGGAAGCTGGATATGGGTATGTGTGGGTATGTGTCCAGGTCGCTGCACTAGCGTCTCCTCTGGTCGGTCGGGGCACCTGGTCGGGGGAGTGGGGGGAATAGTGTGATACTCCCACGCGCTACGTCCCCCTGGTGAAACTCCTCACTGTCAGGTGAAAAGAAGTGGCTGGTGACTCCACATGTATCAGAGGAGGCATGTGGTAGTCTGCAGCCCTCCCCGGATCAGCAGAGGGGGTGGAGCAGCGACCGGGACGGCTCGGAAGAGTGGGGTGATTGGCCAAGTGCAGTATGGTGAAAGGGGAGGGGGGGTATCCATAAAAAAAGAAAGAAATAAAACTACTGCTGAGTGATGTATCGTTTTAAAGTGTCCATCTCCAAGACCCCGTTTTCATAACTATCTTTTCAAATGTTAGCTTGATATTCAAGAACTAAATTTGTACAAAAATAAAAAATGGACCCTGACACGAAGCCATGTGAAATATGTCAGATATTCAAGGTTTGCAAAAGCCTCCTTTTCATAATTAATGCATTTTTCTTTGTTCTACGTGTACTCATGTGTTTTTTGCTACACATGACGTGTACTTATACTACAAGAATTTACACCTTTGGAACTAAACCATACACTCTTCTGACCTTTCGACAGTGTCTCTTATCTATACCTGCTCCCTCCGCCAAGCAAAGGGTGACTGTGCTTTTGCCGTCAGGACCCCGTCCCTGTGGAACAGCCTGTTAGATCAGCTGAGTCTGAACAGCTTTAATCAACTTCAATAAACCACCTCTGTAACCCTCCCTGTAATAGGGCTGTAAAGTATTTTTTACTTTTCTGCATACGACTGTCTATGTATGCTGTTCATTTTTTCTGTATCTGTATCTTGTGGTGCACTTTAACTTTTTTTTTAAGGTTCTATATAAATAAAATCTTACTTTGGAATGAGTTTTAATTTTAACCATTAACCTTATTTTTATTTTTTTCATTGTAAAAAAATATAAAAAAATAAATAAAATAATATTAAAATATTTTAGATAAAAAAATAAAAAAATAAAACTTTATTTCGATTTTAACTATTTAATTTGGAACTTACTTACTTTGGAACTACCTATACAAAAATTATGTGTTTTACTAACCTTCAGATGAACAAGTCAGGAATCAGGAACACTGTATTTGTCATTTCACCTCATGTACTTGTGCACATGAAATGAAACAAAATGCCATTTCCTCCAGCCCACAGCAGTGCAACATACAGGCAAAAACACATCCAAGAGCTACAAGAACACACATATTCAAACGAACACGTATATCCAAACTAAACAAAAAAATAAAAAATAAAATCACTGCCCAAGGGAACGAACACCAGCCAGGATGACTGTCGGAACTGCTGGTCTGCATGGGCTAGCAGTTAGCTTAGCCTGCCCCACTTCCGCGTCCTGTCAGACCACCTTCCATGTTTGCTCCTCGGGTGCAGCTCCAGGCAAGGCCATGGTCTCTGGGCCCACAGCGCAGCAGACCAAGTTCTCGCAGCCGATCCAGCACCAGCTCTCCCAGCCAACAAACGAAGACAAAAATTTAGATGCAGACGTGCATAAAAACACTGCATCGACGGTACTGGGTGAGGCCGCCGCAGATGTGGCAAATAAGCCACATTATAAGCCACATTATCCCATATCGCTAAGAAAACATTCGATCACTCATGGATCGCTTCATGTGAGTGACCCGCATTGTTACTACTAATACAACGCCATCTTTTACCTCTCGTTCTCAGTCATTTCAGAGTATCTGGGAGGACAACACACCTCACCAGCACTCCTGGAAGGCCTGTTTCTCCGCAGGCTGCCTACAGGGGCCAAACCATCATATAATCACACCGTGGCATCTCTATCAATGCTTCCAGTACGACCTCCACCACAGGCCAGTGCCCTCCACAGTATCCTCTGCACATCATAACTGACACATATCAACTCTCGTATGTCTTACACCACACCACACTGTGCACATCTCTGATCTTTTTACAAAACCGCTCCTCATACAGCACTTCTCTGACACCATGTGTGGTATTTGCCCACCCTCCGTCTGTTGCTGCCCGACTTGCTGTGAAATGGTTCAGCTGTGCTCATGTATGTCCCATGTTTAGCCCAGCCTGGTGTCTGCCCCCCCCCCCCTTGAGGATGCCCAGCCCCTGCAGTCCCCCCATCCACTTCGGCTGGGCAAACACAACCTGACAGCCTAAGTGCCTCTCGACATGGCTGTTACTATGCTTCCCACTACCAGTGTGTGTGTGTGTGTGTTTGGGGAGGGGGGGGGGCTTTCAAGGCTTTACACAGTAGTGTAGGGTTGGACTTTCTAGGCAAAGGAAGAGGTGAGAAGAGAGCTGACAGGAAGAGTGTCAGGTCTACTGTATGTCAGGGTCAGACTGACCACACCCAAACAGTAAAAAAGTTCAGACCTGTACTGTCTGTGATTTATTTTATATCCTGAACTTTGCCCTTGTACGATACACTAGATGCGGTCGTTATCTCTGTGCCATATTTGCCTGTACAAAGGCCACCGGTAGTCAGGATTTGAAAGATGTGAGCTCATGCCAGGAAGCTGCCACATCACACGTTACAGTGACAGCACACCATTTCAGGGAAAGATGAGACAAAGAGTACTCAAAACAAAGGCAGTCTATACATCACAAACAGGACCAGTGGTGGCTGAAGAAATTAGTGACATCTTGCAAGATTTAGTGTGTGGGCAAAACAGCCTAGCTTTATGAATTGTAGCCTTTTTATTGCCATGTTTGTGGCATTGTCAACAGTGACAGCCACTACTTTATCCGATATGCCAAAGTGTCTACTCTCTGGCATCAGTGGCCAAATGGACTGCCAAGATCAGGGATGTCGTCGTCTGGATGAAGCGGACATCCACGGCAAAGCCTGTGCTCCAGGAGAAGCAACAAGTCCTAAGCATCCCTCAGTTCACTTCATTTGACCTTTTTACAGGACAGCTCATTTAAACTGAACTATTATGTAAATTTTACAGGAAAGAAATACATTTGTTAACAAAATGCAAGTAACATAACATACATCTCATGTCTTACTATGTAACTAACTACACCAAATAAAAACTGGATCGCACATTGATAAGATAACTTTATTGTCTGTCACAAAGCAACAGCAATTCATTTTAATTAATTTAAAACACATTTAAACACACACACACAGAACAGGACAATAACTGTTAAAATTAGAATAAAAAATTCATCTAATTTCCTATGCAATATCAATTTTAAGTCCATGTGTGATTTTCTTTGTTTCATAGAGCTGCCTCAACACTCCCTAATTCTGGATGTTGGAACTCATTGGAATTCCCTCTACATGATGCTGGAACGATTCCGTGAGCGGTATCCTGTAATCCAATCAGCCAGCTTAGACCAGTGTATGAGAAAGCCCACGGAGAGGGACCGACTTGCTCGACTCGCAGATGAAGATTTCCGAAAGGCAGAGGAGTTCATCCAGCTGATGAGAGTGTTATTCACATCCACACTCTGTGTTTCATCTGAAAAGAGCCCCCCATGCAGACAGGTCCTTCCAATTCTTCAGAGTAAGTGATACCAGGGTGATGACATCGGACACTTCTTTGAAGAGGCCCCTGCACTAGACCCACGTTTCAAGCACAAAGTGGAGGACAGCACTGTCTGGGACCGGGTCAAGAAAAAGTTGATGACAGGAAAGTTGACTGAGTCTGCGCAGCCAACAGAGCATGCCCATGGAGAAGATGGTGTAACAGTGCAGTCAGAGGAGAAAAAACAACATAGAGAAATCGAGGAGAGTGAGGAAGAGCAGCAGGAGCCACCTCCCTGCAAAGGAGCTATAATGTCGCCGCTGGAGGAGCTTTTTGCTGCTGAAGATCACCTGAAGATGAAAACATTATCAAACAGCACCATGTCCATCCAGCACCAGACTGACAGAGAGCTGCAGATGTACCAGGAGATGCCACCAACAGTGACATCTGATGACCCTGCTGCCTGTTGGTGGAACAACAGAAGCACATATCCTTTGTTATCAGAGGTGGCATTTTCATATTTGTGCGTGCAGGCCTCCTCAACCCCAAGTGAGAGGGTTCTCTCCACTGCTGGAGACACTATTTGTCCAGAAAGATCCCGCATACTACCCGAAAAGGCTGATATGCTGATGTTTCTGAAGAAAAACTGTTATTTGTTGCACAGTCATACATACATACATACATCTTACAAGCAACAAGAAGCTCAAAATGTTATTATCCACAAATGGTTCAACCGTTACTGCTTTCCACTGTGTTGTTGTCAGGTGGAATATACGAGAGATTGGAGCATTTTCCACTACTAATTATCTACAAATATGACTGTGTTGTGTGGACACCAGTATTGTCATTGGATGAGGTGTTTATTTATATGTATTTACAATGTTAATGTTCAGTTAATACTTAGAAAATAAAGATATTTTGTTATCTTAACATTTGACCTCTTTTTTTTTTTAACCATACTGGAATCAAAACTCGGAATCGATTAGAACCGGAACTGTTAAGCAGAATCAGAATCGATAAATTCAACCGAGACTCAACCCTATTTAACAATTTACAATTTCATTTAGCAGACGCTTTTATCCAAAGCGACGTACACTACCGTTCAAAAGTTTGGGATCACCCAAACAATTTTGTGTTTTCCATGAAAAGTCACACTTATTCACCACCATATGTTGTGAAATGAATAGAAAATAGAGTCAAGACATTGACAAGGTTAGAAATAATGATTTGTATTTGAAATAAGATTTTTTTTACATCAAACTTTGCTTTCGTCAAAGAATCCTCCATTTGCAGCAATTACAGCATTGCAGACCTTTGGCATTCTAGCTGTTAATTTGTCGAGGTAATCTGGAGAAATTGCACCCCACGCTTCCAGAAGCAGCTCCCACAAGTTGGATTGGTTGGATGGGCACTTCTTTGAGCAGATTGAGTTTCTGGAGCATCACATTTGTGGGGTCAATTAAACGCTCAAAATGGCCAGAAAAAGAGAACTTTCATCTGAAACTCGACAGTCTATTCTTGTTCTTAGAAATGAAGGCTATTCCATGCGAGAAATTGCTAAGAAATTGAAGATTTCCTACACCGGTGTGTACTACTCCCTTCAGAGGACAGCACAAACAGGCTCTAACAGGTACTATTTAATGAAGATGCCAGTTGGGGACCTGTGAGGCGTCTGTTTCTCAAACTAGAGACTCTAATGTACTTATCTTCTTGCTCAGTTGTGCAACACGGCCTCCCACTTCTTTTTCTACTCTGGTTAGAGCCTGTTTGTGCTGTCCTCTGAAGGGAGTAGTACACACCGGTGTAGGAAATCTTCAATTTCTTAGCAATTTCTCGCATGGAATAGCCTTCATTTCTAAGAACAAGAATAGACTGTCGAGTTTCAGATGAAAGTTCTCTTTTTCTGGCCATTTTGAGCGTTTAATTGACCCCACAAATGTGATGCTCCAGAAACTCAATCTGCTCAAAGAAGTGCCCATCCAACCAATCCAACTTGTGGGAGCTGCTTCTGGAAGCGTGGGGTGCAATTTCTCCAGATTACCTCAACAAATTAACAGCTAGAATGCCAAAGGTCTGCAATGCTGTAATTGCTGCAAATGGAGGATTCTTTGACGAAAGCAAAGTTTGATGTAAAAAAAATCTTATTTCAAATACAAATCATTATTTCTAACCTTGTCAATGTCTTGACTCTATTTTCTATTCATTTCACAACATATGGTGGTGAATAAGTGTGACTTTTCATGGAAAACACAAAATTGTTTGGGTGATCCCAAACTTTTGAACGGTAGTGTACATCTGAGAGTTACTACTACAACACAAGCAAGGATCTAATCAGGAGGTGACAACGCAAGTAAGTGCCAAAAAACTATGTGCAAGTCCGATAGGACACGGGTGTCAACAGGCAGTGCACAAAGGCAGTGCATAGGGTGCATAGAAGTGAATTTATTTTTTTATTTTTTTATATTAATACCATCAGGTGTGGAGGTGTTCATGAAAGAGCTGGGTCTTGAGCTTCTTAAAAGATGGAGAGGGACTCAGCAGATCGAATGGAGTTTGGTAACTCATTCCACTGCCGGGGAACTACAGAAGAGAAGAGTCTGGCTTAGGGCCCCGTTGTGGCAGAAGTGCCAGGCGTATCTAAAAAGTGTTTTGTCTATCAATTAACCAAATATTTTGAGAACTACTGTACAAACAACTGACAACAAAATTAATTGGCAACAAGGTTTCACCTAACCCACAAATTGATTACCAAGTATTTATCAGACATTAACAAAATGACCTGTGATGTCTCTGCACAACTGTGCTTGACAAATAGTGATTCAGATTGTAACTGTGACTGAAGCTGCTTATGTGGGATCACAGCACATGGAGAAAAAATGAATTAGAGAAACAGTCAGCTGCATGCAAGATCAGGAATCAGGAACACTTTGTCATTTCACCTCATGTACTTGCGCACATGAAATTAAACAAAATGCCATTTCCCCCAGCCCACAGCAGTGCAACATACAGACAAAAACACATTTAAGAACTACAAGAACACACATATTGCAACTAACACATATATCCATCCATCCATCCATCCATTATCTTGACCGCTTATCCTGCTCTCAGGGTCATGGGGATGCTGGAGCCTGTTCCAGCAGTCATTGGGCGGCAGGTGGGGAGACACCCTGGACAGGCCACCAGGCCATCACAGGCTAACATATATATCCAAAAAAAAAAAATCACTGTCCAAGGGAACAAACGCCAGCCAGGATGACCGTCGGAACCGCCAGTCTGCATGGGCTAGCAGTTAGCCTAACCTGCCCCGGTTCAGTGTTCCATCAGACTGCCTCGGCACCTCCTCCTTGGGTGCAGCTCCAGGCAGGGGCCGTGGTCCCTGTGGCAACCGGATGAAGCAGACCAAGCCCTCCCAGCCAATCCAGCACCAACTCCCCCAGCCAGACACCCTCGACACACCTCCCAGTAGTCCTCACAACGACATCAAAACATCACAGTCAACGCCAGGGGAGGCCGCCGCCAGACTGCCCTCGGTGTTATCAGAACTGCCAGTCTGTATGGGCTAGCAGTTAGCTCGGCATCCTGTCAGACTACCCTCGATGTTTCAATGACAAATAAAATGCATGGCCAACCTGTTGTGTTGTATACAGAGACATGCTAAACTACTGGTGTAAATGGCATTTTCACTGTTACAGTGGTGCTTGAAAAGTTTGTGAACCCTTTAGAATTGTCTATATTTCTGCATAAATATGACCTAAAACATGATCAGATTTTCACACAAGTCCTAAAAGTAGATAAAGAGAACCCAATTAAACAAATGAGACAAAAATATTATACTTGGTCATTTATTTATTGAGAAAAATGGTCCAATATTACATTGCTGTAAGTCCAAAAGTATGTGAACCTTTTCTTTCAGTATCTGGTTTGAACTCGGATGATGTTTTGGGTTATATTTATGCTGAAACACAGAAAATTCTAAAGGGTTCACAAACTTCCAAGCACCACTGTATATTACATTCATTACCACAAACACCCACGTGGAGGTGTCAGTTCTGACTGGCCGACACAGAGAACAACACTTTATGGTCAAACACCAGTCTGTACCTTTAACACCCGTACCTTTTCCCACAGTGTTCATATCAAATCAAACTGGCCTGTAGTGTATTTGTATGTCTTTGCCTTTCAGTGGCTGTGGATATTACAGAACCACACTGCGAAAGGTCACTGGCCACCGACAACTAACGTACGTCCATCAACAGCCATGTGTCCTTATCAGTGATGGCCACAAATCAACCAATCAATCTTCATCATTACGTGACCATGGCGACCAAGTTTAATGAAATAAGCACACTATACCATTTTTGTTACCAAATGGATCTTTTCAACAATGGGGTTTATAATGAACTAAATGCATTCAAGATTTGCCCCTTAACATGTTGCCATTCTTTCTTTCTTTCTTTTGATTTTCCCCTCTTTTCTCCCCAGTTGTACTTGGCCAATTACCCCACTCTTCTGAGCCGTCCCGGTTGCTGCTCCACCCCCTCTGCCGATTCACGGAGGGCTGCAGACGACCACATGCCTCCTCTGATACATGTGGAGTCACCAGCCGCTTCTTTTTACCTGACAGTGAGGAGTTTCACCAGGAGGGCATAGCGTGTGGGAGGATCATACTATTTCCCCCTGTTCCCCCTCCCCCCCGAACAGGCTGGCCAGAGGAGGCGCTAGTGCAGCGACCAGGACACATACCCACATCCAGCTTCCCACCCGCAGACACAGCCAATTGTGTTTGTAGGGATGCCTGAATAAACTGGAGGTAACATGGAGATTCGAAATGGCGATCCCCATGTTGGTAGGCAACGGAATAGACAGCTATGCTACCCGGACGCCCCAACATGTTGCTCTTCTCCATCGATCCATCCGTCCATCCATCCATCCATCCATCCATTATCCGAACCATTTATCCTGCTCTCAGGGTCGCAGGGATGCTGGAGCCTATCCCAGCAGTCATTGGGCAGCAGGCGGGGAGACACCCTGGACAGGCCGCCAGGCCAACACACACACACACACACACACACACACACACACACACACACACACACACACACACACACACACACACACACACACACACACACACACACACACACACACACACACACACACATTCATATTTAGGGGCAATTTAGTATGGCCGATTCACCTGACCTACATGTGTTTGGACTGTGGGAGGAAACCGGAGCACCCGGAGGAAACCCATGCAGACACGGGGAGAACATGCAAACTCCACACGGAGGACGACCCGGGATGACCCACCAAGGTTGGACTACCCCAGGGCCCAAACCTAGGACCTTCTTGCTGTGAGGCGACCGCACCACCATGCCACCCAATGTTGCCATTCTAACTTTTTAAAATAAAAATGCCAAGCCACTTTATTTGTCATAGTATTCTTACAATGAATTCATCTTCTGCATTTAACCCATCCTATTGTATAGGAGCAGTGGCCAGCTGTGGTGCAGCACCCGGGGACCAACTCAAGGTCTTCTTTCCATTGCCTTGCTCAGGGGCACAGGCAGGAGTATTAACCCTAACATGCATGTCTTTTTGATGGTGGGAGGAAACCGGAGCACCCAGAGGAAACACACGCAGACACGGGGAGAACATGCAAACTCCACACTGAAAGGACCTGGGACAGCCTGGGGTTCGAACCCAGGACCCTCTTGCTGTGAGGCAACAGTGCTAACCACTGGGCCACCATGCCGGTAAAGAAATGCTTTCTTTGGTTTGTTTACCCTGGAATTTTTAACAGCCTGACCGCAGCTCTGTTATTTCATATTTTTTGTTCCAAACCTTTCAAATTTTTTGTTCAAACCTTATTTAAATTAAGTTAAACTATGAACGGCTTATTACTAAGCCAGATATTACATCTGCAGAGTATTACGCTGTTTTTCCCCATCAAATACCTATTTTGCTAACAGTGTGATGTTAATGGGGTATTTCTAACGTTTTCAATAGTAAAGAGGGTGAGAACTACAAGGTCCAAGTACTTTTTTGAAAATGTAATGAATTTTGATCCAAATATCATCTTCCAAATGGCGCACCCTACAATGAACCCTTGCTCAGTTCAGTTTTTGATAGCAGGACATCAGCTAAAAATTTCTCAATTAAAAGATGACAAAGACAAATGGCTCACTGGTGTGACAGCTGCCCGTGGAGGTGGTGTTGGGGCAGGGACATGGGGTACAGGCATCCGTCAGTGCAGCACTGCGCTTTCGGTAGAAGTTGGCCAGACATTCCTCACAGTTGACTCCTTGAGTGCCACCCAGGCAATTCAGACATACACCTGAAAGAAAAGATGGAGAAGACAGAGTGTTGTGATTAGAGGGTCTACACTGACCCATACCCTTGCAAGTATGCAGAGAAAGCAGTTGTGGAAAAAAATTGACACTTTCTGGCCCCTATATCCATCCATCCATTACCCGAACCGCTTATCCTGCTCTCAGGGTCGTGGGGATGCTGGAGCCTATCCCAGCAGTCACTGGACGGCAGGCGGGGACACACCCTGGAGAAGCCGCCAGGCCATCACAGGGCCGACACAAACACGCACACACACATTCATACCTAGGGGCAATTTAGTATAGCCGATTCACCTGACCTACATGTCTTTGGACTGTGGGAGGAAACTGGAGCACCTGGAGGAAACTCAGACAGACACGAGAGAACATGCAAACTCCACACAGAGGACGACCAGGGACGACCCCGCAGGTTGGACTACCCCAAGGCTGGAATCCAGGACCTTCTTGCTGTGAGGCGACCGCACTAACTACTGCGCCACCGTACTGCCCTGGCCCTTACATGTTTTTACAAAATCAACGAACCCGTTTTGAAGATATTCGGAAATGGCCGTTTGTCTTTACCTTCACAGTGGTTACTGCAATGGTTTTCAGAAATTCTTGGTTATGTCAAAAATATCCAGTTTTTGACAGGATGCCTGTGAGTTGCAAGGACCAGATGCTATGCGCTTGCACGAGCAATGAGTCAAGCACCTCTGAGGTTTTTCTGCGACTGTAGCCATAACAACGGCCAACTTCAGAGAGAGATGCTGAGCTTATTGCTTGCACATAGCATCTAGCTTCTGGTCGTTGCAACTCACAGACATCCTGTCAAAAACTGGATATTTTTGATATACCAAGAACTTCAGAAAACCATTACTGAACATGTTCAAAAAAGGTGTTTGTGGATTTTGAGAAGTTACATAGACAAGAAAGTGCCAGAATCTTCTCACAATGGCATTTTCTGCGTACCTGCAAATCATCTGAACATATTACAATCCTGTATGGGGTAGATTTACACCATTTTCCAAGAGCATAAACTCTTAAAACAAGTGTGTGTGTGTGTGTGGAGGGGGGGGGGCTACATTTACATGATGTTAGAAAAAGTCGATTTATTGTATTAGTCCAACTAAAACTGGACTTTTAAAATACATGTAAACGTCTTAGTCTGACTGAAATCGTACTAAATAGAATTTCTCGAAGTCGGACTAACGCACCTACATAATGCGGTTGGGGATCGATTTACTCTAGCATGTATGCGCTTCAATACGCCAATTTCACGCCGCGGCCATCTTGGATTAAAAAAAACAAACAAGCGGTGGGAATTTAGCCACGCCCCCTTCGTACTTCATTGAAAACACTGCTGGAATCAACATGTCGTACTGCTGTGTACCATCCTGCAACTCCTATCAAAGAAGGGAAAGAGATAAATCCTTGACGTTTCACCGCTATCCCAAACGCCTGCACACCCGTAAGGCATGGGTGGTGAAATTTAAGAGGGATACAGGGCCACATTTTCAGGTAACCACCAATACCTTCACCTTTACCTAGGTAGCTGGCTGGATAGCTAGCTAGCTAGCAACGTTGTTAGCTAGCTTTCTGGTCTAACTACAACCATAACAGTTAACATGTTGCTGACAGTAACGTCAGATATCATTTGTCATTATAGATCACAGACAACACCAGGGTGTGCTCAAAGCACTTCACCGAGGACTGTTTTCGCAAGACGTTTCTTGGGCTGACAAAACTGAAACCCGGAACTCTACCGACCATTTTCCCATGGTCAAATCAACCTACGCCGAGAGGGTAGCTAAGTTTACTAACTTTACTAGCAGACAGACATCACGGTAGGTCATGCAGAGCTATAATAACGTTAGCTGGATGTTGTCATGAAAATGATTTTAGGATGTTGATGAAATGAAACATAATACCTGCCATTAATAACTTGTATTTTTAGGGTTCCTGTTCGTGGTGGTCAACCTGCTGGGGAGGTGACACCTGAGTCAGCAGATGAGTAACGTTTACAGTTGTGCACTCATCTTTACAACTAAATTCCACATTAAGATGCCATATGGCAAAATGTTTACTCCTCCTGCTATTATTGCAACAGACATTATGTACATGTAGGCCTACTGTATGCATTGAGCTGCAGAGGCTGCACCATGTCCAGCCAGTTAAATAATATTAGGGTGACCAGTTTCACTGTGACTAAAACATTAGAAGGGAGACAGAAGTTTGACGTTGAAAAATGTTTGCTCCGGTTTGTAGTCGCATTGGTGACTTAATAGCGGAAGGAGATGAAGAGGAACATGAAGAGGAACATGAGGGAGATAGGTGAGTTGTTACTGTCAGTACAATACAATTTTTCAAACATGTAGATTACTGCATTGTATAATATGTATACATATACACTCACTGGCCACTTTATTAGGTACACCTTGCTAGTACCGGGTTGGACCCCCTTTTGCCTTCAGAACTGCCTTAATCCTTCGTGGCATAGATTCAACAAGGTACTGGAAACATTCCTCAGAGAGTTTGGTCCATATTGACATGATAGCATCACGCAGTTGCTGCAGATTTGTCGGCTGCACATCCATGATGCGAATCTCCCGGTCCACCACATCCCAAACGTGCTCTATTGGATTGAGATCTGGTGACTGTGGAGGCCATTTGAGTACAGTGAACTCATTGTCATGTTCAAGAAACCAGTCTGAGATGATTCGAGCTTTATGACATGGCGTGTTATCCTGCTGGAAGTAGACATCAGAAGATAGGAACACTGTGGTCATAAAGGGATGGACATGGTCAGCAACAATACTCAGGTAGGCTGTGGCGTTGACACGATGCTCAATTGGTACTAAGGGGCCCAAAGTGTGCCAAGAAAATATCCCCCACACCATTAAACCACCACCACCAGCCTGAACCGTTGATACAAGGCAGGATGGATCCATGCTTTCATGTTGTTGACGCCAAATTCTGACCCTACCATCCGAATGTCGCAGCAGAAATCGAGACTCATCAGACCAGGCAACGTTTTTCCAATCTTCTGTTGTCCAATTTTGGTGAGCCGGTGCGAATTGTAGCCTCAGTTTCCTGTTCTTAGCTGACAGGAGTGGCACCCGGTGTGGTCCTCTGCTGCTGTAGCCCATCTGCCTCAAGGTTCGACGTGTTGTGCGTTCAGACATGCTCTTCTGCATACCTCGGTTGTAATGAGTGGTTATTTGAGTTACTGTTGCCTTTCTATCAGCTCAAACCAGTCTGGCCATTCTCCTCTGACCTCTGGCATCAACAAGGCATTTTCGCCCACAGAACTGCCGCTCACTGGATATTTTCTCTTTTTCGGACCATTCTCTGTAAACCCTAGAGATGGTTGTGCGTGAAAATCCCAGTAGATCAGCAGTTTCTGAAATACTCAGACCAGCCTGTATGGCACCAACAACCATGCCACGTTCAAAGTCACTTAAATCACCTTTCTTCCCCATTCTGATGCTCGGTTTGAACTGCAGCAGATCGTCTTGACCATGTCTACATGCCTAAATGCATTGAGTTGCAGCCATTTGATTGGCTGATTTAGAAATTTGCGTTAACGAGCAGTTGGACAGGTGTGCCTAATAAAGTGAGTGTATATATATATATATATATTCACTAATCTTTCAATAGTGGATAGCTCTGTTCTGACACATCATCTTGATAACAGGAAAATGTGTGGATTTATATTGCTTCCCACATGTATGACATATCCTCATGTGTCCAGTGAGGTTTGGGCGACTCTACCTGATCATGACTACGACGTGAAGCCCCTTTCTGCGGAAGACCAGCTTGACGCAGTAAAGAAACGCATCGCTTTCCTGGAGGACGAAAATAAAAAGCTGAAAAGTGAGCGTTTTGGTCTAGAACGCTTCCAGTGTGCGCCCAATCTGATCAGGTTTTACACCGGTTTTAAGGATTACCACACCCTCAAAGCACTCTTCCTAGCTTTACAGCCTACTGCAGAGTCCATGGTGCGATGGACTCAAATGCAAAGGAACAGCCATAACCTAGAACACATTTCTGTGTCTGGCTTCCATGCAGAGCATTTATCGCTCATTGATCAGTTTTTCCTGTTCTTGTGCCGTGTGAGGCAGGGCTTTTTTGCTTTGGATTTATCTGTACGATTCAATGTGTCGCCGGCCACAGTCAGCAGGAACTGTATGACGTGGGCCAACTATTTGCTGTTTATGTTAGGGACCCTCCCAATATGGCCTAGTAGAGCAGCAGTAGACGAGCTAATGCCACCAGTATTCAGGGAATTCTACCCAAACACAAGAGTGATACTAGACTGCACAAAGATCCGCATCGAGACAGCTAGTTGGAAGGTTTTGAACACCATGACATACTCCCATTATAAAAGTAACACTACACTGAAATCCCTAATTGGGATCACTCCCTCAGGGTCAGTTAGCCTGGTAAGTAATCTATACACAGGATGTATTTCTGATAAGGAGATAACTAAGAGGTCAGGTGTTCTGGACCTCTTAGAGTCAGGTGATGAGGTCATGGCCGATAAGGGCTTCCTTATCAGAGACCTGCTCGATGAAATAGATGTAAAACTTGTCATCCCTGCATTTTTAGGCCCAAGTGGACAGTTTAGCTGTGATGAGCTCACAGACACACATAGTATTGCTGGCTTGAGAATACACGTCGAACGGTCAATAAGACGCATAAAGGAGTACCACATTTTTGATGGAGTCATACCCCTTTCACTAAGTGGAACAGTCAACCAACTGTGGACTGTGTGCTCTCCTAACACATTTTCAGGGACCACTGTTTTAAACCTTTGTTAAATTCAGCTGACAAGAAAATAGTGCACACAAACCTTAGATAGATTGAAACATATTCAACTTCATTTCAGCACAGTCCCATTTTTTTGTGTCTCTCCTCACTGGCACAGGAGAGGCAGAAAGTACTCGAAAAAGAAAAGATCCAGCTTAGTCTTCATATTCTCCCATTCCTCCGCATCAAAGTAGATTCGCTCCAGGTGGTAGTCATCTCGGCACTTCACAAAAAAGTCACACCATATCATCCCTGTGATTCCCATTTGTCCCATCATCTGATTGTAGTAGCCATGGCTGTGTTTGAGAGCAAAAGATCCATCTGGTCTTAGAGAAAGGCGCCTGCACTCCACAAAGCTGTCCACATCAGGACAATTGATTTCCAGCAGTCCCTGAAGCTGACCGGAGTCATCCACCACCTTTCGGTCAGGGGAGGCACCCAAATGTGGGGCATTGGGGTTGATGGCGAAACGGCAAGTGGAGTCCAGTTACTTCCTCATACTGTATAGCTGCAACGGGCTCCAACTCAATTCCTCTCATCATGGCCTGTGTCTGCACAGTCCTCTTCGGTCTCTGCCCCGGCTGCATTGATTTCCGATTGAGTAAGAAGGGGGCGTGGCTAAATTCCCACCACTTGTTTTTTTTTTTTAATCCGAGATGGCCGCGGCGTGAAATGGGCGTATAGGCCCCGGACTGGCCGAGGCGTTCTGCGCATGATCCATAGTTCACACGGCAGTCTGTCACCTGGAATTCGAACAGCGTAGAACGACTGCTAGAACGACAACCACGCATTTCTGGACAGACAAGGAGACAAACTTTATGTTGTGTCAGCTGAAGGAGTGGAACACCATTAAGTACATGGATGGAAGGAGAATGCGGAATGGTGAACTATTTAAGAAAGTGGCGGAAAAGTTGGATGAAGTGGGATTTAAAACAACCCCCGAGCAAATGCTTGTTTGCCGCTTGTTTGGTATGTGACGCAATAGGTCAACCGGAAGAAAGGGCAATAGCAACAAGCTGAAAGGGGGCATATCGCCACCTACCGTACCGGGGTCGGGCATACTTCCGTCAATAAATTGATTCTCCCCCGGTTCTTGTATACCGGGACAACGACAGTAGTCCAGTTACGTGGCCTAATCGAGCTATAACCGTACCTCGACTTAACTGTGCATGTGAACGCACTGACTTTACCGTCTAACTTAAGTGGACATTACAGGTATTAATGGACAGACATATCTACACCTATGTGTAGACTGGAGATGAAGCTTTCTAGCTAGCTAAATCTGTTTATCAATATTTCAGTTCCGATATTCATAGAGAACTAATATTACATACACACACTACATTAATGTAAATAAAAATAAAATTAGCTTCTAACTATAAAATTCATTTTGATTTTAGTCAAATTGCTTTCATTTTCCTACATTTTATTTCATACTTTAAATGTGCCATTGAGCAATGCATCAAGTCATATTCCTGGAATGGTTAAAACTTACATGGCACATTAACCCTTTTTCTTTCTTTCTTTCTGTCTTTTTGGATTCCGCCCCCCCTTTTTTTCTCCACATTTTATCCAGCCAATTACCCCACTCTTCTGAGCCGTCCCAGTCGCTGCTCCACCCCCTCTGCCGATCCGGAGAGGGCTGCAGACTACCACATGTCTTCTCTGATACACGTGGAGTCGCCAGCTGCTTCTTTTCACCTGACAGTGAGAAGTTTCAGCAGGTGGACGTAGCGTGTGGGAAGATCACGCTATTCCCCCCAGTTCCCCCTCCCCCCCGAACAAGCGCCCCGATCGACCAGAGGAGGCGCTAGTGCAGCGACCTGGACACATAACCACATCTGGCTTCCCACACGCAGACATGGCCAGTTGTGTCTGTAGGGACGCCTGACCAGGCCGGAGGTAACACGAGGATTTGAACCGGTGATCCCCATGTTGGTAGGCAACGGAATAGACCACCATGCCATCTGGACGCCCCCACATTACATATTTTGATACTGTATATGCATCATATGACAGGTTAGGATTTTATAAGGCCTGTATGCGGTGTTTTTAAAGTAAACTTTAAACAAGTTAAAATGAAATTGTCGTCATCTTAAATTGCAGATGTGGACCATACACCATACATGATGTACTGGATGGAGTGGAGTTTTTAAGCATGCTCAGACAGCAGCTAGCTAGGCTTTGTAGGAGCCTGACACTATGTGCTGCTGTCATTTCTCTCTGCCATTTGTCCACAGTTTATTGTGCCAACCAAGTGAAAAACAACACCTCACTGGAGGTTAAGGGTGTGTGTGTATGTGTGTGTATGTGTGGGGGGGATCTGCATCCATCCTGTTAAAACTAAAATGATGAGTCACTGCCATGTCAATCTGAACTAGGCATAATGCTTTGGATGGCGTTTTTCAGCACGGTGCTCTTACGTAACTGGCCTTGCAGAGGGGTCAGGGTCATGCTTTAGCAGGAGCCGTCTGACCTAAACAATGTTAATCTGAATGACGCTTCTCTCCAGTCCTGTGCAGCACTATGATGTGCCATCGGGCTGGGAATCACAGTAGTCCGACATGGATCCTTTAAACTCCCCCACAGCAACCTTTACTTACATGAATCAGGGAGGCAGAGAGAAATAGCTCCATCTAAACATGATGTAACAGCCATTTAATTTGTGAACTAGTTATTAGTTTCACTACTCATAACTTATACATGTAGTTGTGAATACGTGTGCACATACACAAACATTTATAAACACGGTCTTAAATAAATAATGGAAACCCTAATGAAAAGTACTTTAACTTGGAAGTAACTAAAGATGAATCACAAAGGCGGATAAACAAGTGTGTGGAATATTAATTACTGGTGTCCATCAGCTTTAAAAAGGTTGCAGGAGTATGGAATGTAAAATCCCAAGAGGGCCAAAAGGTTTTCACCTGAATTGGATTTTTATTATTTCACTTTTTTTAATGCAGCCGAGGAAAACGCTCACAAGAATCATGACAACTTATGGCAAAGATAGAGGAACTGTACTGATGACATGCAACAACAGTTGTGAATCAAAATATATATCAGTAGGAAACGGATGCTTCACAGGAAAGTACACTGATTTTGATTTGATATACTCGATTGAAACTAATTTCAGCTATTTGTCCGTCGGGCGTCTGGGCTCAGCCTTAGAAATAGGGTGAGGAGCTCGGACATCCGGAGGGAGCTAGGAGTAGAGCCGCTGCTCCTTCGCATCGAAAGGAGCCAGTTGAGATGGTTCAGGCATCTGATTAGGATGCCTCCGGGGAGCCTTCCTTTAGAGGTTTACCAGGCACGACCAACTCGGAGGAGACCCCGGAGTAGACCCAGAACTCGCTGGAGGGACTACATGTCCAATCTGGCCTGGGAATAACTTGGGATCCCCAAGGAGGAGCTGGAGGGCGTTGCTGGGGAGAGGGACGCCTGGAGTGCCCGATTTAGCTTGCTGCCACTTCGACCGGACCCCGGAGAAGTGGCTGAAGATGAATGAATGAATGCATAAATGAATACTCTGCTTATCCCAATAGGGAAATTACACTCTGCATTTAACCCATCCTAGCTGTGTAGCTAGGAGCAGCGGGCAGCCGCCATGCAGCACCCGGGGACCAACTCCAGTTCATCTTGCCATGCCTCGGTCAGGAGCACAGAAAGGAGTATTGACCCTAACATGTATGTCTTTTTGATGGTGAGGGACACCGGACCACCCACAGAAAACCCATCGCAGACATGGGGAGAATATGCAAGCTCCACACAGAGGACGACCTGGGATGACCCACAAAGGACCTTCTTGCTGTGAGGCGACAGCACTAACCACTGCGCCACCGTGTCGCCCCATTTCCACCCCCTGCATCCTTCCATGCTCTGGAAGCTTTAATCTTCGAAGAACGGTTCAATACCTGACTCACCTGAGTACAGGTGATGTACACTCACCGGCCACTTTATTAGGCACACCTGTCCAACTGCTCGTTAATGCAAATTTCTAATCAGCCAATCACATGGCTGCAACTCAATGCATTTAGGCATGTAGACATGGTCAAGACGATCTGCTGCAGTTCAAACCGAGCATCAGAATGGGGAAGAAAGGTGATTGAAGTGACTTTGAACGTAGCATGGTTGTTGGTGCCAGACGGGCTGGTCTGAGTATTTCAGAAACTGCTGATCTACTGGGATTTTCATGCACAACCATCTCTAGGGTTTACAGAGAATGGCCCGAAAAAGAGAAAATATCCAGTGAGCGGCAGTTCTGTGGGCGAAAATGCCTTGTTGATGCCAGAGGTCAGAGGAGAATGGCCAGACTGGTTCGAGCTGATAGAAAGGCAACAGTAACTCAAATAACCACTCATTACAACCGAGGTATAAAGAAGAGCATCTATGAATGCACAACACGTCGAACCTTGAGGCAGTTGGGCTACAGCAGCAGAAGACCACACCGGGTGCCACTCCTGTCAGCTAAGAACAGGAAACTGAGGCTACAATTCGCACAGGCTCACCAAAATTGGACAATAGAAGATTGGAAAAACGTTGCCTGGTCTGATGAGTCTCAATTTCTGCTGCGACATTCGGATGGTAGGGTCAGAATTTGGCGTCAACAACATGAAAGCATGGATCCATCCTGCCTTGTATCAACAGTTCAGGCTGGTGGTGGTGGTGTAATGGTGTGGTGGATATTTTCTTGGCACACTTTGGGCCCCTTAGTACCAATTGAGCATCGTGTCAACGCCACAGCCTACCTGAGTATTGTTGCTGACCATGTCCATCCCTTTATGACCACAGTGTTCCCATCTTCTGTTGGCTACTTCCAGCAGGATAACGCGCCATGTCATAAAGCTCGAATCATCTCAGACTGGTTTCTTGAACATGACAATGAGTTCACTGTACTCAAATGGCCTCCACAGTCACCAGATCTCAATCCAATAGAGCACGTTTGGGATGTGGTGGACCGGGAGATTCGCATCATGGATGTGCAGCCGACAAATCTGCAGCAACTGCGTGATGCTATCATGTCAATATGGACCAAACTCTCTGAGGAATGTTTCCAGTACCTTGTTGAATCTATGCCACGAAGGATTAAGGCAGTTCTGAAGGCAAAAGGGGGTCCAACCCGGTACTAGCAAGGTGTACCTAATAAAGTGGCCAGTGAGTGTATGTGTGTGTGTGTGTGTGTGTGTGTGTGTGTGTGTGTATGTGAAACCATGACTTGTTTTTTCCCCCAACCCCACCTTCACCAAAGACAAACACCAACCAACCCCCCCCCCCGGATCTTAAACTAAACTTATATATATGCATATCTTTTCTTTTTTTGGGGGGCATTTTTCCCTCTTTTTCTCCCCAGTTGTATTTTCTCCACAATTTATCCAGCCAATTACCCCACTCTTCCGAGCCATCCCGGTCACTGCTCCACCCCCTCAGCCGATCCGGGGAGGACTGCAGACTACCACATGCGTCCTCTTGATACATGTGGAGTCACCAGCCGCTTCTTTTCACCTGACAGAGAGGAGTTTCGCCGGGGGGGGGCGGGGTGTAGCGTGTGGGAGGATCACGCTATTTCCCCCCAGTTCCCCCTCCCCCCCAAACAGGCGCCCCGACCAACCAGAGGAGGCGCCAGCGCAGCGACCAGGACACATACCCACATCTGGCTTCCCACCCGCAGACACGGCCAATGGTGTCTGCAGGGACGCTCGACCAAGCCGGAGGTAACACGGGGGATTCGAACCGGCGATCCCCGTGTTGGTAGGCAACAGAATAGACCGGCATGCCACCCAGATGCCTGTTATATATGCATATACTCGGCAGTCTTGAGTCAGTGAGGACCTCTGTGTCAGGGATCTTGTCATACCACTTTTTGCCAAGACGTTTTCTGAGGCATGTGGTGTGAAAGTGGTTTAGTCTTTTTGCATTTGTAAACTGTCCATGTTTCGAAGCCGTAAAGCAGTGTGGTGAGAACTATGGTCCGATACACTTTAATTTTTGTCTCCCGGGTGATGCCGCTCCTGTTCCACACATTTTTGTGGAGTCTGCCAAAAGCAGAACTTGCTTTAGCAAGTCGTGCGGTCATCTCTTCATCAATGGTGACATATCTGGAGAGAGAACTGCTCAGGTAAGTGGAATTTCTCATCCACATTTAATCGATGCCCATTTATGGTGATGTTGGGTACATTGTATGGCTTGCCTGGAGCTGGCTGATGAAGTGCTTCAGTCTTTTTTATTTTGATGGTGAGGCCGAAGTTGTTGCAAGCCTCTGAGAACTTATTGATACTTTGTTGCATGTTGGTTTCAGATGTAGTGTTGAGGACACAGTCATCGGCAAACAAGATCATTGATGGTTGCTGTTTTAACTAAGGTTTTTGCTTTAAGCCGCTGAAAGTTGAAGAGAGAGCCATCAAAACCGTAACTGACAACAATGCCAGCGTCTCCCTCTCTGAAGACATCTGACAGCATGGCTGAGAACATAAGGCTGAACAGGGTTGGGGCAAGGACACAGCCTTGCTTTACTCCATTAGAGACAGGGAACGGCTCAGATGCAACTCTGTTGGCTTGGACTCTGGCTAGCATGCCATCGTGTAGCTGTCGTACGATGGTGAGGAACTTTTTTGGACATCCGTATTTTGCCATGATTCTCCAAAGGCCGTCTCTGCAGACAGTATCAAAGGCCTTGGTCAGATCGACAGAAGTGGTGTACAGGTAAACATTTTTTCCTGGCATTTTTCTTGAAGCTGGTGGGCAGCAAACACCATGTCTATGGTCCCGCATTCTTTCCAGAATCCACATTGACTCTCAGGTAGAAGTCCTCTCTTGAGGTGTGTGCTGAGGCGATTTAATAAAACTCTTGCAGGCAGCTTGCCTGCAATGGACAGCAGGGAAATTCCAAGGTGGTTATCACATGACTGGCAACCAGTGTTGTAGTCGAGTCACTAAACCTCGAGTCCGAGTCGAGTCTCAAGTCCCCAGTGTTCGAGTCATAGTCCAAGTCCGAGTCACCAAAGAAAAGTCGAGTCCCCATTACCTGAGTCCGAGTCGAGTCCCTATTACCCTAGTCCGAGTCCGAGTCATCAAGGTTGAGTCTGAGTCGAGTTCCAAGATGGCTCCAGTGATCCACTCGGGCACAGTAAAAGATCTGACATACAAATAAAAAAGGTCTACATTAAACAAAAATGACACAGCTGTCACCATTTCAAAGGGAGTTTATTTACTTTGTGACACGATAGCCAAACAAATGCACACCCACACACTCGCACACATGCACGCGCAAGCATGCGCGCACACAAACATTTTTAGAACAGTCTGAATTTCTTTGACATTCTGAACATTGGATGTGCTTCAAAACACATTGATAGCTGTGAATAGCATGATATTAGCAAATGGTGGAAACAGTATACAGAAGTAAGTTCCACAGCATACAATACATTCATAAAAACTAGTCAAAAGACATTGTCTCTCAGGAATAGTTAGGAACAAAAGGCTGGTGGCACTAGTTTTAAGCATACACGTTGCATTTCAAAAACATAAGATCTGACAGCATGGAACTACTCAACCTTGCACGGTGAGGCCTCATCAAAATGCCTCCATGACTAAATACCCTTTCAATGGGCGCACTGGAGGCAGGGATAGAGAATACCTGTATGGCAATCTGATAGAGGGTAGGGAATTTGGATTTGTTTTGCTGCCAAAACCTGAGGCACAGGACTGAGTCAGAGTCCTGCTCAGCGATCAAGTCGAGGTATGCAGTCAACTGAGCCTGGCCAGACGGCTTCTTCTCGGTGGAGGAGGGAGTCCTCCTATAGTGGGAGAACATTCTCAACTGCTTCTCAGGAGGAGACTCTGAAAGTTCACCTTCCCCTGGTCCTGTTGCTTCCGCTGCATCTGCTGTTGATACCGCTTGCATGTCACCCTCTGCCTTTATATACTCTGAAATGAGAGGGGGCATGGGGTACTCATTACAAATATGTTATTGACTAGGCCTACATGACAAATGACACACCTATGTGCTTTATTGTAACACCTTCAATGATATAAACATCACAACAATCAAATAGTTAATCACTTAACTAACATTAATCAAAACATTTCTCACCTTTGATCTCAGTCTTCAGCACATCTTTGATGTCACTGTCCAGCTGCACATCATGTTCTAGCCGCTGGAAGCCAAATGCTGGGTCCAACACAGATGCTATGAAGTAGGCATTGGTGAAAGGAAATTTGGTGGGGCCTCTTCCTTCAGCTGGCTCACATCCTGGTATCTTGACTGCACTGAAAACCTCTGCAAACCTTGTTTTCAAGGAGCTCTCCAGAGCTCTCACCAGAGGCCCACAGTATCTGGCTTTCCCTCTTATTTCCTGCAGGTGACAGCGCAGTGAGGACACAGGGCACAATCACACTGACGGTGACAGTAGTCTCACCCTGAGTTAGGTTGGTTGCCTCTAAGAACGGATCAAGAACTTCGATCAGTTCTTTAAGCTGAGCATACTCTCGCGGGGATAAGATAAGGCTTTTGTGCCCCTCTGATTCCAACACACTGGACAGCTTTTGCATGTCTAAATGCACATAAGCCTTCACCTGCTTCAGAGTGGAATTCCATCGTGTGGCATTCGCTGTTGGAATTGTTGCATCACCAAAACACGCTTCAAAGCAGTCTTTAAACGAGGTGCCACTGTGGAGGAGGTTGGCTGCATGGGATAGCTTTGCTAGGGTGCTTGACAGCCCACTGGTGTCTTTCAGACCATCTTTTATGACCAACTACAGTGAATGTGTGAAGCATGATAGTCTCTGCATCTTACAGTTCTCAGCCAAAGTGTCATTGACTGTCTGTTGATCTTCTGGCATCAGGTCTTGCCATATTTCCTCATCCTCCTCAAATGTGCTGGGATCATGAGCTTCAGCATCACAAGGATCCTCTAGCGGAAAGCTGGCCTGGAAAGCTTTTCTCATGTTGGATGCATTGTCAGTTATAACAAAGTTGATCTTGTCCTTAATCAGGTATTCTTCAGCACAGCATTCAGACATCATTGCAGTCTTCTCTCCTGAGTGTTTCCCATGCACTCTTTTGCAGGAAAGAAGATATGACTGAAGGCTGAGTTCCTGTTTTTTTTATCCATTGCCACTGTGTGTGCTGTCACTCCAAGGAATGACCGCATCTTTCGATCACTCCAAATGTCTGTGGTAACAGCAACACTCGATGCTTCTGCCAGCTGGTTCTTTATCTGTTCTTTCTTGACTTCCACCATTCCTGGTATGGTCACAGAGGAAATTGTGGATCTTGCTATGGGCCGGTACTGAGGGTCCAGGACATGCAGGAAGTGCTTGAAGTCCTCGTTGTCAACGATGGAGAGTGGCAAGCAGCACTTAATGATTAGATCTTTTACAAGGGCATCACTTATAGCCTTCTGACGTGGATGTTTGAGGTCGTACATCCTTTGCTGTCCATCATTTAAAAATGATGTGATAGTCTTCTGACCTGGAGCAGCTGGCATCACATCTGAAGCAGTGGAGGCACAGTATTCTTGGAACCTAGGGGAAGATAGGATACACACTTTAGCTTGCTGATGCCAAACTGTTTCAAGTAATCTTTCTCACAGCAAAAAATGTGTAACGTTATAGCTATAACAATATGCAATAACAATACAAATGTTACACATTATATACATAGTTGTTTGAACCATAACCAGTTAAGTTACATATATAGTTATCTATATAACTAACATTACCATATTAGTAGATTAACTAATGTAAGCTAGCTGGATAAATGAGAAGTATGAGAAAAGATACATAATTTATGAGACTAACAGGACAGGGATTAATTAGCAAAACCCAGTCATTTAATTATTGATTTAAGTATGTTACATGCTACCTAGCTGAGCTTTAACTCTCTATCTTCCGTGAGTCTGTATGTTCATTCTGTATGGGTCAGGGAGGGTGTGATTTTGTTAGAAGACAGAGCCAGTTCATAGTACTGTTCAAAAGCTACGTCGCGCATGTCTATTTTTAGAATTTGGCACACCCAATGCTGCATATATGCAAAGAAAAATATCCCCATATTTACAGTAGCCTATGCGGTGTCACGAATCACGATACGGTTCGGTAGTTTTCGGTACATCGGGGGGGAAATGCCACATCCGTCAAATCTTGTACCGTCTCCAGCTCTCAAGAAAACCAGTGGCGGCATCCACATTAGCTTTCTTCAATTAGTCCATTTAGCGAGTAATAGCCTACAATTATTTTTATTTGCATTGTAAAGTTGTGCACATTTTATCAACATTATTTGTGGATGCATATAGGCTAGACTTCTTCCCTCTCCGCACTTGGAGAATATTCATGGCGGAGATCTGCAATGTGCGGATTTGTTATTGCTAGTTAAGATTAATGCTAACACGGTAGTTCAGAGTGGTGTGTTTTTTTCCGTTAAGTGTATGCTACTTGGTAATTAGCTAAATGATAAATAAGAAAAATCAGTTTTAATCTCCCTATAACACGAAGACGCTGCGTGTTACTTACCAACTCGTCATTAGTGAGATCGATGGCACGCTCGTACTGAAAGCGAACCGCACTGTGACTTTTCTGTGCAATGCTGCATTAGCATTCTAACAGTAACGTTACTTAACTTACCTATACAATTTCACTTGGTTCTAGTGATATGATATACCCACACGACCTAACCGAACATCTTGGACCAGTGGTTGAGTTACTTCAGAGGCTATTGTTACCGTAGCTAGATAGCTAGCTAGCTAACGTTAACTGATCACCAACCATATCATCAACTGACTGCATATCACTTACTTTTCTGGGTGCATCCTTGACAGATGTCTGTTGAAGTTTGAGGTTGTCCCGGTCTTCTCCTCAATAGTTTGTTTACATATCGAACATCTAGCAGTGATCTTGCTGGAATTTGTTGTAAAATCTGTGTAAGCAAAGAGCACAATTCGGGGCGTCTCTTTAGGCATCTTCGCGCTACTGAACATGACGGTATGCACGCCACGTGAATCCGCATGTAGGTGGAACACACGTGCCTGCCCTTACACGAAATTGAATAATGTTACAGTATTAATATAGCTATCAATATATTTTAATCGGGCCTATTATTTAAAAAAAATCTAACAAAAACAGTCTTTATCAATTAAAAAGTCAGAGTCCGGGTCTCCAACTTCCGAGTCCGAATGCAGTAAATTCGCGAGTCCGAGTCCAAGTCATCAGTGCTCAACTCCAAGTCGAGTCACGAGTCATGAAAATCAGGACTCGAGTCGGACTCGAGTCCGAGTCCTTGACTCGAGTACTGCAACACTGCTGGCAACTTCCCTTGCACTTATAGAGGTGGATAATTGAGGCATCTTTAAAGTCCTGAGGTACTGTTTCAGTTTGCCATATGCGATGAAACAACTGCTGAAGTTTCTTAGCAATCGCAGGCCCTCCTTCTTTATAAATTTCAGCTGGGATGAAGTCTTAGCCAGGCACTTTTCCACTTGACAACTGTCCGATTGTCTTAAGCGTCTCTTCCATTGTTGGAAGGGTGCTCAGCGTCTCATCAAATGGAATTTGGGGTAGTCGAGCAATGGCTTCATAGTTGATGGTAGAAGGGTGAATTCAAAAACTTGCTGAAGTGTTCAGCCCATCTTCAAGAAATTCCTCCTTGTCTGTGATTAGTGTTGTCCCATCTGCGCTAAGGAGCGGGGATGAGCCAGCGATGGTAGGACCATAGACTTCTTTCAGGCCATTGTAGAAGTTTTTCATGTCATTTCTGTCTGCAAAGCCCTGTATCTCATCAGCTTTGTTGCTCAGCCATGAATCCTGCATTTGGCGTAGTTTTCTTTGGATAGAGCTGCGGATGTTCCTAAGTGCATCTGTCTTGGCTGTTGACTGGGGGTCTTCAATATGAAGTTTGTAGGCACAGCGTTTCTCTTGTAATAGCTGGTTTATCTCGGTGCAGTTTTCATCAAACCAGTCTTTGTGTTTCCTTGTGGAGGGGCCTAGACACCCCAAGGCCGTGTTGTACATTGTGTCGCGAAATGCGGTCCAAGCAGCCACCACATTCTGGCTATCCAGCACAGTAAACTCTATTTGCTCCTCCAGAGTGTCTGTAAAGGACTTCTTGATGTCATTATTTAGTTTACTGACATTTAGACATTTTGTGCTTTCATGCCTTGTGGGTGTCTCTTGGGCTGGATGTGGAGATTGACTTTAGAAACAATGAGGCGGTGATCTGTTCAGCGCTCTGCCCCGCACATAGCTTTTGTAACTCTTATGTCCTGCCGGTCTCTTTTCCTGACAATGACATAGTCAATCAGGTGCCAGTGTTTGGACCTCGGGTGCATCCAAGACATTCTGTTGCGGATGAGGAGCTGAAATACTGTGTTTGTGATCAGAAGCCCATGTTCTGCGCATGTCTGAAGAAGTAGCAATCCATTGCTGTTGCAGCTTCCAACTCCGTGCTTTCTGATCATGCCTTCCCAGGAGATGCTGTCTGTGCCAACTCTTGCATTAAAATCGCCAAGAATGATGAGTTTTTCAGCGCTGGGAACGTCGGCAATGACAGTATTCAGGTCTTCATAAAATGTATCCTTGATCTCATCCGGGTTGGTCATCGTGGGTGCATAGGCGCTGACAATGGTGACAAATTTCTTTCCCTGAGAAAGGGGGAGTCTCAGCGTCCTTAGGCGATCATTCACACTTTTTGGAGGCGTGGCCAGTTTGCTTACAAGAGTTGACCTGACTGCGAAGCCAACTCGAGCTTCACGTTTCTCCTCAGGTCCATGCCCACTCCAGAAGAAAGTGTAGTCTGCACTTCTTTCACGAATTTCACCCTGTCCTGTCAGCCTGGTCTCACTCAAGGCAGCAATGTCAATGTTGTACCTGTTTAGTTCATTTGCAATAGTTGTTGTGCGTGTCTTGGGTCTTTCTGCATTTTCCCTGTCAAGAAGAGTGCGAATGTTCCATGTGGCAATTTTCAAAAGTGTTGTTTTCGTCTTTTTTCTGTTGTTTCGACCACAAAAATAGGGCCCCCTCCAACCACAGTTCGCCAGATGGGGTGACGTGGAGCAGGCAATTTTTAGGTCACCTTTTCTAGACCCTTCATCATGCCAGGGAGGTGAGCAGTGCGGTCCTAAAGAGGGCTGCTCAGTCGCTCAGAGGGCTGCTGGACTCCACTTCTGCTCCTTCTGCCACCTGTGTGCAGGTTTGTGGCTATGACTTCCAGTGTACCCACACCTGTCGCTTCGTCATGCCCCTATCGCCACAGGACTTTGAGAATAAAAATGAGGTGATGGATGGATGACTGATGACTTGCACAATGATTTTGTTTAAAGTGGGGAAGAGTTTCGCATCATCAACCCCACTCTCTCGTCCGAGACCACCTACTCCCAGTGGCAAGACTAAGCAAGATGACCGGCAATGGAGACGGATGCAGATTTTTTCCTCAGGGTTTCAAAATTTGAAGCCAGGGGAATTACACACGGGATTTGAAACCGGGAGAAATTACACACAGGACATTCAAATATAACTTTAGGGTCTTTATTCCGATAGTAAAAATATGGATAGATAAAAAGTAAGGGGTTCACAACATCCTACTTTAGCTCAGTGGGTGTGAGAGGTTTTTTTTGGAGGGACCAACCGTTTCAATTCAATGCAGTTCGAAATACAAAAGAATACTTGTAGTTCGCATGCCAGACCACCGGCTCCAAAAGAAACTGTTATATGGCGAACTCAAGCAAGGCAAACGCTCTCATGGTGGTCAAAACAAGCGTTTCAAAGACACCTTGAAGATTTCGTTAAAGGCTTTCACCATCAACTCCGACACATGGGAACAGAAAGCTTTCAACAGAGGAGAATGGCGTACAGCTGTCCAAAATGGTGCAAACACATATGAGGCTGCCAGGATTGCTGTAGCAGAGAGCCGCAGGCAGGCCAGGAAAGACCATGCCAGCAACCCTCCAGCTACTCCCACTATCCCATGCCCATACTGCCACAGAACATTCAGGGCGCAGATTGGACTAACCAGCCATCTTCGCACTCACAGAATTCGGCCCCTACAGGATGACTAGATGGTCCTCATTGTTGCGATGGACGAACAACATATATGCATAACTTTTTGCACTGCGTATCTGTTGTCTCTTACACTGGACACACTAAACTTTGCACACTATAATTTACACAGGTCTTGATGCTCAATAATCCAGTAAGAAAATCACAGAAAGTTGAATCAGTTCATCTGCTCACGTCTGGAGACTGAGGAGGTCACTGAGAGAAGTGATGAAATGCTTCTCTCTCAATAAACCTTGTGTCCACATGAACTTATTCAACCTTCTGCGATACAATTTATATACACTTTATAATACTCTCTATGCACAGTATAATACTGTTTTTATTTTTACCGTGTTTGTTATTTACTCACTCACTCCCATCACTTTATCTTATTTTTACAACTGTATAGATCAAAATACAGTATACATACTGTACATTATTCATTACATACTGTATATTAATATTTATTGACATTTCATATTACCTCTGTTCACTCGTGTTCATTATACCTTGCACTTTACTATTTTGCACTTCCTAGTTAGATTTCAAACTCCATTTCACTGTCTTAGTATTTGTACTCTGTGCAGACAATAAAGTTGAATCTAATCTAATCTATTCTAATCTAATATCCAAGTGAGAAATTTCAATTTTACAGGAACAAGGATATGACTTACCAGACTGTGGGTGGCAGTAGTTAGTGTGGTTGTGACACTGGCATGGCTGGCAACCCGTGCTACTGAAACGGAAGAAGCCTGGGTGGCATTCATCACATTTGGGTCCATACACTCCCATTTTGCACACACATATCCCTGAGCTGGATGGACAAACGAGAGAAGGTCAACAAAACAGTTAGGGAGTTCTTGTTAGGTTTGGGAGGCACCAGGTAGCTAGTTACATCAGACTCAAGACCATAGTGTGAGCAGGGAGTTATGCCAGTTTCATGCATGAGTTTGAGCAGATCCATTCTAAGCACCTTTTTGCACAAAACTATCAACTTCCAACACTGCAACCACCACTCCCCAGTCCTGATATGCACGGCGTTCCCTTACTGTTCAACATAGCAGACCCTGCTTCACACAGGGTCTGTAGAATGGGGTTTGCTCATTCCAGAGTCAGTTGCATCTACAGTTGTCTAGACTTTGCATATTTAATTCCACTAAGATGTTCAGTACGTTTTTGGTGGACAGGGCTTGTCGGGGTCTGGGCGGCATGGCACCCCAAATTGGAGTGCTTTAATAACATCTGGTCCAAGGCTATGGAGGCCCAGACCACAGCGAGGAGCCGAGGCTGGCCATGGGAGACTCCTGAGCCAAGAAAGCCCTCTTCCAGACAGGTTTTATTGTCACAAATGTGGAGGCTCAAAGCAGAATGGGTCAGGGTACCTGGGGGACATTCAGATGTTTTGCCTACTTCAAGTCCTCTAAGGGAAGGCCAAATAGGAAACGGCCCACTGTGCACAGCTCCACCTCCACCTGGGTAGAAAGAAAGCTCTCGCTATTGCCTGGGCTTTGAAGGGGCTGAAGAACTACCCCAAAATGGGAACAGCAGGTTGGGGGAGGGGGGCGCTCAGAACAAAGACATAGATGAGGGGGCAACACATGGAACTCAGACTTTGCTGTTGTTTATCAAAGATCTAAAATAATAAAAGGTAATGATATAGTCTTACTTTAAAAGGGCTAAAACCAATCTGAGAAATTAGCACATGCATGTAGCAAATTGCTCTATGAGCTGACTGGTGGCCTGTCCAGGGTGTCTCCCTGCCTGCCGCCCAATGACTGCTGGCATAGGCTCCAGCATCCCTTGTCACCCTGAGAGCAGGACAAGCAGCTGGATAATGGATGGAATTGATGATTGCGCTCATCTGCAGGTAACAGAGTACAACTATACTATACTATACTACTACTATTATTACAACTATACTTTAATAGCCAAAATATGAAAACCACCTGCCTAATACAGTTTAGGTCCTCCTTGTGCCTTCAAAACAGCACCAACCCATCGAGGCATGAGTTCCACAAGACTTCTGAAGGTCTCCTCTGGTATCTGGCACCAAGACATTAGCAGCAGATCCTTTAAGTCCTGTAAGTTGCGAGGGGTGGCCTCCATGGATCAGACTTGTTTTTCCAGCACATCCCACAAATGCTCAATGGGCTTGAGATCTGGGGAATTTAGAGGCCAAGGCAACACCCTAAATTCTTTGTCATGTTCCTCAAACCATTCCCGAATATTTTTTGCAGTGTGGCAGGGTACATCATCCTGCTAAAAGAGGCCACTGCCATCAGGGAATACTGTTGCCATTGAAGGGGTGTACTTGGTCTGAAACAATATTTAGGTACACTACCGTTCAAAAGTTTGGGATCACCCAAACAATTTTGTGTTTTCCATGAAAAGTCACACTTATTCACCACCATATGTTGTGAAATGAATAGAAAATAGAGTCAAGACATTGACAAGGTTAGAAATAATGATTTGTATTTGAAATAAGATTTTTTTTACATCAAACTTTGCTTTCGTCAAAGAATCCTCCATTTGCAGCAATTACAGCATTGCAGACCTTTGGCATTCTAGCTGTTAATTTGTTGAGGTAATCTGGAGAAATTGCACCCCACGCTTCCAGAAGCAGCTCCCACAAGTTGGATTGGTTGGATGGGCACTTCTTTGAGCAGATTGAGTTTCTGGAGCATCACATTTGTGGGGTCAATTAAACGCTCAAAATGGCCAGAAAAAGAGAACTTTCATCTGAAACTCGACAGTCTATTCTTGTTCTTAGAAATGAAGGCTATTCCATGCGAGAAATTGCTAAGAAATTGAAGATTTCCTACACCGGTGTGTACTACTCCCTTCAGAGGACAGCACAAACAGGCTCTAACCAGAGTAGAAAAAGAAGTGGGAGGCCGCGTTGCACAACTGAGAGAGAATATAAGTACATTAGAGTCTCTAGTTTGAGAAACAGACGCCTCACAGGTCCCCAACTGGCATCTTCATTAAATAGTACCTGTTAGAGCCTGTTTGTGCTGTCCTCTGAAGGGAGTAGTACACACCGGTGTAGGAAATCTTCAATTTCTTAGCAATTTCTCGCATGGAATAGCCTTCATTTCTAAGAACAAGAATAGACTGTCGAGTTTCAGATGAAAGTTCTCTTTTTCTGGCCATTTTGAGCGTTTAATTGACCCCACAAATGTGATGCTCCAGAAACTCAATCTGCTCAAAGAAGTGCCCATCCAACCAATCCAACTTGTGGGAGCTGCTTCTGGAAGCGTGGGGTGCAATTTCTCCAGATTACCTCAACAAATTAACAGTTAGAATGCCAAAGGTCTGCAATGCTGTAATTGCTGCAAATGGAGGATTCTTTAACGAAAGCAAAGTTTGATGTAAAAAAAATCTTATTTCAAATAAAAATCATTATTTCTAACCTTGTCAATGTCTTGACTCTATTTTCTATTCATTTCACAACATATGGTGGTGAATAAGTGTGACTTTTCATGGAAAACACGAAATTGTTTGGGTGATCCCAAACTTTTGAACGGTAGTGTAGGTGGTACTGTCAAAGTAACATCCACATGAATGCCGAGACCCAAGGTTTCCCAGTAGAGCAACACTGTCTCCGTCGGCTTGCCTTCCTCCCATAGTGCATCCTGGTGCCATCTCTTCCCCAGGCCAGTGACGCACATGCACCAAGCTGTCCACATGATGTAAACAGAAAATGTGATTCATCAGACCAGACCACCTTCTTCCATTGCTCCGTGGTCCAGTTCTGATGCTCACGTGTCCATTATTCACACTTCAAGTGGTGGACAGGAGTCATCATGGGCACTGACCAGTCTGCGGCTATGCAGCCCAATACACAGCAAGCTGTGATGTACTGTGTTCTGACACCTGTCTATCATAGCCAGCATTAGCTTTTCCAACAATTTCAGCTACAGTAGCTCTTCTGTCGGATCGGACCAGACGGGCTAGCCTTCGCTCCCCATGCACTTCAGTGAGCCTTGGGCACCCATGACCCTGTCACTGGTTCACCGGTTGTCCTTACTTGGACCACTTTCGGTAGGTAATGACCACTGCATACTAGGAATACCCCACAAGACCTGCCGTTTTGGAGATGCTCTGACCCAGTTGTCTAAGCCATCACAATTTGACCCATGTAAGTCATGCAGATCCTTACGCTTGCCAATTTTTCCTGCTTCCAACACATCAACTTCAAGAACTGACTGCTCACTTGCTGCCTAATACATCCCACCCCATGACACGTGGCATTGTAACAAGATAATCAATGTTATTCACTTACACATCAGTGGTTTTATTGGTGTATATTCTCATTTCATAGGAAATGCTTGCAACAACAATCTAATGGGGGGGAATAATAAAGCCATTTTACTTGTAGTCTTTGTAAGTACAAGTAAAATGTCTTTATTATTCACTCCCCCTCATTAGATGTTACACATGTGGCATTTATTAGATGTTGTATTTTTATATTTTTAACTGCCTGCCCTTCCAAATGTGCCCCAACACCACCCCACTATATGATATACATAAATTACTCCATTTGACGTTGCCTTGTTATATTCTAAATGTATGCCATTTCAACAGTGTCCTTGCCCTTTAAATGCTTTTTCGAAACAAGCCCCAGCCCCTTACCACATTGGTTGTAATGTTTTCTACCCCACCATTGGTTGCTGTGCATCGTAACTACCTACCCCATTGGTTGTAATAGTTCAAATGTTTTCTCCTGTCATTGGTTGCTGTCCACCGAAATTAGGGGCGTGATGCAGGGCAATGTAAACTGTGTGTTTTTCTTTGTTGAACCACATTGGCAGCTGATGAGTGCGCTCTGCACAAAACAAGCTCATAATGCTATGTACTAAACATTTTTTTCCTACATGTATATTGATATTCTGCTCCTCATTTGTTCCGCATTTGTTGAGCACTTTTATCAACACCATTGACGGTTTCCAAAAAAAAGAAGCTTTATTTACATATAGCATTTTATTCCAAAACAGTCAATGGTGTTGTTATATAGTATATATATATATAATATATATATATATATATATGAGGAGGAGGAGTAGCGGCTCTACTCCAAGCTCCCTACAGATGTCCGAGCTCCTCACCCTGTCTCTAAGGCTGAGCCTAGACACCCTATGAAGGAAACTCATTTCAGCCGCTTGTATCCATGATCTCACCCTTTCGGTCACCACCCAAAGCTCATGACTATAGGTGAGGGCTGGAATGAAGACTGACTGGTAAATTGAGAGCTTTGCCTTCTGGCTCAGCTCCTTCTTCACCACAATGGTCTGGTACAACATCCGCATTACTGCTGATGCTGCATCAATCCGCCTGTCAATCTCCCACTCCATCCTACTGTCACTTGTGAACAAGACCCTGAGATACGTCAACTCCTTCACTTGAGGCAACAACTCATCCCCAAATCAGAGGGAGCAATCCACCATTTTCTGGTAGAGAACCATGAACTCAGACTTGGAGGTGCTGACTCTCATCCCAGCCATTTCACACTCAGCTGCAAACCACCTCAGTGCACACTGGAAGTCGCATTCTGATGAAGCCAACAAAGCCACATCATCTGCGAAGAGCAGAGATGCAATTCTGAGGTTCCCAAAACGGACACACTCCTCACCTTGGCTGCACCTTGTGATCCTGTCCATGAATATCACAAACAGAACTGGAGGCAAGGGACAACCTTGGCGGAGTCCGACACCCACCGAAAACGTGTTTGACTTTGTGCCGTGAATGCGGACACAGCTCTCACTTTGGTTATACAAGGACCGGATGGCTTGTAGCAACTGCCCCGGTACCCCATACTGCCGCAGTACCCCCCACAGAGTGCCCCGGGGTACACGATTTTGAGCCTTCTCCAAGTCCACAAAACACATGTAGACTGGCTGGTCAAACTCCCATGTCTCCCTCAGCACGTCCGCAAGGGTAAAGAGTTGGTCCGTTGTTCCATGGCCAGGACGGAATACGCATTGCTCATCCTGGATCCGAGGTTCGACAATCGGTCGGAACCTCCTTTCCAGCACCCTAGAGTAGACTTTCCCAGGGAGGCTAAGCAATGTGATGCCCCGATAATTGGAGCACACCCTCCGGTCCCCCTTTTTGAATATGGGAACCACCACCCCAGTCTGCCACTCCACAGGTACTGTTCCCGACCTCCACGCAACACTGAAGAGGCGTGTCAACCATGACAGCCCAACAATGTCCAGAGCCTTCAGCATCTCAGGGCGAATCTCATCCACACCCGGCACCTTGCCACTGAGGAGCATTTTAACTACCTCAGAAACCTCTGCCATATCCCTGGCAGAGGACTCAGGATTCCCCTGAGTCTTCCGACTCTACCTCCTTCACTGAGGACGTGTTAGCCGGGTTCAGGAGCTCCTCAAAGTGTTCTTTCCATCACTCAACAACATCCCCAGTCTGGGTCAACAGTTCCCCTCCCCGGCTGAACACAGCCCGATTCAAGCCCTGCTTCCCCTTCCTGAGTGGCCGAATGGTTTGCCAGAACTTCCTTGTGTGTGTGTGTGTGTGTGTGTGTGTGTGTGTGTGTGTGTGTGTGTGTGTGTGTGTGTGTGTATATACTTAGCACTTGTGTGTATATACTTAGCAGAAAAGGTAAGGAAAAGATTATTTCTTTGTTGTAACAATGACTCTTGGCAATAAATCTTATATCAGGCAGCTGATTGTCAGCACCTGGGGTACCAGAAGCTCAAAACAAGAGTCAATAGCAACAGCAAAATAAGCTGTTTGGCATTGGCAGAGAAGATTTGGCAAATTTTTCATGGGCACAACCCACATACTCAGCTTTGCTACTCATCCCACAAATGCATGTTCCTTATAAATATGGCACCATTTTAAAGGGAAATAAACAGGCAACAGTGCTCAGTCAAGAGTGACTGAGCACTTTCTGTGAACATTTGCGGGGGTCTTTACACAAATGGGGCTTTCTTAATAAAATTATGCTTTATGCAAATTAGGAAGCCCGTGGCAATGGTTAGTGGAGTGTGGGCACTGCTGAAGACGAGGCTTGGAGATTGATAGTGCTTGGTTACTACACTAAATAGATCAACATCGAAACAATGTTTGGGTACATGGACAAAACACACCATCATGTCCATCTACTTTTCCCCCGCTGTGCCGGAGTCAGAGGGCAAAATAATGTTAAAATCACACCTCCACATCTGAAACATAGGGAGTATCACATATTAAACATTAAAGGTCTTAAATGGTAAATGGATTGCATTTTATATAGCGCTTTTCTAACTGCAACAGCCACTCACAAGTCTTTTACAATGAATGCCTTACATTAACACCCCCCCCCCCACACACACACACAAATCGATAGCGTCAACCATGCAAGGTAACAACCAGCTCATCGGGAGCAGTTAGGAGTAAGGTGTCTTGCTCAGGGACACCCTGAAATTTCTGCGAGGCAACCTTCCAGTTACCAGACCACATTCTCTACGTCCCGACCTACTACCGCCTTAAAGACCTTCTACCTCCTGACCTACTGCTGCCTTAAAGACCTTCTCTACCTCCTGACCTACTGCTGCCTTAAAGACCTTCTCTACCTCCTGACCTACTGCTGCCTTAAAGACCTTCTCTACCTCCAGACCTACTGCTGCCTTAAAGACCTTCTCTACCTCCTGACCTACTGCTGCCTTAAAGACCTTCTCTACCTCCTGACCTACTGCTGCTTTAAAGACCTTCTCTACCTCCTGACCTACTGCTGCCTTAAAGACCTTCTCTACCTCCTGACCTACTGCTGCCTTAAAGAGGTGGTAAACCTTTGTTATTACGATTTTTGTGCTGAAAACATGTTGATATTGGCCTAGAACAGCAGACATTATTGCCTTGGTAATAAATATAACACACACACACACAATTTATTTCTACCGCAAAGGTATTTGATGTCACCGCTCAAACAAGTGACATCAAATGTGCATGGTATTACAAATTGTACAAGTTGAGCTGCAAACTCAGCTGAGGGGTACAAATTTTACACAACACCAAATTGCTCATAACCCGGGGAGACAGTTTTTCCTGTTTTAAAAACTGCAAAGGGATGAGGGTTTTAAAAGTAAGAACACACAAACAGTGATGTGGGAAATTATACTCATCAAAACACACACTTATGACATTGTGACTACAGATTGTCAGCATTACACAATATTTATTGATGTTTTGTTCCTTATATGACGAATAATGCAAAATAATCAAGTGAGGAGGATAAAAAGGGACTTAAAATGGTCAAAATGATGCAAAACCCTACCTGCAAACTTTTTTATTTTTGGGGGGATTCCCCCCCCCTTTTTTTCTCTCCAATGGTATCCAGCCAATTACCCCACTCTTCCAAGGTGTCCCGGTCACTGCTCCAGCCCCTCTGCCGATCCAGGGAGGGCTGCAGACTACCACATGCCTCCTCCGATACATGTGGAGCCGCCAGCCGCTTCTTTTCACCTGACAGTGAGAAGTTCCGCCAGGGGGACATAGCGCATGGAAGGATCATGCTAACCCCCCCCCCCCTCCCCAACAGGCACCCTGACCGACCAGAGGAAGCGCTAGTGCAGCGACCAGGACACACACACACATCCGGCTGCCCACCCGCAGACATGGCCAATTGTGTCTGTAGGGATGTCCGACCAAGCCGGAGGTAACACGGGGATTCAAACCGGCGATCCCCATGTTGCAAATGGAATAGACCGCTGTGCTACCTGGACACCTGCTTTTGCTTTCTTTTGAGGGAAAACGCACATTACGATCAAACCCTTTCCAATTGGCTACATCATATGGAAGCATCAACGACACTGAGACCTATGAAACAAAGGTGACATGCGTGGGGTCCAGCAAGGTAGGCATGTGAGGCGAGTAGAAAGGCCATGTACAGGCAATACCCAACTAAACTCTCTACTTAGACCCGTGAGAAACTGGGAGGAGACATAGTACTACTACACTGACACCTTCAGTCTAACCCACATCACCATCTGTGTCCTCAACATCTACACCCCTTTATATCCTTTATACATGGACACCTCCATCACTGTCTTCTACATCTACACCCTTCATATCCTTTATACATGGGCAGGTCCATCACTGTCTTCTACATCTACACCCTTCATATCCTTTATACATGGGTACCATCACTAGGGATGGGTATCGTTAGGATTTTATCAATACTACTACTCTTATCGGTACTGCTTATCGGTTCGGTACTTTATCGATACTCTTATCGGTTCTTTTTGATTATTATGCAAGAAAAAAGACACTTAATTAAGAACAGAATTGACTTTGCTTTATTATTCTATTATATAACTTTATATAAATATAAACAAATATTTATTCAGCAGCAACAGCAGCAGCAATGTTTTAAATGCGTCTGAATTATAGACTTTATAATCAACATTCAACAACAACAAATAAGATAAAAAATAAAAGTAGATAACGATAAAGAAAAATATATATATATATTAAAAATACATTTTTACAGCAAAAGGCTAACGGAAGTTCAAACAAACAAGAACCTAGAACATTATCCTAACAGTTCTTCAGCAGAAAAATCAACATATCTGCCTTCTCCAGCAGGAGTTGTGATCTCTCCTGACTTATAGTGTCCCCGGCTATTAGCCTAGCTAACTCCGTATCTATGGCTTATATATTTGTAGCTAAACAATTAGCTAAGCAATTATATTTTATTTATTGGCCTATTCGTAATAATTCGTTATTAGCCTAGCTAACTCCGTATCTATGGCTTATATATTTGTAGCTAAACAATTAGCTAAGCAATTATATTTTATTTATAGGCCTATTCGTAATAATTCGTTATTAGCCTAGCTAACTCCGTATCTATGGCTTATATATTTGTAGCTAAACAATTAGCTAAGCAATTATATTTTATTTATTGGCCTATTCGTAATAATTCGTTATTAGGCTAGCTAACTCCGTATCTATGGCTTATATATTTGTAGCTAAACAATTAGCTAAGCAATTATATTTTATTTATTGGCCTATTCATAATAAGTCGTTATTAGCCTAGCTAACTCCGTATCTATGGCTTATATATTTGTAGCTACACAATTAGCTAAGCAATTATATTTTATTAATTGGCCTATTTGTTATAATTCGTTATTAGCCTAGCTAACTCCGCATCTATGGCTCATACGGCTTACCTGCAGTGGACGTGGATGGAACACTACGAGCAAAGCAGTGGAAAACGCCGCATTTCTGCAGATTAATACCATGTTTCGAAAAACTATGTTTCGACAGTTTGCTTGTATTGCCACCCTTACTGGCAAATGATTTGTTGCACTTGTGGCAACGAGCGTTGTTGTCATCGACTTTTGAAAAATATACCCAAACCTTCCGAACGTTTAGTTCTCTCCTCCATGATGAGCACTTGAGCAGAGCTGTCTGCGCGTGTGTGAGCGAGTGTGTGGAGCACAGCACAGCCCCGCCCCTCGCGCTGTAAGAGAGAGAGACGGAGAGATGGAGAAAACGGCAAACAAGATTATGTTCGCGACGTTTAAATTCCTCGAAAAACACAATTGCCACAATATAAATCTCACTCCGTACCTACCGACTACCGATAGCAGAACCGAAAACGTCGAATCTTAAAAATGCTCCGGTTTTTACTAATTTAGAACCGGTTCCCGTTTAGAACCGGGTTTCGGGGGGCATCCCTAACCATCACTGTCCTCTACATCCCTTTATATCCTTTATACATGGACACCTCCATCACTGCCTTCTACATCTACACCCCTTTATAGCCTTTATACATGGACACTTCCATCACTGTCTTCTATAGCTACACCCCTTTATATCCTTTATACATGGACACCTCCCATCACTGTCCTCTACATGTACACTCCTTTATATCCTTTATACATGGACACCTCCATCACTGTCTTCTATAGCTACACCCCTTCATATCCTTTATACGTGGACACCTCCATCACTGTCCTCTACATCTACACCCCTTTATATCCTATATACATGAACACCTCCATCACTGTCCTCTACATCTACACCCCTTTATATCCTTTATAAATGGACACCTCCATCACTGTCCTCTACATCTACACCCCTTTATATCCTTTATACATGGGCACATCCATCACTGTCTTCTACATCCTCACCCCTTTATATCCTTTATACATGGACACCTTCATCACTGTCTTCTACATCTACACCCTTTATATCCTTTATACATGGGCCACATCCATCGCTATCTTCTACATCTACACCCCTTTATATCCTTTATACATGGACACCTCCCATCACTGTCCTCTACATGTACACCCCTTTATATCCTTTATGTAGGGACATCTCCATCACGGTCCTCTACATCTACACCCCTTTATATCCTTTATACATGGACACCTCCATCACTGTCCTTTACATGTACACTCCTTTACATCCTTTATACATGGACACCTCCATCACTGTCTTCTATAGCTACACCCCTTTATATCCTTTATACATGGACACCTCCATCACTGTCCTCTACACCTACATCCCTTTATATTCTTTATACATGGACACCTCCATCACGGTCCTCTACATCTACACCCTTCATATCCTTTATAAATGGACACCTCCATCACTGTCCTCTACATCTACACCCCTTTATATCCTTTATACATGGACACCCCTTCACCGTCCTCTACATCTACACCCTTTATATCCTTTATACATGGACAACACCATCACCGTCCTCTACATCTCCTTTACATCCTTTATACATGGACACCTCCATCACTGTCTTTTATAGCTACACCCCTTTATATCCTTTATACATGGACACCTCCATCACTGTCCTCTACATCTACACCCCTTTATATTCTTTATACATGAACAACTCCATCACGGTCCTCTACATCTGCACCCCTTTATATCCTTTATAAATGGACACCTCCATCACTGCCCTCTACATCTACGCCCCTTTATATCCTTTATACATGGACACCTCCATCACTGCCTTCTACATCTACACCCCTTTATAAATGGACACCATCATCACTGCCTTCTACATCTGCACCCCTTTATATCCTTTATGCATGGAGACCTCCATCACTGACTTCTACATCTACACCCCTATATATCCTTTATAAATGGACACCCCTTCACCGTCCTCTACATCTACACCCTTTATATCCTTTATACATGGACACCTCCATCACTGCCTTCTACATCTACACCCCTTTATATCCTTTATACATGGACACCTCCATCACCGCCTTCTACATCTACAACCCTTTATATCCTTTATACATGGACACCTCCATCAATGCCTTCTACATCTACAACTCTTTATATCCTTTATATATGGACAACCCCCTCACTTTCCTCTAAATGTACACCCCTTTATATCCTTTATACATGGACACCTCCATTACTGTCCTCTACATCTACACCCTTTATTTCCTTTATGGACACCTCCATCCCTGTCCTCTACAACCTTTTTTTTACTCTTTTTATAAATGTAAGTGAGCAGAGACTGAAAGTAAGCACAAGATTTTAGCCTTTTTACGATGGGTTAATAGCTTAGTGTTAGTACTTGTTTTAAAAAAATCTAAATTAAAATTCGAAGGCTTCTAAAGTGATAAAGCTATATAATAATTTGAGGCAGCTCCAATCCTGTAACAAAACACAGGAACTCTGGAGGCAGATTCCCTGACGTCAGTAGATGTGACTGATTTAGCCTCAGACGTGTTTTCTCATGAAAACAGTGTGTGTGTGTGTGTGTGTGTGTGTGTGTATATATATATATATATATATATATATATATATATATATATATAGTAACGCCGTGTGTTTGGATCCAATCGCAGAGAAAAGGCAGATGCAGTTGTTAAGTACTAAGTCGCTTTACTGGACTCCGGAAAACATACAATAACAAAAAAACCACTGCCAAACAGGGCAGGCAAAAATGCAAACATGAATTAACATAACATACTAAACACACGAAACACTCTCTCACACAGAGGAGGCAGACGAGGGTTCAGGAGGCAGGCGAGGGTTCAGGAGACACGGGCATCCGCAGACCGACGCCAAGCTTTTCCAAGACTTGACGAGGTATCTCTGCAAAGCACCCCCTCTCAGGGACGGATTCCAGACGTCCCAAAACCAAAAGGACCCAGCAGGACGGACAGAGGGGCCCAGGGGGAGGACAAATGGAGCCAGGACACAAGAGGCAGAGCATCTCCGGCGGGCGGCCCATAGGCTGGGGCCGGTCGGGAGGGCGACCAGGCTTTGGAGGTGGCGGGACAGCCACGGGGCACACTGAACTCGCAGGCAGCGGGACGGCAGCCGCTGGGCTAGCTGGACTTGGAGGCGGCGTGGCAGCCACAGGGCTTGCTGGACTCGGAGGTGGCATGGCAGCTGCGGGGCACACTGAATTCGCAGGCAGCGGGGCACCTGCCACGCTGCCTGCAAGTTCTTCGGTTTGCCCTGCCGCCGTCCCGCCGCCTGCAAGCTCTTCAGTTTGCCCCGCGGCTGTCCTGCCGCCGGAGAAGCTCTGTCTCTCTCCCGAACGGTCCCAGCCCTCGGGCCGCCCGCCTGAGATCCCTGGCCCCATTCGTACTCCCCCTGGGCCCCTCTTTCCGTCCTGCTGGGTCCTTTTGGTTTTGGGACGCCTGGAATCCGTCCCTGGGACGGGGGTACTGACACGATCACTGGCCAGAGGGTCAGCAGCCAACAGGTGTGACATCTCCCTGTCGGCCAGTATGAGTTGCACCTGCCCTTGATTGGCCTGTGATTAGGTGCACCTCTGCTGGGGACTATTTGACCGACCGGGTGCTTTGCAGAGATACCTCGTCGAGTCTTGGAAAAGCTTAGCGTCGGTCTGCGGATGTCCGTGTCTCCTGAACCCTCGCCTGCCTCCTCTGTGTGAGAGAGTGTTTCGTGTGTTCAGTATTTTATGTTAATTCGTGTTTGCATTTTTGCCTGCCCTGTTTGGCAGTGGTTTTTGGTTAGTGTATGTTTTCCAGAGTCCAGTAAAGCGACTTAGTACTTAACAACTGCCTCTGCCTTTTCTCTGCGATTGGGTCCAAACGCACGTCGTTACTATATATATATATACATATATATATATATATGCCACATGTATTAATTTGCATAGTGTCATAAATGATCTATTTTAAAGGTTAGGCATAATTGGTAACACAATTAACAACTTATTATTCCGAATTCAAAATTCACTTTTTTTTTTTTTTGGACCAGTGTCTTAAAATGAATTTAAAAGGTTTTGGTTGATACTCCAAAAATTTTTTTTTAACTATTTTTGCACAATTTTCACAATATCCATACATTGACATTTTCTATGCTTGTGCAGACTTAGGACTTGTGTTGGAGTCTGTCGTGGGTTTTCAAGCACAGCGCAGTACAGTGCAGCACAGTCTGTGTGTGCAAGCACAGTGCCCTACAGTGCAGCAGTACAGTCTGTCAGTGTGCAGCACAGTCTAGCGTGTGTGTGCAGCACAGTGCAGCAGCACAGTCTGTCGTGTGTGTGGGTGTCAGTGAGGCGGGATCCTACATTCTCAGCAGCTGTGCTGGGAAACAACAAAGATGCAGTCTGTCACCTTTCAAATGTTATGTTATTGTATGAGAGGCTGCAAATTCAATAGGTTTACTGAGACTTGCGCTGCTAAACAGACCAAGATAGCGAGGGTGTAAAATGGGGGAGGACTTGTGACTCCAACGGCAGCTGCGGTGATAACTGAACGCCTGGTTCCCACACACGAGTAAAGCTGGTTTGAGCCCAGTCAACCAGTATTGTTTGGTCCCTTCTTCAGGGGGAGGATTTTGTTATTGTTTTGCCTTGGTTCCACTATGCCATGCTTGCCCCAGCTGCTCTACGTTAGATCCACATAGTAAGTAGGTCAGTATTACATGGCGACAAAGCTTAACCCCATTCTGCGGCTGCCATGGTAATGCTGGCCTGCACAGCGCGCATGCTTGGCTCTATAGGAGCACCGAGCACATGGCCACGCTGCAGCAACAGCAGAAAACTCTCTAAACCGAGATGGAAAATGAAGCAAACATTATGTAATCCAATTCTAAACAGCTTTAGTTGTATTACTTCATAAAAATGCAGGGCATAGAGATACAGGAAACGTGATCTACTGTAACATCAGTCAAGACCCAAATCTATCGTGTGTGTGTGTGTGTGTGTGTGTGTGTGTGTGTAGGTCAGCTAATGGGCTAAAATAGTAAAAGAGATTAAGAGAACTACGAGAATACGCAGGCAGATAAACAGTAGCTTGCTTTGCCTTCTCAAGTCCTAAACAGGTTAAACTGGGCTTCAGGGTGACCGGAGATTGCAGTGGCATGGCCGTCGATGCAAAAGCAGGCAACTATTCAAATATAGTACGCTACAACAAACAACTACTGTACCTCCTGTCATGGATCTAGGCCAGAGTTGTGCACTCACCAGCGAGACAGGGACAGCTAAGCGGAAACATCTGCACCTAGAATCAATATTTCATTAGACCATGGCTCCATTAAATATAGTTTAGTGAAAATGTGCAGTTTTACAAATGACAACCGACAGACTCGACCCAAATAAACTACTTGATAGAGCTATTATGATGGAAAGGCAGTGACCCTTACCGTAAAGTAGGACTGGACAAAATGGGAAAACCTCATTATTGTTAATAATGAACTAGTAAGCAATCAGATGTCAGCACAGTGCTTTACAGTACTACCTATAGTAAAATTGTTGAATTGGCCAAGGTTAACAGGTTCCCAGTCTTTTGAGGAACTCATTTGCCAGGACATGACAGCCGTTGCTCACAGGTCATATTATTCAGTATCAACAGAAGCCTTAACAATCTCTAAACGGACTGTGCGACTTTTAGCTGCTCACTGAACACACTCCCCAAACTTCACACCATGATGCTCAACATCATCTGAAACCATCCTTCCATTTTCCAAACCGCTTATCCAGCACTCAGGGTCGTGGGGATGCTGGAGCCTATCCCAGCAGTCATTGGGTGGCAGGTGGGGAGACACCCTGGACAGGCCACCAGGCCATCATAGGGCCCAGGCCCACACACACACACACACACATTCATACCTAGGGACAATTTAGTATGGCCGATTCACCTGACCAACATGTCTGTGGACTGTGGGAGGAAACCCACGCAGACACGGGGATAACATGCAAACTCCACGCAGAGGACAACCAGGGACCACCCCCAACCATGCAGTTTATAATGTGCAGTCTCAGGAGGTAACCATATGATTTTACAACCTAACCACACATTTCGCTGACCTGGGTAATATTTCTAAGACATCTGGATCAATTTGATCATTTTTCAGGTATTTTCCATGATGGAAAACTAGTCTATAAATTTCCAGGTTTTCCAGGTTGCCTGGGGAGCTGGGAACACATGATTATCATCACACCCAAACGTGGCAATTCATTGTTACAGAACTGATGCAAGCCCATTTTAACACACAACCATAGTGGTAAAGAAATGCCAGCCTACGCCAGTCTGTGTAATAACCCCATTAACAACGCTACATGTAATTTAAAAAATAAACAGCTTTCTTGCAATACAAGAATAGGCCACATATCAGAATGGGAGTTGGTAGGTACCTCCTCATTTGATATTACAATATTTTAGTGGCAGTTTGATACATATTACTAATTTTTTGAATATTGAAATTTTTTTAAGGTTCATCCTCTCTTATCTACAGTAAAATGTGAAACTGGCAAAAATGCAAAAAAAAAAAAAAGGTACAACAAAATGCACTTATTTTAAGGCTGAAGTGTTTTTGGAATGTAAAACGCGAGCAAAAATTCCAACAAATCAAACTCAGTTATGCAGAGATGTAGAAATCATTACGTCAGACCCCTCCGCAGCATCTGTTCACTGTGATTCCACACTGCAATCCAGGGGAAATGGTGCGATAGTAATACTGTCACAGCTCAGTACTGCAATATGGACTGACTCAACTATTCCATTGCCCATAATATAGTCACATGTATATGAGGGCTGCAACTAATATTATCTTAATAACTGATTAATTTAGTCTGTTAGAAGTCAAAAATACTGAATCCCCATCTTAAGCTTCCAGAGTCCAGTGACGTCTTCAAGCTGTTTACTTAGTCGGACCGACAGCCAAAAAAATCCTCCAGTACTCATTTCATAATGGTATATTAACGGTCATTTCATAATGGTATATCATGGGGATATACAGAGGAAGGCAAGCCAATCTTGACATTTAACCAAAAAAATGTTTGGTATCTTTATTTGATGAATGACTCAAACGATTACCTGACAACCAAAATCGTAATCGGTTAATTTTCTGGCAATGGAATACAGCTAACTGTTTCCGGCCCAACATCAACACGGTAAAAATGAACCTTTAAGAACAGGTTACAATCCCTGCTTACGTCAAGCTGTGGTAAAGCCAATTAAAGATTAGTTGGGTCACAGACCGCAGGCCTGGATGAGTGCATGTTACTTCATGTGGTCTGTACACCATAGATGCTGCTTTGATTAAAGATGTTCATATAATGAACACTGACTTTGTGAGATTACAGTGGTGAGTGTGATTTTGCATATTAGTCAGTGTTGGGGCATTATGTGTTGCATGGGGGTTGGATGCTCCATTACTTAATGAGATACTTTAAAGCACTAGTAGGCTCGGGGGGGGGGGGGGGGGGGCGTCTAGGAGTTTGCTAATCTATGCAAGTCATAGTGATTACCTGTGGGGAGTTAGCTAGGCTAGATGGGTTAGATGCAGTCAGGCTCAGACAGTCTGAGACGGCTCGTATTATGTGTTAGTATGTGAACTCTTTGCAGCCCTGCATGACGCTGTTCTGCAACTCCCCTCCTGCCTGTACCTTTATCCAAGTCCTTTCCATGCTCCTTGCAAATCTGTTGTGCTGCAATAACATTAAAAAAACAGCAACTTTTTTTTAATAAAGGGCATAAGATATCAAATTGTCAATGCAATGAGACAAACCTTCATCACACAGAACATGTTCCCTCAAGCTTTTTCACCCAGTAGCATTCCTTTCCATGGTTAGAGGCAGAAAATACAACCTCTATTTTTACCACGTTCCAAACCCACACAGAGCTTTCTTTCAAAGACCAGTTCTTCTGACTAGCAGGAAAGCTACATCTAAGGCATTGTGTGTAATTTTTGGCTGTCACATTGAGAGGTATATAATTTCTGAAGGCATCTGGGTCATGGCTGCTCTCGCAAGAAGGCTACAATAGTACAATACAATGCACATGTGAGGCGACAGAAGTGGGATACTGATTCCATAAGAATCCATCCATTGTGCTGACCGCATGCCTGAAAATGTTACTAAGTAAACAAGTTACGCAAATTACCTGCAGACAATCTTTGCTCAGTCTACGCAATTTAACCCAATAAATTACAATGTAAAACAAAGCCAGTAGTGGGACACTAGTGCTGCAACAGCCATACTGCAATTATCGAACCTTTAGCAGCAGAAGGTGTGGGAAAATTCTCACCTGTTGCAAAAGTGGTGTACAGCACCAAAGGAGTCACAGCTGCAGGGGAGGCAGCCGCTGGTGCCATTGGTGAAGTATCCATCTTCACAGTCCTCGCACTGCAGGCCAGTATACCCTGGCAGACACGAACACTGGCCTGAGCTGCGATCACACTCATCTGGGTCCAGGATCCCTTCACTGCCACTGCTGCAGTTACACAGAACATCTGTACAGGCAGACACAGGGAGGAACAAAAGAGTAAATGATGGAGGTGAGTCGCAAGGAAAAGGACAAGAAAAAAAAACAGGCTAGTGCACAGGGAGTACGTCACGGTGCCTTGTGGTTTGTCGAGAATATTCTATGAACAGCTACGCTGGCATAAAAAGTGCATGAACCACACCTTTGCAAGGGTTGAGTGGGTCTGGCTTAACAAAACAACAGACTGACGAGTCAGACGTCAGGCTGAAAATGTAGACTACTCAGTGGGTCGATCTCACTCCTCAAGTTAGATATGGCAAGCAGTAACCAGAGTTTTATGTGCCACTGTTTTCTGCTTAGCAGTCAGATCAAAAGAGAAAACAAACGAGAGAATGCCAGACAGATAAGCGGTCTGGCAGAAAAACAGGACAGTGTGCTACCAAAATAAATCGTGTTTCATTTCATATGCATGGCTTGGAAGTTTTCACACAATAGCTTGGCTGTCAAAGAGAAAGGGAAGGAGAGTGGATTATAATTTATTCTTTTCCCAGCATCCCACTCAGATTAGGCTTCTTTTCCACCGTTACAGGGACTTTTATGTAACAGTGAAAGGCCGTGATTATGCAAGCCTACTGTCAGCACCATACTTAGTTCCTCAGTGGCCATTACTGTGGTGAATGTCCACTGAGGAACTGTCAGCCCACATCAAGCCTGAGAATGTGTGAGGTCCAGTGCATGCATACCTCTTGTCTCACTTGCAGACACACTGAAAGAAAACCTCATTCTTAAAAGTAAGCTTTTACTAGATTTGCCATACTAACCTGAGGGGGGAATTTATAAATCCCCAAATCAGGTTGATTTGAACTGGACAGGAGCCGTGATCGGTACACAGAAGGTAACCCTTCAAATACCTCTTCTAAACATGTGAAGTGGTATGACAACATGGCTGGTATTCAGCCCACACATGTGGCAACAAACTATTCGAAACAAGTCAGTGCAAACCTCCTTTACCCAATTTTTCAACTGCCTTCCAGTCAAAAAGTTTTCATAGTGCTTCTGTGATGACAAGGATGGGTGATGACCCTGTGCAGATGCTGTCATTGCACTTTATTTAGTAGACAGGAAACAAATTATTTGAAAAAAAAAAACAAGACTCGTTCTTAATGAGAGATGAGTTGCTAGTGGAAGTAGAAATCACACGCATACACCCCATGTCTGTCGGCATGTCATTTTGAGACAGACGGCTCCTGCCCTAATAGGGAACGTGTGTTACTTTTAGGGATAGGCATCAACTCATGTGAAGCCTTGTTGACATGGAAGTATCATATCAGTGGCCTTTACTGGAGAACAATGGAGCCTAGCCCAATTTGCACCCCTTAAAGGATGGCTTTAGTAAGCCAGGCTAGAGCTTTCATTTACGATTTCACAGAACTGTAACAGACCATGAGCAGAGAGGACCATTCTCCACTGAATCGTGTAGCCTACAATATGTCAACCTGGCTGCTGCTTGCTGTGTTGGCTACAGACAACAGATAGACATTGATGGCAAGATGCGAGAGGTGTGAGAGGAGGGGCACTGCTGTCATTTCTCGTTCATGGCTAAGCCTGCCTGGCCATTTTGGTTGGATGTTGCACTACATGCTGCGCAAAAACAATGCAAACGCAACGGCAATAAACATCAAACGAGCCTCGTGCATGTTATTTTCAAATTAGCATGAAACATGCCTGTTGCAACACAAAAGGCTCACAGACGTGCATGGAAAATCCGTGCTCAAGGGGGATTGGATAAACTGAATGGACATGATAAATCTGCCCCCCCCCCCTTCAAAATTCTCCCAAGAAGTCAAGGCCAGCTATACTTGTAATAAAAAGGCCTCTGGTATGTAAGATGCCCGAATTCAAAAGAAACATGAAATGCGAAAACAATTTTTGAAATGTGTGCAGAACTGTGTGATATCTGGGTTATTTTGTGGCGATATGCCACGCAATCCGAGAGGTCTGCCCATTGTTGCGATCTGGTTTCTCGGTCGCTCTATGCGTCAAAACGTCGGCGCGACCATCAATCTCACCGCTGACAAAGCTGCAGCAGCAATATGTGTTGTTTTTATTTGTGGGTGTGTTAAGGGCTGCAAGATCTAATGACAATTTCGTGCAGCTATGTACATATATGCTCGATAATACAACACTTTATTAAGAACTATCATTTATATCAAACGCAAACCCCGCATGCACGTTTTCATAACCCCTGATTATTTTGTTAAATTTACTCACCTTGACCATTCTCGATTGAAGTAAGAGATGCACCGATGTTCTCAGTGGACCAGTCCCTGTTTGCTGTGCCCTGGGAAACCATAGAGACCACGGACTGGAGCATTTTTTCCGGAAAAAACACCGACGCTTGTGCATCAGTGGATCTTTTATTGGTGCCGCGTAATCTGGAGAGTGGAGTTGTTATTTTGTCCGTAGCTGTAGAAATGGTTTTCGTATATGGAGTGGTAGGATCGGTTGTTTGAGGATGAAAACTGGTTGCGATTTTAGGAACCAGGGTAGTAGTGGTGGTTTGTGCCGTGCCGCTGGACGCACCGGTGGAAACAATGGTAGGTGAAGGTTTTAGTCCCGTTAGAGGCCTGGAAATGAACCTGTTCCCAGGTAAGCGATCAGGCATGGCGCTATAGAGAGCCCCCAAGGTCTCGGAGGCTGAACGAGGCTTCCTAGAGATAGGCGACGCATCGTAAGAGCTGATGCGAGGTGCAGCTTGAGAAAACCCAATATATATACACAAAATAAATAGCAAAATCCAAGATATGTACATCATTAAGGACGTTAACCTCATAATCAGTTTCAGCTCTCCATGTAAGCAGCAAATAATGGCCTTTCTCAGACCCTTCCCTGAATGGACCTGCGGTTCGCGTACTCCACCATTGATGTCCTCGGCGGCTGTACGCTGGTAATTGTTGCCCTATGAACTCGTCTCGACTTCACATATTGTGCAACCAACCTTAGTGCAATGTAGAGTGACATATTCTACAGCCAATGGAAGCGCCGTACGGACTCGAATGGGCGTTACCTTGCGTCGCCGGAGGAGGGTATATTCATGTTCTCAAACGGCCTGTCATACAATCATATAGATTAGTTTTATGTTAAGAAATGTAGCACCTTATTGTAACGATGCAAAGATAACGTATATAAAAATCAGACAATCTGAAATAGTAACTTGTCATCAAGTAACCAACCACAACTACCGGTCAATTATACTTCAATGCATCATTACAATGATTAAATATAATCTCGAAGGAGGTAGAGGCTTCGATGGGTTTATGAGAGTTGTCCAGTTCCATGTTTATGATCTTTGCTAATACATTGATACGTGTGCCTGCTGTTTTCTTTAAATATCTTATACAAGGCAGTGAGATGTGTTTTCTTCATCTGCGACAATTTTTAATGTTTGAATATGGACGTAAAATATTTGGCTTTTAACAACCTGGACATTTCGTGGGCTGAAATAAAAGGTGTTGCTCCTTTAAAAAAAAAAAAAAAAAGTAAATACAAAAAACAGTTAGTGCCAGGGGGTCAGAACATTAACAGAAATCACAAATCAGCTCACAAAAATGTTATAAAGGGGACGTATGGTTTTATTAGCGTCCATATTTTTAGAATATATAATTGTTATAATGTATTGTTTGATTTCATTTTCAAAAATTAAAAAAGATGGTTTATGATTGGAAAACTTAGATTTATGAATATGTGATTTTGCAAGTGATAAAATCAAATTTGATAATACAATATTGATTTGCTTTGCTAGAATTATAAGTAAAGAAGCCAAAAAATATATTTTCATAGGAAAGGGAAAATTCGGGCTCAGTATATCGGGAAATAAATGTACCGATATTTTGTCAAAAAGTACAAACGTGGGGACAAGACCAAAATAAATGACATAAATCTTCTGCAACCGGTTGACAAAATGAGCAGTCCACATCAATGCCCTTTTTATATCTTTGTAGAAATAACTTGGAGGGATAAAAACGATGAATTATTTTAAAAGTCACTTCCTTAACCTTATTGATAATCAGATATTTAGAAGGTTAGCACCAGATTTTCTTCCAGTTCAGGTCTGAAGTAAAATTATTCCGGTAAGAAACTACATTTGGAACAGGCCATTTCTCTCGGGGGGAAAAAATAAAAGCTTTACGCGCTTTCTCCCAGTAGATGGAAGCACAAAGTGACGCACTTGCTCCACTTCCAGGAAGTTGCGCGCGCACACAACGCCTTGGTGGAAGCGATGGCGCCTCTAGACTTGGATAAATATGCGGAGATCGCGAAGCAGTGCAAATACCTCCCAGAAAACGACCTCAAGGTAACGGTCGCTTTAAAAAGAACGTTTTTATTTCCTACGATATTGCAACCATATGATATTAGCCATCCGGTATTTGTTTGTTACTTGAACACTGTCGGTTAATGTTAGCGCTTGCTAACGCTAGGTTTCACAGCTGGCTAATATATAATGTTCACTAGCTGGCTAACGTCACCTCCGTCAGCAACACAGACCAGGATTACCAATACGTGTTCGCTATACAGAGATTCAGAGTGTCCAACACAGTTTTAGCATTTACCTGCCGATTTTAACTGCATGAATAATTCAATATCTGAATTAATGATGCTTTAATAGATGGTAAGAGAAAGGGCAGTTGACCAGTACGCTGCGTAATGGATGTTGATTAGTTGTTAATCCAGATCTGAAATGTAGAATTTCCAAATTGGGAAATGTAAACCCTCATACTAACAAATTGTTTGCTCCGTCTTATGACACGGTGCTTGAACGTTAAATGATGATGCACTCATTCCAAATAGGTTTTTGTCCTGTCTACAAAGTTTCTGGCCATTGATGTAAATAGATTTCTATCCTCATCGGTTTCACTGACAAATTCTGGACCGCTTGACTTTTGGATCACCTTCTGAAGGTGTTTTGGTCCCAATTGTAAAAAAAAGATAATAAAAAAAAAGATTGGATGGACCTCTGACTGAGTTTGAACTGACTTGGCCAGTTCAAAACACAAAACGATCCCTTCCTTAGCCATGCATACATGGGATTATTGTTGTGGTTGGAACACCCACTTTCATTCCATCTTTAGCTCTCGGACCAATGGCCTGATATTCTTTACAAGAGTACTCTGCTATCTCTCTGGATTCATGGCTGAGTCTAAATTGCTCAGGACTACAGGAAGAAAAGTAGCACTGTTGCACTGGTCTATGACACGACCACCATCATTGTTGACCATAGGGATACAGGGGTCGGCTTCTTGTGTACCACAGTTTACATTTCACAGTTGGAATGAAACAAGCCTGGTCTGATTTGATCTTCCAAAGTGAACTGCTTTTGATCATAAATTTTTTAGATCCACCATCCATCCATTATCCAAGCCGCTTATCCCAACCGGGGTCGCAGGGATGCTGGAGCCCATCCCAGCAGTCATTGGGCGGCAGGCAGGGAGACACCCTGGACTGGCCGCCAGCCCATCATAGAATGGATGAAGTAGTTTTTTTTTTTTCATCAATAGTGGGCCCAATGCACGATTAATGAAATGAGTTTGCTGTGTTGTTAGAAGGTAGTTCACTGGATAATGGGGAATTAAATAACCTTACTGCATAAAAGCGTTAAAGGCCACATCTCATGTCAGCCAGTTTGCATCTATGAACAATGAATAAAAAATAGCCCTTGTCTTCTTACTGTCAGTTGAATATACTTAAGGTGTTGTTGCACAGTTGTACCTTCTTTCTCTGTAAGCCAATGGCCTCTTCTGGATTTTCATGTTCAGATTACAAGTCTTTGGAGATGTGATATTTGAAATACGAGACTGACCTTATTTACTAAGTTAGATAATACACGAAAGCCACATGAAAAATAAGAACGATTCCAAAATGAGCAGGGAGGGACAGCTGTGGTCAAGAAATTCACTTTCCTGTTGCATGTGATCATCACTGCCTGTGTTCTCAAAGAACATTCCCTTTGAGCAGTGTCCCTCCTATATAACTGCATGCGACGGATCCAGGTGTAACTGCCGTTCATCATGTTTAACATTTGGTAGTGGCACCCAATAAAAGCAACACCAAGAACAAAAGGTGCACAGTTTTCCATCATGTTAATGCAAAGTTACTGGTAGTGGACAATAACGGACATTGATGACCAGCAGTATTACATAAATGCACCACAGTTTGGTAGATTTTTTTCATACTGTGAAACCAAACAAGAAATTATATATATAAAAAACAAAACAACAAGACAGTCTCTGGCTCATACTCTAGCCACAGAGGGGGCTTCTCTTATGGTACCCTTACTTGAATAACATTTTTTTCAAATCTGTTTTTTGGGTTTTGTATTTTTTTTTAACATGACGCAAACAAACCAATCATGCATATGCGTCCCCTCCCATCCCCAGAGCAGAGATAAACATGAAAAAAGAAGGGGGGTGTTGCCATTAAAAGACCAAGTACAAAATAGGTAATGGGAAAGGTCAGAATACAAAAGCAAAGCAAACAGCATTTCTGTTCAGTGCTCTGATTACACAAGGACATCAGATGAAGGAGATCTCTGAATAATAGTCAAGGCTCAGCATTTTCTGTTTTTATTTTTCAAAGCCATCCAGCATGCCGAATTTCGCCATTAGAGGACACTGTTACATAACCTCACATGAACAGGAACAACTTTTGGATCCATGGAAACATAAAATCCGGGTGAAAATCAGTTTAAACCGATCTGCTCCTTTTATAAAATCTGGGTATTTTTCTGTGAAAATTGGTAAAAACCGAAAACGCGGAGCCTTGATAATAGTCTTGGGTTCACCTGATCCTTTATTTTTCTTGTGGCTCGGTGATCTTTCAGAGGGAGGTCCACTTGCAGATAGATTCTCAGTCATGTTGAATGCTCAGCATATAGTTTTTCCTCACAGTGTGTATTTGGAGCCCACATCTTTTTGAAATGACTATAGCTTTCCCCAGACTGATGCTCACTCACAACACTCCTTTTGAAATCCTCTGAGGTGTCCGTAGATTTAGACATGATGTCCTTCATGATAAGCTGACCAGGTTTCCTACCTGTTTACGTCCAAGTTGGGATTTACATAATTGGTTAACATAATTCTGGAGGTTTTTTTTTTTTTGCACTTGCACCAATTCTTATCTCAGTATTTGAATCTGTAGCTGATGCTCAATTTCTTCTGAAAACAATTTTAGTTGGTAAAATTGGTAGTCCTTTTATTGCTTACAGAAAGCAAGTTATCAAAAATGAATTTCATGGGAGAAAAATAATTCTACAATTGCACAAGAGGATAAAAACGCCTCAGGCATGTCTGTAGTTTTCACCTGCAGTGCTCTTCAGATACAGTTGTGTCAATACGTTTGTGTCAAGCTGAAATAGCATCTTCGAGAGCATTTTTCATCTGAACGTCAGTGTACATCACATTCAAATCTGAGCATTTGTGTGGAATAGAGCCCGGCAATAAATAGTTCAATATGATTGTTCATCTTCTTTCAGTGCTGTTGTATCGGGAGGGAATTCAGATATTGTCATATTGTGATATGTGAATTTGTTGTGTAAATTAATGATAATGAAAATAAATTACCTAAAATTTCGTACAAAATGGGGTGTGATATATTTGATTGGGTTTTATTTGAAAACCACCTTTGATTTGATATACTTTACATTACCAAGCAACTCAATGTAGTGAAACTCAATTGGATTCTTAAGTAAGTTGGATTTTTTGCAGATAAGAAGAAATCATATGCTGTATATATCATCTAAAATTCCCCTATGATTCATGTGATTGTGCTGTCCTCGATGTATGTGCTGTATATAAATTGACAGTCAGATAAACGGCTTCCTAACATCGAGACTGAAGACAGCTGGCTCCTTGTCCACAGGTTTACTGACATTGCAAGGAAGGGTGAAAGTAAAACATATAATGGCATAATCACGCTATGCTTGATTCAGTGCTTGTGTACAGATATACACAATGTAAATATACCAACTGTCTTTAACATGAATTAAATCCCCCTGTTCTTTACTGTTACAGGTTGTATTCATTGTATATTCAACTCCAAATTTAATACATGGCGTCCTATTTTAACATGTAATCAATTATCTGTTCATTCATTTGTAATCACATGAACCTCCAGTGGCTGAGAAACAGTGTAGCCGTTAGCAACACTAACTCGATAGATTTCTAGCATCCAACTTCACAGAATGTAACATTGTCCCAAAACGAACTAATGATATGCGATCGTAGATAAAGATAAAACAATACATACCCACAATGCTACCACAGACACAAGACGTATGCAAACATCGCTGGACAAACTCAGACACAACAATAGCAAAACAACAGCTCTCCATGTCACACGATGCATCCATATGTCACGCTCACTTACTTCCTGATGACTGGTCACATGGCATAACTCCCTGGTACTGACATCCTGTGATTCTTAAAGTGACCAAAACAATATACAGGAACACATAAAGAATTAATTTAGAAATTCAAGAATTCTAACATGTTAACCTAGTTGTAACGAAACAGTGATAATAGTACTTTCCATATTGTCCAGCACTAGGGTGGAACATATGATCGGAAATCCCTCGTACCCAAGGGGGCAATACAGCCAGGTTGTTTCAGGGAAAGGGACCAGGGAGAGCAACCAAAAATGCAGTACCAGAAGAGTTTCTGTTGTCACACTACATACAGCAGCTAACTGGCAACAGTTTTGAAACCCCAACACAATCAACTACAACTATTTTATAATACGAGGATATGGTGAGGTATTGGTAGGTATAGGACCTATATCAGAAAGATGTGCATGTTAGGGGTAATACTATTGCCTGTGCCCCTGACCAAAGCAATGGGAAAAAGAACAGGGTTAAATGCAGAGAACAGATTCATTGTGACAAGAAATTCGTTATAAGAATACAATGACAAAATAAAGTGTCTTTCTTTCTTATTTTGGTTTGGATTTTGCTGCAAGCCGAAAACATGATGACCAAAACAACACAGAATACATGTTTTCCAAGAAGAAGAATTGTAGATTTGTATAAAAATACAAGGTGGAAGAAATGCATGATTTTGGCACACATTGTCAGAGGTACATTAGGGCATAGGCTAAATACATGAAAACATTTTTCACGAGTTTTATTTTAAAATCACATTCATAAAGTAACCTAAGTAACTAAGATGATGCCACAATGCACAATCATACAGTCGGGCACAACGCAAGATATTTATATTGATTTTATTTCGAACATTTAAAATAACAAAATAAAATATATAGGCAGGAATACAAGAACAAATGGAAATAATAGTGAACATATTTTGCAAACTCTGTAACAACACAAGTAATAACTAGACCATGTTCGAAAAGGGCGTAAGATGAAGTAAAGAAATTTTCTGGTCCTACCCCTTTCTCATACATTATCAATCAAACCAAAACAAAACTTTCAAGATGAAACAAAAAGAAAAAAAAGAAAAGAAATACCAATGCGTAGAGATCAAATAAACAAAACAGCGCAAGTCAAACAAGGCACCTTACACATCATGTATCATGTCATGTTATTCCAATCCACTTCTTTGTTCATCCATCCTATATCTGTTCAATATGTTATTTTAGTTGTTTAAACTTACTTATTGATGTACACGTCTTCATTTCTTTTTTTACAGTTGTTCCATAGATTAACCCTTTTGATTGATATACAATGAAGTTTTGCATTTATCCTCACTAATTGTTTTTTGAATATACCTATTCCTCTGAGATCGTGTTTACTTTCCCTCCTTTGGAACAACTTTTGGACACTGTTTGGTAACTGCTGATTTTTTACTCTGTTACATGATTTGAATTGTTTTGAAGTTAACCAAATCCTTAAATTTTAGTGCTTTCAGTTTGATAAAAAGTGGGTTTGTAGGCTCTCTGTAAGTGGTTTTGTTTACAATCTTATGGCTCCTTTTTGAAGGATGAAAATTGGATCTGTGTTTGTTTTGTATGTGTTCCCCCACACTTCCACACAGTAGGTGATGTATGGAAGTATGAAGGAACAGTACAAGATGTATAGTGCTGGTTGATGCAGGAGATCTTTGAGTTTATATAATATTTCAATTGACTTTGATATTTTTGCTTTAATATGCTTTATATGTGGCTTCCAATCTAATTTGTTGTCTGTTAGTACTCGAAGAAATCTGATTTCTGAGACTTTTTTGATTTCTACATCATTTATCATGAGCTTCTTGTTTGAGTTTGTTGACCGATTCCCAATATTATAAATTTTGTTTTGCTTAGATTTAGTGTTAAGTTTATTTGAATCAAACCAACTCTTAAGTTTCTTCAATTAATTTCCTACTGTATCCAAAAGTTGTTCTAAGTTGGCCCCACTGCAAAGTAGGTTTATGTCATCTGCAAATAAAATTATTTCTAGTGTTTTGGAAACCTCACATATATTATTAATATACAAAATAAACATCAGTGGCCCCAACAGTGAGTCTTGGGGAACTCCACACTTAACCTTCATTAATTGTGATTTATAATTATTAATTTGCACGACAAGCTACCAACAATTTGATATGTGTCATGTTTGCTTTCCTTACAGAGATTATGTGACTATGTGTGTGACCTTCTATTGGAGGAATCCAATGTCCAGCCTGTTTCTACACCCGTGACAGTTTGTGGGGACATACATGGTCAGGTAAAAACACCACAACTTTTTTGGCTAGGAGGGAAAAAAAAATACTATAGGTATTCTAATTTCCATTAAATTATCACACCATGATTTCATAAGGCCCATTTTAAAAACATTTGCAAACTGATTTTGTGTTACTAACTTCTCCTGCAAAACAAAATGGACTTTCTCTTTTTTGTTGCAACGGCATTAAGTCATATAAAGGTAAAGGTAGGGTGTGGGACTAGGGCTGTCAATGAATATTCCAAATTCGAATATATAACCGAATTGTAAAAAACAAAACAAAACAAGACATTCCAGTGTGAAAATTAATATTCGTTTGTGGAAGAAGAAAAAAAGCAGCCCTACCGCGGCTGTCTGCTTTGCGAATTCTCGTGACGGCCTTGGCCGCTGCACTGAATACGCTGCATGACAGACGGGAGTCACAGCGTCACTTTCGTTGGTTGAAAATGAAATTTAGGTCAAGCTGAAACGAGTGAATAATTCAACAACAACCGTTTAGTAAAGATGGCAGAGAGTTCACAACCCAACTCGGCCGTAGAGAGAGTGATTTTCACTCCAAACAATCTAAAGAGCGCCGTTTGGAAATACTTCGGATTTTTGTCAGAAAATGGAAAAATTGTGGAACCTGAGGATAAAGTTGTATGCAAGCAATGTCAGCTACAGTTAGCTTACCATTCCACCACTAGTTCCCTGAGAGCACGTCTAGAAAATATGCAGCCAAATGAGCATGGCCTTATGTCCGGAACTCCAGCCAAACAGTCACATCTGAATGAGTATGAATATTATCTAATCTGTATAAAAGTTAGGCTATCAAATAACACATTAAGTATGAATTATTCATCTCAACCTGAGACAGCGTGATCTCATTTCTCACTCTAGCACCAACCACGGCGCAGAGTGGGAGAGAAGAGAGATCGATCTGTGGTCTTTAAACATTATTTTTAAGACATTATTTTATTTGTTTATTTTGTAATGTGTAGGTATGTAGATCTTTTAAAAGACATGTTTACATTAAAATAAATATTATCTATACAAGTAGTTATGTTTCTCATTGTATTGGTTTGCCCTCTTATGGAAATAATGTGCAAAAATATATTCGAATGGGTTCGAACCTATGTGTTTCTTTTAGAAGGAATAATCGAATATCATTTTTGGCCAGTGTTAACAGCCCTATATGGGACTTCTACATAGAAATTAATGTCCTTGTAATTCAAGCCCTTGCCAAACGAGTTCACACGATGATGATACTCAGACATGGTACCAAGCAATTGTACCTACTATGATAACACCCTTAGACTGTATACAGGATTTCCGATTATCTTTTGACTTATTTATTGTGCTGACTGGGCAGTTCATCGATGGTTTCTGGATTATAAAAGATACTCACACATCTGTTCCTGAACAATATTATTTTTGTGAACCCATAAGCTCTAACACCATATTCCCACAGCCAAAATAAGTTATGTTTCACTGACTTTTTATTAATGAATTAAAATCTAAAATATAGTGCTTGTATAAGTATTCAACCCCTTGTGCTCTGAAAGCTCCAAGTTTACACAAATGACAAATTATTCCTAAAACAAACTCAAGTAACCACAATTGGACATGGTTAGTGTGCACCTGTAAGAAATTAAAGTAACTGTCTCGTTTATTGGTATAAAAAGCCCTCTGTGTAAAGTTCATTAGCCAGACGTGAACTCCTTCAGAAAATGAAGGCCGAGAAACATAATACTGAAGTAAAAGACAACGTGATTAATATGCAGAAGGCGAGAAATGGATACAAAACAATATTCAAGTGTTTGGATGTCTCACGGAAAACTGTTGGATCCATTGTCAGAAAGTGGAAGCTGTATCACACTACCCAAACGCTTTGTAGGACAGGCCATCCCTCAAAACTTAGTGTCCGAGCAAGACGTGGACTGGTGAGGAAAGCCACACGTGATCCTGCAATCACTATGAGGGAGCTCCAGAGGTCAGTGGCTGAAACTGGAGTAAATGTGCATGAGTCAACCATATCATGGGCTCTCTATAAATCTGGCTTATATAAGTGGAAAAAAGAAGCCGTTGCTCAAAACGGAATATAAAACACGCTTGGAGTTTGCTACCAAGCATGAGAGAGACCCAGTTAGGATGTGGGTAAAGGTTTTGTGGTCAGGTTTTGTGGCTTTTTGGCCAAAACGCAAAGCATTATGTGTGGCACAGACCTAATGCTGCTGATGCCCCTAAAAAACACCCTCATGGTAGTGGCAGCATAATGCTATGGGGTTGTTTTTCATCTGCAGGCACTGGGAACCTTGTTCAAATTGAGGGAAGAATGGATGGAGCTAAATACAGGGAAATATTGGAAGAAAACCTGTTGCAGTCTACCATAAAACTGAAGCTTGGGAGAAGGGTCACCTTCCAGCAGGACAATGATCCTAAGCACAAGGCTAAAGCAACAATGGCATAGCTCAGCAACAAAAAGGTGAACATTTTGGAGTGGCCAAGTCAAAGTCTGGACCTCAACCCCATTGAAAATCTGTGGCACAGACTAAAAATCGAAGTTCAGAGGTGCCATCCCACCATCCTGCAACACCTGTACAAATTCTGCCAAGAAGAAAAGGCAGAAATTACTCCAGAAGAATGTACAAAGCTCGTACATACTTACCCCGAGAGAGTCATGACTGTTATTGCAGCAAAACTGTACTCTACAAAGTATTGATATGTGGGGGTTGAATATTTATGCAAGCACTATATTTTAGTTTTTAATTTATTTTCAAAAAGTCAGCGAAACATAACTTATTTTGGCTTTGGGAACGTGCTGTTAGAGCTTATGGGATCACAAAATAACATTGTTCAGGAACAAATGTGCATATCTTTTATAATCCAGAAATGAGTGACGACTGTAAAGGGGTTGAATACTTTTGCAAGGCACTGTTACTACAGTAAGTATAGGTAGCGCATCCCTGCAAGTTGAACCAGGAGGTAGCTCAGCAATGTGATGAGCTATTGTTGATCATATTGGACATTTCAGACAGTAATTTCTAACTTTCACTTTTGTTTTCACTTTCTAATGCGTAATTGGGTTGATTTGGGCTTGTTGAGACATAGCTGGCCCTTGTGTTCCTTTGCCCCATAAGACACTGCTGTACCCCATAAGACAGTGCTGTGAAGCTGTGTCCAGCAGTGGTTCCATGTCCAACATCTCCTCAATGAAGCCAGTGAATAAAATGTTATCTTAACTGATAGGTACAATGGCAGGAGCACATAGGCTGTAGAATGACTTGCCTGGAGAGTACAGGCTAGTAGAATTTGTAAATTTGATTGACTTGCCTTTGTTGCATCTTTTATATATTTATTTATGCTATTTTTAAATTCTTGGTATTTTCTGTCGTCCCCCTTGTTTTAATGCATTATAAAAGAACTTTTGTTTTTCAGGCACTTTGTATTCATGACATACTTTTGTGATTTGACATGTATTGACCTGTCTTTTTCCATTTCAGTTTTATGATCTTTGTGAACTCTTCAGAACTGGCGGACAGGTTCCTGACACAAATTACATATTTATGGTTGGTATTTTTAAATATTTCCACCACAAGTTTGATTGATGATTTAATGTATTAACTTAGTAACAATTCATTGGTAACTTGTTTGGGAACGAGGGCACATAGTGTCACAGATAAGGACTACTATTATCGAGTCTGAGAAAGTAAGTGTGCTAAGTGTCAACCAGACACCTGGGACCAGGCCTGTCTTCAGAGTTGAGTGTTGTGAGTGCTCCACCTCTTACCAGCGTTGAAACAGTTTCGACTTCGAGGTGAAGCACACAGCTACTCAATGTGAGCATTTGTTCATTTCACCCTGGCTGCAGTCCAGCCACCTTGTACGTATGAATCGGATTGGTTTAATAAAGACAGGAGTCTGGATGCACGAGACAGTGGCACTGATGTAAAGACAGGAGGCGGAGCTGGAGGTGGCAGAATTGAAGATGCTAGGATTTTCACTGGGAGTGATGAAAAAGGACAGGATTGGGAATGATTATATAAGAGGACAGCTCAGGTTGGATGATTTGGAGACAAAGCAAGAGAGGCAAGATTGAGATGGTTTGGACATGTGTGGAGGAGAGATGCAGGGTATATTGGGAGAAGGATGCTGAATATGGAGCTGCCAGGGAAGAGGAAAAGAGGAAGGCCAAAGAGGAGGTTTATGGATGTGGTGAGGGAAGACATGCAGGTGGCTGGTGTGACAGAGAAAGATGCAGAGGACAGGAAGAGATGGAAACAGATGATCCGCTATTGAGACCCCTAACGGGAGCAGCTGAAAGTGGTAGTAGTAGTCTGGATGCACGAGCTGGATGCCTTGGTCTGTGATGTCTGCATAAGACTCTTACACAACACAAGCATGGCAAGTAAGACATGTGCCGCAGTGTCACAATGCACCACTAACTACTGCAATACTGCAATACTTATCCGTAACTTTCCCAGTCAGAGCACTTTACCCCTTTTTGGTTTGTTTGTAATCTACGTTGACGCTGGCTGTTAATGCTGAATGGGAGATGTAAAGAAATCAGGGCAAATTGTTAAAAAGCAAACAAAGAGCAAGAACAATAAAAAAGAATTTTTTTCATGATGAACAACAAAAACACACTTGGGCTTTGTTCAGGCTGCAGGCAAATCGGATTTGATTTTTTTTTTTTGAGAAATTAATCCAATTTGCCCGCAGTCTGAACAAGGCCCTCGGCCCTACAGAGTATACAGAGAATACATCAAGTAGGAACTGCAGTCGTAATCACTGTGTGGCACCTCATCATCTCAGACAAAAGAGCTGTTGTCAGCAACATGTATGACTATTGCCCTGATAGTAACAGCTGTGGGGTGGAACTGGTGCTGGTTCCATTATATTATTATTTTTTTTTTTACCGTGTTTCTTCACCTTCAGCCATTTTGCTCATTTATGCAATGAACCACTTTACCTACTTTATGCTATGAACCAATTTACCCTAAAAGAAATGCGCTCCCTGTCATTTTGAGATCTACCAACCAATAAGAACTGAGTAGAGCTTGAACCAGACGGAAAACAAAACCTAGTTCTACTTTGTCAAGACAGAGAGGCGAAACAAAGCCAAACAAATGAATAAGTAATGTTGGTAAAAGAAAAGCCGTATCCCAGTGGTTAGCACAGTCGCCTCACAGCAAGAAGGTCTTGCGTTCAAGCCCCGGGGTAGTCCAACCTTGAAGGCCATCCCAGATCGTCCCCTGTGTGGCGTTTGCATGTTCTCCCCATGTCTGCGTGGGTTTCCTCCCACTGTCCAAAGACATGTAGGTCAGGTGAATCGGCAATACTAAAATGCCCCAAGGTATGAATGCGTGTGTGTGTGTGTGTGTATGCATGTATGCAAGCCCTGTGTGATGTCCTGGGCGACCTGTCCAAGGTGTCTCCCCGCCTGCTGCCCAATGACTGCTGGGATAGGCTCCAGCATCCCGCAACCCTACTAAGGATAAGTGGCTTGGATAATGGATGGATCTTTTATATGTATAAAACTATTCACTATGTTCACTATTCCCTAACTCTTTGGCCACACCTCCTCAGAGAAATAATATTCCGCAATACTAAATCTATTGACCCCCTCCAACTCTCTGATCTGCTCTCCACTGCTCTCCCCCTGGAACCAGCCTCTACCTCACCTGATGATCTCACCAATCACCTCAACGCCAGTCTGTCTGCCTCCCTCAACACACTGGCCTATCTCAAAACAAAAACAGTCTCCTTCAACACCTCTGCACCCTGGTTCACACCTGAGCTCCGCACAATGAGACAGACTGCCCACCAACTGGAACGACTCGTCAAGAAAACCTCTCACTGTACATCAAGAAACCCGCAACCTCCACCTCTCTGCCTACAAAGAAGCCCTCACCGCCGCCAAGTCTGCCTATTTTTCCACTGTCATTAATGATTCCAACCGTAACCCCTGCACCGTCTTCTCCGCTGTGAACAACCTCCTCAAGCCCCATGCCGATGCCCTCTCCAACCCTACTCCTGAACACTGCAACTAATTTCTCCAATTTTTTGCAGACAAAATTGTCGCTCTGAACAAATCACTGTCCCCTGCATCTGACTCGGCAGCACCTTCTCCGGCCCCTCTTCTCCCCATTCCTCTTGACCTCCCTATCCCTCCCTCTGATCGCCGCCTCTCCCGGTTTGTTCCAGTTGCCCCTACCATTATCTCTGAACTCATCAGCTCATCAAAATCCACAACCTGCTCCCTTGACCCCCCCCCCCCCCACCGATGGCACTACTGTCTCTTGACCACGGCCTGGAGATAGGAAGGCGCTGTTCCTTTCACTGCCCTGTAGGCTAGCACCAGAGTCTTAAACTGGATGCGAGCAGCTACTGGGAGCCAGTGTAGGGACATGAGAAGGGGAGTTGTGTGGGGGAACTTAGGACGGTTGAACACCAGATGAGCTGCAGCTTTCTGAACAAGCTCCAGAGGTCTGATGGCCGACGCCTGGGCGCCAGCAAGGAGGGAGTTGCCGTAGTCCAGCCGGGAGATGACTAGAGCCTGGATGAGCACCTGTGCCATCTCGTCGGTGAGGAATGGGCGAATCCTCCTGATGTTATAGAGGAGAAATCTGCAGGAGCGAGCAACGATGCAACGTTTTCAGCAAACGACAGTTGGTCGTCCAGGATCACACCCAGATTCCTCACAGTCCGATTTGGCGTCACCACGGTGTTGTCAATGGTGATGGCCAGGTCTCAGTGTGGGCAACGTTTCCCCGGGAGGAACATCAGCTCTGTCTTGTCCAGATTGAGCTTCAGGTGGTGTGTCGCCATCCACTCCGAGATGTCAGTCAAGCACGCAGCAATGTGTGTCTCTACTTGTGTGTCAGAGGGAGAAAGGACAAGATCAGCTGGGTGTCATTGGCATAACAATGGTAAGAGAAGCCATGCGAGCGAATAACAGAACCCAGGGATGTTGTGTACAGGGAGAAAAGGAGAGGACCCAGAACCGAACCCTGTCGAACGCCTGTAGTCAATCTGCGAGGCTCTGACACAGATCCCCTTCGTGTCACCTGGTAGGAGCGACCAATCAGGTAGGTTGCAAACATTGAGAGTGCAGAGCCTGTGACACCCAGCCCCTCGAGGGTAGAGAGGAGGATCTGGTGGTTCACTGTGTCGAACGCAGCTGACAGGTCCAGGAGTATCAGGACAGAGGAGGCACCACATCACCCCAGTCCTAAAATGCCTCCACTGGCTACCCATCTCCCACCGGATCAGTTACAAAATCCTGGTTCTTACTTATAAAGCCCTTCACAAACGGGCTCCCCCATACCTCACCGACCTCCTCTCCCCCTACCAACCCTCTCAGTCCCTCAGATCCACCTCAGCCTCCCTTCTTTCTACCCCCAGGTCCAACCTCAGCGGCTTTGGTGGCCAAGAACTTCTCCAGAGCAGCTGCTAGGCTCTGGAACTCACTCCCCCAAATCAATTAGAGACTCAGAATCCCTCCCACTCTTCCAACCCCGTGTCAAGACGCACCTTTTCACCATTGCCTTCTCGTGCCCCCCCCCCCCCCGTTCTCTCGTCCACCCCTAGTCTGGGCAGACTGGGGACCGAGCGCTCAACCTGCCCCCTCCCTCAAATCCCTCCCCAAGCGCATCGGACACTGCTGCGGTCTGCCCACATTCAGGTCATTGGTCGGGACTCACCTCTTCAGACTTCATCTGTGATTTATGATGTTTGTTTTTCTTTCCCTTTTGTATCTGTCCAAGTCGGAGAGTACTGCTGGCGTCGTGTGTGGCTGCCGCTTCTCCCTCTCATAGCCCCGCTTCCCATCCACCCCTGTATGTCTGTGTTATGTTTATCTGTCGTCTTGTTTCACCCCATTTATTGTAAAGCGACTTTGAGTATTAGAAAGGCGCTATGTAAGTTTAATTTATTATATATATGTGTGTGTGTGTATATAATCACATTTCTTGCTAGTGGAACTTTCCTCTTTGCGTAGCAGCGACTACTGAGTGTCTCCTCCCAGCTCTCATCATGGGCTGTTTCAACCGTGCTGTCCCAGTAGTCCATGGGCCAGACGATATTTCGGTACACTCAAGGTGGCAAAACTTACTTATAATTTTTGAAAGGATCCATGTCTGTAGATGATATTTTGGTATGATAACCATTCCTGAGTGGCAGCTGTATCACAGTTATCAGCTCATGAAGTTAACCACCCGCTAAACTAAATTGTATTTTAGACGCTGGTGCATATCCTGGTTTAGCCTCATGGTCAGGACATTTTTCAGTGTTCTATAATATTGTCTTTGGTATCATTTTAAAGGGGACCTCCTTAGCTTTCATTCAAGCCCTGTTGTGGATATTTCTCACAAATATAGAGGTCACTTGAGCTCTTCAACCCGTCAATAACACACATCTTTCTGCAATTTTCGCCTAAACTATATACTTTCTTTTAGCCCTGTGGCATCTAGGAATATCAGGGACACAAAACACAAAAACTGGAATACTCACAGGACTGTAAAGATTCAGAAAATGTATAATATACCCATACTATTTCATTGTGTGAGGTGATTGTGAGCCTTAAATGAGAACTAGACCAAAGCCAGTTAGGTCACAAACTGGTCTCTATACATTTGTTTAAATACACAATCAAAATACATGATAAAAAGGAATGCCATAGTGAGGTAATGAACTATTTTAATATTTTAAACAACATTGACATTTACATATACTTAGTCAATGATACATGTAATCCCATATCATTAGTGGGTATATGTAATGGTAATGGGTAGGGTAATGGGTATATGTGAATATGGTTACATTATTGTTATCAAGCTCTGGGTAACCAAGTCCAGAATCAACATCCTGTGCATCAATAGACTACTACCACAGTAATACCATCAGAATCATCACACTGTCATTCATCAAACTGCTCGTTTCTCTCATCATCTGACTCCCCAAGTTCAAAGTCCAGTTCTGGACTATCCTGCTGTTTTTGGTTACTGCAGGTCTGTAACCTGCACATGTCTGTGCATGGAAGTCCATTTGACAGGCACATGCAGCTTGGCATTTTGCATGAATGCACACACTTGCATGTTAGCATTTCCAAGACCACATCTGGTGCAGGTGGGGAGCGCATCCAGTAAATGGCCAGCTTGCCTTCATCGTCTGTCCATCCATACTCAGTAGGGCTTGGCACCACAGGGTGAGCCTGCAGACAGCACTTCCATATTGCTGCCTGATAGTTGGCTCGTTGAACATGCATAAAGAGACAGTCTCTACATGGTGGCAGCTGGCTGGACTCAACCTCTCCCCTTTTGGTGCAGAAGAGCTGGTAACGCAGTTTGTTCACCTCAGCAGTGCTGCTATTAGCAACATACATCCGACAGGTGAACTGCTCAATTTTCTGGAACAGCTCATCACTCACATTCCATGTCTGTCCCAGTTGACTAAAAGTCTCTTGGCAGGAAGTGTGCTTTCTCACTATCTTCAGGGCATTCAGCTTCCCTCGACCAGCGAATGCACTGACAGTGTCGCAGCCTGTGAAGGCATGTAAGCCAATTAGGCTGTCACAGATGCTGTCTCCAAGTGAACTTGCCAGTTTGGTGATGTCGACAAACCGTGTGCGGTTCTGAGTCCCACACTTCTGGTAGGTGGGACAGGTGATGTCCTTCTGGAAGCCAAGACAAAGCACCATGACATCAGTGTCCTCAGCTGTGATGATAACTGACTTTGAGCCCGCATTTGCTGCATGCAGGAGCAGACGGGTGTCAGCTTCTTCATGTGTGGAGTGCAGTTCTGCTGCTTCCTCACACCCATCTTCTGTCAACTTGTAGCAGGTTTCCTCACAGGTCATGTACAACACCTTGCCATGCAGCATAGCTCTGTATCGTGGGAGTTTCCACTCTTCCACCAGAAACTTGATGAGACTGGTCTTGTTGGAGGAACTGCACAGAAATTTTCTCCACTGCTGGACGTGGTGTCCCCCTGCAAGATTCTTGTACTGGAGAGTGATGTCTCCACCCCGGTTCAGTCGTTCAGCATCTTTGATCGAAGTCTGGTGATAGACATAAAAAACAACATCAATCCTCCCACTCTGCTCCCTCATGGAGGACCTGGGTCAAGGCTGACTCTGCCACCTGTGCAAAGGTTTTGTTGTTGCCATTCATTTTTTGGACCAGGCTCATCCCATCAATGATGGAAGTAGATGGGATTGGGATGTCTTCTGCAGGAGATACATTCTTTTCAAGCTCTCTGGCAAGTGCAGCCTTGTTTGTTTTTCGTAAGGACCCATCAGCATTTGCCAGTGCCCATGGTAGTGGGCCCAATGGGTAGGCAAGGACATCCTTCAGATTCACCTTCCTGCTTTCAGCCACCAGGATCATGTGACTGAAAAGGTTTCTATCTGCCTTCAGAACCACATCCTGTGCTTTCTTTCCATGAGCTTGTTTTGTGCGGACATTGGAGAATGTTTTCAGACTTTGCTTGGTCATCTTGTCGTGGAATTTCACAGGTGGTGGGTCTGCATCTAACCTTGTTTGCTGGAATGCTTGGTAGGCCTCTTCTCCTTTCTCAAGAGCTCTCAAGAGATCTATGGTCACATCAGGTGGAGCCATGTTGCCAGTGGAGAGGCTAACCAAATCAATCTCATCAGGGGACATAGGATTGAGCCAGTTATTCTCCATAAGGTCCATGAGAGACTGGACATCTGCTTCATCTCTCTTGATCCTTGGACTCTGTAGATCTGGATGAGACCATTTGCACCTGCCTTGACCTGTCAGGTCTCTCAGCTGTCTGAGGTACATGCTTCTATACTCAGCTGTGAGATAATATTTGGTCACAGCTCCTGGCTTCAAGCTGAATCCCTTTGTCCCTCCAGCTGTTTGGGTGTCTTTGTTCACCGTTTCTTCTATAGCTTGGTCAACAGGGATTCGGCCAAAGGGATTGGTGGAGCCCAGTTGGACTGAGAAGCCTCCTTCCATGAATTCTGTGTACACATCTGGGTGTGTGATGGGCAGCTCAGACATCTGGGCGTAGTAGTAGGGGAGGTAGCGTGCATAATTCATCCTGTCATAAGCAAAGCACCATGGGATCATTGCTCGAATCCTAGCCAAGTGTAGCATCCAGTCTCCCTCTCTGGATGCTCGGATGAGCCCCAACAAGATTTCAACCATGTCCAAATAGGACATCCAGAAGTTCGAGAGGCTGCCGTTTCCACCTCTAAGGAACTCACGGTAGACTTCAAATAGATCCATGATGCGTGTACAAGAGCTGTTCTCGAGGACCTCCTTCAAAGCATGTTGTGAGACTTCTTTCCCAAGGCTGTCAATGGTCTTCAGTGTCTCATTCAGTCAGTCGCATGAGAGCCTCATACAGGAGCTTGTGTAGTCGCACTGCCCTGTTGTACTTGCGGCCATCCATAACACCAGCAATTGAGCCTTCTGCAATCATGCCAGACTCAATGCAGAGGTCTTTGAGTCCAGCATCTTGGAAACGCTTTCCTATTATTGCCAGCAGTGTGCAGATGGTGTGGAATACCCCAAGCCTAACGATGATATCATGGAACTTGTCATGGTGTTTCCATGTGATCTCGACAGCCTTCGCATACAGGGCTTGGTCAAAGACACAGACAATCTTCCTCAGGCCTAAGCACTGCATGATGCTCAGTGACTGGTTAAGCACCTCGTTGACAGTAGACATTTGTGTCGCTGGAGCATTGATGGTGGGCAGATAGCCTATATTGTCGGGGATGACCGTCATCTCTCCTCGAGTCAGGATGTTGAAGCCTGTCCAGCTGCTGACTGACTGTTCTTCTTGTTGTGACATGCGTGCTAGGACCCAAAGAAGGTTTTTCTCTCTGGCAAGCTTAGTATTGGCTGCAGTATCGGCATCTGACTTTTTGCTTTGTGGTGGCCCTACCCATTGTCCAGCATTGTAAGTTGGTAACATTGGTGGGGGTCCATCAATGCTTCTCTTCTTTGTTTTGGGAACAGTGGGCATGGGTTGGACAGGAAGTGGGTTGACTGGCTTTGCTTGCACAGCAATCCCATTGACTCTGTGAGATGTTCCCTCACCACTGACAGTTTCTTCAAGACGGTCGATATTGTCCCAGGCTAAAGTTGTGAATATGCCAGGATGGATGTTAGCTGGAAGGGCAATGCCACTCCCTGATGATGAGAGTTTCTGGAGACACAGGGCAGTGTTGATCTCTTCCATCTGTGAATAGGACACACTGTGACCAAGTCGGTTGAGGATGTTTATCAACTCTACATTTCCTGTCAACGATTTGACACTGAATGGCAGAACAATGTGCTTGGAAGGCTTGGTATTTCCACATGTCACTGCATATACTATGTCATGGCCAAATGACTGCAGAAGGCACTGCACTCTCTGGGATGCATGATCAGGATCATTTGAGCCTGTGAGTAGAGAGTACAGGAAGATAATGAGCGACTCTGGAATGGTAGGACATTCTGCTTCTGGTTTGACTTCAGGCGGCCAGGTTTGAGGAACATCTTGACTTTTAATGTCTGCTCTCAATTTGATGGCTGCTTTGGCTATAACATCTTGTGCACTGACACTTTTCAGGGTCTGCAGCTCCCTTTTGAGAGACTGATTTTCTTTGGCAAGTTCCCTCATGGACAAGTTATCGGGATAGAGGAGGAATTTTCCTTTCTCATCAGGGAATATCTGCAAGGCTCCAGCAAACTCACTCTCCAGGTTTCGCCTTATGTGCTTCTTGGTTGATTCCTTGACTTGGGCAATGCCTTGGGAGTTCATTGAAGCTACCAGTCTAGAAGAGAGATCAGTCATTGTCATCACTTGAGGATTGCCAAAAAGCTCCATCCTGATGAAGAGGAACAGCTCATTGTATGCCTTATTCACAGCAGCTTCATACTGGGCTGCAGCATCATCATCTTCATTGCTGGCAACCTCTCCTTTGGAAACCTCTTCTTTGGTGTAAAGTCTATAGCATGACCTGTGGTAGTGCCCTTCAGCTGCTACAAGGCCTCTACTCACAATGGCAAGGATTCTGCTGTCCCTTTTCTTTGTGGCTGCACTCCTGATCTTTGCATCAGCTCGCAGTTCTCGACACTGCACCAGTACTTCTCTCGTATTCTGTCTCTTGGAATATTTGCTGTTTTTCTGACAAAATATGCACTCTGCATCATAAGTCCTAGATGTACTTGGAGCATGTCGAGCTACTCTCTTAGATTGTTTCTCTTCAGCAGAGACACAACTTTTCTTTTCTTTTGCAAGGAGGCCATCAAGAATTTGCTTCATAGTGAAGATACTGCGACACTTTCTGTGGTAGTAGATTGCTGGAATCTGTCCCTGAGGAATGTCTTTTGCCAGTTTCAAAACTGGTGCATGATTTCGTATCTGAGCTGCCCTGAGTAGAGTTTTCCATGAGTCGACACTTTGTAGTGAAACCAGCTTATCTGTATCATCAGAACAGTGGATAATGCACTCCACCCGTGGGCGCTTTGGTATTGGGTAAAAACTTGCTTGTTCACCAGTGGCCATATTCAGTCAGTTTTCACCTGCCACATACAAACAAATACATGTAACTTAGGTGTATGAACACTACTAAAACAAAGTCTACTTTGCTTCACCAGCGTCATATTACCATTATTTATCTTACATAGCCACAAATAGATACATTACCTAGTTGCTATGCAACAGCTGTATTTTGTCCACATGAGGCCGCTAAAATCAACACAAGATGAAAGTTCCTCGTAGCCACTTTAACTAATCATATTAACATATACATTAAAAGAACATGCTAACATTATGGGAAATTAGCTTACAATCTTCTCCAGAGTGAGACAAGAAGATAGATACCAGTTTCCTCTATATGTGTTTAGTAGAAAGCTATCTGGCTGCACGTTAGCCTAGCTTAGCACAATGAATGGAAGTACACAGTACTGGTTATCCTTGGTTGTTGGCCAACTAAGAACTGTCCCAGAGTTTAAGCTAGGCTAATCAGTACCAGGGGTGTTGAAATGCTATATTTGTCAAAAATCTGGGCAAATACACAATCGTGAGAGGCACAGAAACAGGTTTTCTGAAAGAAAAATGAAATAGCTGCTCATTTGGAAAGGTTATCATGTATTATTTTACTTCTGTTAGTGTACCAAATAAAATGGCACCAGTGAAGTTGTGTCACCTTGGGTGATCTCGATATCTGGTCTGACCCATGGACTAACTGGCTTTGGTCTAGTTAGTTTCTTAGTAATAATGCCTTTCTAATTTAAGGTTCACAATCACCTCACACAATGAAATAGTATGGGTATATTATACATTTCCTGAATCTTTACAGTCCTGTGAGTATTCCAGTTTTTGTGTTTTGTGTCCCTGATATTCCTAGATGCCACAGGGCTAAAAGAAAGTATATAGTTTAGGCGAACATTGCAGAAAGATGTGTGTTATTGACGGGTTGAAGAGCTCAAGTGACCTCTATATTTGTGAGAAATATCCACAACAGGGCTTGAATGAAAGCTAAGAAGGTCCCCTTTAAAATGATACCAAAGACAATATTATAGAACATTGAAAAATGTCCTGACCATGAGGCTAAACCAGGATATGCACCAGCGTCTAAAATACAATTTACTTTAGGGGGTGGTTAACTTCATGAGCTGATAACTGTGATACAGCTGCCACTCAGGAATGGTTATCATACCAAAATATCATCTACAGACATGGATCCTTTCAATAATTATAAGTAAGTTTTGCCACCTTGAGTGTACCGAAATAGGAAATTTTGGGCTCTGGCCCATGGACTACAGGTGCCTACCTCAAATGCGAGCGGTGTTTTTTTGATAGAGGTCTCCAGTGGACACACTGCCTTGTTTTATGTAATCAGATGTCGGTGTGTTTATACTATAAGTGTGTTTTTTAATTAGGCGTTGCAGTGGGAAGAAAAAAACGTGTGACCCATTTGAGGAGGACTTGCAGGTGGCAAAATTTTGAGCTGTTCATTTTTTTTAACTTGTATGTGAAATTCTCAAGTTTTTTATAACTTCATTGCTCGTATTTTAAGGCCTCCCAAGCTTTGCTTAGCGCATTTTAATTTTACAGCCCTGCTATAATTTTTTATTTTATTTTTTGTGTATTTGCTCCTCCCAAGAAATGTAGCGCAACTGCCAATTGTGAGTGTGTGAATGAGTGAGTGATTGGACCTGGAAGTATGAAGCTGTGTATTCATTTCTATCTTGTTTTTTATTCTATAGAGGATTTTGTTTCTGCTAGTTGCTTACCTGCAACATGTCTGTGGGTTTCCCTGTGGGAATAAAGATTAATCTGAAACCCATTTCATCCAAATTGTCTCAGCTAGTTTGGCAATTTTCATACTGTACAATAATTAAAATATGTAATTTGGTCTCTTTAGGGTGACTTTGTTGACCGAGGATATTACAGCTTGGAGACGTTCACATACCTGTTGGTACTGAAGGCCAAATGGCCTGACCGCATCACGCTGCTTCGTGGAAACCACGAGAGCAGACAGATTACACAAGTATATGGGTTTTACGGTAAGATTTCCTTTTTAAAGCTGCATGTCAGTTTGTAACTGTTGCCAAGGTCTTTGGAGGCACTGAAGCATTGCACGGTCACACGAATCTGTCACTTTACTCACTTCTGTGGTCATGAAAGCAAATGAGCTGTTTTGCCTTGCAGATGAATGTCAAACCAAGTATGGGAATGCAAATGCTTGGCGTTACTGTACCAAGGTGTTCGACATGTTGACAGTTGCAGCAGTAAGTGTTTACCTCTGTTTGAACTGTTTTGCAAATTTCATTTCTTGTTACACCTCATTTCACTGGTCAGTAATACCTGGCACTTGTGACTGAGTCATGGGCTTAAACGTGTGTAGAATCTGAAACACAAGGATGTATTTTGGTATGACTCTTGAAATTTAATTCTTTGATTAGCGTACAAGTTTCAGAAATTTGCTACTTCAAGTCAAGTCAAATTTATTTGTGTAGTCCTAAATCATGTTTAAGTGTCAGAAGGCTTCACAGTCATATCGCATCCTTCAACATATCTAAGTAGCATATATGACCATGTACAACAGTCGTTCAGATACTGAACAAGCCATCTACCCCAGCGTTCATGTTATAGCGAGACAGGGAGATTGATATGATAAGTACACTGTCCTTGTTTTGTTCAGCTACCAGTAGTGGCTAGGCAGAGCTAGCAAGTAAAACAACTGCTAACTAGCAAGGGTTTGCTGGGATTTATGGAGCCACGTCGAGACAACAGTGAGGCTCTGCTGTAGGTCTCTGCATAACTATGCAGGGGGCTCTGCCATAGCCTACGTTCACCTCCCTTAAAACGTTAACTACGCGCCGAGGCTACGCGGACATGGCGAGAGCTGTAACTGGTTTGCTTGGGCCGCTTACCTACTACACGTTCCTGGTGACCACACCCAGCAATTAAGCCATCTCTTGCATTTGGCAAACAAACATGGCAAATTCCCCCCTTTAGCCTCAACATGTTCAGTGGTCTAACAGACCACCTCCTCTTCCAGTGTAATGTTCTCCTTCTCAGTAATGCTGACAAAATTAGCTCGACTAGCAAAGCCACACAGAATGCAATGTGAGAGTAAGTAAACACAATAACTGGGTCTAATTTGTCACTGCAAAACTGCATGACAGTGTCGTGCATACGGTTTGTGTATATGCAGTAGAATAAGTGAAACGCTACACTGTAGGCACTTCCACTCGGAGTCAGACACCCTGCCTTAGGGTTAGCGTCATTAAATAATTAGGTGCAGGTGCCCCTTGTTGACCAACTAGGCCATTCCTGTGTCTCTCCTCTAAACGGAAATGCATTTTTGCTCCACTTGCTGAGCGCTTTCTTCCTCATTTGACAACACAGCAGTGTGATAATATCAGTAATCTGCTGGCGTTGCGGACATTTTAACACATTTGAAGAGTTAAAATTTAAATCAATGTTTGGAAATATTGGAAAGGGTCTAAAAAAAATGCACCATTGAATAGGTCATGGTGAATTTTTTATTTTAATCTTTCAAGCCACAGGAAACAGAACAAAGAAATTTTAAAGATATAAATAAAAATCCATTTCAAATACTAATACTAATTATGGGATTACATTTCAAGAATCACACATAGCTCAGACATAATTCAGATTGAGTTTTCTGAGACCATACTGTTTTATTCTGTTTGTTTGTCAGCTTATGGATGAGCAGATCTTGTGTGTCCATGGAGGTCTCTCTCCTGACATAAAAACGTTGGATCAAATCCGAACCATCGAGAGGAACCAGGAAATTCCCCACAAAGGAGCGTTTTGTGATCTGGTCTGGTCAGATCCTGAAGATGTTGACACCTGGGCTATCAGTCCCAGGGGAGCTGGATGGCTCTTTGGTGCAAAGGTCACCAATGAGGTGGGATATTACCAAACTTCTAATTTTTAGGCATGTAGCTACTATGCTTATCCCAGAGTGCAGTACAGGATGACTTGCAGTAAAATCATAACAAGGATCATCTTCAGTTTGATTACTGTATTACAGTCAGATTCCACGGCTCTATGACTTGATAATATAGAGTTGCAAAACATTAGGAGGTGCCTTTTTGAGAGATGAGTTTTGATCAGTTTGTATATAGGTCAAGTTGGAAGGGTTTTTTTGACCAACTAATGTAATATTACATAGTGTGTCAAGGTATTGACCATTGTTCCTGAGGTTATAAAACAGACAAACCATATTATCAAGATGCAGTTTCATTAATATTTTATTAAATAGTGTATTTGTAACACTACTTAATAGATGGTCTTTCTTTGAACTAGACCATCCAAGTGAATCCAGCTGAAAGAAATAATACTTATTGGGTTACTACCTGATAAATACACTGCAGTGTAGAGAAAGGGAAGGAGCAAGTTGAAGAAAGATATTCAAGGCTTGAGACATCGGTGATGTGTATATGAGAAAGAGGGTAAGAAAGGTTTGTGTGTCTTTGAATTGGGTATAGTAGGTGTGGGGTGGGGCGGCGCAGCGGTTAGTGCGGTCGCCTCACAGCAAGAAGGTTCTGGGTTCGAGCCCCGGGGTAGTCCAACCTTGGGGGTCGTCCCGGGGCTGTCCTCTGTACATGTTCTCCTCGTGTCTGCGTGGGTTTCCTCCGGGTGCTCCGGTTTCCTCCCACAGTCCAAAGACATGTAGGTCAGGTGAATCGGACATACTAAATTGTCCCTAGGTGTGTGTGTGTGTGTGTGTGTGTGTGTGTGTGTGTGTGTGTGTGTGTGTGTGTGTGTGTGTGTGTGTGGTGGTGGTGGTGGTGGTGGTGGGGGGGGGGGACTAGCGGCCTGTCCAGAGTGTCTCCCCGCCTGCCACCCAGTGACTGCTGGGATAGGCTCCAGTATCCCTGTGACCCTGAGTGGGCTAAGCGGTTTGGATAATGGATGGAATGGAGGTATGGGGTGTACTAATGGAGGTGTGGGGTGCACTAATGGAGGTGTGGGTTGTACTAATTTGGTTGTATCAAGAACAGGTGTGTATAAATCGGTTGTCTGGGTTGAAGGGGAATAACCAGTTTTAAATCTCGAGCTACCAAACACCGACAACACAAAGATGGGTATAGGACCCAAAATTTGTCCCTTGCTCTTTTCTTGCGTTGTGCTCGATTGGTTGAAATGAACGGTGGTGGTCATGAAATGAAAAATATTTGCTGTAACTAATTATGGGAGTTTTAAGTGGTTCTCCTGTTAGTAGGTGGGACTCATTTTGGTATCCTTCAGTCTCTGTTGTTTTCTGTCTGGCACACACAATACATTTAACTCAGTGCCTCTCAGTTTACATCAAGCTGCCAGTTTCAAATTAACACTGTTTTAGTTTATATTTATTATGCTAGATTCCTTTTATCCTTTTATACAATTTTTTAGACCGAAGTACTACTGAAGAATCTCCATCAACCAGTTTTGAGAAGGCATGCATTTTTTATTTGTCCACCCACCCTTGAAGAACCAAAGCATCGGAAGAACATAAGTTTTTCTCTGCTCAGGATGCTGCCTTTCTCCGTTCAGTACGCTGCCTCAATTGTGGGCAATACCATTACGTGGTATTGCTCACAATTGAAAGAATAGGAGTTTGTGAATCTATTACGTCATTTGTCAACATGGCAAGCTAGCGATGGCGTGAGATGTATTTTATGTTACACTCTGGGACTCTTGATAAAAGTGGAGAAAGGGTTGAATGCCACAGGATATCTAATTGTAATTGGCAAATGTGTGCATACCTTTAATTCAGGGGGGATTTTACCTTTGGGTTGCATTTCTTTTGCAGGGTAATACCCAGTGCTAAAGCCAAGCATTGTCAAAGAAAGTCTATGCACGTGACAAATGAAGAGTGTACTCAGTAGAGTGCAGATCCCTGTCAGGCGTATTTCCCCTTCTCCGGTGCTCAGGCTTGGTGACAACGCACCCCTTTTGTCTACCGGGAGAAGGGAAAATACGGAGGCACTGCCTGCGTATCTCCCTTTCTCCACTGCCCGGACTTAGGTGACAAACAAGCTGAGTAGTTAGTACTCAATAGCAATGTAAAACAGTTGTTTACCAACGCCCGTCGCTAACAGAGCCATAGATATGAGTGGCTCTTTTGTGTACCGATGTTTGGCCGCGCCCGTCGTTATCGGAGCTATTGATATCCGTGGCTCTCCTATGCTCCGATGTCCAGCCGCGCCCATCGCCATCGGAGCTATTGATTTTCATTTGTTTAGCAGCGACGGTCGTTGGGGGTGTTGATTTCGACTTCATTATTCAGTGGTCATGAGAGTCGTTGGAGCTGTTAGTGACCGACTATTGTTCTTGGAGGCTAGGCTTCTTGAGTCTCCTGGGTAGAGATGAAAGGATGGCATTGTAAGTGGGAGATAGGTGGTGTCGCAGACCTCCTCCTCTGTTGAGGGATGGTTTTTCCAGTTTCGCATAGATGGCTTCCTTCACCCCTCTTTCAAACCATCTATCTTCTCTGTCCAAAATGTGTACATTGCTGTCCTCGAAGGAGTGTGTCTTCTCCTTTAGGTGTAGACAGACTGCTGAGTTTTGTCCTGAGGAGTTTGGCCTTCTGTGTTGGGCCATCTGTTTGTGTAGTGATTGTTTGGTTTCTCCTATGTATAGGTCAGTGCAATCCTCATTGCATTGTACAGCATACACCAGATTGCTTTTCCGGGTGTGTGGTACACAGTCTTTGGGATGAACCAGTCTTTGTCAGAGTGTGTTGCTGGGTTTGAAGTATACCGGGATGCGGTGTTTGTTGAAAATTCTCCTGAGTTTCTTGGAGACCCCAGAAACATACGGGATGACTGTGCTATTCCTTCTGTTCCTTTTCTCCTCGTCGCTCACCTGGTTGGTCTTTTTGGAACGTGTTGCAGTTTTCACAAAGGTCCAACTGGGGTAGCCGCAGGTTTTTAAAGCTCCCCTCGGGTGTTTGTGTACTTCTCGTTGGGCCTGAGTGCTGCTGGGCACATTGTCAGCTCTGTGTTGCAGAGTTCTGATGACGCTCAGTTTGTGTTCCAGAGGGTGGTGTGAGTCGAAAAGTAGATATTGGTCTGTGTGTGTAGGTTTCCTGTAAACCCCAATGTGGAGGCTCCTGTCTTCCCCAATGTGGACGTCACAGTCCAAGAAGGGCAAACTGTTGTTCTTTACGTCTTCCCTTGTGAACCTAATGTTCTTGTCCACTGAGTTGATGTGTTTGGTAAACGCTTGCACCTCTTGTGTTTGGATTTTGACCCATGTGTCGTCCACATATCTGAACCAGTGGCTTGGAGGTGTTCCTCTGAAGGAGTTCAGGGCCCTGTGTTCTACCTCTTCCATATATAAGTTGGCCACAATGGGCGATACTGGTGAGCCCATTGCACAGCCGTGTTTCTGTCTGTAAAACTGGCCCCTGAATTGGAAATATGTAGTGTTCAGGCAAAGGTCCAGCAGTTGTCAAATCTGGTCTGGGCTGAGGTTGGTCCTATTGTGGAGGGTGTCGTCCCGTAGCAAACGTTGCCTCAGTTTCCAAAGCCTCCATGGTTGGGATGCAGGTGAATAACGAGGTCATGTCATAGGATACCATGGTTTCATCCGGTTCCAGTTTTACACCTTGGATCTTGTCCACGAAGTCAATGGAGTTTTGGATATGGTGAGGTGTTTCGCCCACTAAAGGGGTCAAGATGTTGTCTGTTAGCGACGGGCGTTGGTAAACATCAGGACACAAAGAGCCATGGACATCAATAGCTCTGACAACGACTCCAAGAGGATAAATTCTGAGTCTCATCAGCAGCCAGTCAGACTAGCTTCGTCTAGTCAGAAAGGCACGAACTGAGGAAGCCTCTTGGATGAGAAGCGAAACGTCTTCACGGATATATACCAAGTCCTGTTGCGCTTGATTCAACTCCTTTGGATAACCATGACCTGGATGAATGAGAACATTCACAGACAGTTTAAAACAGGTTTTTCAAAGGTTTTGAATCACCACGACTATGAGAGGTCCTTGATCATACAGTCATAACTGTGCACAAAATGTATTAGGCTAACAGGCCCAGTAGTATGCGAGATCAGCAGCGGACAGATACGCATACACACGGACAGAAAAACCAGTGTTTTTCCTGCCATTATAACATTTTTGCGCAGCGCACCTGTTAATTGAACAGGAAATATGGAAAAAAAACGTTTTTAATATGCAGCACTCATGTACCTAATAAAACGTTTTGCCTCCTAGGTGGACGCTCACATGAATGCGACCAATATGAACTTGCACTTTCATGAAAGAAAACGTTTGCTCTGTGACCATTTCAGTCTAACCCTAACCCTGTCTTTATTTTCGTTAGATATTAAAGCTGGGTAAAACGTTCACGGTCGTGTATGCGTGACTCACATCTACAGTTGACTCAGAACAAGCAGCGACAAGAATCTGCAACACTTCCTGTTTTGACTGCGACCTATAGGAAGTCCAAAGGAGTTGAATCAAGTGCAACTGGACTTGGTATATATCCGTGAAGACATTTCGCCTCTCATCCAAGAGACCATGACCTGGATGAATGAGAACATTCACAGACACGACCTATAGGAAGTTGTTCCTTTATAACTTTAGCATTTTTTGGATTATCAAGATTCTTTTAATAACTCTTGATCCTGTCACTGCTCGATGTGAGTTAACCATAGATTTGAGTCGCACATGTGCACCGTTGGCTTGGATTGGGTAGTGACAGAGAGCAGCGTTGGTCGAATGAGCTAGAGAGTGAATGAAGACAGGGAGTGGCAATAGCAATAACAAATGTTTTTCGAAGGCTTTGAATCACTGCAACCACGAAAGGTTTTCCATCGTATAGTCATATCTGTGTGAAGCACGATCCAACAACGACCTCAACAGCGGAACTGCAGAAGACGTCTCCTGGTCACAACGGCAGTGAAGGTGGATGAAGGCTGCAACAGAGGGTGGTCCCCAATTGTCTTCATTCTCCATGCCATTGGACTCCAGCCACCCCCTGCCAAGGACCGTGTGGTGGCTGCAGGCACATCAACCACTCCATGTAAAATGCTGTTACGTGCAGGCATCCTCCCGTTATGTGGCGCCAGGATCGGCCTCTACGCCCACCTGAGGACCCAGAGGGAGGATGGTCATATTCGACTCTGAGTGACCGCCGATGATATCTGTGCACAAAAATTTTTAGGCTGATAGATCCAGTAATTTGTGAGATTAGCCATGGAGACACACTTGCTTGCTTGCTTTCTGGTTGTCCATCGTGCCCGATGATGACCATCTTCTTCTATTTGTGGGTCCTTTGAGGACTCAGATAGCAGAAGATACCTGCGCAGAGATGGTTTTTAAAGTGGCATGGGGGGTGCGCTTCTCCCAACGCCACATGACTTGATTGTAGAGGAGATGGTTCCGATGGCAAGAGGGATCCCTAGACGACCGGCACCTCCACACAACTGCAGGGGGCTGCCGGAAATCCAGTTTTTCGGGAAACCGCCTCAAAGCGTACCGCCACAGCTTGCTTTTCTGTTGGGGTAAGCTCCCTTAGCCTTATGTCTTCCAGACTCACCCACAAGGCAGCGGGGCAGTGGTTGATAGGTGCCAAGGCATGTCCACCAGGGTGGGCCTGCACACCATATCTCTGGGGCCCACTGCTGCTCCGAGATCCCCTGCCAAGTTAGCCTGGGGCCGCAAGACCCCAGTTACCACGTGTGGCCACGGGGAGGCCTGGCAGGAGTCTTGGTGAAGGAGAGGCTATGTACTGGCAAGGGAAGGCTTACACGCTAGGATACTTCCCTATTCGCCACAAAGGCTAGCCAGCGGCAGCAAGCTAAGGGCAGGAAGGACACAAGCGTGTTGGAAGAACACATGCACCTTCCCTCCAACTACACACTGCTGCACTAGACGCATCACAACACCCTGTGTGTATGTACACACACACACACTGGAGAGACACACACACACACACACACGTGCACATGACCAAATGTCTAATCAGGCGGTCCACCTGGCGGGGATTATTAAACTTTATGCAATGCCCTCCCCAGTCATCACTTCTCAGCCCAGTTGAATGTTGAGCGAGCAATTCTAAATCCACTAGCAGAGATCTGCTACCAGCCAACATTAGTAAATTCAGCATGGACCATTATTTCTGTTAAATATACTTAAAACCAGGTTTCCAGGTAGCGTAGTGGTCTATTCCATTGACTACCAACATGGGGATCTCCGGTTCAAATCCCCGTGTTACTGCTGGCTTGGTCGGGCGTCCCTACAGACACAATTGGCCGTTTCTGCGGGTGGGAAGCCGGATGTGGGTATGAGTCCTGGTCACTGCACTAGTGCCTCCTCTGGTTGGTTGGGGCGCCTGTTAAGGGGGAAGGGGGAACTGGGGGGAATAGCATGATCCTCCCACGTGCTACATCCCCCTGGCGAAACTCCTCACTGTCAGGTGAAAAGAAGCAGCTGGCGACGCCACATGTATCGGAGGAGGCATGTGGTAGTCTGCAGCCCTCCCCGGATCGGCAGAGGGGTGGAGCAGCGACCGGGATGGCTCGGAAGAGTGGGGTAATTGGCCAAGTACAATAGCAGAGAAAAAGCGGGGGGTGGGGGGGGGGATTATATAAATATACTTAAAACAGTTTGACCCCATTTACATGTTGCTTGTCATGCCATCTGTATATTATCTGGAGAAAGAACAATTCAAACATGGCCTATGCATTTGTTATTTATATGTATTCTGTTTATTGGCATTGTGATGGGATCTGGGATTTGCACTCAAAGTACAAAAAAAGTGGGCCTGAACATACCATATCTGTATAATGTCCTCAAAAGTAATCCTGCAACAACAAAAAAACGGATTGCAGGCACCTAGGTGGCACAGCAGGCTAATATGCTAATATCCCAACAGTGAGGTTCATGGTGTAAGTCCCAGCGTTGCCTCCAATACCTCGCAAAGGCAGAGCTCAAAAAAAGGGTGGTGATTCAAACAGAAAAGTGTAATGGTGCTGTTGTCAGCATAATCCTGCAGCAGTGATGTGCAGTCAGGGGAGGCAGGGTAGGCAGTGCGTCGCCCAGGCTAATAAGAAAAAAAAATGAAATATGATAGGCAAAAAAATTTATTTATTTTATTTTAAAATAAATATTTATTCTAAAATTATTTATTTATTTATTTATTTTAACTTTAATTTGTTAAGATTGTTGTAAAAAATAATAATGTAAAACTTGTTGTTTTATCAATAAAAGGCATGTCCTATTCAGTATGGCTTGCTCCCAAAGCTAGCATTCGTGAATGCAGGCTGCTGATGCAGAGTCTGCTTGTGCCTCTCTGGCACAAATAAATATAGTTCACTGCCTACGCAGCCAAACCTGCAGCATGCTAGTTAGTACTAGCATGGCTGAAAAGTCACCTAGAAAGACTCAGTTAAAAATAGATGTGTGGTGTGTTTGCAGGAAAAAAAACATTACTTTTTTTGAAAGTAAGCATAGCCTTTTACAAGGGAAAAACTTTTCTATCAAAAAAACTACGCTATACCCTAGAACACTTCAGTGGTCTGGACAAAGGAAGTTGGGGGTGGGTTCTTCCTGTGGCTGTAGCTCGAATGGATGGCGAATGTTGTCGCCATCCACTATCACAATTTCAGTTAGTTGTCCCCAGATGTTTAGGTGGCGTAGTCATGTCTGGCCCAGTGTGACTACCTCCAGCTCAGCGTTTAAGAGAACCTCTGTCAGTATTCCTGGGTGGGGATCTGGTTGGGGTAACTTGTCGTCCTGTTGCAATTAGTGACTCCTACAGGCAAAGGGGCAGCTGTTCTCCGGCTAATGCTGTGAGTGCCCACACGAGTTATGTTAACCTGAAAACATAATGTGAAACCTGCAGCTGGCAGGTGACGCCTCATGTATTGGGACTTCACATAGTAGTCTACATCCTCCCTTACCACTGGAGGGGTTGTGCAGTGATGAGATTTCAGACGGACAGACTGTTGACTATTCCAAGTTAAAGAAAATGTTAAAAAAAAAAGTTTTGTTGACGGGGTCATTTTAACAACTTGGAGACATCAGAAATATCAGGTTGATTTCCAAAATTGTGTTTGGAACTGCTGCGGCTCATTTAATGTTGTGAGTGATTCCAGAACTTGGTTAGTCTGAGTAAATTTGCAACTTTGGAATGTGCTGCAAATGTGTTAAAATACTGGCTGCGGGTTGGTTTCTCTACCTCCCTGGGCAGTACTTTCTTATTAATGCAAACTGTACTGCCCGCATTTATACCTGGTGGATTCTGGTTGAGACTGGATCATGACACAAGCCAGACTACCTCCAGAGGTGATCGGGCAGATCCGATCACATTCCACTTGCAATATATGTTGTGTGCATTTACATAATGCATTTATATGCAGTATTCCTTATTCATATATATATTGTGTATTGTGTCGATGCAGTTGCCCACTCGTCAGATCCGACTATGGCCGGACTCGACGAAGCAGCAATAATTGGCAACGCTGTCTTTGGGAGGGGGGCAGAGTCGGCTTGTGTTCATCACATGAATGCGACTGTGTGTGTGTGTGGTGTGGGGAAAAAGCAGTGGTTCGGCCTGGATTCGCTTTGTCACGGAAGTGGCGAGGCGTCTCCTTCGAGACTTCCGGCCGGAGAGATGCAGTTGGCGAACGCATGCAGTACGAGGGTGGGTGTTTGAATTAAAATAGGGATCGATTGGCCACAAAATAGGGAGAAAAAAGGGAAAAATCAGAAATACATTTAAAAAAAAGATATATATTGTGTATTGAATAAATGTGAACATTTCAATGTTTGAACCGTGCCTCAAAAAACTGAGGCTCAGCTCAGAGCATAAAGGGCTGTAAGGCAATTTAAAGTCCTCCCTGATGTTTTCTTCACTCTGTAGATGTCATGAATGTTTCTTTGTCCCCACAGGCAGAAGTAGGTGAAAGAGAACAAGATTTGGAATGGAGAAAGAAATTAAGGCAGTGGAAGAATAATGTTTGAGTTATGAATCTTTGCACTAACATGTCTCCTATCCATATTTTTATGTTTGTCTCCAAATATGTGCAGTTTGTTCACATCAACAACTTGAAGTTGATCTGCCGGGCGCATCAACTTGTCCACGAAGGCTACAAGTTTATGTTTGATGACAAGCTGGTGACGGTGTGGTCAGCTCCAAATTACTGCTATCGCTGTGGCAATATTGCCTCCATTATGGTCTTCAAAGATGCGAACACACGAGAGCCCAAGCTTTTCAGGGCAGTGCCTGACTCAGAGAGGGTTATTCCACCTCGAACAACAACGCCATATTTCCTGTAACCAGCATTCATCATGAAGATCCCAACCATCATATTTGTTTTGTGCCATAGATGAGGGGCTGCAGTTTCTGTGGCACTGACATCAGAAGTTGCAAGCTCATATTGATTTTGTATTGTATATTTAGGATCTTTCCAGTAAAATCTTTGCTCTTGGGTCTGACTGTCAACAATTCTTTCCACACTGTATTTAAACCAATTATTCCACGGCACGGTTGTAGACGCATCTGACGCATGACCTGTATTGGTTGGCCCTTAAGTGTAAATGTTTTCTAGGCTAAGGTTTAAAACTACGCGGAAGTCAACTGACCCATATGATAGTTGCATATTTATATTAGACTGTTGTAGTTTACAATAAAAACTTCACTATCAAGAGCACATGGCAGGTGTATTATTGTTATATACAATGCTTTATTTTATTTTTATTATGGAAATGTATCAACATTGTGTGTAAGATAACGCTGCACAAAAGCAACATTGCTTTTGTTCAGATAGCTATAGTGTTTCAACATAAGTATATGTTGAACATACTGTAACGTGATCTTATAAAGAAATAAACCCTAAAAGTTGATTGCAAACTTATCCATCTTCTACCCGTTGTGGGCAGTTGGGCAGGCTCTGCATGGCTCCAGTTACTTAGCGCATCCAATGGCACTCCCGAGCCCCCCGCCCGCTGCCGGATGGACACGACCGCAGATCTGACGTCAGCAGTCGCGTACGGACGGTTTACGTGTAGACTATTGGCTAGCAGTAAGTTAGCTTGCCATTCGAGAGTCAACTTATTCTACTAGCGTTAGTTGACGTTTGATGACCACAACAATAGCCGTTTTGTCGTTTATTCGTTCGACAAAAGGCCAAATGTTTTCAGACATTGAAGAAATTACAACACCATGGATTGGAGCATTTTCATCGAGCTAAGTATGGTAAGAGGCGATTTGACTTGAGCAAGCTAACGATAGCGAAACGTTTCTTGATGGTGCTAACGTTAGCTCTTGTTATGGCTATAAAAACCTCACTGCGCTGACCTAGCTGACTCAGGTTAGCAAAGCTGGCCGTGGGCTAATTATTTAGGGTATGATAGGATAAGCGGTTTGGGTAATTGATGGATGGATGGAATGTCATCGGCACCTTACCTGAAACTAGGCAATTGAACGGACCGAAATTTCCTTGGCATGCAGAGGATAAAAATCATTTGAAATAAACAATATATAAGCTAATTGTTTATTATATATGGTCTAACAGGTACTCGAGTCCGTGATTTCATGTACAGGTGTAGAAAAAAATCAAAAGTTTTATTTGCAGTAGACCTCATCCCAAGCTCTATGGTCTGATACAGATGACTAAAAAACTTCACTTGGAATTGTATCAAATACTATAGATGGGGAGAAACATAAACTAAATATTTAATACGTCTGGCAAGTGTAAAACCAGAACAGACACATATGTGACTACTGGTATGTGAACATAAATCCAAAATGCTTTTATAAGTCAAAATCGGATCAAAGCGGACAATACTCTTAACCTAATTTTGACTCGTGACTGCTCCACAACAAATATGTCACCCCCCCCAACATCAGTCTGACCACTTCTTTATTCAATTCACGATCGCCTTACCGGAACATCCTCATGTTCCTCCGCAATTGTTCTTCCGCCGCAACACCCGGTCTCTCACACCGACTCAACTTTCCAGTGAGGTCTTGGCTACCATGCCTCCTCATATTGACTTCTCACTCCCTGTCAACGAGGCTACACTTTTACTCACTAGCCTCCTCTCATAACCATCTTTAACCTCTAACATCCAGACATGCTCGCAGCCCTCCCTCTAGTCCATGGCTCATTGAAATCATCAGAGGGCAAAGGGTGGAACGCAGAGCGGCAGAGAGAAAATGGCATAAATCCAGAGAGCCCACTGACCTCAGTGACTTATCAGTCTCCTAGCGTCTCCTCCAGTTTAAAAACTGCTAAGACCACTTAATACAGAACCACAGACGCTCGGGAAATGTTCTCTGCTTTTAACTCACTCCTCAATCCTCCTCCTCCTCCACCCTCCACTTTGATCACGTTTGCCTCATTTTTACTGATAAAGTCTATGCCATCAGTAACCAGTTACCTGAGCCTGACTATCTCATTCTGCAGCTGCCAGTTAACAGGGCTGCACTGTCCACATTTGTCCCTCTGACCGAGGAGGAAGTCTCCAAACTTATGCTGGACTCTCAACCCACTACCTGTCCACTGGACCTGATACCATCCAACCTTCTACAGACCATTTCCCCCATACTTAACCCCGCAGTCACACACCATCAACTCCTCACTTACAACGGGTGTGTTCCCCACCACATTTAAGGAAGCCTGGGTCAGTCACCCTGCTGCTATCAAAATACTTGAGCAAAAAGTCTTTAACCAAGTCTCTGAATTTCTTTCTGAGGAAAACCTGTATGACCCAAATCAGTCTGGCTTTAAGCAGGGACACTCTACCAAGACTGCAGCCTGTTGGTAATGGAATCACTGCGTTCAGCTAGAGCTGCTGATCAGTCCTCATCTCTATTGCTGGTAGATCTGTCGGCAGCTTTTGACACGGTTAGCCACCGTGTCCTTCTCTCCATACTCACTGAGCTTGGTATCTCAGGAACTGCCCTCCATTCGTTCAGGTCCTTCCTCTCAGGGAGATATTTTAACGTATCTTGGAGGGAAGAATTGTCTAAACAGCATGGCTCATCCACGGGGATTCCTCAAGGGTCAGTGCTCGGTCCCCTTCTCTTCTCAATATACACCACCTCACTTGGTGCAATCATCGCTCCCATGGTTTCTCATACCATTGCTATGGTGCCGATACCAGCTTTTCCTATCATTCCTGACGTAAAACCACAGTCTCAGCTTGGATCTCATCACACCTTGCCAATATATCAGCATGGATGAAAGAACGCCACCTTCAACTTAACCTCTCTAAGACTGAGCTCCTTGTCATCCATCCAGCCCCTCTTTACCTTTACAAGAGATTAGTATCCAGCTCAAATCAACTCAACTCATGCCCACAAAGTTTGCCCCGAATCTTGGGTGTCATGATTGATGACCAACTAACCTTTAAAGTTCACATGGCCTCAATTGCTTGGTCTTGTCAATTTGCACTATACTATCAGGAAGATCAGACCCTACCTGTCTGAGCATGCAGCACAACTCCTGGTACAGGCTGTCATAATATCATTCATTGACTTCGGCAACTTTTTACTGGCAGGCCTCCCCACATGTAAGTTCAAACCTCTGCAGCTGATCCAGAACGCAGTGGCACATCTGATCTTCAGCCAGGCCAAAAGAGCACATCACCCCGCTGTTCAATCCCTCCACTGGCTCCCAGTCGCTGCCCGCATCAAATTCAAAACCCTGACACTTGCTTACAAAACCGGAACTAAAACAGCTCTTGCCTACCTGAACTCGCTGATTCAGGGCTGCGCTTCTTCCCGTTCATTACGTTCTGCCAATGAAAGGCCCCTGGTACTCCCACCACAACAGGTTCTCACAAGCTAGACTATTCTCTTCTGTAGTTCCGCAGTGGTGGAACAAGTTACCAAACTCTGTTCAATTAGCATAGTCCCTCTCAATCTTTAAGAAAAGACTAAAGACCCACCTGTATCATGAACACTTATGCACTTAATGGACTGAAGGAAAAAAGAAAAAAATCTGCTTCTATGCACTCTATGCATTGGCTGCTGGCACCTACACTACCGTTCAAAAGTTTGGGATCACCCAAACAATTTTGTGTTTTCCATGAAAAGTCACACTTATTCACCACCATATGTTGTGAAATGAATAGAAAATAGAGTCAAGACATTGACAAGGTTAGAAATAATGATTTGTATTTGAAATAAGATTTTTTTTACATCAAACTTTGCTTTCGTCAAAGAATCCTCCATTTGCAGCAATTACAGCATTGCAGACCTTTGGCATTCTAGCTGTTAATTTGTTGAGGTAATCTGGAGAAATTGCACCCCACGCTTCCAGAAGCAGCTCCCACAAGTTGGATTGGTTGGATGGGCACTTCTTTGAGCAGATTGAGTTTCTGGAGCATCACATTTGTGGGGTCAATTAAATGCTCAAAATGGCCAGAAAAAGAGAACTTTCATCTGAAACTCGACAGTCTATTCTTGTTCTTAGAAATGAAGGCTATTCCATGCGAGAAATTGCTAAGAAATTGAAGATTTCCTACACCGGTGTGTACTACTCCCTTCAGAGGACAGCACAAACAGGCTCTAACCAGAGTAGAAAAAGAAGTGGGAGGCCGCGTTGCACAACTGAGCAAGAAGATAAGTACATTAGAGTCTCTAGTTTGAGAAACAGACGCCTCACAGGTCCCCAACTGGCATCTTCATTAAATAGTACCTGTTAGAGCCTGTTTGTGCTGTCCTCTGAAGGGAGTAGTACACACCGGTGTAGGAAATCTTCAATTTCTTAGCAATTTCTCGCATGGAATAGCCTTCATTTCTAAGAACAAGAATAGACTGTTGAATTTCAGATGAAAGTTCTCTTTTTCTGGCCATTTTGAGCGTTTAATTGACCCCACAAATGTGATGCTCCAGAAACTCAATCTGCTCAAAGAAGTGCCCATCCAACCAATCCAACTTGTGGGAGCTGCTTTTGGAAGCGTGGGGTGCAATTTCTCCAGATTACCTCAACAAATTAACAGCTAGAATGCCAAAGGTCTGCAATGCTGTAATTGCTGCAAATGGAGGATTCTTTAACGAAAGCAAAGTTTAATGTAAAAAAAATCTTATTTCAAATAAAAATCATTATTTCTAACCTTGTCAATGTCTTGACTCTATTTTCTATTCATTTCACAACATATGGTGGTGAATAAGTGTGACTTTTCATGGAAAACACGAAATTGTTAGGGTGATCCCAAACTTTTGAACGGTAGTGTACGTTCTATCAGACTCGAACTTAGCTTTATGGCCCTTACTCATGTTCTCTCCTGCCTAGATCCTTGCTTGTGTTGTATCAGCTCTCAGATGTACGTCGCTTTGGATAAAAACGTCTGCTAAATTAAACTAAAATTGTAAATTATGAAATTGTAAAAAAGTTGGTTCAGAATAAGATGTAACAACTTTTGTCTCATATTCTTTAGCGCCTCTCATAAACGAGGACTAACTTCGAGTTTTTCACTACTCTATTTAGCTTGCTTTTTTCCTCTTAGTTCTCTTTAGAGCATGATTGTGTGAATGCTAATCATGCTTTGTTCCATTGCAACTTCATCAACAAATCTCCAGGACAGTCCCACAGTATAATGTTGTTAAGCAATAATGTCAGACTAGATGATCATTGTCTTGCCCTCCTGGGCTTGCTCCTTAAGTTGTCTGTCACATAGCAGTAATTTCTTAGGTCACACTCAGAAGGTGGTATTTATCAGTCTTATTTAGGCAACTGAAGATGTTCACGATGATTGGATGAAATGACTAGTAAGACTGTAAAGAAAGTGCGAAATGTCCATCAAGTATTTTCCCTGTTATAAAGGCAGTAAACTTTTTGTCCACCAGGTACAGTAGCCAGTCAAAACTGGCCACCCGCTTTGTTTCACCAGCCAGCAAGGGTTTCAGGGTAGAAAAGGACTTCAGAATAATGGCTGATCACCTGCTAAAATGGCTGGTCATGCAGAAAAATGTTCGGCCCACAGCCATGATTGATGATGACTTGTTTTAATTTCACACCTTGCCCATTTCCGCAGTCAAAGCTGTTCAGCCAGTTATAGCTTTGTAGTCTAATGTATCTGGTTTTAAACAACATGCTACAGAGAGAGAGTGGGTGATAAACCAAAATCTTTCCCTGTATCATGCTTCAGAACTGGGATGTGATGCTGTCTTGTATTATTGTCAGTCTTCACATTGTAAAGATTTGATCTTTTTAATCTTTTTCAGATGTAACAAAAGGACAATGAAAGCACAGTGTCTTTGGACAATACTGCACCAGGACCCAACTTCATTTTGTCCAGAAAAAGAAACCATATAGAATCCATCACAAGTAGAGCAGAGTTCTTCAGCAGTACCTTCAAAAAATTCTACCTAGAAGAAGGTATAGAACATAGAGAGATGTTTGCCAAGCTGAAAAAAAAGATTGCAGAGGAGGCGGCCACAGCACCGCGCACCGGTGTTCGTATCCCCCGCTCTGTCAGCAAGGAGTCCATCACCTCAATGGGAGCAGACTCTGGAGATGACTTCGTAAGTACCTTCCATCCAAGTATTGTGGGAAATTACTACTAGCGAATTACCATTAGCAAAATGCTTTCAAAGCTTTGCTTGTGATTGATATTTTCTCCCAACAGTTATGTCTTTGATTCATTACTCATGATTCTTTGGATTTACTTTTGTATTCTAACAGTCTTATTACCTTTTCAACAGTTAAAGGAGCAGGTTAATCTTTGGCAGCCAGTTACTGTAGAGGATGGACAGAATGAGCAAACTTTCAAACATAGCTTATTTCACGGAGTAAACTATGTTTAAAGCAATGCCTGTCCTCTGTAAACCTTACAGATGTGTTCACACATTAGCATGACAGTGCCATCTGTCTTGTTACACCCCGCCTCTATAGCATGTCTTTTATTTTGTCGTAGACTACAGGATCTGTAACTGTACCACAAAGCTGACTATTGATTTCATCCTCTGCATGGAGTGAACAAAGCTCTCTTGTTTGTCGGTTGGTCCATTCTCCAGAAATGTTTAAATACACTCTTACAAATCAATTTGTCCCTTCAGACACATGCAACGTGTCTAAAGTTTATCCAAGCAATGTATCCATGATGGATACATTGCTTGGTTTACTTGCTCCTGCAGAAGCATCTTGCGTGAGGTTGACACTGGAATCTCATGACTTTTGTTCAAACTATTGGTGTTAGGTAATGTTTCTGTAATTGTTACTCGTTCTGAATTTGCCTAATTGCCGATATACTTGCAGAATATCGATTCTGGCTCACGATAACAAATGAGCCTGACATGTAAAATTGAGGGAGGGTTTATGGGTTAGGCAGCATGTGTGAATGGGGTTTCAGGTTCGTACACCAACTGCTACCTGACTCCAGCAATCCTGCTAGCTTTGGCTCAGCATCTACCTTTGCTTTTTAAACAGCTGTTCTTGTGTTGATGTCTTTATTGATGCCTATACTGAGGCCATTTCTCTGACTGGTTGTATGATTATATGGCAGCCCGTGCTGGACTGATGGCCGTCCATCAGAAACTGCCTCTGTGGTTGGATAACAGCCCTCACTTCATCTCTCCTGTATACTAAGACACTGGAGCTTCCAGGGACACTTGTAGTGTGAATCAGCTCCATCAGGTCTTTATATGGGGAACATCATGTCAGTAAGAGCGCCACAAAACCAATGATTTGAACTACACCATAAAACATTCTGAAGAAGCAAAAAATCAGCAACTGCAACAGGGTGAAAATGTAGAAAAGACAGGAACTGCATAAAAACCTGCCTGAAAGTGTCACAGTGGTTAGTGTAAAATGCTTCGGTCCAGAAAGAAAAGCTCTCAACTCTTTGTTGTGTGTGGGTTATAAATATCTGTAAATGTGGATTGCTTCTCCCTCTAACTGAAGTCAACTGTTTTAAGTGTGTTTTGGGTATCTGCTCGGACCTTGGTCTGGTGGTCACAGCCCATTCATATAAATGAGACTTACGCTGAGTCCACATGTAGTTATTCCATGCCGAAATGGATATTCATCGTAACAAAAGGTGTGAAGTACCTTAAGAAAAATATTCCACTTACTACACCTTCAGAGGGGACAAATGGGGGTTATTATTTTTTTACTGTCTTGACAACTGTCATAGCAGAAAAAAACATTAAAAAAAAGAGAATCTAGCAAATTGGATGTAACCGCGTAGTTTGTGTTCCTTACTTTTCCGGAAAAGTAAGGAGCCGAAAACTAAGATCTTGCCTACTTTGACTGCTCATTTTGGAATTTGGAGGACTGAGTTATTTTAATTAATTGTGTGATTTCATACTCAATCCTTTCTGCAAAATACGTATGTTTTTACTCAACATTTATTGTGTTGATGGATTTCTTTATTTTATTTTAGGTCAGTGAAGTCACACAGTACAAGATTTTGCTCCACTTCAATAAAATGAGAAATTGTATTTAATTCTAAACTTTATTTGTGGCCTAGCGAATGTGTCAGACACACGTTTTCCTCTAGACAGAGACTTGTGATTTAGGTATGGTTTGTCAGCATTGCAGTAATCTGCTGCAGCTTGTGTACGACTGTGCAGATTTAGAAGTTGACTGCCTGATGTGACTACACGCGTAGAGAGTGAGCTGTGTGCATAGGGGAGTGTCCCCTTCATGAGTTGTGTTGCTGGACAGAGTGCATTTCCTGGATAATGTGTCACTCAGTCCTTACACAAGCCAGTGTAATGTGTCACGCTCGGTCAACATGATGCCTTTCTTTTTGACTATATATTTAAGCCCCAAGAACAAGTATGATTAGCCTGGTCTGGGTTTCTCATTGGTGAGCTTATTATTTTCTCCTGCATCAGTTTCCTTTATAATAATAATACGTATGTATTATAAACACAAATATCCTTGATGTTTATTTCTGATTCAGTTTACACTGCTCGTTTCTCTTGATAGTATTTTCTTTAGTACAGACACTGGTGAAACAGTACTCTCTTTGTGCTGACTCCAAGAGAAGTTGTTTCTCATATTTTATGCAGAAGTCCATATTATTTTTCATTCTGGCAGTGGATAGCTCATGCACATCATTTGCACGGGGCCGGGATGGGTGGGGGCAGCGGCGGGTTGTGGCTCGGTTGCGTCAGTGTGTGCAGTGGTGGCTTGTCTGTGGTGCAGCTCCCACTTGGGTGCAAGGGGGGGGGGATTGAAAGGTTGGGAAAAACACGAGCTACACGGTGGTGCAGTGGTTAGCACGATCGCCTCACAGCTAGAAGGTCATGGGTCAAAGTAGTCCAACCTTGGGGGTGGTCCCGGGTCATCCTCTGTGTGGAGTTTGTATGTTCTCCCCATGTCTGCGTGGGTTTCCTCCAGGTGCTCCGGTTTCTTCCCACAGTCCAAAGACATGCAGGTCAGGTGAATCGGCTGTACTAAATTGTCCCTAGGTGTGTGTATGCGTGTATGTGTTTATGTATGTGTGCGTGTATGTGTGTGCGTGTGCACGCATCGGCGTCGGCCCTGTTTGTTGGCCTGGCGGCCTGTCCAGGGTGTCTGGGCCGCCTGCCAAAGATTACTGCTGGGATAGGCTCCAACATCCCCACGACCCTGAGAGCGGGATAAGCGGTTTGGATAATGGATGGATGGATGAGTTAATAAAAGTTGTGTCATAGGAAGCCAGACTCCAGTTCTCCATTGTTGAGCTTTGCTAAATTATTTAGTGTAGCCAAGCCCTTCTGATTTGCTAGAAATACCACCAGCTTCCATGCAACATCTTAATTCTTGATGAAATAAAAAAGCATAATGCACTTATACAATATAAAACGTAGTTTCAGGTATCAATAGTTTTATTGACATTTTTGTGTGGCATCCTGACACATTGAAAAACCACTGTGCGAGCAGACCTGATGTTCAGTGCTGTGGTATCTCTGCATGCAGGCTTCTGATGGTAGCAGCTCCAGAGATGACCTTTCTTCACAGATCCTCAGAAGGAATGATCAGATTCGTAAGCTGGAGGCCAAACTGTCAGGTAAGACGTGTCACTGCTCTGCTCAGGGATAAAGGCCCAAATCTATTCTAATGAATTATTTCAATAGGTAGCACGAAAATGGGGAACAAAATACAGGATATGGTCATAGTATGATACTTGGGGACTTTGTTCTTAATGCCCACAAATGTTTTTTTTTTGTTTTTTTTTGTTTTTTTGTTTTTGTTTCTAATTGTTGTATTCAGAGCAAGTGCCCTAGTCATATTTGTAGGTTTTGCCTGATTTTTCCAGTCTGGTTCAATAGCTGTTCTCCCTTTGAGTAGCACATGTGACTTTAAACCCCTTGGAGAGGTTAAAGGTGGCATATCCTCACAAAGCCTTTTAACCAGGGTGGTTTTCTTACAAAAGAAAATCATCTTCTTTCGTGCTATTATTTTTCAATCATATTTTCCCTTTTTGTTTTTATTCCATTTTGGTTCTTGTTCATATCCTCCTTTGCCTTTCTCTTAACTGTCATCACCTCCCTCCTCTTTGTGTTTTACCTATGTGTGTGTTTGTGTTTGTGTGTGTGTGTGTTTGTTGCTCTACTACCAATATCCCATCACATCACCCTACCCTCAACACTAGACTACGCTGAGCAGCTACGACTTATGCAGAAGACCAAGGACAAGCTTGAAATTGCGTTAGAAAAGCATCAGGATTGTACGTACCACTGTTCTCCTCCTCCTAGCTTCCTTTGTCTCGTGTGTCTGCTGGCTGTGGTAACCATCAGCTCCTCTCATGAAGATCATTATCCCAGATGCTCATATCATGGGCTTTAGAGGTGTGACTGGATGCTTATTTTTTTTAATGGCATACACAAATGGTACAATATTAGTATTAGAATACCCAGTATTTTAGAACTAATATTGTACCATTTATATAGGCTTTTGTTGTAGTTGTTGGTGCTTGTTTGTTTGGCTTCTTGTAAAAACACACTTGAGTCCCAAGGTTTGTTTTTAAAGCAGAAATCTGAGTCACGTTTCACAGCTATTAACAGTCACGTTGTCGGTGCAGTTTATGAATGTATCTTTAACAGGATGCAAACCACTCTGAATAATTGCTTTTATTTTTCCCTTTCTCCCTCTCACTGTCCAGCCTCCATGAGAAAACTTCAAGAACAGAATGAGTCCCATCAGGCCAGTCGAGCCAAAATGGCAGAGGGAATGGCTTTAGCCTTGGAAAAGAAGGACCAGGTAGATTCCATTCTCTTTGCAACTACACACATCGCACAGTTGTGATTTTACCTCTTGCTGTAATATTTTCCTCTTTTTCCTGCAGGAATGGATGGAGAAGGTGGCCCTTGTGGAAAAGGTTTGTACCGTAGGTGGTCACTTTCAAACACAAGAACTGAGTGTTCAGTGCAACACAGTAGGATGAACCTCCCATCAAAAAGTATTAAGCCTGACTCCTGCCCATAGCTGCTCAGCTAGACAGATAGGTAGAGTTAAAGTTAAGACAGGCTTACTTTGTCAAAAGTGACGGGTTATGATTTGTAAGATTTTTTTTCCCCATTTCTAATCCTGCATGCTCAGGAAACATATTTGAGTTATTGCTGCATTGCAAACCACCTCTTACGGTTTTTCCCTTTTTTTAATCCCCAAATTTACCGAATCTTTCATATTTCCATTTATTTCAGTTTAGTTCAGATATGTTCATCAGAATAATACAAAATCTTAAATGCTGGATCCGAGGATGCAGTGTTAAGACTTTTTTACTTGGTTGTGCTAGTACTTTAAAGGTACACTATGCAATTTTTTTTAATCAGTTAAGTGGACTTGAGTTTATACTGAACAAATTGCACCCGCTGGCAGTCCAATACATCAAGTGGTTTCAATGCTAAGGCCTTAAATGAGCCAACACATTAGGACCCCCTGCCTAATATGCTCTTGGTCCTCCGTGTGCCGCCAAAATTAGGCCGACCCGCTGAGATATGGACTCTACAAGACCACTGAAGGTGTCCTGTGGTATCTGGCACCCAAACTTTAGCAGCAGATCCTTCAAGTCCTGTAAGTTTCAAAGTGGAGCCGCCATGGATCGGACTTGTTGGTCCAGCACATCCCACAGATCCTCAATCGTATTGAGATCTGGAGACTTTGGAGGCCGAGGCAACACCTTGAACACTGCATCTCCTCCTCAAACTATTCTTGAACAATGTGTGCAGTGTGGCATGGCGCATTATCCTGCTGAAAGAGTTTACTACCATCCGGGAATATCATTGCCATGTACCTGGTCTGCAGTGATGTTTAGGTAGTTGGCACGTGTCAAATTGACAACCATGTGAATGACCGGACCCCAGGGTTTCCCAGCAGAACATTGTCCAGACTATCACACTCCCTCCACCAGCTTGTCGTCTTCCCACAGTGCATCCTGGTGCCATCACTTTGCAAACGTACATGGCCAACCATGTGATCTAAAAGAAAACGGGACTCTTTGGATCAGGTGACCTTCTTCCACTGCTCCAAGGTCCAATTCCAATGCTTGCATGCTCATTGTAGGCACTTTTGAACGGTGGACAGGGGTCATCATGGGCACTCTGACTGGTCTGCAGCTACCCAGCCCCATATGTAGCAGGATGCGATGCACTATGTGTTGTGACACATTCCTCGCGTAACCATCATTAAAATTTTCCGGGACTTGTGCCACAGTAGACCTTCTGTCAGTTTGGACCAGACGGGATAGTCTTTGTTGCTCTCGCGCATCGGTGAGCCTTGGGTGCCCAGCACCTTGTCACCCGTTTGTGGTTTGTCCCTCTTCGGACCACTGTCAGTAGGTGATCACCCACTGCTGACTGGGAGCCCCCCACACACACACACACAAGCCTTGCCGTTTCAGAGATACTCTGACCCAGTCATCTGGCCATAACATTTTTGGGCCTTGTCAAAGTCACTCAGGGGTTTACTGCTGCCCCTTTCTCCTGCATCCAACACATTGACTATGAGTACCGATTGTTCACTTACCATCTATTTTACCCAGACCTTGAGGTGCCCTTGGTTGGAGATGATCAACATTATTCAGTTCATCTATGAGTGGTCAAATGTTCTGGCTTATCAGTGTACACTGTATATGTCTGGTCTTGCGATATTTTCAGTAATAAAGAGGGATGTCGCACACTAAAGAAAAACAATGCTTATGTGCCGTCAGTTGGTTTAGATTGGTTACTAGAGTGGTAGACAAAAAAAAAGATTTTTCTGTGTCAAGCCTTTGTTACTGTATACGAATGCAGCCTTGCAATGTGATGTGTATTGAAAGTACTTAGGAAATACCGCTCACTGTCAGTGAGCAGTGCCAAACTAGTGTAGTCTAATGATAATTTTTACATGACTATTCCAGCAGCTTTGCTGTTTTGACCCCTAACAACCTTTTTGGGGAATGAGGTCATTTTCGACCCATATGGCATTTCCATTTTCGTGTTCTCCTAAGGTCCCGCTGTTGAATCACCCCTACAGTGGTTGAAGAGGTTGTAGCCTACCATGTGTGTCTTCTAGTACATGTGGAGTCACCAACTGCTACTTTTTCACCTGCCAACTGCAGGTTTCTCCAGAGGAACATAGCCCATGCAAAGGCTCACATATCATCCCTAGGTCCAAATGCAGCTCTGCAGGAGCCCCTCCACCTATAGCAATTTCTCATTGCAATGGCAGAACACATTACCCCTACCGGCTTCCCACCTGGAACAGTGATATAAGTGTGCTCCCTGCGATGATTGGCTGAGGTTTACACCGTTAACCTCAGTATTAGGTTTTAGCATATTAGTTCCATGCACCCAAAACAACCTCTTTTTGCATCATTGTTAGTCACGCACTACTATCAACGTTCACAGGGGTAGCAGCAAAATTAATTAAAAATGAACAACAAAAATACGATTTTTTTTTCTAGGATTTTTCAATAATCTCTAACATTCCAAACTATAATTTGGCCTTTTTTTGGTGTATGTATTGGGGGACCTTAATAACCAAAGGCTGGGAGATTTTGATTTATTTATTTATTGCAAGTAGCATTAAGGGGGGGGGGGGGAACAAACCAAAAAAAGACATTACACACGTACTTGTGGTAATGGGTGACCTTTTTAAAATTGAGATGGTTTTGATGTGCCTTTCTCAAATATCAACATCAAACTGTACAAATACAGCAGGGATTGATTTTATTTTCATAGTAAGAATACTGATGCCCTTTATTCAGTCAATTTATTTGATTTTCTTACCTGGATTATTGAGCATGCATCAAGAAACAAGATGCCCTTTATTGTCCAACCTTCAATCCATTCATGTAAAGACTTTGGTCTCAAACTTATTACTGCAGAACTTTTCAATGTCTGAGTGAGAGTATAAAACTTGAGAATGCAGTATGTGTTAGAAGTCTACTTGTTATTGTGGAATTAATGACAGGCTTGTCACTGGTTCTCCAGGAGAAGGCTGCCCTCTCAGCCAGGCTGGAGACAATGATGGAAGAGAGCATGAATCTGTTCCAGAGGAGAGACGATCACGACGAGCTGAGGGGCTTCCAGCAGCAGGAGCTTGCTAAAGTGAAACATATGGTATGTACACAAATACGCTCACCTGTGCAGGGTTTCCTACAGAGATATTCAGACCCCCCCAGGAGTGGCAGGTGGCTGTATAACATCTTAGACCCAACAATATGCCTAACTTTTCCTAACGTACAAATGCAAAAAAATACAACATACCTTTATTGTAAAGAGTGGGCTGGGCTGTGTAATGTATACATTTTTAATAATAAAGTGAGTAAACACTCCATTCCAAATCTGCTACACACGTACCTTACAAACAAAACAATGACGTCATACTGTAGTGACCGGGGGAGGTGGTCGCTTTGACTGTTGGCGGTTCTGTGCTGGGGGAGCGCAATGGCTGGTGGGACTGTGCGTGTTAGATTTAAAATTGTGTTTTAATGATGTGGTGTTCATGTTGTGGTTATTCTTGTGTTGTTGTTTTGGGGGTTCGACTCAAACTAAATAGGAGACTGTTTACTGACTAACCGACTGTTGGACTGGGACTGATGTTGCCACTTGGGACATGGGGGCGGGGGACTCGTTACATTGTTGTTAGTTCTGGTCCATTCTGGCCGGTATGAATAAAAGAGCACTCCTGGGGTCGTGCGATGTACAGTGCATCCAGAAAGTATTCACACCCCTTCACTTTCCCCACATTTTGTTATGTTACAGCCTTATTCCAAAGTGGATTAAATTCCTTTTTTTTCTCATAAATCTACACACAATACCCCATAATGACAAAGTGAAAAAGGTTTTGTAGAAATTTTTGCAAATTTATTAAAAATAAAAAACTGAAATATTGCATGTACATAAGTATTCACACCCTTTGCTATGACACTCAAAATTGAGCTCAGGTTCATCCTGTTTCCACTGATCATCCTTGAGATGTTTCTACATCTTGATTGGAGTCCACCTGTAGTAAATTCAATTGATCGGACATGATTTGAGAAGGCACACACCTGTCTATATAAGGTCCCACTGTTTACAGTGCATGCCAAAGCAGAAACCAAGCCATGAAGTCAAAGGAATTGTCGGTGGACCTCCGAGACAGGATTGTATCGAGGCACAGATTTGGGGAAGGGTACAAAATAATGTCTACAGCTTTGAAGGTCCCGAAGAGCACAGTGGTCTCGAACATTCGTAAATGGAAGAAGTTTGGATCCACCAGCACTCTTCCTAGAGCTGGCCGCCCAGCCAAACTGAGCAATCGGGGGAGAAGGGCCTTGGTCAGCGAGGTGACCAAGAACCCGATGGTCACGCTGACAGAGCTTCAGCATTCCTCTGTGGAGATGGGAGAACCTTCTAGAAGGACAACCATCTCTGCAGCACTCCACCAATCAGGCCTTTATGGTTGAGTGGCCAGACGGAAGCCTCTGCTCAATAAAAGGCACATGACAGCCCGCTTGGAGTTTGCCAGAAAGCACCTGAAGGACTCTCAGACCATGAGAAACAAGATTCTCTGGTCTGATGAAACCAAGATTGAACACTCTGGCCTGAATTTCAAACGTCACGTCTGGAGGAAACCAGGCACCTCTCATCACCTTGCTAATACCATCCCTACAGTGAAGCATGGTGGTGGCAGCATCATGCTGTGGGGATGTTCTTCAGTGGCAGGAACTGGGAGACGAGTCAGGATCGAGAGAAAGATGAATGGAGCAAAGTACAGAGAGATCCTTGATGAAAAGCTGCTCCAGAGCGCTCAGGATCTCAGACTGGGGCGAAGGTTTACCTTTCAACACGACAACTCAGCACACAGCCACGACAACAAAGGAGTGGCTTCGGGACAAGTCTGTGAATGTCCTTGAGTGGCCCAGCCAGAGCCCAGACTTGAACCCCATTGAACATCTCTGGAAAGACCTGAAAATAGCTGTGCAGCGACGCTCCCCATCTAACCTTACAGAGCTCGAGAGGATCTGCAGAGAAGAATGGGAGAAATACCCCAAATATAGGTTTGCCAAGCTTGTAGCTTCATACCCAAGAAGACTTGAGGCTGTAATCGCTGCCAAGGGTGCCTCAACCAAGTACCGAGTAAAGGGTGTGAATACTTATGTACATGCAATATTTCAGTTTTTTATTTTTAATAAATTTGCAAAAATGTCTACAAAATCTTTTTCGCTTTGTCATTATGGGGTATTGTAAGTAGATTGATGAGAAAAAAAAGGAATTTAATCCATTTTGGAATAAGGCTGTAACATAACAAAATGTGGGGAAAGTGAAGGGGTGTGAATACTTTCCGGATGCACTGTATGGGGCACAGGAGTTGCAATTAAAAAGAAATCTCTGCCTCTCGACTCATTCTTCCACTCCGGCTCGCCACAATACTTTTCATTTTAGGTGGCAGCACCCTACTTAAAACATCTTCCCGCGCGCCTGTCTTCAGGTGTCTGGAAAGATATGCAAAATTAAATTTAAAAGATTATATTTGACCAATTACACTATTGAAAAGTTTTAGATGGAACACCACCAGAAATACATAGAACAAATACTGCTGTCTAGTCGTACAGTGTTTGACTTATGACTGTAGTTCTTCGCATACTTTTTTTTTTTTTTCTTTTTTTTTGCCAGACCAACAGGTCTTCTTCCAATTCTATCGCACTACACACAGCCGGGGTCACCTCTCAGGCCCAGTTAAGGGAACGTGGATGTGACCCAAGTGAGTGATGTCACGCTGAGAGCGTGCCACAAGAACACATGCTCTGAACGGCTATCCCCCTCAGGTCCTCTTTCAAAAAGAAGTGTGGCACTGCCATGGTGATAAATAGTGAGATTATTCCACCTGGTATCAGAACTGAAGGAGCTATCCGGATCAATTGGAAAACCTCTTCAAACTGACAACTAACGTCCAGTCAGAGATGGGCAGTATTTCAATTAAATGTATTTAAAATACATATTTAATTACTTTTAAATATTTTGTAATTTGTATTTTGCTGGACAGAAAAAATAACATGTAATTTGTAACAAAATACTTTAAGAGCTTGTGTTTGTGTATTTGAAATACTTAAAATACATTATTTAATATGTCATTTTATTCTCAATAAGAAACTTTTTTTTTTAATTTCCCCCCATTTTTCTCCCCAGTTGTATCTGGCCAATTACTCCACTCTTCCAAGCCATTCCAGTCTCTGCTCCACCCCCTTCCCTGATACAGGGAGGACTGCAGACTACCACATGCCTCCTCCGATACATGTGGAGTCACCAGCTGCTTCTTTTCACCTGACAGTGAGGAGTTTCACCAGGGGAATGTAGTGGCGGGGAGGATCATGCCATTCCCCTCAGTCCCCCCCCCCCCAAACAGGTGCCCCGACCGACCAGAGGAGGCGCTAGTGCAGCAACCAGGACAAATACCCACATCTGGCTTCCCACCCACAGACATGGCCAATTGTGTCTGTAGGGACGCCTGGCCAAGCCGGAAGTAACACAGGGATTCGAACCGGCGATCCCCGTGTTGGTAGGCAACAGAATAGACTGCCACGCCACCCAGACTACCCAAATAAGACACATTTTTATCCCCAGGTTTAAACTGTTGAAAAAAACTGTACAACAATTAGCCTAATCACAGTCTTTGGCTAAATGCAAGTGAATCACGTGACATGTCCTGTTGGGTCCAGCAACACACATTGTGAACTACCGTATTTCATTTGTGTTCCTTGTGACCAGTAGCTTGAGGAAAGAAGCTGCTTTGGTGTTTGGTGCAAGTTTCCCCTAAGATAAAGGTATGTAATCAACTTATGATCAGATATTGCACACTAAGGCAAGCTTTCTGATTGACTTTAAAATACAACAGAAGAAAAGAGCAATTGGCAAACAGACGTGCTCTAGAACTGGCGAATGTACTTACTAGCTAGTAATGTTAGCATACCAGCTAACGTCACAGACACGCTCAGGCAGCCTGGAACTGTGGCATCTCCTGCTTAGTCTTCATATGGGAAGCTTAATTAGTGAGATTAATTGTTAGCAACTTCTGTAACTCAGGACAAAATTAATTTCTAGCATAGTTACATGTAAACGTTTTATACTGGCCATTCTTAATAGTTTGGGAAATAGCTTGCACAGTTCTCTTGAGGATAACGATAGCATTTTACAGTGTTTGCTATGCCAGGGGATGGTCCGGTTAAAGTTCAGTTAAAAAAAAATACTCATAGTTTTAAGAAAGGAAGTCATGTGTCAATTAAAAATCTTTTAATTCTGATCTTCATTTTTTTTGTACAAAACATTTTACAATATGATTATAGAGAGTTAATACAATTCAAAGTGAATTGACTTCATTCCTGGATAATGCTTAAGTAACACATAAATGACTGCGTTTTAGTGTCTATTATGTGAGCTACTAGTGTTTTTTGAATGCTAGTTTTAAGTTGCAGCTGATAGGCCTAATCAATTTAAATGTGTCTTTATACATGTTTCTTTAGGTAGAAGTCAGTCATCTCAGGGGACTAGTGGCAATGATCAGAGTCTGGCCAGGCTGGCCCATCATCTGCAGAAGAAAACACCACACCAATGCTCAAATGCGCAGTGCTGGATGGGAAATACTTCCAAATAGTGAAGCGGATCCCAAACGGAAAGATAGAGGCTGAGTGTCAGATGTGTACTTACAAAAAGTTCATAATATGTGGCTCTCTTGCAGTGACATCAAATTTTTAAACCCACTTGAAACTAAGGCACCCTGACAAAATAAAGGAATTTGAAGACCACAAAAAGGAATTTGCCAGTGGGAAAAGCAAAAAACAAAAACAGGACCTCATAGAAATAAGCTACTCTGTTTGAACATGGTCCAAACCACTTATCCTGCTCTCAGGGTCGCGGGGATGCTGGAGCCTATCCCAGCAGTCATTGGGTGGCACGCAGGGAGGGAGACACCTTGGACAGGCCGCCAGACCATCACAGGGCTGAATGTAGTCCAGTGACACAAAATAAAATTGACTCTCTCGTCCCATCCTTTGTCACTAAAGGCATGTACCCGTTGGCCACTGTTGAGCATAAAAATTTATAGACTTGGTACAGGGACTTTGCCAAGGTGCTAAAGTTATGTCCAGGAAGACACTTGGGAGAAGAATCAATGAAGGCTTTGATAATAAAACAGCAAATTTGAAGGAGAGATTTAACTGCATACAACATGTTTTCACCACTGCAGATATGTGGTCAAATAAAAGAAGTTATATGGGAGTCACTCTACATTGGATACAAACAGACACGCTAGAACGTGAATTAGCTGCTCTTGCTTGCAGATATTTTCCCAGTCCACATACCTACACTTGCATTGCAGAACTATTGGAGGAAATCCATTCAGAATAAGGACTCACAACTGACACCATTGTGGCTACTGTAACTGACAATGCATCAAACTTCTCAAAAGCATTTTGAGAAGTTCAACATCATAGTCATTTCAGAGGAACAGGATCTTTTATTTGTAATAATAGATCTAGAGGGAGAAGAAGTGTCGTAGTATGCTATTATTCTGCCACCTCACGTCAGGTGTTCCACTCACCCACTGAGTTTGGTTTCAACCACTAACGCTAAAAGGGAAATTAAAGACAATTCAGCTCTCTCCAGGCTGAATTATTCATCCATGGCATAGTGTTCAGCCCTATGGAATGTTTCTAGCAGACCAAAATATACAGAAATACTCAATGACTTGACCAACCAGCAACTGAAGACACCCTGCATTGGTAGGTGGAATACTCTTTATGACTGTTTGAGTTAACTGACATTTCTTCGGGAGAAGCTTCTTGAGATCATGCCTGCGTTGCAACTCCCACCATTCAAAGAGGTAGAGCTTGATTTTTTTTGAGGAATACTGCAGAGTCCTAAAACCCATTGCTATTGCAACTGACTGCCTTCAGGATCAGACCTCATGCTACTATGGCGAGCTCATACTTACCCTCTTTGCTGTTCAAGCTAAACTACATGACCTGCAAGCTTCAAACCTGCAGTACTGCTTACATATCTTGTAAACCAACATAGCTGGCTTTGAGAAAGGTTCGGTAGCTTCTTACAGTTGAAGACTGATGTCACTGAAGACATCTTGGCTGCAGCAACCCACCCGTTTTTCAAGATGAGTTGGTTGACTCCCAAGCTAGCTGCAGAGAAGAAGAGAATACATCACCTGTTTCTGCACTCAGCTGAAGAGCTTGGCCTTGTGTCAGAAAGTGAGACTGCCTCATCAAACAACACTGAAGAGAATGAAGACGATTTCTTTATCTTCTCTGACCAGGGTATGGGTAAATTACTCTCACTTCAGTGTCTTCAGGTGAAATTGCAGTTTCCTAAATTAATCATCAAAAATTAATATTCATCAATTAAGAAATAAATGAGTAGCTAGTTTCATGTCATGTTTTTAAATATATTTTTAAATTAAAAATCCTTGAATTTAATTTAAATTCCTAACAACCTTGTATCCTGTTTGCCTCTACTGTTTCCAAATCTCAGCAACAGGAACTGAGAGCCTGCTGGGCAGAAAGATGTTGCCAGCCAAAGCAAAGCAGAGTTGGAGACCCTTCACTTACTGGAGGACCCCAGAAAAGACCTTTCCTCACTGATCAAGCTACTCTTTGTAAGATTCAACACCACTTTGCCATCATCGGCACCAGTTGAGCATCTCTTCTCCTTTGGTTTACCACCCTCACAGAAGGTGATTAACAGCTGAACTGATGGAGAAATTAGTTGTGCTGAAAAACAACTAAAACTGAAATATAGGAAAAAAAATGTCAGATATTAGTTTTGGTGAAAAACAACGAAAACAGAAATGTAAAAAAAAAAAGTCAGATGTTAGTTGTGCGGAAAAACAACAAAAACAGAAATGGAAGGACTGCAGTGTTAGGGAGTACACAAAGGAGTATACTCTCTTTTTTAGGTTGTTGGCATTGGGGGGAAGGGGGTGCTTCTCTTTCTCTTCTACTATTTTGTACTGTATCATATTCTGCTGTAATGATACTGTTATGTGTCTTTTGCACTCATTCAATTGGTTGCTTGTAAAGTTGGAGATCTCAGAAATTTACATACGCCACTGCACTTAGATTTATCTCTCTTGAAAAAGGCCTCTGCTAAATGCCCAGTCTCCTCATCTTCTGAAAGAACTAGTGCATCACTGTGGCCTAACTGTTCAGTTCCCCCAGTTGCATTTCAATTGGCTGTTCACTCAGTCAGTCAGTGGGTGCTTAGACTGACAGAAACCATCCAGCATGCACCCCTGAATTTGCAGCCTCCCACCTCCAAGATTTCCTGATTGGCCACTTCAAACCTATGATGTGGGGAAATTAACAGCTCAACTTTTCAATGTAGGGGGGTTAAGGTCAGAGGCTACTAAATATCTAAAATGTGATATCACTTTGTATAGAATGTATTTTTGTTTTTTCAAATGACAAATTACTTGTATTTTAATTAAATAGATTTTCTCATACCAGTATTTTGTATTTTATTTTGATACGTTTGATCAGTAAGTATATGTAATTTGTTATAAGACATACTTTTTGATGTATTTGTGTCTATCTGCGTGCATTCAATAGATTTGAACCTGTCTTGGATATTTGGAGCTATGGGTTACTGACATGGGTTACTGATATGGGTTACTGGTTAAAGCCATAGAATTTTGGGGAAAAAAAATGTTTTAAGGCTTCAACTGCCCCATTGTCTGTCACTGCCAAATATTGGTACATAACCATGCACACATCCTGCAGCCACAGTAAAGTTGCTTTAGAGACGGTTTTTTGCATTGCTACTAGATTGAGAGAAAAAGTTGCAGTTGTTTAGGGCAGCACAGTGGCGCAATGGTTAGTGCGGTCACCTTACAGCAAGAAGGTCCTGGGTTCGAGCCCCGGGGTAGTCCAACTTTGGGGTCATCCCGGGTCGTTCTCTATGTGGAATTTACATGTTCTCCCCGTTTCTGCATGGGTTTCCCCTGGTTGCTCCGGTTTCCTCCCACAGTCCAAAGACATGTAGGTGAGGTGAATCGACCATACTAAACTATCCGTGTGTGTGTGTGTGTGTGTGTGTGTGTGTGTGTGTGTGTGTGTGTGTGTGTGTGTGTGTGTGTGTGCATGCCATGTTTAACTATCCTAATGGGGACCAAATGTCCCCATTAGTATAGAAAAACCAGAAACTACCTAACTTGTGGGGCCATTTTATGGGGCCCCACAAGTTAAAGGGTCTATTTTACGGTTAGGACTTGGTTTTAGGGTTAAGGTTAGAATTAGGGTTAGGTTAAGGTTAGGGTTAGACATGTAGTTTGCGTGGTTAAGGTTAGGGTTAAGGGCTAGGAAATGAATGTAGTCAGTGAGGGGGCCCCACAAGTATAGTGTTCAGTATGTTTGTGTGTGTGTGTGTGTGTGTCTGGGCCCTGTGATGGACTGGCGGCCTGTCCAGGGTGTCTCCCTGCCTACCGCCCAGTGACTGCTGGGATAGGCTCCAGCATCCCTGTGACCCCGAGTAAGGATAAGCCATTTGTGTAATGAATGAATGTTTAGTTTCTCTTTTTACGACCATTTTGATTGTTTTTTGTTTTATTAAATAGCTTACAATGTAGAGAAATGAAAATGGGTCAGGGGATGTGGGGTAAATTTCATATACTGGATTCAAATGTGGCATTACATGATAGCTGGCCCAGTGTGATGATATCCCTGCCTATTTTTCTGGCTGTAGTTGTTGAGGAAGGAGGAACAGCTGAGCCAACAAGATGGAGCACTCCAGCAGAAAGAGACTGAACTTCAGAAAGCCAAGCAAGGAATGGCTGAAGTTGAGAGGAGTCTCCAGGTTGTGCTACAAGAACATGAAGAAAGCTGTAGACTCAACACTGAGTTGGAAATAGAAAGGTAAGAATCAGGGAAGGAAGCCAAGTTTGTGCTGAATTCCTGAGCTTTGTAGCCATGGTATGTTTCCATCCATTTGCAAATGGATTTTAGGCAAGAATACAAAGTGATGAAAAAAAAGAAGCAATGGCAGATCAGGTGTGTTGCCATCAGTTTCATTTACATGGAAAAAAGGTTTCCGAAGTATGCAATTATGTCCTCCTGATAAATGGATGGTCTTTTAAGAACTGATAAGTATGGAGTAAGTTGGTACTCCTTTCATGTCAGTTAATGTTGACAACATTTCATAGTACCTGAAGACAGGTCTAAAGAAACCATTGGACAGTATTGTAACTCACCAGCAAATGGCACTACAATCATAACGGGAGCCTCACATTTATAGAAGGTTGTCGTTGATGCTTTAATTACAAACCTGGTAGAGCCATTTGAAAGCTGATATTTGGCCATGCATGAGTTTCTCTATTGTGGTCTCTATGCTTTTATTGGTGGATAGCTCACGAAAACGATGTTCACATACAGAGCTTCTCTGTCATTTTGGTAACAACTTGAGAAAACAATCAGTAGGATTGCATGTGGAAAGGTCAGTGGCTTGAGGGGTCAAGGTTCTTTTATTTGAACTTTCAGTGCAGTGCACGGTGCACTCTTGAATACTATTAAGTACAATGGCCGAGGCATATGCAAAGCCATTCTTACTCTGTAATGTGAATGCTGCTTTAGAGTAAGGCTGTGTATTGGCGAGAATCTGGGGATACGATACGTATCACGATACAGGTGTTACGATTCGGTGTATTGCGATATATTGCGATACTCTTAAGAAATTCGATTTATTGTGATTTCATAGGCCTGTGTTTTTTGTGCTTATACTTCCTGTCTCAGTTTACATTGTTGCGTTGGAGTGGAAGAGTCAAATGGCTGAAGATGGATTACAACATTGTTATCTAGCGGTCATGGGGTTACACGCAACACAAAATGTTTCTCACAATCCTTTACATGTAAACAATTAAAAAATCGATATAGTGGTTTTGAGAGTCGATACAGTATCACAAAAGATAATATTGTAATACTCGAGTGTATCAATACTTTAGAGTTGCATAGTTTAGTTGATAGCCACTGAACAGCCTTGCATTTATTTACATCATATTGAACACTGAGTGAAAGACTAAGAAAAAGGTGTGTTTAACTACAACAGAAAGTGTTAAGGAATCACTGTGGGTTGTTGTATAGAGAGATGCTACTTGAGGTCAGAGAGGAGGCAAACAAGAAGATCAACGATTTAGAGGGAAGGGACCGGGAATTGCAGGTGGTCATTAAGCAAGTGTCTGAAGACTTCCAGAAGGTGAGTATTAGTACACAACCAGGTAATAATCCCTCTTTGTATCAACTTCAATCACACACTTCCGTTATGAATAATTTAATGCTGTTAACTGAATTAAATGCTCACATTTTTCAATGCGTGTCTTCTCAGTCTCAGGAAATGGTGACATCTTTAGAGAGGTCCCTCCATGTCTTACAGACTGAACATGATGCCCTTAAACTACAACAGCAAAAGGTTAGATCAACATTTAACTTGGGAGTATCATCTGTAGAGTTGGCACTTAAAACTGTAGACCCTGGACAGGAAATGGAATCCTAAAGTTGAGGGAAATGACCAGTTCCTCTTTAATATGTCATTTTAAAATGGAAAAAATACATAACCAACACTTTTTTGGACTGCTCAGATTTCTGAGACAGCTGTCCAGTCTAGCTGTACGCAGTTTCCACTGACCTGCCATTGAACGGTGGTTTAGGTCATATTACTACTGAACACCTTAAATATGCCAGTACGAGGATAGCTCCTCTCCTTGCTATTTGTTTTACTGGCTTTATGATCCATGGCTTGTTACCAGACTCAGTGTTTTCTGAAGTGTTAGTGCCAGTCATTAAGGACAAAGCTGGTAAAGTATGCAACCTAGATAAGTACAGGCCTATAGCTCTAGCCAGCATACTGTCAGAAGTCCTAGAAAGAATCCTGCTGGATAGAGTTCATGAGTTTATCAACTCCACGGTAACCAGTTTGGTTTTAAAGTTAAACTGACTTACGTATATATGCCTTAAAGGAAATTATTAACAAATATAGAGGCCAAAACTCATTGGTTTTTATGTGTTTTATTGATGCTTCTAAAGCTTATGACCGTGTTAATCATAGAAAGTTGTTTGTTAAATTGAGTCAAAGAGGGGTGCCTAAATACATTGTGAGAATTCTGCCTTATTGGTATGCTGACCAGACTATGCAAGTGAAATGGGGTAATAGTGTTTCAGCCCCGTTTGGGGTTAGCAATGATGTCAGACAAGGGGCAATTCTGTCTCCAGTTCTCTATAATTTATATACTGTCCAAGCAGCTGAAAGCCTGTAACACTGGGTGCATGATAATGGCAATACCTTGATGAACCAAATTATGTATGCAGATGACGTTGTCCCTGTAGCGCTGGTCTCCAGCAGCTCCTTGATATAGTCTCTGTGTATGGTGTGGAGCATGATATCAAATACAATGCTAGTAAGAGTGTTGTCATGATCTGCAGAACCAAAGAGGTCACTTATCTAAAATTTCCTGATTTTAACTTGTCTGATAATAATCTTGGGGTATGTAATAAGGTGAAATATCTTGGACATTATATTGCTGAACAAATGACAGACGATATTTATAGGCAATGCTGCATGATGTATGCACAAGCAAATACTCTCACACAAGTTTGGTACATGTTCAGTTAGTGTGAGGATGTCTCTGTTCAGAGCATACTGTACACCGCTTTATACTGCACACCTGTGGTCAAACTACATATTGTACAACACTTTATACTGCACACGTGTGGCCAAACTACATATTGTACACCACTTTATACTGCACACCTGTGGTCAATCTACATATTGTACACCACTTTATACTGCACATCTGTGGTCAAACTACATATTGTACACCACTTTGTACTGCACGCCTGTGGTCAAACGACATATTGTACAACACTTTATACTGCACACCTGTGGTCAAACTACATATTGTACACCACTTTATACTGCACACCTGTGGTCAAACTACAAAAAAGCAAGCTTACAGAGGCTTCGAGTAGCTTATAATGATGCTATGAGAATACTACTAAAAAGACCTAGATGGTGTAGTGCCAGTGGAATGTTTGTGACTGCAGGAGTCAATACTTTTCAGGTTGTTCTAAGAAATCTTATGTATAAAGGTATTTGCTGGCTCAATGACTCTGATAATGTAATCATCAACAGTTTAACCAATATGAGATTCAGTGCCACACGCTACCAATCCCGGCAGTGGGACCACTGGTATAGCTGCCTTCTAATAAGACACTGATTTGTTCCTTTTATGTTATTTTATTGTGTTTACTTGATGTGTATTGTCTAAGGTTTATCTTTTACCAGTGGTTCTTATCCTTTATGGCTTTCTTCTTTTGTTTTTACCTTTTCTTTGTCTGTTATGGATCCTGAGTCTGCAGTAAAGTTTTGAGTTTGAGAATAGCAGCATGTGTCTTGTACTTTTGAGAGATTAAGTTCTCTGCACTACAGGAACATAGAATTCAATGTTTTAGAAATGTCGAGATTGCAGGAATTTACACCAGTGGGTGGGTCAAGTACCAGAAAATGCTGGGTTCCCCTGGTCTAAATCCTTCAAGGTGATTTGCAGGGTACATGTGCAGATCTAGAAAGTAGAAATCGCAAAAGAAAAATATCGAAACAATTTTGTGCTGTCGTCACCCTGAGATGATGAAAAGTCTGGAAGTTTTAAGTTGAACATACAAAGGATCCTACCTTCAAATTTATTGTCCGCTATTGATATATATTTCCCCTGGCCTCCTCAGGCTGCTGTGACAGAGGAGGAGAAGGAGCGTGTGTTGGGAGACCTTCAGAAGAAGGTGAGCTCTCTGGAGAAACGTCTGCAAGAGGACTTGAGCCAGGATGAGCACCTGCAGGAATTCCTAAAGGAGGTAAAAAAAGAAAGAAAAAAAACCCTGTTGAGCAGGCTCTGTCTGCATCCACTTGTGGAATATGCTGGAAAGAAAAAGATCTGTCATGGGTGAGCACTTGTGTTTTGGTTCTGTTGTTGGTTATTCAGAAGTTCACCCTAGAGCAGAGGCTCGAGGAGTCCAGGATGGAGCTGCTAGAGGTGCGCACTAAAAACGCTGATACAGTCAGCACTCTGGATGCACAGGTAAAGAAAGACGGCCTCTTGACGTGAACATGAGTAAGGTACATTTTTAACTCTGTTGTCTTTGAAAGGGGAATCGAATATTACGTCTAGGGCTAGTTGTCTTCTTCTCAGCTCCTTTTATTGTTACTGGTAGTAATGAATCAAAAGGTCTCAAAATATTGAAACTTGTTATTCCCAGTTTTTCATGTGTACTTTCTGATCTCAGTTAGCAAGAATGGGCTGCAACGTTACTGAGCTACAGACTCTCCTACGACACAAAGATGACTCCTCCACAGCCTACAGAGAGAGAACAAATGCACAAGTATGTAGCACCTAAGCATGACGACTAATGAACAAGTATTATTGTATAAACTGTAAGTATTATTGGGCGGCACAGTGGCGCAACAGTTAGCGCTGTCGCCTCACAGCAAGAAGGTCCTGGGTTCGAACCCCGGGGTTGTCCAACCTTTGGGGTCATCCCAGGTCGCCTGTGTGGAGTTTGCATGTTCTCCCCGTGTCTGCAATGGGTTTTCTCCGGGTATTCAAAGGAAATCGAGTGCAACTGGACTTGGTATATATCCGTGAAGACGTTTCGCCTCTCATCCAAGAGGCTTCATCAGTTCATGCCTTTCTGACTAGACGAAGCTAGTCTGACTGGCTGGTGATGAAACTCAGATATTTATCCTCTTTGGAGTCGTTATCAGAGCTAATGATGTCCATGGCTCTTTGTGTTCTGATGTTTAGCAACGCACATCGTTATCAGAGGTATTGATATGCATGGCTCTTTTGTGCTCCGATGTTTAGCAACGCCCGTCGTTATCAGAGGTATTGATATGCGTGGCTCTTTGTGATCCGATGTTAAGCAGCGACGGTCGTTGGGGGTGTTAGTTTCGACTTCGTTAATGCTCCATTCAGTGGTCATGAGTCGTTGGAGCCGTTAGTGACCAACTGTTGTTCTTCGGTCATGACCCTTTGGATAACCATGACCTGGATGAATGAGAACATTCACAGACACGTTATCTCCGGGTGCTCTGGTTTCCCCCATCATCAAAAAGACATGCATGTTAGGGTTAGTACTCCTGTCTGTGCCCCTGACCAAGGCATGGCAAGACGAACTGGAGTTGGTCCCCGGGTGCTGCACGGTGGCTGCCCACTGCTCCTAGCTACACAGCTAGGATGGATTAGATGCAGAGCATAATTTCCCCACAGGGATCAATAAAGTATCTCAAAAAAATAATTATATATATACACACACAAACATGATGTTAGCTCTTTCTCATTCAGCCCGTTTCATGTACTCTCCATTACAGATAGCTGGTCTAGAGCAGCAAGTCCTAGAAAGCAGTGAGAGGCTGAGGAGAGCAGAGCTACTCATGGCAGAGGAACAAGAACACATGGTGAAACTGGTGAGTATAGAATGCATTCACAGCATGAAATAACTTTCTGTCAATACACAATATAATTCAACAATGTCTGTTTTATTAACAAAGGAAGCTGTGAGGGCAATTCATATTTGATGGTTGCTTACTTTTAATCTTTCACCATGACCTTACATTGCTTCGATAGATGCTTAAAGTCCATGTGTAATAGAACAAAGGTGGTCTTATAAAGTGTCTTCTCTAGGTGCACAAATAAGGGCCTATTGTTAACTGTTGGCTGTATGGGAGACTCACTGAGTATAGCAAGTGTGTACACGCTAATTTCAGAAGTGGTCTCGGTGGATGAGACCTGGAAGACATGAGATAAGGAGGGGAAGAACGCACAACTGCCCTATAAGATAGACTGTACTGTATTGATCGGTGCACATTGAAGCACCTGGGCTTGGATGTGTCTGTTCATTGAACATATATTAAAGTCATGTGACAATACTGTAAGAGATTTTTGTCTTGTTCCTCATGTAATGTCAGAGTGGAATTAAATAATTGCCACGACAGAAGCCAGTAACAATTTTTTCAGATATGGTCAGCTAGATATCTGCTAGAGGAGACAACTTTACTAGTGACGCACAAACCTAACCAGCACCTGGCCAAAGTTCCTCCCTAATGTGATTAGATTTCGGTCATATATCTCCTACTTTTATCCAGAGAATTATATGATTTATACGCAGGTAAAGGCTCTGTGTCTTGCTAAAGGACCTTTGACAGGAAGAGTGACTCTTGATTGACACATCATTTGGGAGAGGATTCTGTTTAAACTACTCACAGAGGGAAGGCTTGTGCCTGTCAGTTGTTCAGCTGCTCACAGGAGAAACTGCAGCAGTGTTAGTGGCAGACATCAGTGGTCGGCATGTGAAACTGTATGGCTGTGAAACAGAGTTAAGTTAAAGTGTATGTTTTGATGACTAGGGTTTGCAACAACCATGTCGTATATATGTGTGCCCCCCCTCCCGCACTCGTGATTCCCTCATTGGCTGCTGGCATCTACTCTAAATCTCATGAATGATGTTGGGTACTCATTCAGAATCTGACAGCAAGGAAGTGGTCATTGCATCCTGTATTTTCTCCACAAGATGAAACTGAAAAGGTCAGCGTATCAGTTTAGGACTTTTGTTGGACTATCTTTATTCAAAGATGAGGTCGATCTGGAATCTCAGCTCAAGGATTTAGTGATCACTAGATCAAAAGGCTGTTCAGCACAAGTAGAGCATCTGCTTTTGACTGCTGTCAGCTGACCGACCAACTGCCATCTGATTTATGAAACGTGTTATGAACAGGCTGACTGTGTCTGTTATTCTAAACCCAAGTATATTATGTTGGAAATGAACTGCCTGATTGAACTCGCATCAACTCTGCTCTGAATGCATTTTCTCTCTCACTGATTTTTTCAAACATTTTATATGTTAAGCAAAAATGGTTTGTTTGATTAATTATTGAGGTAATAGAAGCGAGTTTATTGTGGAATTCATCAGACAGTGTTGCTGTGTATATTGGCTGTATATTGGAGTTAAATTACCTGTCTCCCTGTATACAACCAACTTAACAATCAACACATGAACAACTTAACATTTTCAGGAAAGATTCCCTCTGGCACCATAGACATTTCATTGGTAGTCAAACCCTAGGAAACACCGCAGAAGACTTAAAGTCCCCAGCTAATTTGGAAAAGATTCAGCATCACATAGTATTTAATGACACGTTTCACAGATCACTTGTAGACAAGCACACTGATTCAGACTACAGTCAGAACCAGTGTGCACACATTTGCCAATGAGCACAGACTTGTCTAGATTCCATTCATAAAAATCAAACATATTTTATAATCTCGTGATAGCTGTGATTGGTCAAAGGCTCGATCAGGAGGTGAGCAATATGAATCTTTTTTTCTTTTCTTTTTTTTCCCCCCACCTTTTTTCTCCCCAATTGTATCTGGCCAATTATCCCACCCTTTCGAGCCATCCCGGTCACTGCTCCACCCTCCCTGCCAATCCGGGGAGGGCTGCAGACTACCACATGCCTCCTCCGATACATGTGAAGTCGCCAGCCGCTTCTTTTCACCTGGCAGTGAGGAGTTTCACCAGGGGGACATAGCATGTTGGAGGATCACGCCATTGCCCCCAGTTCCCCCTACCCCCTGAACAGGCACCCTGATCGACCAGAGGAGGTAGGGCAGTGACCAGGACCACATACCCACATCCGGCTTCTCACCCTCAAATACAGCCAATTGTGTCTGTAGGGACGCCCGACCAAGCTGGAGGTAACATGGGAATTTCAACCGGTGAGCCCCATGTTGGTAGGCAATGGAATAGACCGCTATGCTACCCGCACGCCCGAGCAATGTGAATCTTGACCCCTGCACACTACAAATTAACGCGCGCTGACTGTCTTGCCCTATTTTATACAGGCTCTACACGATCTGGGTTTTAATGGGCCTTTGAATCTAGTGTGCTCCTGGCTTTACAGTGTGTTAATGTGTGTGTGTGCATGTGTATGTGTGTGTATAAACCAACTGACTGGTGTATTTTCCACAGCAAGCAGAGTGGACTACAGACAGGGCTGTACTGGAGCAGCAGGTCTTCTCAGAGCAGCAGCAGGGCCAAGAGAAGGCAGGCAGGCTGGGGGAGCAGATCTCTGCTTTGCAAGCCGAGAAAGAGACGCAGTTGGCCAGCTTCCAAGGCACGATTGTGAGTTCTGCTTGTCAATATCAGTCCCATTATATTCACCTTTTGTGTCAGGTATTCCACCCATCTAATTACAACAGGTGAATGTAATTAACTACCTGGTGGAACAGAAAACTTAGGGCACAGGGGGTCCTTGAGTACTGGATTGAGAACTACTGATCTAGATGATTCTGTGGCTCGAAAGAATAAATTCAATGCCTGTTAATTTTGGGAAAGAAGCATGTCTGTCTCTGGTGTGTCTTCGGGGAGGTATGGCCGCAATTTGAATCTGTCTCAAGCTCCACCCCCTCCGCTGAGCCGGGGAGGGCTGCAGACAACCACATGCCTCCTCCGATACATGTGGAGTCGCCAGCCGCTGCTTTTCACCTAACAGTGAGGAGTTTCACCAGGGGGACATAGTGCGTAGGAGGATCACGCTATTCCCCCCAGTTCCCCCTCCTCCCTGAACAGATGCCCGACTGACCAGAGGAGGCGCTAATGCAGCAACCAGGACACATACCCACATCCGGATTCCCACCTGCAGACACGGCCTATTGTGTCTGTAGAGACGCCCGACCAAGCCAGCGGTAACTTGGGGATTTGAACCGGTGATCCCCGTGCTAGTAGGCAACGGAATAGACCGCTACGCTACCCGGATGCCTGACACCCATGTTTTTTTTTACAAGGGATTTTGTTTCAAATTTAAAAAAGGGGAATAATCTGTGTCTCGTGTGATTTTATTGTTTCTTTTCCTACCATCTGATGCAGTCTCCTGTTGGTTCTGTGTGTCATAGGATGAGCTGGAGCAGGAGAGGGCATCCCTGCTACAAGGCAGGGACAAAGCAGAAGTTACTCTGACAAGATGCACAGAAGAGCTGGAATATGCCAGGGTCAGTATCTGTTTACAACAGATGGCATGAATAAGATAAATAACTGAGATTTTCTCAAAGCTGCTATGATAAGTTCTGGATTTACATACTCGTGGACAGCACAGTTGCCCAATGGTTAGAATTGTTGCCTCACAACGAGAAGGTATAATGCATCCGAACCCCAGGCCATCCCAGGTCATTTCTGTTTGCATGTTCTCCCCACGTCTGCGTGGGTTTTCTGCGGGTGCTTCGGTTTCCTCCCACCATCAAAAGACATGCATGTCTGACCAAGGCATGGCAAGAAGAACTGGAGTTGGTCCCCGGGCGTTGCATGGGGGCTGCCCATTGCTCCCAGGTACATTGTGTGTTGGGATGGGTTAAATGCAGAGCATAAATTTCCCCCACGGATTAATAAAGTACATATAATCTTTCCTCCAGGCCCCCTCCTGGAGCTAGACCTGGGAGGGGAGCTCGCTGGTGAGCGTCTGGTGGCCGGGCCTTGGCCCATGGGAACCGGTTGGGCTCAGCCCAAAAAAACAACATGGAGCCACCACCCCGTGGACCCACCACACGTGGGGATGAGCATTGGGGTAGGGTGCAATGCAGGCCGGGCGGCAGGCAAACGTGGGGACCGGGTCGTGTTGACTTCCAGCATTGCAGATTGGTCCTCGGGACATGGAAGGTCACCTCTCTGGCAGGGAAGGAGCCTGAGCTGGTGCGGGAGGTGGAACGGTATCAACTAGATATAGTTGGACTCACCTCCACACATAGCATGGGCTCTGGTACCAAACACCTGGAGAGGGGCTGGACTTCTTACTTTTCTGGTGTTGACCAAGGTAACAGGTGCTGGGCGGATGTGAGGATACTCACAAGTCCCTGGTTGAGCACCGCCATGTTGGAGTTCTTCCCGGGTGACTGCGAGTCGCTGGGGGAAAGGCTCTGACTGTTGTGTGTGCTTATGGACCAAATAGCAGTTCGGAGTATCCGGCCTTCTTGGAGTCTCTGGGTGGTGTCCTGGATAGGGCTCCGCCTTGGGACTCTATAGTTCTGCTGGGGGACTTCAACGCTCATGTAGGCAATGATGGAGAAACCTGGAGGGGCGTGGTTGGGAGGAACCCCTCCCCGATCTGAACCTGAGCAGTGCCTTGTTATTGGACTTCTGTGCGAGACATGGATTGGCCATAACAAACGCCATGTTCGAATATAAGTGTAACCCCTTTTTCACTGGCGGACAACGCCAAGCACATTTAAACAAGACAAAATCCTAATGCTACCAGTTACTAAAGTGTTACAATACAATCCAATGGCGCAACAGGATCCTGAATTCTCAGCGGTGGAATGGTGAGTTGGCTGAACTTCCTGTGTACTAGTAGGCTAGTGCCACTAATGACAATATTAGTGATAAATGATAATAGAAATAATTAACCAATATAATAATCAATTTAGTAGCGCGGTGCCTCCACTGTGAAAATACTACACTTACCTAAGGCTAGTGAATGGTGTATCTTCCCAGAATTAAACAAACATGTGAATCAGTTATAATAGTGGTGAATGCAGATCTTATAACCCTGCTGTGTTCTGAATTACTGTACAATCTTATTACCAGCACCCTAAAAGTAACCTAGGCTTTGCATAAGCGGAAATGAGCTGTCAATACACCCGAAATATAATTAATAATAATAGGATTTATTTGATAATAATGAGAAAGAGAGAGAAAGAGAGAGAGAGTACCACACGAGTGTAGTATTGTTGCTTAAATAACCAAACCGAAAGAGCTACCTGAAACCTAGGTTCAAGCTAGCTGTAGCTTTTAGCCTAAGTAGTGTTACAGACCAGTGTTAGTAGCACTAGCTGTGAATCGCACAGCTTAACACCCAATGAACAATAGCAATATGCTTAAATTGATAACAAATTATTGACATCGGTACATTAATTGAAATTACACAGGGTGTGACAACCGGTCACAATAAACAGGAAGAAAAGTATCCAAAGAACACAAAAATACCCAGCGCTTTCCGTTGGGGCCCGTTGGTGCACATAAAACAGCTCTCTGAGCTGAGGGCAAGGCAGCAACCGCTACGATGCCCAGGCGATGAGATAAAAGTGTGTGTGTGTCAGTATAAATGCAATGTCAGGTTACTCACAACCCATCGCTCCCTCGACCGGGAGGCTGTGTGCAGTCCAGAGGATGGAAGGCATAGTGCTAGCCTAGCAGCTGGCAGGTGTCGGCTCCCCGTTAGCGTCCTCAGCCACAAGATGGCCACATGTTGCAATGATCAGAAAAGCCCTGGTGAAGATGGGGATCCTCCGGTGGGCCCAGCACCGGAGAGCAGATGAAGCGAGTCTTCTTTGGACAGCAGACAGGTCCCAGGAATGGAGCAGAGCGGCTCACCTAGTTTGCTCACAGTCCAGCGCAGCCCGATGACTTCTTGCTAGCCTCCACAACTCAAGTCGGCGAACACACTAGCACTGGATGCTAAATCCACTTAGCTAGCTAGCGGCTACACTGGCTCTAGGGCATAGACAAAATAATCGTAATACTAAAAAAACAACCACACAAGCAAGCATATGACCGCGGGCCAATCGCAACCCTCCTGAACTCAAATGTGGGCCTAGTACACGGGCTGTGTATAAAGTCTCTGCGAAACTGGTACTGAGATGGAGCAGCAGAAAATGGACCTCTCTCCTGGTCGTACTGGCTTGGACTCAGCCTCCTCTCTCTCCGTGAGGAGATAGAACGTTGACATCCTCGCGATTTCGCGGGCATAATAACTTTACACAATATCATTGGATGATAACAAAATTCAAATAAAAATACAAAGAGCAAATACATTTCATTGGTTTACATGTTTAGAAACTTATAAGAACATAGTAAATGCTTAAGACACAAAGCATGCTGATAAATGAAGTACCACAAAGTAAGTACAGTAAGCAGTATGCTAAACAGTACAATGTCATAACATATGCATTACAATAAACAGTATTATACCAGGCCTCTATTTACATCCTAGGGGCTTAGGTTTTAGAGGTCCTTACACTCTCCCTCCACCAAATAAACAGCATGCCCCCATGCTGAGTCACACAGGCAGTAAGAGAAGAAAGAAACCCAATTAAAAAAAAAAAAACAACTCACCCACCAAACCCACCAAATAAATAACATGTCCTGCCCATACCAGGTCACATACTTAATAAGGTGAATAAGGAAGAAAAGAAAAGAAAAGAAAGAAATTACCAAAACAACAAACATAGTCTAGCACTCAGAAACTAGCTATGTGTGCAATGGCAGGAGTGCATGGCATAAGCACAGGTGTGGGTGCGCATTTGTTGCAACAGGAGTGTGGGCTACACCACCAGGCATGAGGCTGCACTGGCGCTATGTGTGATGCGACTACATGGTTCGTACCCTGGACTCCTAACTCTCCATACACTAACCTATCAGTAGGTTTCCTCGTCCGTTGAGACCTTCGTACTGCAGGTAAGGACTCTGAAGAAACTACATCAGAGGCATTTGGAAGGGGAGCATCAGAACTATAGTGCTGGTTAACAGGTTCTTCAACCTCCACTATATTGTGTGAGCTGACACTAACCCTCTTACTAGGTGAATGCACTGGACTGGAACCTCTACCCGCAATGGAGACACAAGGCGCTGCGGAGTCTTAACTCCATCACAGGCTGCACATCCTGGATGTTTACACACAGAGGAGCGTTTTGCACTGCATCCTCAGCATAACAAACAAACTCAGACTCAGAATCGCCATCTGAGAAACTGAACCGTTCCTGAGTTACAGGAGTCAGAACTTCAGGTTCAACGACTCTACGCTTATCCTTAGCTCTTCTACGCCTGACAGCTCTAGGGCTGGCAGCAGGAGTGGTGTCAACCACAGGACCCAATCTTACCTCCTGTCCCAAAGGCAAGATGTGGTTACAGTGCATCACTTTGACTGGCCCATCATCCACAGGTTTTAGGTGGTACACAGGAAGATCAGCCAGCTGCCCATCCACCACATAAGGACAGGAGCTCCACCGGACTGCAAGCTTATGCTTCCCTTTCAAACCTAGATTCCGAATCAAAACCCGATCCCCAGGACTCAGACTATGATAACGGACTTTCTGGTCATAACGCTCCTTGTTGCTCTGGTTCATCCTATCCACGGAAGCTTGCACTAGCTGATAAGCAGTTTGCAACTCCTCTTTCATCTTTGCCACATATTTCATATGTGACGCAGACGATGTGTCATCAGACGAAACACCAAAACAAACGTCTATAGGGAGCCGAGCTTCCCGACCAAACATTAAGAAATAGGGTGAGTACCCAGTAGCCTCATTAGGTGTGCAATTATATGCATGCACCAGGTGTGCAATGTGCTGGCTTAATTTGACTTCTCATGAGACTCCAGAGTACCTAACATATCCAACAGGGTCCTGTTGAATCTCTCAGGTTGAGGATCACCCTGTGGGTGGTAAGGAGACGTCCTAGACTTCTTTACACCCAACATGGACAACATCTCAGTCACTAGCCGACTTTCAAAATATCTCCCCTGGTCAGAATGTACACGCGTAGGTAAGTCATAATGGATAAAATACCTCTCCCACAGAGTCTTTGCCACCGTGACAGCTGTCTGGTCCTTGGTGGGAAAAGCCTGGGCATAGCGTGTGAAGTGGTCAGTGACCACTAGCACATTGCAGACATTCCGAGAGTCAGGCTCAATCGAAAGAAAGTCGATGCAAACTAGATCCATGGGCCCAGAACTCTGGATGTGGGAGAGAGGAGCAGCTCTTTGCGGAATAGTCTTCCGCTTGATGCAGCGTTCACAGGACTTGCAATAACGTTCAACATCAAGTTTCATGCGAGGCCAATGAAACCTGTCCCGCACCAAACTGTATGACTTGTCAAACCCCAGGTGACCAATGTCATCATGTAACATCTTACAGACAAGACTGTGAAAACGCTTTGGCAGGAGCAGCTGCTTAACACGCTGGTCCCCCTTTTTAACTGTCCTATACAGCAGCCCTCCTTCAATAGAAAACTTGTCCCACTCCCTTTTCAAGAGCCTAAAATCTGGGTGCCTAGTCTGGATACTGCCAGCAGGTTTCTTCAGACTAATGGCATGCCACACCTCTCCTATGAAAGGATCTGTCTTCTGAGCCTCCTGAAGCTCAGGAGAACTGAGAGAGGGCATCTGATCAGTCACTACCACAGCAGCATTACAGAACACTTTCGGAATGGCTGACTCATGATTCCCAATCTGCTTGACAACACAGGGGAACAAGGAACAACCTGCTCACTGTAAGGACACCACCTGACAAATGGCTCGGACACCAGGCGCTGGAATTTCTTGCCACTCATCATCAGGGGACAGACTGAGGTGAGGGCGTCTCGACAGCGCGTCTGCATCAACGTTTCGCCGCCCCGGCCAATACTTCAAGCTGAAGCTGTAGGTGGACAAGGCTGACAACCCACGGTGACCAGTGGCATCCAGCTTAGCTGATTTAGTTATATAAGTCAGCGGATTATTGTCAGTCCTGACCTCCAAAGTGGCCCCATAAAGATAGTCATGCAGCCGGTCAACAATAGCCCACTTCAACGCTAAAAACTCCAGCTTATGAGCTAGATAATTCTTTTCCGAAGGGGAAAGACTACGGCTGATGAAAGCTACTGGGTGCAAACTGTCAACATGCTCCTGATACAGGACACCACCTAAACCGTCCAAGCTCGCATCTACATGCAACACATACGGCTTTTGGGGGTCTGCAAAGGCCAGCACTGGAGCCCGAGTAAGCCTCATCTTCAACTCCTGAAAAGCAGACTCACACAGGTCGCTCCATCTGGGGCCAAACGGCTCAGAGGGCCAAAAAGAAGGTTTAGAGTCCGGGGACTGGGATCTCACTGGTTTCTTCTTGACACACGACGGACAGCCTTGCAGCAACTCATTCAAGGGTTGACACAGTGTGGAAAACCCCTTCACAAAGCGACGGTAATAACCGCAAAAACCCAGAAATGACCGCAGCTCAGTCACCGCCTGAGATCGAGGCCAAGAAACAACAGCAACTATCTTGGAAGGGTCAGTGGCTATACCGTCCTGTGAAACTGTGTCCAACATAGTTCACCGATGTCCTGCAGAACTGACATTTATCCAGAGATAGTTTCAGACCCTCATCTCTCAACCTGTCCAGAACCTTAAGGAGCCGTTCCTCATGCTGCTCTAATGTGTGTCCGAACACAATCAAGTCATCTAGGTACACCAGAACTTCCAGGAAATTCATGCCCCCGACAGTCCGCTCCATGACTCTCTGAAATGTGGCGGGGGCACCACAGATTCCCTGAGGCATCCTCTCAAACTGATAGAACCCCAAAGGACAGATGAAGGCGGTTTTCTCCTTATCAGCCTCACTCATGGGAATCTGGTAGTAACCAGATCTTAAGTCCAAAACAGAGAACCACTTGCTGCCAGAGAGGCAATGGAGGGCGTCCTCAATTCTGGGAACCGTGTATTGGTCAGGGATGGTCCGCTGGTTAAGCGTTCTGTAGTCCACACACATCCTGACCTTTCCAGACTTCTTGCGCACAACTACAATAGGCGAGGCGTACAGACTCCTGGATTCTGAGATGATGCCATTCCCCTGAAGCTCTTGCAAATGCTTTCGCACATCCTCTAAATCCGCTGGAGCCAAGCGGTGAGACCTCTCTCGAAAAGGCCGTGAATCATTTAACCTAATATCATGCATGGTGCTTTTGGAACAGCCCACTTCCCACTCATGACAGGAAAACACCTCTTTTCGCTGCATCATCTTCTCACAGAGGCGCCGCTTGGCCTCCTCTGGCATAGGAGAAGTGCCAAAGTCAAATGAAGGAAGAGCTGAGCACACCGACATCCTCAGAGCGGCTAGTGGACGGAACCTGCGGCACTACTTCAACTGGAAAGAGGTAAGCGAGGGGACTTCCTCTCTTCACCACTAATTCCCTAGAGGAAACATTCCTTACAGTTACTGTAATATGCCGACTAAACACAACAGAGACAGGATGAACTTCAGGCCTCACTTGTAGCTCAGGGACAGATGATTCATCACTGGTAACAGCCTGGTCTACAAGCACAGAACACTCACTAAAGGTACCAGATAATTTAGGCACGCCGGAAAGCTGCAACACCTGGCTAGGCTGCAGGACAACAGGTTTAGGCTTTGTAAACCACACAGTGCCATGCTTGTCCACACAATCTTGCACGATACCAGTGTGTTGGAGGGACTCAAAAGCCTTTTTAATGACCGCGTGTATTCTCAGAGTGCTGAGAAACCAGTCTCCTGCCTGTTCCCTACAAGAAGCAAACAACTTTCTCACTACCTGAATGTTTGTGCCAACCAAAATAGCTATCCCCTGATTGGTCTGAGGGTCGGGATACAAAAGAGCTAGTGTGTCTACCACCTGAGGCACTCCAGTAACAGCCTCAGTAAACTCAAGCCTGAGAGACAAGTAGCCATCATATGGGTATTTGTGACAGCCAGGGGTGACTGGCTGACTTTAATTTGAGGTAAGCATTGGGTGGAATGGATTTTGTGTGATGGAGCTCGACGCCGTTCCATCACTGAGCTCCGCTTGAAGTTTCCCTGTGGCCGTGACCTTTTGACCAGCTTCTGATGCACCAGTCTGAGGTTCTCAGAACGCGTACACTCTCGCTTGGTGTGACCGTCCTCCCCACACTTATAGGCAAAGAAGATAAAGCAGCAGACGTGGGAAAGGTCGAGGGAACAACCCTCGGGGAAACAGCCGAAACAGTGGTCTCTAAGCTCTGGCCCACTGCAGTCTGCGGGGCTGGCATTGCAGGAGTCAGGGTAGCAGCACTCAAAACTCTACTTACTAAAGCTGTCAGTTCCTTGACTTCATTCCTTAAACTATCCACCTCAGATGGCAGCAGTCACAGGTGCACGAGGAATGGCGGCGGCAACAGACACAGGCAAACGAGGAACAGCAGCAGCAGCAACAGAAAGCTTAGTGTTTTCTCTCACACTTACCCAATGCTCCTCTTCTCGGATTTCTCGCATCAGTTGAGAGAAAGTAGGTGGATCTTGTGAAGTATGCATCATTCGCACACGTAAAGCCACCAAATGGTACGCTACACAGCATTTTTGTGCCCTTACCACCAAGTCAGTGGTAAGGGCACCCTTGAAGAGCTGCTCCATGCGTGCATGATTCAAGTCAGCAGGACCAATCCCTCCTCTCACAAGAACACGGTGGAGGAGTTTATCCAAGCGATAGAGGTAAGCAGACAGTCTCTCTCTCCATCTTCCTGGAATGTATGGTGAAACGATGCCATAAGATCTGCCCCACTCTCAGTGGACCCATATACAGTGTCAAGAACAGCTAAATACTCAGTAGCCGTGGAAGAGGGATTACTGACCTTCAAGAACCTCACGATGTCCGCAGCAGGCCTACGCAAGCTTTCAACAATGCGTTGCCTCTTTGCAGCGTCTGCACACTGCCATTCAGTGATCATCTGAGTAACCTGTTCCATCCAGGAATCATATTCCTCCTCACCAGGGGGAACAGGTTGCAAACCTGAAAACAACCTCAGCTTTCTATAACTAGGTGCATCAGATGGGGCCTGATTACAGCGGTCAACCAGCTTGCCTATGGCATTGACTAAATCCATGCTCACATCAGGTGTAGGAGGCTGGGTGCCCATGACAACAGCCTTAACATCACCCATTGACTTACCCTCCTGCTGTAACAATGCCAACAGCTTGGCCTAAAATGCATCCCCTTCAGGGACAGGGTTAGCAGATGGTAAGCTACTCAGAGCATGAACAGACCAGGGACCCGCTTCACCTACAATTCCCACCTCAGGGGGTAAAGAAACGGGCTCTAAAGCAGCAACAGTCCCCACTAAATGAACATGTGTCTACCACTCTTGTCGCTACGGCAACCACATATCCGACTGCGACCCAAAACTTTGACTGTATTAAGTACACGGCTCACAATATCATTTCCGACATTCAGTGGCACTTTGCTAAGCAAAATAGCAGGAGACACAACCACATTCTCCTCATGGCTCCACTCAATTGCCTGACTGAGCTCCATGCTAACTGTCTTAAATCACAACAACAAACAACAATAAACAGCAAACTACCTACTAAAGTTAGTAAAACAGGAATATCCCAGCGGTGCCTCCAAAATGTAACCCCTTTTTCACTAGCGGGCAATGCCAAGCACATTTAAACAAGACAAAAGCCTAATGCTACCAGTTACCAAAGTGTTACAATACAATCTAATGGCGCAACAGGATCCTGAATTCTCAGCGGTGGAATGGTGAGCTGGCTGAACTTCCTGTGTACTAGTAGGCTAGTGCCACTAATGACAATATTAGTGATAAATGATAATAGAAATAATTAACCAATATAATAATCAATTTAGTAGTGCGGTGCCTCCACTGTGAAAATACTACACTTACCTAAGGCTAGTGAATGGTGTATCTTCCCAGAATTAAACAAACATGTGAATCAGTTATAATAGTGGTGAATGCAGATCTTATAACCCTGCTGTGTACTGAATTACTGTACAAGCTTATTACCAGCACTCTAAAAGTAACCTAGGCTTTGCATAAGCGGAAATGAGCTGCCAATACACCCGAAATATAATTAATAATAATAGGATTTATTTGATAGTAATGAGAGAGAGAGAGAGAGAGAGAGAGTACCACACGAGTGTGGTATTGTTGCTTGAATAACCAAACCCAAAGAGCTACCTGAAACCTAGGTTCAAGCTAACTGTAGCTTTTAGCCTAAGTAGCGTTACAGACCAGTGTTATTAGCAGTAGCTGTGAATTGCACAGCTTAACACCCAATGAACAATAGCAATATGCTTAAATCGATAACAGATTATTGACATCGGTACATTAATTGAAATTACACAGGGTGTGACGACCGGTCACAATAAACAGGAAGAAAAGTATCCAAAGAACACAAAAATACCCAGCGCTTTCTGTTGGGGCCCGTTGGTTCACATAAAACAGCTCTCTGAGCTGAGGGCAAGGCAGCAACCGCTACGATGACCAGGCGACGTGATAAATGTGTGTGTGTCAGTATAAATGCAATGTCAGGGTACTCACAACCCATCGCTCCCTCGACCGGGAGGCTGTGTGCAGTTTAAAGGATGGAAGGCGTAGTGCTAGTCTAGCAGCTGGCAGGTGTCGGCTCCCCGTTAGCGTCCTCAGCCGCAAGACGGCCACACGTTGCAATGATCAGAAAAACCCTGGCGAAGATGGGGATCCTCCGGTGGGCCCAGCACTGGAGAGCAGATGAAGCGAGTCCTCTTTGGACAGCAGGTAGGTCCCAGGAATGGAGCAGAGTGGCTCACCTAGTTAGCTCACAGTCCAGCGCAGCCCGATGACTTCTTGCTAGCCTCCACAACTCAAGTCGGCTAACACACTAGCACTGGATGCTAAATCCACTTAGCTAGCTAGCGGCTGCAATGGCTCTAGGGCATAGACAAAATAATCGTAATACTAAAAAAACAACCACACAAGCAAGCATACGACCGCGGGCCAATTGCAACACTACTGAACTCAAATGCGGGCCTAGTACACGGGCTGTGTATAAAGTCTCTGCGAAACTGGTACTGAGATGGAGCAGCAGAAAATGGACCTCTCTCCTGGTCGTACTGGCTTGGACTCAGCCTCCTCTCTCTCCGTGAGGAGATAGAACGTTGACATCCTCGCGATTTCGCGGGCATAATAACTTTACACAATATCACTGGATGATAACAAAATTGAAATAAAAATACAAAGAGCAAATACATTTCATTGGTTTACATGTTTAGAAACTTATAAGAACATAGGAAACGCTTAAGACACAAAGCATTCTGGTAAATGAAGTACCACAAAGTATGTATAGTAAGCAGTATGCTAAACAGTACAATGTCATAACATATGCATTACAATAAACAGTATTATACTAGGCCTCTATTTGCATCCTAGGGGCCTAGGTTTTAGAGGTCCTTACATAAGGTAGTTCATAAGTGTACTTGGTACAAGAACACCTTAGGCTGAAGGTTGATGATAGACTTTGTGGTCGTATCATCAGATGTGCAGACGTATGTTTTGGACACTCAGGTGAAGAGAGGAGCAGAGCTGTCAACTGTTCACCACCTCGTGGTGAGTTGGATCAGATGGCGGGGAAGGCTGCCGGGCAAACCTGGCAAACCCAAACGTGTAGTGAGGGTGAACTGGGAACGTCTGGCGGAGGCCCCTGTCCGTGAGGTCTTCAACTCCCACCTCCGGAAGAAGTTCTCGAGTATCCTGAGGGAGGCTGGGGACATGGAGTCTGAGTGGGCCATGTTCAAAGCCTCTATTGTAGATGCGGCAGGCAGGGGCTGTGGTCAAAAGGTCATCGGTGCCTGTCGAGGCGGCAACCCAAGAACCTGCTGGTGGACACCAGTGGTGAGGGGAGCTGTCAGGCTGAAGAAGGAGGCCTTTCGGACTTGGTTGGCCCAGAGGTCTCCTGAAGCAGCAGACAGGTCCTGGGAGGCCAGAAGGGCTGCTGCTTCGGTGGTCACGGAAGCAAAAACTCGGGTGTGGGAGGAGTTCGATGAGGCTATGGAGGAGAACTTTTGATAGGCCTCAAGGAAGTTCTGGCAAGCCATCTGGCAACTAAGGAAGGGGAAGCAGGGCTTGACTCAGGCTGTGTTCAGCCAAGGAGGGGAACTGTTGACCCGGACTGGGGATGTTATCGAGCGGTGGAAAAAACACTTTGAGGAGCTCCTCAACCCAACTAACACGTCCTCAGTGGAAGAGGTAGAGTCTGAAGACTCAGGGGAAGCCCCACCCATATCCCTGGCAGAGGTCTCTGAGGTAGTTAAAAAGCTCCTTGGTGGCAAGGCGCCATGTGTGGATGAGATTCACCCTGAGATGCTGAAGGCTCTGGACACTGTTGGGCTGTCTTGGTTGACACGCCTCTTCACTGTCGCTTGGAGGTCAGGGACAGTACCTGTGGAGTGGCAGACTGGGGTGGTGGTTCCCATATTCAAAAAGGGGGACCGGAGGGTGTGCTCCAATTATCGGGGCATCACATTGCTCAGCCTCCCTGGGAAAGTCTACTCTAGGGTGCTCGAAAGGAGGCTCCGACCAATTGTCGAACCTCAGATCCAGGAGGAACAATGTGGATTCCGTCCTGGCCGTGGAACAACGGAACAACTCTTTACCCTTGCGGAAGTGCTGAGGGGGGCGTGGGCATTTGACCAGCCAGTCTACATGTGTTTTGTGGACTTGGAGAAGCCTTACGACTGTGTATCCCGGGGCACTCTGTGGGGGGTACTGCGGGAGTATGGGGTACCGGGGCAGTTGCTACAAGCCATCCGGTCCTTGTATAACCAAACTGAGAGCTGTGTATCCCTTGTCTCCGATTCTGTTTGTGATATTCATGGACAGGATCTCAAGGCGCAGCCAAGGTGAGGAGTGTGTCCGTTTTGGGAATCTCAGAATTGCATCTCTGCTCTTCGCAGATGATGTGGTTTTGTTGGCTTCACCAGAATGCGACCTCCAGCACGCACTGGGGTGGTTTGCAGCTGAGTGTGAAATGGCTGGGATGAGAGTCAGCACCTCTAAGTCTGAGGCCATGGTTCTCTACCGGAAAATGGTGGATTGCTCCCTCCAGGTTGGGGATGAGTTGTTGCCTCAAGTGAAGGAGTTCAAGTATCTCGGGGTCTTGTTCATGAGTGAGGGTAGGATGGAGCGGGAGATTGACAGGTGGATTGGTGTAGCATCAGCAGTAATGCGGATGTTGCACCGGACCGTTGTGGCAAAGAAGGAGCTGAGCCAGGAGGCAAAGCTCTCAATTTACCAGTCAATCTTCGTTCCAATCCTCACCTATGGTCATGAGCTTTGGGTAGTGACCGAAAGGGTGAGATCGCAGATACAAGCAGCTGAAATTAGTTTCCTCTGTAGGGAGTCTGGGCTCAGCCTTAGAGATAGGATGAGGAGCTCGGACATCCGGAGGGAGCTTGGTGTAGAGCCGCTGCTCCTTCGCATCAAAAGGAGCCAGTTGAGATGGTTCGGGCATCTGATTAGGATGCCTCCTGGGCGCCTTCCATTGGAGGTTTACCGGGCACGGCCAACTGGGAGGAGACCCCGGGGTAGACCCAGAATGCACTGGAGGGACTATATGTCCAATCTGGCCTGGGAACGCCTTGGGATCCCCCAGGAGGAGCTGGAGGGCGTTGCTGGGGAGAGGGACGTCTGGAGTGCCCTACTTAGCTTGCTGCCACCATGACCCGACCCGGAAAAGCGGCTGAAGATGAGATGAGAGATGAGATAATCTTTCCTTATCCTTGGGGCAAAAGTGGTAGTTTTTCACAGAAGAACGACTTCATTTCGCATTAAGCGTTGCTTAAAGAGCTACATGTATCCTCTGGTAGCTCATGCATTTGTTAAGATGAGAAGAATGAGAGGTGTAGTCATGTCTTGGAAAAATAAGTGTTTGCAAGATATGCAGCACTGAGATAATCTAATGAGGTAATTGTGACTGTATCCCTTCTGTGTGCTGTAAATCATCTGTTCAGGTTTTGCAGGGAATCCCACCCTGGGAAAAGCATTGGGAATCATACATGTGTATAGCACTATATGATCCTCTTAGTCATGGGCTCATGTCGGTTATAGAGAGCCATCAGTCCTTGTAGCAGCATTAAATAAATCGATGGTTTTCCTTTTTGGTACAGCATTCCACTTCTGATCCAAAAACTACGGTACTGCGCTGAAATCAAAAAGTCTCATGAGATTTAAAAAAAACAATCATAACTTGGACAATGTGTAAGGGTTGCAAACATATTGACATTAATTGTGATAGTGTGCAGGTCATGAAGAGCTGGGAAATAGCCTCTAAAGGTTTTGCAGTGAAGTCACTCATGGTCCTGTCTAACTTTCGCAACTACAACTTGTAGGTGGTTACAGACCAGGATTACGTGATCATTTCACGTGGTAATATTTTTGTTTACAAGAACATGCAGCTATAATTTCATGTCTGGTCATTAGCTACCTTGTGCTGAACGCTGACCATGATTTTCATTCCCAGTTAAGGAACAAATATCTTGAAATAGTAGGGATTTTTAAAATTAAAAAAACGTGTGGATATGAATTTAAACAAAGTGTGTATTGGGAAAAGTAGATTAGGCCATACAGTCCAAAGCAGGCAGTAATTATCATTATTTATGTAAACCGTGTGTTTCCTCAGGCAGAACTGAGCAGTCGTCAGACTGTGAGTGTGGAAATCGCCAAGGCTCTGGAGGACACAAGACGACAGAAGGAGGAGCTCCAGCTACAGGTCTGCAGGCATATGCAGATTCTACAGCGCTCACAATAATAATCATAATAATCTTAATCAGTATAACCTTAATGATCATATTTGTACAACACTTAAGAGTTACAAAGTGGCGTGAAATAAAAGCAACAATCAAGCTGTCAAAACAAGGCCAGTTGAAATTAATAAAGACGGACATTACAAGACCAAAAGCAAATTACCATTGAAACATACAAATTATAAAATTGTTTTTGCAAAACGTGTTTCCTTAGCCACATTGCTCTGGGGCCTGTCAGCGCTCTGCTGCGATGTAGAGTGTCTGTTGTTGAACTGTGAGTTTTGTACTATGCTCTTTCTTAGGTGGGCGAGTTGACAACATCCCTTCAGATGACACAGCAGAAACTGGCCAACACTACTGAGCAGTTAACCCAGAGGGAGGAAGATGTAAAAGCACTAAGCCATGGTACACTCGCTAATATATCATACTCACATATCTATATAGTATATCTATCTATCTATCTATCTATCTATCTATCTATCTATCTATCTATCTAAACTTAGCACAAATAGTAAGGAAATTTGTGTTTGGTAGATTATTTCTTTGTTGTAACAATGCTTCTTGCAAATAAATCTTATATCAGGCACCTGAATGTCAGCACCTGGGGTACCAGAAGCTCAAAACAAGAGTCAACAGCAACAGCAAAATAAGCTGTTTGGCATTGGCAGAGAAGATTTGGCAAATTTTTCATGGGCACAACCCACATACTCAGCTTTGCTACTCATCCCACAAATGCATGTTCCTTATAAATATGGCACCATTTTAAAGGGAAATAAACAGGCTTTCCAACGGTATAAGATTTATTGCCAAGAAGCATTGTTACAACAAAGAAATAATCTACCAAACACACATTTCCTTACTTTTTGTGCTAAGTATATATCTATCTCTCTATCTCACTATCTCTCTCTCTCTCTCTCTCTCTCTCTCTCTCTCTCTCTCTCTCTCTCTCTCTCTCTCTCTCTCTCTATATATATATATATATACACACACACAGATACAGGGGAAAAAAATGTAATACAACTTTAAAACTTTTTTTTTAAGATACAGAAAAAAAAGTATTAAAACTTTTTTTTCCCCTGTATCTGTATTGATATTCCACTCCTCATTAGTTGCACTTATAACAGCACCATTGACGGTTTCAGAAAAAAATGCTATATATTTGTTTATTTATTTATTTGGCAATATGTAGATTGTTACGTCATGCCAATAAAGCCATTTTAATTTGAATTCATATTTATATATATTTAAATATTTATTTATAAATATATGTGAAATATATATGATAAATTACATGAAAATATATCATACACATACAAATATATGATACACGTGTAGCCTTGGCCTACCCAAGCCGTTGCACTGTAGTAGTCAGTGAAGGTTCATATCTTATGTAGCCAAAAGTTTTGTTGCAGAAACATAGAAAATTGTTTCCTGAGAATAACAATTTACAAAGACCTTTAGAGGAGTTATTGTTTTAATTTATAATGCGCATCACTCACACCAGCAGACATTTTGGAAAGGACAGCCGTTAGTTATTTTCAGATGGTTATCTGATTATGAAACAAAAGTAATTCTCTTTCTTTCTTTCTTTCTTTTTCTTTTGCTTTTTTCATCCTGTTTTAATGTGGACTTCACAGAGCTCCAGTCTGCCCAGACGTCTCTGTCTCAGTTGGAGGAAGAGATAGAGAGGCAACGGGCCCAGCTGAAGGAGATGGAAACGGATAAAGACGGACAACTAGATAGCCTTAGGAAGGAAGTACTCAGCCAAACAGAACACCTGGACTCCTGCCAGTCACGGGTCAGGATACATGTACACGGACATACAAACATACACTTACATTACACCATTAGGAAAACAATGAGACATGTTCTCAGAAAATGAAGATATTTGAAAGAATTCTCACTAACCCCTAACTAGTGAGTAAATCCTTGATGTATAAAATGAGAATACTTATGTAGATTCAGGCTGCTATATTGGATATTGAATGCCCAATTTTATGTTATAAGTTTTGTTCCAGAATAGAAATATAGCTTATTTGTAAACTGTTGATATTAAGACTTTGACATAGCAAAAGTCTGCTCCACATAAGACGTTACACATTTGTGATGTGCATGAAAACATGGTTACAGACTTAGTGATGTTCTTTGACCAGGTATCTTACCTTGAGGTGGAGGTTGAGACCCTAACAGAGCAGCTGCAGACCTCAGACGTGTGTGAGCCGGAGCAGAATGGCACCGTGACTGTGGATGACTTGGACCACATTCAGAAGGTCAACAGAGACCTGGAACAGCAGCTTGCTGACAGGAACAAGGTCACAAAAGTCTTGCTGAAATAAAATTTAACTTTGCTTCGGTGCTTGTTTTGCTCTTTAAAAAAAAACACTCTGGTATTTGGTAGGGCAGGGTCTGTCTAAAACCAACTATCATTTTACATATATTCATCTGGTGGTGTTATGCAAAATAATCTTCATCAAAAGGTAGTAGTCTAGTTGATGGTGATATTCAGATGTTAACAGCATACGTCCCATTGAATCTGCACCAAAATCTTTTGGTCCTGTCAGTAAGCGAAGGTATCGCTTAAGTCAGACTTTTAAAAATGAAAAATATTGGAAACCTTAAAATTAACTATAATATAACTATGCTCTTTGGTCTCTGCACAAAAAATGCTGTGTAGTGTACCATTTGAGTAAATGTAATGATTGGTTGCCGATTGTTTTTCAGACCATCAAGCAGCTGCAACAGAGACTAGCAGAACTGAAGAGGACCCTACAGAAGGAACTGGTAAAAAAAACAGTATATCACTGTGACTTTTGTGCTTTTATTCTTAAAAGAATATGTCCAGATACTGAATACTGGCTGATAAAGTGTTGTGTTGATTGTGTGTTGCAGAAGCTAAAGCCGGACCCAGAAGCTGAGGGAAAAGACAAGTTGTCAGAATACCGGGGAGATAAACAGGAGAGGCTATATTCTGAACCGGCCACGTCTGCAGCCCCAGTCCTAACCCCAAGCCCCCAAAACCCTCCAAACTCTAACACCACTGTCACCAACACCTCAGACCTCAACGATTCACGAGAGATCAACTTTGAGTATCTCAAACATGTTGTTCTCAAGTTCATGTCATCCAGAGAGGCTGAGGTAAAAGAAACCTGTTAATAGATCTGCTTCCAATGGTATTTGCAAATCACTAGTGTTGCACCAGTTTGGCACTTTTGTAGGTGAAAACAAATGATAAAGGTTCAGTTGGTATGAGGTGACCATGATAATGTCTAAGTCTGGCTCATGTAAATGTCATATTTGTTGTAAAAATCTAAATGTAATATTCCTCTTCTTAGGCGTTTCAACTGATAAGAGCAGTCTCTGTGTTGTTGAACTTTTCACGTGAGGAAGAGGACATGCTGAAGCAAACTCTGGAATATAAGGTGGGTGAGATGTCATCACTAAGCACTGTAATCAGCAGTCGCTTGCATTCAAATAAACTTTCATTGAGTGTGAGATAAATGTCTTTGAATGTTCAAAAGAAAAATCAACCTGAATGTGGTGTTTGAATAGTCATGTAACTTGATCCATAATCAGTTTATAACCGTTCTCTATCAGATGTCCTGGTTCGGATCTAAGCCGTCTCCAAAGGGCATCATTCGGCCTTCAATCTCAGCAGCACCGGCTCACTGGAGCTGATTGGGAACATAAAGAGCCAACGTATTGGAGAGGAAGAACAGGATGGCACATGTACTCGACCTTCAGTAAAATACATCCTCCTTCCCTGGCTCCCATTACAGTGGCAGCCAGTGCCCTGAGGAAAACTCTACAGAAGCTTTAAAACGGTCTCAAACTCAATTTCCTTTGTAGCTCTTTTTGGGGGGGAAATGGGAAAAATATTTTTTTTTCTTTTCTTTTCTTTTTTTTTGTGGGAGGGGGGGGCTCCTAGAAAGACTCCCTTGTTGATTTTGAAATATGTTCAAAAGGCAAAGATGAAGGCAGACTTTTTAAGCCTTAAATTGTAACCATATATAGATGGAGTGAAATCTCCGATGGAGTGAAACTGTGTGTTAGATATGGAGTAAGAAGGTGCGGGTTTTTTTCTCTCCCGAATTTAAAAGTTTATGTACTCATTGAAGGTGGTACTTGTTGCCAATGACTTGCTATAGTCAGTGATTGGAAGAGGGATCATAACTTAATGTGGAAGATAACATTCATGTTTTCTACACTTTAAGGCCTCTCTAGATAGACAGTGCACATGTTGATTTTGGAAGAATAATGTTTTTGACATCTGTTTATTTACTATTAACCTCATAGGGCTTCTCTATGAAACTGGGTCATTTTAATGACAACCTTTAAACTTTTATGGTTCCGTGTCAGAGTTCGAACCATACTCTGACTGCCTTGGTATCAGCAAAACAAAGTTTATTTTGAAGACAAGTTAGATAATCATCACAATGTTATGTCTGTTATGTAAAATAGTTGAATATGTAAGCAAAGATGATTGGAGGACATGCTCAACCTTTACCTGCCTTGTGTTGATGTAAATGAAAGTACATTCCTCACATCTATTTATATACGAGAAAACTGTACATAAGCAATGAGAACTTTTTAAAGTCAGTAGGTGAAAATGGTTTGATGTGGCCAGTTGCAGTATTTATCATCATTACCTTCCCATTATAGTTTCTGCCTTCAGTTTGTAGCTTGATGCCACTGCTCATTACTATCTTGTAACTTCTGTGTAAGCACATTCATGATGTTAAGAGCTCTTCATCCATTGGTGAAAAGCCCAGAAAATATTTCTATTGTTAGACCGCATCGTTTGATTCCTAAAGCAGTCTGTCTTAAAAAGGTTTTATTTATGTAAGCTTCTTGGGCTTTAAATTCTAGGGTACTTATGATTTTATTTATTCTAGTAATATGTAGAAGATGTGAAGCAGAAACATGTCTGACATTACTGTTTTCTGAGGTAGCATTTCAATCTTGCAGGAGGAAAATTCTAATTATTCAGCTTAAGTATGGCAAGACAGACATAAAGAGGATTTAGCACATAATTTAATGGGACACTGTAAACATTTTGTTACTAATGACGGGTAAGAAAGGGCAGCATTTAAGTTTAGTACTTGGAAGACGGGGCTATTGATTTCATCTACTGTCGTGATAATCCAAGCAACAATGCACTTTTTAGTTCCGTTTGATTCTGTTGTTAAACCCTGCAACAATACTGCACAATCACTACATGTTTCTTTTCTATTTCTTTGATTTAAAATGGCTGCCACTACTGATTGGACTGTTCTTATTTACCGATAATAAATCGAGGATTTAAATTGTGATTTATTGTGTATTACAACAGTCGTCCAGTGGGTAGTGCTGTGTGTACTTGCCAAGAGTGAGTTTACAACCCACGAAGAAAAACACCGGAAGCTTAATTTTGTGAGCACGCGGTGTGTCTGGCCTTTCCAGCAGGCCAACGTCAAGGAACATGGTGAGAATTTCGTTGGTTGTCCCAATATCGTTAAAAATAACCCTTTTTGTAACTTCCGAACTTTCACAATGCTCAATATCTATATACATACGCTTATGTTGGCGTTTATGTATTTGTGGCTAAGCAAAATGTCATCATTTTAACAAAAAAATCGTTTTTGACGCGCTCAAACTCGTTTCTTAGTCATGGTGCTAATGCTACTTGCTGGCTAGCTAGCTGTTTCAGACAGGTTAGTTAATATCGCATCATAAACTAGTTTTTGACACTGTAACATGAGGAAAATTGTGTTTTATTGAGCATATGTGTTAAGTATTCTAACAGCGTTTCGGTATTTGTTGTTGGAAAGCTTAATGGTTGGTAGAATAGCGTTCTTGTTAATTTTACATTTCGGTAAAGCGTGAATCCGGCTGTAAGCGGGATATTCATATGCTTATGTATTTCAGATCGACAAAGTTCTAGCGATGGCATGTAATTTTTGCTTTATTCTTCTGTATTCTTATTCTTTATTCGCAGGCTAAAATTAAGGCTAGAGATCTTAGGGGCAAGAAGAAAGAGGAGCTGCTCAAGCAACTAGACGACTTGAAAAATGAGTTGTCCCAGCTGCGTGTGGCCAAAGTAACCGGTGGCGCTGCCTCAAAACTATCCAAAATGTAAGTTTATTTATTTGGTGTTATCTCGGAGTCAGTCTGGCATATTCTCACATTCTCTGGTGGATGGACCATTATGTGGTTTGACGTCTTTCACAGTGCAAGCGAAGCACATCAACATCCTGAAGTGTTTCGTCCTTTGTCAACCCCCCTTAAACAAATTAAGTGGCTGTAATGGATTTGGCACTAACTCAAATTGCTTCTTGTCTTTGTGGATTTTACCACCCAACCATTCAAAGTTTAGTTGAAATACCCACTGTTCCCCTCGTACTCTTTTACACTGAGAGTCATGGGGTAATTTTGGGCCTGTCTCTGGTTTATATCTGTTAAATTGGATTCACTGACTTTGATTCAGCCACCCAGGCTATTTTGAAATGACTCAATAGTGTCCATTTACCTGCTTGAGAGATTGCACTTGGTCTTCACTTCTGTTGTGCCATTATAATAGAATCACTAATTTGTATAAAATTTTTGTAAAGGTGATTCGGAAGTCTGAAGCCTAATTAAGGGCCCATGTTTCCCCTGCTATGTGCCGTTAATGTTCATGGGGGTGCATTCCAGCCAAACACTTACAATATAGGGTCCTGAGTGGTTGGTTTTAGTGAAGCTTCACCTTTGAAAAGAATGCATCTGTTTTGTTTATTGCGCTTTGGAGTGTGTGCCTGCGTCAGAGGAGAGGGCATGTTTGCTTATGTTCACTGTAGATGTACAGTGAACATAAGCTGATCGAAGCATCCTTTGGAAATGAATGTACTTGTATTCACTGCCAAGCATCCAAACAATACACATTTCTGAGGCATTGATTTTGGTTCTCAAATGATGTCTTTGACTGGTCGGAGAGGTCAACCAAACGTCTTAATGTTGTTTTGTTTTTGTTTTTTTCCTTTAACAACAATCAGTGTGAAATACCAAAATACAAAAGTTAGTAGGTAGCAGGGATGATGGAGTATATATAATATTAAAAAAGCCTGCGTAGATTGAAGAAGCCATGCCTACCCTTAACAAATCCCATTGGATCTGAAGAAATCATGGAGGGCAAACATTGTTCTAGTCTTAAGAGCAAGAGTTTTAGATATTTTGAAATCCACATTTAAAAGGGATGTTGAGCAGTACGAGGAACGCTAATTGGTCTTTATTTGGGTTCAAAAGAATTGAGTGTTGCTTGTCCAAGTGTAGGGGGAAGACATTTCGAATTAAAGGACTCGGAACATTTCACGTAAAAGCGGACATAAACGTTCCCTAAACGCCTTGGAAAATTCGATTAGAAAAGTCGTCTGGGCCTGGAGATTTTCTACTGCATGGATTTGATGGCCGTTTTACTTTCTAATAAGGTAATTTGCTCTCCTAGTTGATCGTTAAAATGTGGGTCTAAAGTTGACACTGGCAATTTATCAGAAAAATTTGTCCAATTCAGGTTTGTTTCACGAGTCAGATTTATAAATATTAGAATAGAAATATTAAACTCATTTATCTTGTGGAGATCCTCGGTAATATGTCCAAATTGGGTTTTGATTTTAGGGATTAGATGGGTAGATTCTGATTTACGTGGCTGGTGGGGTAAAATCGTGGAAGCTTTTTCTCCATGCTCATACCATGATTGTCTAGACCTAAGCAGCATCTGTTCAGGTTTTGCTGAAAGTAAAGTGAATTCAGTTTGTAAATTGTCTAGAGATCTGGAGAAGGAGCGGCTGAGTGTTGTGTATTTTCACACAAGCAAGGGCTGAATAATAGATTAGAACACAGATTACCTCTGATCACAGATGGTAATCTGGAAAATGCAGTCACATTCAAGGCATGTTTAAGAATTATGTGGCAGAAATTGATCCGTTGTTTCCTCTGATTATTATCCAACAGTGGTGGTTGTAATATTTTGTTTGTTGTAATCATGATTGTATTTGTATAAAGTCTAGGCAAGGCTTGTTAATGCACAAACAAGCAGATGTTCCACCCAACCTCCTGACTCAAATCTCCATCTTCTAATTAAAAGTACACATCCCTAGTCTATCGTGTTAGTCACAAATGATAAGGAGTATTGCTCCCTGACTACTTTATAAAAACACAGCAAAAATTAATTTTTGGACTAAAACCATTAGATGAAGGATCTGTAGACTAAAAAAAAACGAGAAAAAAATGCCTTTAACTACTTGGTTCCTTGCCCTTTTGTTGAAAGTTTGTCAATCAGGCAAATCAGTTGTATAATGTGTGGTTTTAATGAATCTGCAAATGTTATAAACATTTTAAAAAGATGGTTCTGTGGTTATACTGCTTTAAAGCACGGTTGTTAATGGAGAAAAGGACACGGGACCTAAAGGAGCACGTTTGACTTGAATGAACAAATACAGGTTTAAGATGGTAGATTTAACTTGGCTACTGTTTTATGCTTTCTTCTCCAGCTGTGTGGTCCGCAAATCCATCGCCCGAGTTCTGACAGTAATCAACCAGACACAGAAAGAGAACCTTCGGAAGTTCTACAAGGTAAGGACCCCCCCCCCAGCCTAGTGTTTCTCAAAACAAAAGTTCTCCCATTCGTGGCCTATGGGCATGTGGCTATGTCCAGAATAAGTTCTTGCCCTTAGCCGTCTTTGCATGGCATCCGTGGTCCAAGATGAAACTTGTTGAGCTGATGTTTTGCTGATGCATTTACAACTGCTTACCAAAAGACTGAGACTCGTGATGACCTTACTGCACTCGTCATAGTTGATTGGGCATCTTGACATTCCAGAGGCGTGCCACTCCAGACTATTGATGATCAGAATCTTTTCTTATTCTAACTTGTTAGTTTGCGAAAGTGTTTATTGGGTGTGAACACTAAAAGCATCTAGATGTTTCACAGAAAGTTAAATCAGTTCTTCTGGACACGTTTATTTGGAGAAACGTTTCATCACTAAGTGACTTCTTCAGTCTCAACGGACTGCAGGTATCCCCACCCTTATAAACAATACAGTTGTGTAACGACCAAACCAATGATTGGTGTCATATACAAATTGCCATGACCATTAATGAGTGACTAGAATTATTAAAAGTTTCTCCCAATAAACGTGTCCAGATGAACTGATTCAACTTTATGATTTCCTTGCATGCATCAAGACATGAAGATGCTTCTTCTACTTTTCATCAACTGTGAATTTCTAAAATAACATTCATATTTGATCCCATTTTTCATTTAATCTAAAAATGTAACTTTAAACAGTCTGAAAGGACGTGATGTTTTTCTGGCTTTCACCCAGGTCATTCTCAGTCTTAAAGTAATGAGGTGTTTAATGCTGCATTTATTGGATTAAATTTTTCATTCAGGGTAAGAAGTACAAGCCCCTTGATCTGAGACCCAAGAAGACCAGAGCTATTCGCCGTAGGCTGAACAAGCATGAGGAGAGTCTCAGGACCAAGAAGCAGCAGAGGAAGGATCTCCTCTACTCCATGCGCAAATTTGCAGTCAAAGCTTAAAAGCTTTTTCTATTGATAAAATTAAAGTCGAATTAAAGAAACTGTCTTGTGTTTTTTTGTTTTTTTTTTTGCACCAGTGGTTGCCAGCGATTTGCTGTTGAGGGATTTGTGTATACAGGTTTTCATTAAAACCAAACATGACAATATTAATGACATGGACATTTTAATGATGAGTTAATTTTTGAGCTATGTTTCAAGAAAATGGGTCCATGTTGTGATTGGCGTTAACGAAAACATGCAAACACTGGTTACACCAGAGCATGTCGCTATCACTTGTCTTCGGAGGAAATTGCTCCTAACTGCCCTTTCTGAGTGATGCAGCTTTGGTGCTTTTACATTTACTTTTCTAGCAAAGACCTGCACTGATCAGCCCAAACATTTAAAGCTCCTGCCTAGTATAGTGTAGGTCCCCCTCATACCGCTAAAATGGTGCTGACCTGTGAAGGCAAGGACTCCACACAAGACCTCTGAAGGTGTCCTCTGGTATCTGGCACCAAGACGTTAGCAGCAGATCCTTTTAAGTCCTGTAAATTGTTAGGTAGGGCCTCCATGGATTGGACTTGTTTTTCTAGCACATCCCACAGATGCTCGATCGGATTGAGAGCTGGTGAATTTGGAGGCTAAGGCAACACCTTGAGCTCTGGCCTGTTCCTCAAACCATTCCTGAACAATTTTTGCAGTGTGACAGGGTGCATCATTCTGCTGAAAGAGGCCACTGCCATCAGAGAATGCCATTGCCATGAAGTGTTCTTGGTCTGCAACAATGTTTAGGTTGGAACGTGTCAAAGAAACATCCACATTGTCAGGACCCAAGGTTTCCCAGCAGAACATTGCCCAGAGCGTCACACCGCCTCCGCCTGCTTGCCTTCTTGCCATCGTCCATCCTGGTACCGTCTCCTCCCCAGGTAAATGACGCACGCACATACCCAGCCATGCACACGATGTAAAAGAAAACGTGATTCATCAGACCAGGCCGCTCCCTTCTATTGCCCCATAGTCATGTCTGACGCTCACGTGTCCATTGTAGCCTCTTCCAGCAGTGGACGGGTCAACATGGGCACTGACACGTCTGTGGCTACGCAGCCCTATACGCAGCAAGCTGCGATGCACTTTGTTCTGACACCTGTATGTCATAGCCAGCGTTCACCTTTTCAGCAATTTGAGCTACAGTAGCTCTTCTGTGGGATTGGACCAGACGGGCTAGCCTTTGCTCCCCACGTGCATCAATGAGCCTTGGGCACTCATGACCCCATCACTGGTTGACCTGTTGTCCTTCATTGGACCGCTCTTGGTAGGTACTGACCACTGCATACCAGGAACACCCCACAAGACCTGTTGTTTTGAAGCTGCTCTGACCCAGTCGTCTAGCCATCACAATGTGGCCCTTGTCAAAGTTGCTCAGATCTTTACGCTGGCCCATTTTTCCTGCTTCCAACACAACTTCAAGAGCTGACCGCTCACTTGCTGCCTAATATATCCCATCCCTTGACAGGTGCCACTGTAATGAGGTAATCAATGTTCCGTTACCTGTCAGTGGTTTTAATTTTTTGGCTGATCAGTGTACCATTACTTAAGAGAGCTTCCTAACCCACCAGCAGTTCTCAGTAGATGGCCAAAGACAAAGATGTGTGTGCATACTCCATGGCAGGAGGCCTGTAATGGGATTACCTGACGATAAAATCTGTTGATCCGAATAAAAAACTTAAACCGACTTATCGGGGATGCAAACACCAATTTTGTAGATCTATATGCCATCCCTGCAGAAATTAGTCGTAACTTTAACTTCTTGACATCTGGAAAAGCTGCAATAATTATGTAGGTCCTTCACAAATATAGACTAGAATAACAAACTTTGATTGCCCTAGAAATTAGCTTCCTTCAAGTTGATGGATATTCAGGAGTTGAGTGCAAGTGAGGATGAGGATGCATTTGTGATTCATAAGTGATACCACAGCATAAACACCCTAATTTACTAGGTTGTCTAAGCAGGACTTGAGGGTGCCCAGTGAGAACTTTGAGCACAAGCACACATAACCTGTGGATTGCTCATACCTGGTGACAATGGTTATCCTCAAAAGCCTGTGAAATACATGTCATGCTATGCAAGGTGTCCTGCAGACAAAACTGCTGTACATAACAGTAATTTCACTATGTGGCTCAATTTGTTGTACAATAGTGATGTCACAGTTCATCCTGAGTCCTACTCCCGTGTAGGATGCCTCATGACGGCCTTGTCCTACTGTGAGGTAGGAATGTTTTTAATCCTAGCTATACTTATTGTGGGATTCTAAGGAGTTATTCTGAGGTGTTTGCCAAGTATGGGGACTGTTCTCCATTGCTGTCTGCACCCGCACATCTTGTTCTGATTGGTTGCCTCAATGTACAATATGGAAGCCAGAATGGTTTTGAACTGCATTTAGTCGAACTAAATGCATGAATGAATGAAATGAAAGAATGGTTTCTGTAGTTGAAATTAATGACACCAGATGTAGCATAACACATGTTGTGTTCTCTGGGTGGAGTCAGGTTTCTGCATGACTTGCAGGTTGCACTTTGGAAAAAGTATCAGCGAACCAAATCTTGCAAAATATTTCAGGTTTGGAAAATCTGCAGAATATGCAGAGTGAATATTTTAACTATTGTGATTTGCCAAAATGCATTTAGCGTAGAGGCATTACATGTGTTTGAGGGAATTATTCATTTGAGCTGGTGTAACGGGTTATAAAATTATAGTACATTTTCACAGCTGTATTTCCCAGATTAAAGCTTGTACTGGGACTTTCATATTGTACCCAGAACTGTTTGAAAATATTTCCCACTCGTACTTGTCAAATGAACATCCTCAGTGGCATTGAAAAGGTTCAGATCAGTTTATGTCTGATACATGTACACCACAAAATGTAGCAAACTCACAGTGTCTAAATTCAGAATGAACTGGCGCATGAGTTATCGAGTCCCTCCGCAAGAGGGCGATACATTCAGGTCAATATTTCTACATTGTTTCTTGTCCTGAGGCCGAACGAAGCAATGCAAAGGTTGAATGTTGGCAAAGAAAAGCATATTGAACAACGTTAAATGTAAAATGTATCCCTAATCTTTTGTAGTGAACGATTCTAGAGAGCAAGGCGCTCGGTAGTGGAGACAGAATGGCCTAATGTGACAGAAAATAGGGTTACATTGTCCAAAATACCTTAGTTGGAAATGTTTAATCCCCATGTATCATACTCAAGTTGTGCATTCTATAGTTTAGTAGTTTCAAAAGTGTAATACTTAGCGACATTGCAAAGTTTCTGATATTTCTGTTGTGTCAGAGAAGCTGAACCATTAAAGATGAGGACACCACTTGCCATCATAAAGACATCTTTTTTTATTCTGATTTTTCCCCTTTTCTCCCAATTTAGTGGCCAATCGATCCCCCTATTTTAATTCAAAGACCCACCCTCGTACATGCGTTCGCCAACTGCGTCTCTCCAGCCGGCAGTCTGGAAGGAGACGCCTCGCCACTTTCGTGACAAGGCGAATCCAGGCCGAACCACTGCTTTTTTTTCACACGCATCGAGACGCATTCATGTGACGAACACAAGCCGACTCCGCCCCCCTCCCGAAGACAGCGTTGCCAAGCACCAGGATTGGTAGGATTGGACAAGCACCGTTCTGGTGCTTGTCCAATCCTACCTTAGCAACGATTTCTATGTGAGGGAGGTCCGTCAAGCTTTCAAACACAGCAAAATGCTGAAACGGTGTGCTTATGGGATCTGCAAATCAGATACTAGATATCTGAAAAGTTTGGAGGGGTGTAATTTTCTTTCCCTCCCCGAAACCCAGAACGCAAGAAGCGCAATGTCGGCAATGGATTTCGCAGTATAGCAGACCCCATGGCCAGCTTAATCCATCCAAAATCAACAAAAATACCTGTCTGCTCCAAGCTAAGCTTGCTACTAGCTATTATTGAAAGCTAATACAGCTAACGTATTTGTTTCGTGTTCTCATGAATGACGCAGGGTTAGTACTCACAACCTGGTTTATTAACCAACACAACGAGGATGCAATAAGACGACATTGTAGTGGTTATGGGGCTACATAATTCCCCTTATTGAGCTAGTAGGAACGTTAGTTTACAGCTGCTGTTTCATCGGTTCGGGTTTACAGTGACACACTTCCGCTGCGCGGGTTTTGTTGTTGTTGTAATGGTGGAAGGAATAAATGGTGCACGTTGTGTAGCCAAAAGAGAAAGTTGTCACGACTCCTGCTTGAGCTCCTCTACAACATACGGGTAGCTGGCATCCAGCACTATCGCCTTGCGGGCCCTCACCCGGTAACCTGTATAACTGAGTGTTCCTCAGTACAGTGTCTGCAGTGGCTCAATAAACATCAATGACACAGTCACTGATCTACATCCCCCTTTCTTAGCTCATGCTCATACCATAACAAAACCATGTTGTCAATTATCAATACTTGCTGAATAACATATATTGAACAAACCTTCAAATAACATACATTAAATAGCTGTTCAATAATCACAGAGTGAGAATTATCAAATGCAAAGAAAACAATTTGCCCTTAATGAATAACATGAAAATAGTTGTCTTAGCAAAGCATATAGTTATACTTTAACACAAAATGAGGTCTTTTATATGTGAAGATACCTGAAACGAAACCCAAAGACCTCAATGTCAGCTCTTAGCAAATCAGAGAATTAACTTAAATGACATAACCTTCAAAATGTTGAGCTGACAAATTGACTCAATCTTTATACTTAGGATTTGGCTTGCTGACACGACCATAGCGTGTTGTGTACAGACTTCCAGTTGTCTTAGCAGGTAGCACAGCTGTAGGTGTTTTCGTATGTGACTGTTCAGTGTCCAGCGTGTTGTGTGACACTTTTGTTGGAATGTGCTGGTTAAGCTCATGTCCACTGTCCTGACATTCACTGTTGTCTGGGTAGTGCTGTGCTGGAGCAGGCTCGACAACCGGCAGAATGTGGCGCCTATTTCTCCTGTACAGCTTTCCTTCTGAGTGAATGAGATAGGATCTGGGCTCCTTGCAGATCTCCTTTACCATGCCTGTTCGATTGTAGCCTTGAGGGGTCTGCATTCTGATAACTTGTCCTTCCATCAATGGTTGAAGAGGTCGGCTTGTTCTGTCATAGTAGAACTTCTGTCAGTCTTTTGTTAAGAAGCTGAGCCTTTACCTCCAGTGGCTTGTACACCTCTGGTTCAAGCAGCTTTCTTGAGACTGGCAAAGTGGTGCGTGTTTGCCTTGACATCAGTCTTTGTGCAGGGGATCCAAGTTTTGTGTCACGTGGTACATTTCTGAGATTTAACAGCTTGAGAAAGACATCACTTCCATCTCTATGAGACTTTTCCATGAGCTGTTTTGCACTGTGAACAGCCCTCTCAGCTAAACCATTAGATTGAGGATACTCTGGGCTGCTCGTGACATGAGTGAAGTCCCAATGTGTAGCAAAGTCCTTAAAGCGCTGACTTGTAAACTGTCTACCATTGTCAGTTATGAGTGTGTGTGGTGCCCCATGAACTGAGAAATGTCTTTTGAGTTTGGTGATGACTGTTGCCGATGTAGCATCACGGAGCAGATCAATCTCATACCAGCCTGAATATGAGTCTACCAAAACTAGGTACAGCTGATTACGCCACTCAAAGATGTCTGTTGCTACAGTGGACCAGGGAAGATCTGGCACCGGGTGTAGCTGGAGTGGTCCTTTCTGCTGATGTGGTTTTGTGCTGTTACACACTGAGCATGACCGTATTTCTTTGTCGATGTCATCTGTCATTGTAAGCCAGAAAACAATCCCCCTTGCTCTCTGTTTAGTTGCTTCTGCATCAGAATGTCCTCTGTGTACAATGCTAGTGTAGTCTTTTTGTAAAGACTTTGGAATGACAGCCTTTTGACCTTTCATGATAACACTATTTTCAATAGTCAGTTCATCTCTGAAAGGATAATACGAACGAATAACATGAGGAAGGCTGGATGTTCTGCTAGGCCATCCATCTCTGATGATGGAGCTGAGAGTCTGCAGAGTTGTGTCAGTTGCTGTGTGTTCTTTCAACTCCAACAGCCAGGAAGAAGAGATGTAGTTGACCGTCATCACATCAAAGCTGTCCTCCTCTTCAGCTTCCTGAGCAGTTGAGCTTTTGGGAGCTCGAGACAGTGTGTCTGCCACATACATAAGTTTGCCGCTTTTGTATACCAGTGTGAGGTCATACTTTTGCAGTCTGAGCATCATTCTTTGCAGTCTTGCTGGAGCTGCATGTATAGGCTTCTTTAGTATGGTGACTAGGGGTTGATGGTCTGTTTCTATGGTCCCTGACTTGCCATAGATATAGTCACTGAATTTTGAGCATGCAAAAACTACTGCTAGCAGATCCTTCTCAATCTGTGCGTATCTAGTTTCAGTGTCGTTAATGTGCGTGAAGCATAGGCTACAGGTTTTCCTCCCTGCAGACATGCAGCACCAAGTCCATACTGTGAAGCATCGCATGTGAGCATCACTGGTTTACTGACATCGTAGTATGACGGAACTGGTGGACTAGACACGTGTTTTTAGCTGTTCAAAAGCATTTTGCTGCTGCTCATGCCATGTCCATGCTGTGTCCTTGTGTGTTAGTTGTCGTAGTGGAGCCGTAAGCTCACTAAAGTTGGGAATGAACTTTCCAAGGTAGTTAACCATCCCGAGAAATCTTTGTAAAGCTGGAACATCTGTTGGTGTTGGCATTTCACTGATCGCTTTTGTTTTGGAGGGGTCTGCCTTGAGGCCTTCACTGGAGAAAACATGACCAACATAGCTGACCTGGTTCAGCCGGAACTTGCACTTGAGAGGATTGAGTCTCAAGTTCACCTCTCTGGCACAGTTAAGCACTTTTCTCAAGTTAGCATCATATTCTTCCACAGTCTTACCACCAATGAGTATGTCATCCACTATAATTGCACAGGGATATCCAGCAAAAATCTGTTCCATGGAGCGCTGGAAGACCTCACTGGCGGAGTTGAGTCCGAAGGGCATTCGCAGAAATCTGTAACGACCAAAACTGGTGCTGAAAGTGGTTAACATTGAGGATTTGTGATCAAGAGGAATCTGTCAAAATTAATTTTTTGCATCTAGAACTGAAAATACAGTTGCATTTGACATGTGTGCAGCCACTTCCTATACAGTGCGCATGGGGTGATGTGGTCTTTTTAGAGCAGAGTTAAGGTCTCTTGGATTTATGCATATTCTGATTTCTTGCTTGTCCTTTTTGTGTGTAGCAACCATTGATGACACCCAGTCAGTTGGCACAGATACTGGGGTGATGACACCTGATTCCTGCATTCTGTTCAATTCAGCTTTGACTCTGTCTTTCATAGCCATAGGAATGTGATGTGCAGGACGAACAGCAGGTCTCACCTCTGGATCAAGTGTCATGGAGTAAGTCACAGGTAGTTTCCCAAGCTCATCTGAAAAGAGGTCGCTATATTCAGTGTAAGTTTGCTGCGACAGATCATCATCAGTAGGACCTAACTGATGAACATCTTTGCTGAATGAGACAAGTCCCATCTCTCTACATGCACGTAGACCAAGCAGTGGAAAAACATCCTCATGAACAATGAAGAACGGCAATGTGTGCGTTTGTCCCTCTAGGTGACACTGCAGCCGAACAAGACCAACAGTTTTAATTTTGCTGCCCCCATATGCAACAAGGTTTGTGGGTTTCATATTTACTTCAAATTGATCATTTCTCTCTATCTGTTCAAATGTCCGAATTGACAGGACATTGCACTTAGCACCGGTATCGACTTTCGGCTCAACTGGACTTCCATTTACATGTACAGTAACAAAAGCTTCATCTTTTTCAATTACCTGTACATCAGGTGAATCAACATTTTTTTGCAGTGTTAGGCCATCAGCATAGAATGTATCATCAGCGGTATTATCAGCTTGGTCAGGTTCAATCTGATGAACAGCTCTCCTGAATTTTAGCTTGTTGTGGCCCTGTTGTCCAGATCTACAACATCTTTTAAAGTGATTCAATTTTTTACAGGCGTTGCACTGTTGACCAAAAGCTGGGCATTTGTCTCTCCTGGCCGCACGACTGCCTCCACAGTTGTTGCAGTTAGCAATGCTCTGTTTGACATATTTTTCTGATTGATTGTCCATTTTGTCTCTATCATGCTTTTTTATTCTCATGAATTTAGGTTGGACTGCATCAACATTTGTAGCATAATGCTGTTGTGAGGCTAGTGTCTTGTTGTGCTCTTCCGTCATCTCATGTATTTGACAGATAGAGACTGCTTTGGCTAGCGTCAAGTCACTATCATGCAATAGCACTTTCCTCAGATTGTCATTATTTATGCCACAGACAAATCTGTCCCGAACAAGCTCTTCACATAGATCTCCAAAGTTGCAGCTTTTTACTTTTATGCTCAAGTCACAATGATTCAATGGACTCACCAGCCCTCTGATTGCGTGTGTTGAACTTGTGTCTTTCCATTGTAATGTTGGACCGTGGGCTGCATATCTCACGAAACTTTTCTTCTTTTCAGGCATTCGGGATCCTGCTTGGATTCAGCGGGAACGAGGACTTGTCCTCCCTCGCCGGGTGCTCTCACTTCTGCTGCATACACAAAAGACCGTTCGCGTTCAATGGCCTCTGGTCCTGCTAAGTTGAGGAGAATGTATGCACGGGTGCGGGCTGGCTTGTCAGAGTGTGCCGCCGCGACGAAAATGTCATATTCCTGTTCGAAGATCCGCCAGTTTTCATTGATGTTGCCATCAAAGACGATAGAGTCGGGCCGCCGAAATCCGTCCGCCATGTTCGCTGATTAGCTCCGTAGGCTAGGTGGCTCCGTTGTCCTCGCTAGAAAAAATAAAAAGTATCGGCTGAAAAAATGTGCGTGAAAGTTCCAAAACCTTCCGCTTCTGACACCATGTTTCGTGTTCTCATGAAGACGCAGGGTTAGTACTCATAACCTGGTTTATTAACCAACACGATGAGGATGCAATAAGACGATATACGGGTAGCTGGCATCCAGCACTATAGTCTCGCGGGCCCTCACCCGGTAACATGTATAACTGAGTGTTCCTCAGTACGGTGTCTGCAGTGGCTCAATAAACATCATCAATGACACAGTCACTGATCTACAGTATTATTAGTTACTTTTACCCACACAATGATTATTACTATTATTAACACATTACATATAACTGACTAACAAAACATTATTAATGTACCTGATGAACGTAACCAGCTCAGTCTGTGGCCAGGGATACCTCATTTAATGATAGCTAATGATAGCTAGCCCACTAACATAACTTTGTTATGCTAGTCACAGGTTAGCCAGGTTCCACCTTTCATTTCAGAGCATAAAGACCCGCGGGGAGAGTCGGCTGGGATGGTCTCTGGCCAGTCTGACCTCCTCATATCCGGCCTATTTTAAACGTTTCTCCCCCTCTGTGAGCTCCAGGTGGGGACCGGTCGTTTGGAAAAGTCATCCCGCCCGCGGGGGCATCTCGTTTGCCTTATTTTGTTGAAAATACCGGTTCTGGTCCGAAGGTGAAAAAAAAATCATGGGGCGGTTCCCCCGGCCCCGGGGCATGTCCCTGGCCACCCTGCGACCCCCATGAGCCCATACAGTACCCCCGAAAAAGCCTGGATAAAAGAACGCTATGGGGAACCTTGGCCAAAATCAACACTATAATATGGTGATGTTGACAATGGATTATCAAAAATATACCAATAATAGCTGAAATATGTAACTTACCCTACAGTGCAAGAACACAATTGGTCCACAATGTGTTTCAGAATTAGTTGATGGGGTTTCTCATTCTTTGATTTACCCTCCATTACAGCCTCACCCGACAGAGCCCTAGAAAGAGAGTTACGTCAATGAGGGGTCAGAACGCGAGAGGGTCACGTGGTTCATGTAGCCGCCGAATAGTTCCAAACGAAGCTTGGCGGGTCATTTAAATGAACTGCTTAGCCGCGATTTCTGGTAACTACTAACCAATATTTTCAGATTTTTACATTTACATATAGATATAGATATATTCCAACGTGACACATATTTTATGCGTATGTGTAGGAACATTAAAACTAATATTTTGTTGGAAATTGACGAGCTATCACGCTTTAAATTACATCGTTAATTTGATTCAAACGTGCTTGTAAAATGGCCATCATTAAAATGTCAACTGTAGCTTCTTACCTGTAAATTAACCTTTGATTAATGCGGGAAACATACACTCACCGGCCACTTTATTAGGCGCACCTGTCCAACTGCTCGTTAACGCAAATTTCTAATCAGCCAATCACATGGCAGCAACTCAATGCATTTAGGCATGTAGACATGGTCAAGACGATCTGCTGCAGTTCAAACCGAGCATCAGAATGGGGAAGAAAGGTGATTTAAGTGACTTTGAACGTGGCATGATTGTTGGTGCCAGACGGGCTGGTCTGAGTATTTCAGAAACTGCTGATCTACTGGGATTTTCACGCACAACCATCTCTAGGGTTTACAGAGAATGGTCCGAAAAAGAGAAAATATCCAGTGAGCGGCAGTTCTGTGGGCGAAAATGCCTTGTTGATGCCAGAGGTCAGAGGAGAACGGCCAGACTGGTTCGAGCTGATAGAAAGGCAACAGTAACTCAAATAACCACTCATTACAACCGAGGTATGCAGAAGAGCATCTCTTAACGCACAACACGTCGAACCTTGAGGCAGATGGGCTACAGCAGCAGAAGACCACACCGGGTGCCACTCCTGTCAGCTAAGAACAGGAAACTGAGGCTACAATTCGCACAGGCTCACCAAAATTGGACAATAGAAGATTGGAAAAACGTTGCCTGGTCTGATGAGTCTCGATTTCTGCTGCGACATTCGGATGGTAGGGTCAGAATTTGGCGTCAACAACATGAAAGCATGGATCCATCCTGCCTTGTATCAACGGTTCAGGCTGGTGGTGGTGTAATGGTGTGGGGGATATTTTCTTGGCACACTTTGGGCCCCTTAGTACCAATTAAGCATCGTGTCAACGCCACAGCCTACCTGAGTATTGTTGCTGACCATGTCCATCCCTTTATGACCACAGTGTTCCCATCTTCTGATGGCTACTTCCAGCAGGATAACGCGCCATGTCATAAAGCTCGAATCATCTCACACTGGTTTCTTGAACATGACAATGAGTTCACTGTACTCAAATGGCCTCCACAGTCACCAGATCTCAATCCAATAGAGCACCTTTGGGATGTGGTGGACCGGGAGATTCGCATCATGGATGTGCAGCCGACAAATCTGCAGCAACTGCGTGATGCTATCATGTCAATATGGATCAAACTCTCTGAGGAATGTTTCCAGTACCTTGTTGAATCTATGCCACGAAGGATTAAGGCAGTTCTGAAGGCAAAAGGGGGTCCAACCCGGTACTAGCAAGGTGTACCTAATAAAGTGGCCAGTGAGTGTACCTTCGCCATATAAATCCTATTGCCCCGGCTCGCACTGTTTGGAACTATCCGGGGCTCCCATGATCCGCCATTGCTGTTAAATAATTGGCCCATTGACGTCTACGGAGTTGAGGTAACTCTCTCTTTCTAGGGCTCTGGCACCCGCCAGCCCGGAGTCCACGCAAGTCAGTTTTACTTTTAATATTCTGAATGTATCCCGCCACCGCAACCCCTCCTGCCTTTCACGGGATGATATTAAGGATGAATTACATCACTTATTTTCTCTGGGAATGCGCTGATTTCTTCCTTAATGTTTTCCGGCTACTTCCTGGATGGTTCTGAAATGCTTGAAGGGCATAGCAACAGTAACTAAGGGGGGCGGGACTTTGCGAAAGGTCAATTATTGCTGCTTCATCGAGTCCGGCCATAGCCGGATTTGACGAGACCGGGGCGCGAACCCCTGGTCTCCAATGGGCAACTGCATCGACACAAAGCCGATGCTTAGACCGCTACACCACCGTGGGCCCATAAAGACATCTTTTGAATATATTTCAGTTTATGTCCAGAATTCCATATCATTCACTCAGAGCCATGTAAATGACAGACTGGTTTGCAGAGGAGAAAATGGTCATCAAGCCACGCGCCATTAATTAAAGACGACTTTGCAAACATTTTCTTTCTCTGAAATGGAAATAATGTCCCAATATAATTCTGCCCGCACCACTCTTCAGAATCTGAAACACTTTGTCGTTTCATTTCATGCACTTGCGTACATGAAATGAAAGGAAACATTTCATTTTTCCTTTTATTTCATGTGCGTTTTCATTTCATAATTTCATCCCCAGCCCACAGCAGTGCAACACAAAGACAAAAACACATCCAAAAACTACAAGAACACATATATCCAAACTAACACATATACTATCTAAACTCAAGAAGAAAAAAAAATCACTGTCCAGCACCCTGTTTACACTTGGTTTTAAAATGCGTTCTGGGCGATCGGATAACAAGTGGACAGTGAGACACATCGCCGTTTACACCCGTGTCTAGCATGCGTCTCCAAATGCGTCCTGCTGACCACTTGTGATCAGATTTCATTACTCCAAAGATTTCGTTACTATCTACGTCACTTCCGCTACAAGGTGAAAGGCCTCAGTCAAGCGCCGGATTTGCCGACTAGCTGTGAAAACAATAGCTAATGTTTGAAGATGTTTCAAGCACTAATATACATGTACGGACTATTCCAACTGTTGAGATTGACAGGACTGATTCTTATGCCCAAATGGAGATTAGGCATCTCGTTTCATTTGTACTCCAACCATGTACACTCTCCTCTCTCTCCATTTTTCGAAAGTTGGTGCGTGGTTACCTAAACAACCACCACATCCTGCATTGATGACGTATTTTCCTGTTACGTTCTTGTCGGGGATGCATCAGGATGCATTAGCTGTAATAAATCACGTAATGTCCAGTCAATTGGAGCAGGTTAAGTGTCTACTTTTTTCAGCTAATGGGTCAGCTCACATGTATGCAACACGACTTTCACGCATAAAGTCTACTGTCATAAAACCCCTTTCATGTACAGCCACATCTCACAGTTTCCGTTACTGTCGTGCACATTCCCATATTAACTGTAATACTATGACATCTCCCCTTTTAGTTTTTCTTTCACCTTTTAAAGTAAACAGATATAACATTATGTTAAACATTATGTAAACAGTGCTATTCCTCTGTAGCATCAATAAAACTCTTACCACACTGAGAGCAACAATAAGGCTTCAACATTCAGTTTAACACTTCACAACCTATAACATTCTGGAACTCTTTTGGCATTTCCAAATAACTCCTTAGTTATGTAGTTTACCATCTGGAACACTTTTTTGTTCACCCTTTTCTTCCCCCCTATTTTCATAAACGTATATCCCCCCAAAGGCCATGAGATGTGAGAACACAGTCACTCACAAGTCCAGTCTAACAACTGGTTTAATGACCTGTCCAGACCTGGTCTGTGGCAGTTTCTCTGTACCAGCATGTATGCTGACACTGGGGGTGTGTGGACTAGTCCCATGTCCAACTGTGTCGTAGGGCTCTTGACTGGCGTCCTTGCAAACAGGTGAAACAGGCGCTATGCTCCCAGCTGGCTCTGGAGCAGGCATCGCCTGGAGATGGCGGCGGTTACGCCGGAATGTTCCATCCTGCTGTGTCTCGATGAAGTAAGAGCGTGGTGTGACACTCTCACTGGTCACTACTGCAGGAGTTGTCCAGGATTTCTGGTGGTCCAGCTTGGTGAGAACATGACCACCTGGCTGCAGTGGAGGTAGGGATCTCACCCCGTGATGTTGGTTATAATAGAAGGCTTGCTTCCTCTTTTTGGCCTTGTCCTTCTGCTTGATCCATTGCAAATTAGACCATCTAGGTTGCAGGTTTCTCTCGAGGGTAGGAAACGTTGTCCTGATCTTCTGGCCCATTAGGAGCTCAGCTGGACTGGCTCCCGTGGTGCTGCATGGAGTCGACCTGTAACACATGAGTGCAATGAAAGGGTCCTTCAGTTTCAGGATTCTCTTTGCAGTCTGCACGGCCTTTTCAGCGTAACCGTTTCCTTGTGCATTCTGCGGGCTCGAGGTGATATGTTTAAAATCGAGCTCACGTGCCAGGTCTTGAAACTCGGTGCTCAAGAACTGTGGCCCATTGTCACTCACAACCACATCTGGTACACCGTACCGGGCACATGTTGCTTTTAGCTTCAGAGCAACTTGAGCACTGGTTGTTGTTGTCATGTGTAGAATCTCTATGTATCTAGAGTAGTAGTCCGAGATAATTAAATAGTTCTGTTTGTTGTACTCACACAGGTTCAGAGCTATACGCTTCCATGGCCTGTCAGGGAGCGGAGTAGAAATCAATGGCTCCTTCTTCTGTACTCTTCTTGACTCACAGCAAAACTGACATGACGAGACCTTGTGTTTTATCTGTGAGGAAATGCCCGGCCACCAGACAGAGGTGTTTGCCCTCTCCCAACATTTTGTGAGGTCCTGATGTCCATCATGAATCCTATCAAGAACGTCTGTCCTCAATGTCTCAGGTATCACTATTCGACATCCCTTAGTAACCATTCCCTTATACTCTGAAAGTTCACTTTTCATTGGAAAATACTTTCTTATGTTACCTGGGACTTTACTCACGTGTTCAGGCCACCCTGACCTGATGTGTCTGATCACCGTCTGTAGCGTCTCATCCGCTGCTGTGGCTGCTCTGATGCTGGCCAGCTTCTGTGGAGTAGCAGGCATGTTCTCAATGACAGCTGCGATGTAGCACTCCGCATTTGAGTGTGTGTCCATCTCGTTCTCCGTGTGGCGCACAGGGCTCCTTGACAGTGCCACAACGAGTGTCTTTCCAGGTGCATACTCAGCTATGGGTTTAAACCTCATGAGCCACATAAGAAGTCTCTGGCACCATAGTAGAACATTGTCTAAGTCCTCGCTGTTCATTAGTGGGACCAAGGGCTTGTGGTCGGTCACTAGTTTGAGACTCTCGAGGCCATAGAGGTATTTTTCAAATCGCTCGGAGGCCCAGACACACGCCAAACACTCTTTCTCGATCTGCGCATATCTGGTTTCTGCGTCAGTCAATCTCCTGGAGCAGTATGCTACTGGCTTCCAGTCTTCCCCATGGAGCTGCAGTAGCACGCCACCGATCCCATAGCTACTTGCATCAGCTGAGACTGCGGTGGGTTTCTTGACGTGGTAGAATGTCAACACAGGTGATGTCATCAGGAGCTCTTTAAGCCTCTCAAATGCTGTCTGTTGTGCTGGCCCCCAGGTCCATGCTTTCTTGGACCTTAACAGCTCATTCAGTGGCTGGCCCATCTGTGGATAGGTTTGGAGCATATTTACCGAGATAGTTTACCATGCCAAGGACTCATTTCAGGTCCTGCACATTCTCTGGTGTGGTAAGCTCTCGGATAGCCTCCACTTTGGTTGGATCTGGTCGCACGCCAGCAGCATCGATCACATGTCCCAGGAAGTGAACCTGTTTCTGCCTCAGCACACACTTTTCCTTGTTGAGCTTAAGTCCAGCGGACTCGATTCTCTCCAGGACTTTTTCTGAAGCCGAAGGTCGTGCTCTTCCATGTCCCTTCCGTACACGACTATGTCGTCCATGTACAGCTGCCCCCTGTAGGCCATGCAGAGTCTCCGTCATTTTTCTTTGAAATATCTTTGGTGCGCTCGTTATTACAAACGGTAAGCGTCGGAAACAGTACCTGGCGAATAGAGTGATGAACGTCGTGAGCCTGGCACTGTCGCTGTGCGAAGGGATCTGGAAAATCCCGAGGCTGCGTCGAGGCTGGAAAACACCATTGCTCCGCTCAACTTGGCTATGATCTCCTCCGGTGTAGGTAAGAGGAATCTCTCTCTCTTGACCTGTTCATTCAGTTTCTTTAGATCCATGCATATTCGCACTTTTACAGACCTTTTCAGGACAGGCACCATAGGGGCACACCAATCTGTCGGCTCTGTTACCTCCTCTATAATGCCGCTCTCCTCCATCCGGCGCAGCTCCTCTCTAACCTTGCGCATTAGCGGCATTGGGACCCTGCGCGCTGTGTGCACGTCATATGGTGTGGCAGTGTCCTTTAACTATATCTTTACAAATTAAAGACTTGAAAATATTCTCTGCTCCACTCCCCATCGCATATATTAGAGAACTAACTTGTACTTTACCATCTTCCTTGTGGAGCTTGGTCGCCATTCTGAATCTCTCGAAGCGTCTTTTCCAGTCAGTCCATTCCGTCGGTGTATCAAAGCAAAAGTTTTCTGGTGGGCTAAACTTAGCCATAATTCACTATCTTTGTGAATACATGCCTCACTTCTGACACCATGTAATAAATCACGGCATGTCCAGTCAACCGGAGCAGGTTAAGTATTCAGCTAATGGGTCAGCTCACATGTATGCAACACGACTTTCACGCATAACGTCTACTGTCGTAAAACCCCTTTCATGTAAAGCCACGTCTCACAGTTTCCGTCACTGTCGTGCACATTACCGTATTAACTGTAATACTATGACTTCAGCGTTTACATTACAAAATATACGTGGTCAAATGCGTCCCAGACCACCTCGGCAAGTGGTTTGAGTAACCGGTTCACAAAACGTTTTGGTGGTCGTTTACACTTGTATTTAGCGCTGTCCACCTGTGAGCCGATCGCAAAAAACCCCCCAAACAAACCGCATTTTAAAACCAAGCGTAAACGGGGTTTAGCAGAACGAACGTCAGCCAGGATGACTGTCGGAACTGCCAGTCTGCATGGGTTAGTAGTCAGCTTAGCCTGCCCCGCTTCTGCGTCCTGTCACACCGCCCTCGGTGTTTCCTCTTCGGGCACAGCTCCAGTCAGGGCCGTGGTCCATGGGCCCACAGGATGTAGCAGAACAGGCTCCCAACGCTAGCTCTCCCAGCCAGACACCTTCGACACACCTCCCCGCACTTCACACGACGAGACTAAAAATGCAGTCAAGGATGGGCTAGCAGTTTGCTTAGCCTGCCCCACTTCCACATCCTGTCAGACCGCCCTTGGTGTTTCCTCTTCGGGCGCAGCTCCGGTCAGGGCAGTGGTCATTGGACCTGGGTCAAAGAGATTGGGAGCAAAGATCAACCTTTTCCTTTGTGTGCTGCACTTATACATATTGTATATTTGCATTTAACTGACAATCAGTAATTAACTTGAGATTTAGTGTTTTTCTCAAAATGCAGGTGATAAACACAAATCAATATGGCAGCAAAAAAGCCAATGCCATTTTAGCTACAGGATGGTTTCTTTTAGTGATATGCCATCTTGCAATCTGCATGTGATTTTTATATAACTCCTTGAAGCATATTACACCACAGGATCGCTCATGATTTAGAAATCAGTGAGGGATCAAGTCATAGCATTATGGAGGTCTGCAGTTCATCTGTTCTCTGGTGGACACACAGTAAGATACTCTCTCCTGATCTCCTGTGGTCTATAAAGGCCCCACACAAATGTCTAAATGGTTTTTATTCTGAGGAGCCTTTCCAAGCTCTCATTGTAGGTCAAATGTTTTTTTGGACTGATGTAGTGGGCCTCCCTTTCTGGACAGCTGCAGGCATTATCAGGAGAGGCTCGCACTCCCTTCCCTTTCCTGTGTCGTCCATGTGGAGTATGCTGCGGGGGCAGTTCCTGTTGTCTCTGATCTGCCCTGTGTTGTAGTTTAATTTCTCTGCTTCACAGAAACCAGCGTCCCCAAAGTCCTGTGGTTGGCTTTCATCCGACAGTGCCTGGAGCCTGCAATGGGATGAAGAGTCCCATAATTGATTGGATGCTTGAGTAATGCAGGTGGCTCCTCTGTTTGAGTTTGTCTTTACCTCCGTGGTCTCTTGAAGGCTAGCTCCGTTCTTTTCAAGCCTGCATGAAAACAACCTGCATATTAATATACGTGATGAAAGCAGAGTGGGCATTGGGATGTTTATGGGCAAAACAATTTGTAATTTTATTATAAATGCCTATTAAATTCTATGCAATTTTCTGGAAATAGCTGTCTGTTCTAGACCTTGCTCCATGAGTTTACATGAAGAGTTGGCCTTCCATAAACATTGGTTTTACTTTTTCCACCCAACTTTTGACTTAACTTATGAGATCTTTTTCAGGAGTTTGCATATGATGTCTGGCGAGAGGTTAACACCACAGATGTAACATTGAAAGATACTACTTCGAGAAACAGCCTATGTGGGATGCTTCTCCCTCACACCATAGCTCACTACAGCCTTTACACTACACTAACACCAACAGCTGACATCATACCTTGCATCTGCTCTGTCAAAGTCCTGCTCCTCATCCTTAGAGTGATAAATGCATTTAAAGATGGAGTTTTGAAACAGTGAAAAAACTTCTCCCCTTTCCTGTGCCCCCCTGGCCATGGTTAGTCTGCCTTTAGTCACCGCTGGGGGATCTGAGACTTTTTGGTAAGAAATGTGTTTTAAAGAGTCAGTCAAGGCCAAGTAAGCACATTTGAAGTTTGCATAGCCATTTGAACCCATGTTGTTTTCAAATGTCATTTGCTGCTTGCCAGTATCCCAAATGCAACATCTTTAAATGAGCATGAACAGATATAGATGGCGCATGACTACATCAGATCCGCGTGTTATCACTAAAAGAAACTGGCACAAACATGCACTACTTTCTGGCACTAGCCTACACCTAGAAAGAGAGATAGAGAAAAGAACTTCATTACAAATGGCCAACAAAAATCGAATTACTTCCTCTAGTCAGTGCAAATAGCCAAAGCTGTTCTCACCCTAAGCCAGAAAAGAAAATTTTTGTGAATGTGTGTCATCTGGATATGATTATGGGGAATTCATTTTGTAGGTGTGTGTGTGTGTGTGTGTGTGTGAGAGAGAGAGAGAGAGAGAGAGAGAGAGAGAGAGAGAGAGAGAGAGAGAGAGAGAGAGAGAGAGAGAGAGAGAGAGAGAGAGAGAGAGAGAGAGAGAGAGAGAGAGAGAGAGAGCTGGCACATCAGGTGGTGGGTGCTAGATTCAGCAGCTGGGCTCTTGGAACGAGGTAGAAAGACCCCTTCACCTACGACTGAGCAGCCCTCTTTGGGATCCACTCTGTTCACCCCACCTGGGGAAAGGGCTAGAAAAGGTGGCCTAAAAATAGACTGCCTCAAACCTCTTAACTGGATTACCGCATCCAGAGCGATCACCACATGTGGTCAGAAACACAGAAACATGAACTTTGGAGCCTGGATTGTGTCATACTGATGGATAGTGCAACCAGTGACAGACTGGAGAGGAGAACTGCGATCATCGCTACAGAACTGAAGAGATGCTGGATTGGCATAGCTGCCCTTTCTGAAACCCAACGGGCAGATGAAGGACAACTGAAGGAGGAGAAGGGTGGCTACAGTTTCTTCTGGAAAGGAAAAGCTGCTGATGATCCCAGGATCTATGGTGTTGGATTTGCCATTAAAGGAGCTGGGCCTGGGAGTAGGAACGCTGTGTATGCCGGCCTGATTAGGATGGCCAGGGAGTCTGTGTACGCCGGCCTGATTAGGATGGCCTTGGAGCAGGAACGCCATGCAAATAAACCTGATTAGGACATGTGCTACACCTGCAAGACAACATGAGGGAAACGGGACTGACAGTGATGAAAGGAAACAAAGAAGAAGAAGATCACGCCTGTCTCCGAAAAGCACCACGCCTTGTTGTTTTAGTATTTATGATTATGTTCCTCCACTATTTGGCAGACGACTCCCAGTTGCACCGAGGGTACGTCTCCAGCGCTGCAGCATTACCTGTGAACTATTTGTTGTGTGCCAATAAAATGACACGAACCAGCAAGAAGTCGTCTGACTTCTTATTTACCTATGTCGACCTGAATCAAAGAACCGGGCGAGTCTTTTGCAAGAGATAAGACTCAACACCATCCGCAACCAGATCATCAGCTACCTATCTGAACTTCCTGTGGGGATCAGTTAGCATCTCATGACCATCTGTCTGGTGCTTGCCAACAACCAGATGGCAACGGTTGTGAGTGCCTACGCCCCTACTTTAGACTCTGAGGAGGAAGTAAAAGAAACCTTCTACACCTGCTTAGATAAGACACTGTCAAGAATTCCCAAGGAGGACAAGATTATTCTCCTAGGAGACTTCAATACCAGGGTCGGCCGGGATAAACACCTCTGGAAGGGCACTATAGGAAAGAAAGGCATCGGGAACATCAACTCAAATGGAGTTCTGCTTCTTAGCAAATGTGCTTAGTACAACCTCACCATCACTAACACTGTTTCGCCAGAATTTTTTTTTTAAGTCAGCGATACCCCAGCCCCAAACAGTGGCATCTCCTTGACTATGTCATTGTACAAACCAGGGACTGCCGTGACATGAACATCATGAGGGCCATGACCAATGTAGATGACTACTGGACAGTTCATCGCCTAATCTGCTCCACGATGTCTATCAAACTCAAGAGGAAGAGGGGGGTTCAAAAGAAGCAGATCCAGCCAAGACTGAACCTTGAAAGCCTGAACGAAACTGCCACCCAGTAGTGACTTCAGGCCTCTCTTGGGGAAACCCTCCAACAGCAATATCCTGAATGAACATCACGAGGGCCATGGTCGATGCAGATGACTGCTATACAGATCATCGCCTCATCCACTCCATGATGTCCATCAAACTCAAGAGGAAGAGGAGGGTTCAAAAGAAACAGATCCGGCCAAGACTTGAAAGCCTGAAGGAAACTGCCACCCAGCAGCGACTTCAGGCCTCTCTTGGGAAAACCCTCCAATAGGAATATCCCGATGACACCGAGAAGCACTGGAGCCTGCTCAAATCCGTCATCCTCTACACCTGCAAAACCACCATTGGGTACAAGTCCAGAAGACACCAGGACTGGTTTGATGAGAATGGCATGGAGATAGAACAGCTAATCTCCAAGAAAAGGAAAGCCTTTCTTGCCTGGCAAAATGATGTAACCTGCAAGGCTGAAAGACTGGCTCACTCCAGAGCCAAGGCGGATGTCCAGAGATGGGTGAGGGAGTGTAAGAACTCTTGGTGGACAGAAAAGGCTCTGGAAATCCAATGACTGGCAGACTTGGGTGACACCAGATGCTTTTTTAGTGCTACTAAGGCCATCTATGATCCAAGCAACTGCAGCTTAAACCCCCTGCGCTAAAAGGATAGGCAGGAGCTGCTGAAGGACAACAAGTCCATTAATGCCCGATGGAAGGAGCACTTCCAGGAACCCTTCAACCACAACAGCACAGCTGACCCAGACATTGTCAGCCATATTCCACAGAGTCCCATCAGAGAAGACATTGGGAAACGTCCCACCATGACAGAGGTTTCAAGATGCCATCAGGAACCTTAAGAACAACAAGGCCACCGGTCCAGATGGGATCCCAGCTGGGATCTTAAAGGAAGGTGGACCAGAGCTCCTGTACCACATCCACACCCTCCTCCTCAAGGTCTGGGAAAAAGAACTTCCCTCAGAGCTCAGAGATGCTCTGATAGTGGCCATATTGAAGAAAGGGGACAAGGCAGAATGTGGAAACTACAGGGGCATCTCACTCCTGTCAACAACAGGCAAAGTCCTTGCTCGCGTCCTCGTAAACCGACTGCTACCACTTGCTGCGGAAGTATTTCCAGAATCTCAGTGTGGCTTCTGCCCATCCAGAGATACAGCAGACATGATATTTACAGCACGCCAACTCCAGGAAAAATGCCTTGAACAAAGGCAGCCTTTGTACATGGCTTTCATAGACCTGACTTTTACTCAGTAGACTGCCAGGCTCTGTGGAGCATACTATCAAGATATGGCTGCCCTGACAAATACATCAGAAATTTGAGGCTCCTACATGATGGCATGTCAGTCACAGTGCTCAGTACCAGCAGTGCTGAGTCAGAACCCTTCACTGTGGAAACAGTAGTCAAACAGGGATGCATCATCACACCCACCCTGTTTGCCATCTTTATTGTTGCCATATTCCACCTCATTAGTGAAGAGCTGCCACGGGGGATCCCAGTCCTATACAGAACAGACAACAGGCTCTTCAATCTTAATAGGTTCAAGGCCAAGATCAAAGTCTGCAACACCACCATCATGAAGCATCAGTATGCAGACGACATCGCCATTGCAGCACACTGCAGAAGACCTCCAGGACATTCCAAATGCCTTTGCCAAGGCATACAGAGCCCTGGGTCTAGCATTAAACATAAAGAAGATCCGGGTCCTATATCAACCTCCACCCAACCAGCCATCTACCCAGCCCACCACAAAAGTGAACAACAAAATTATTGAAAATGTTGATCAATTCCCCTACCTCAGCAGCCTTCTCTCCTCAAAAGCTGACATCGACTCTGAGGTCAACCATTGCCTGAGTTTTGCCAGTGGCGCTTATGCCAAACTCAGGAAAAGAGTCTTTGAAGACCAAGACCTAAAGGCCCAAACAAAACTCCTGGTCTACAGAGCTGTTGTTCTCCCCACTCTACTGTATGGAGCAGAGTCATGGACCACTTATGGCAGGTACCTGAGAGCTATGGAACAATACCACCAAAGACCCTTACGAAAGAACCTGAAGATCAGCTGGAAGGACAGATGCATCAACATCAGCATTCTGGAAGAAGCCAACATGACTAGCATCACCACCACAATAATGCAGCAGAACATGTTTTCTTTGCAAACTATGGGTTGGATATAAATGTATATAAGTTGTACTAACTAATGCTCTCGAAAAGTAACGATAGAAAGTGATTTGTAAGTGTTTTAACCGAGTTAAAGTATAATTTTGGCGGCAACCACGCTGCGCTGTGCGTTATGGAGAGCATTGTTCTTATTTTGGTTTTTATGCTATTTTAGACTTGTATGCAGTCGCGTTGCAGCAGAAATCTCATGGATTGTTGTTTTATTTGTGAATGCAGGTACGTGGTTTATGTATAATGTAAATGTGTAAGAACTTGGTTATGAATATTGCAAGAGTCAAGAATTTCTATGTTAAAACTATACAATCACTCAGTGCGCTATGCCAGTGCTGTCTGTCCTTTTGTTTGGTTTGTTTTGTACTTTTGTTTACACGAAGATTAATGAGTTGTGCATTTTGATTTCCATGTAAGTTTAGTATGCTATGGAACGCACGAGGTTAGCCAGGAGAAACATTGTTTGCTAGCTCATGCACGAGAGAGCTAGACCATTTCCGCTGGAGACTTGTATGCAGTCGCGTTGCAGCAGAAATCTTATGGATTGTTGTTTTATTTGTGAATGCAGGCAATAAAAGCCACTGTTAGGAACCCCTGGTCTGAATCTCTATCACGAACACCTGCACAAGTGAGGGTTGTTACACATGGACAGGAAAAGGAAAGAAATGTTACAGATGCGGAAAACAACATGCAAAAGGAGACAGATGCTCTGCGAGGAATGCTGAATGCCACACCTGTAAAAAGATGGGACACTTTGCTGCAGTGTGCCGTTCATGCATTGTCAATGAGGTCAGTGCGTGGACAGATGTTGACCAGCAGAGCCTGGCTCCATTTCTCGGAGAAATCACTCAGGTGAATGATTCCAGTGATGCATGGACAGTGAAATTGCCAATACACGGTATCTTTGTGAACTTTAAAATTCACTCCCCTCGCTTGTCAGCACATTTCCATCTCTATCCTTCCTAACCTGCTGCACAACCTTCACAACTTGGTCCCTCTCTTTAGCCAATCGGTACAAGTCCTTTTCTCCTTCCTTAGTGTCTAACCTCTCATACAACGCACCATACGCCTTTCCTTTGCCTTCCCCAGCTCTCTTCGTTTCATGCCACATCTCCTTGTACTCCTGTCTACCTTCTTCATCTCTCTATTCCACTTCTTCTTTGCCAACCTCTTTCTCTGTATACATTGCTGTAAGTCATTCCAACACCACATCTCATTGTCTTCCTTCCTCTGTCCAGATGACACACCAAATACCTTCCTAGCTGTCTCCCTCACTATTTCTACAGTAGTTGCCCAGCCATCCGGCAACTCTTCACTACAATCCAGTGCCTGTCTTAACTCCTCACTGAACTCCACCCAACAGTCTTCCTTCAACTTCCACCATTTGATCCTTAGCTCTGCCTTCACTCTCTTCCTCTTCTTGGTCTCCAAAGTCATCCTACAGACCACTATCAAATGCTGCCTAGCTACGTTCTCCACTGTCACCACCTTGCAGTCTCCAATCCCTTTCACATCGCACCTTCTACTTAAGATATAGTCCACCTGTGTGCACTTTCCTCCACTCTTACACGTCATGCTGTGTTCCTCCCTCTTCTTGAAATATGTATTCACCACAACCATTTCCTTCCTTTTTGCAAAATCCACCACCATCTGTCCTTCCACATTTTTCTCCTTGACACCATACCTTCCCACCACCCCCTCATCACCTGTTCCCTTCACCAACATGCCCACTGAAGTCCACTCCAATCACCACTCTCTCCTTCTTGGGTACACTTTCCATCATTTCATCCAACTCACTCCAGAATTCTTCTTTCTCTTCCATCTCACACCCAACTTGCGGGGCATATGTGCTGATAACATTCCCTCCCGGAGCTTCCACTTCCGCCTGTGGTGGCACTCGACATTACTGTTCCACCCGCTGGCTCCCTCTACTGGCTCCCTCCGCTGACCTGCTCTGTCATTTACCCTCTCACCGGGGAGTTTTCCCCATACAGACTATTATTAGGCACCGTGCTTCTCATCCACACGATATATGTATTAGTAGAAACAACAACAATCGAATATGTAAGCAAATATCTGCAATTTGCATCCTATTTGTTGTACTCCCATTGGTTTTAAGTCTGCTTTGACATCAAACAGTTTTGGACTCTTGAATGTGAGATCTCTGGGTAACAAGTCCTTTATCATTAATGATTTTATTGCTTCTAATAATCTGGACTTTTTTATGATTACTGAGACATGGATGTCCCCAGGGGACACTGTTCCCGTGATTGAGGCTAGCCCCCCTGATTTTGCATATTTTCATATTCCCAGGCCCTCTGGTAGAGGAGGTACCTAGCTGTTTTTATAAGTTAGGTCTTAAGTGCCATCCTGTTACTTTTGGTAATATTATCTCATTTGAGGTTTTATTTTTTTTAATCACTGTTCCTCCCCCTTTACGCTGCATCTTAATTCATAGGCCCCCTAATTCAGTTAAGTCAGAAAATTCAGAGATAAATCTATTTATTGTCATGCCAAAATATGACAGGGTGCTTATTCTTGGTGATTTTAATATTCATGTGTGACGTCCTTCCCATTCCTGACTTCACATTTTTTGGATCATATAGACTCTTTTAACCTCATTCAAACTGTTAAAGGGGCCACACATTCCAAAGGCCACATTTTAGACCTTGTACTCTCATCTGATTTCTCTCTCGAATGTCTTAATCTGGTGGATATGCCTGTATCTGACCATAAAGCTGTTATTTTTAAAGTCCCACTAGAGCTCACTATTCCTAGTCACTATCCTAAAACACGCTCTCGCATTCTCAACGCTGGCTCTGCAGTTAAATTCTGTGATGCTTCTAATTCATCATCTTTTAATTCCTCTTTATCCCCCCTCAATCCAGATGCACTGTTAAATTCATTCAATGATCATTGCCTATCCATCAAATAACCTCCCCTGGCTGAATGATTTCACTCGTGCCCTTAAAAGACTTCGTAGAAAATCAGAATGATAATGGAAGGTCAACAAGTCTGAATTAGCATATACCAACCTTAAAAGCCAAATATGAAGTTACCAGAAGGCAGTTAAGGATGTGAGAACAGCATACTTCTCTGGACTAATATCAAGAAATAACCACAATCCTAAAGTTCTCTTTGGGGTAATTGATTCTGTCATTAATGGTCCCTCCACTTCTCTTTTTGAACCTGATTTTGAGTTGTCCGAAAAATGTGTCACTCATTTTGTAAATAAGGTGGAGAATATCAGGTCCCAAATCCATCCAGGCTCTTGCATTCGTTCCATTCCCCATGTTATTCTGCCTCTTTTGCCCAGTTTCAACTAATTACAATTTCTGTGTTAGAGAGTACAGCGTCCAATATGAGCTCCTCCTCTTGCATCTTAGACAATAATTCCCACTAAGCTGCTCGAGGGGGTATTTTCAACTATCAGCCCAATTTTTCTGCAAATTCTTAATAATTCTCTTGCCTCTGGTTCCTTTCCAGTCAGTTTGAAGCATGCCATTGTTCACCCATTGCTGAAAAACCCCAATTTAGATCCGCGGCCCCTAAGTAACTACAGACCAATGTGCAAATTGTCTAAGGTTCTGGGGAGAATAATTTCTTCTCAGTTGATTTCTTTTATGAACAATAACAACGTTTTTAGGTGCTTCCAGTCTGGTTTTAGAGCACTTCATAGTACTGAAACAGCTCAGGTTAAGATCACTAATGACCTACTGCTGACTGCAAACAGAGATGACTGCTCGATATTAGTTCTTTTAGACTTGAGTGCTGCCTTTGACACAATAGATTACAGCATCTTCTTCCATCTTACATCTTACAGATCTGTACTTTGTTTTAAGTGAGGCAACAGCAAAAAAGCCAATCTCACAGAGAAAGGATGTGGCGAAGAGAAGCAGAATGCCCACAGCCCTCTGTCCTATGAGTGGATACTCCCTCTCCACACCAAGCCAGAATTCACTCAGTGTCTGAGCTGTAAAGCTCAGCCTCAGGGTGGAATCAGGTGACATCTCGATGAACTTGTCCTCTTCAGTAGAGCTGAAACCAGCAGGTGCTGCTGCATTGAATGGATCTGTCACCCAGTCACACTGTTGTTTAGGAAGTATTTTTTGAAAAAATCCTCTCAGGGAATAGATGTCTCCGTAAGACATGAAATCACTGTGGTGGCTACAGAATCATTGGTTTCAATAAATTCACTCAGATGCTCAAGGAAATCAGTATTTCCTTGATCAAGTCGCCTGCCCTACATCTCAAGCTGTCGGCTGAATGCACTTATCTTGTCTGCCAGATGAGGAAGGTGCTTGTCTCTGCCTTGAAGCTGAAGATTTAATTCATTCAGCTTTCCAAATACTGGAGGGGACCGGAGGGTGCGCTCCAATTATTGGGGTCCAATATGAGCTCCTCCTCTTGGCATGGATCTGAGGTTCGACAATTGATCGGAGCCTCCTTTCCAGCACCCTAGGGTAGACTTTCCCAGGCAGGCTGAGCAAAAGGCTGAGTAATGTGATCATTGCTCATTGCTCAGCCTGGGAAAGTCTACTCTATGGTGCTGGAAAGGAGGTTCTGACCAATTGTCGAACCTTAGATCCAGGAGGAACAATGCAGATCCCGTCCTGGCCGTGGAACAACGGACCAACTCTTTACCCTTGCGTAAGTGCTGAGGGAGGCATGGCAGTTTGACCAGCCAGTCTACATGTGTTTTGTGGACTTGGAGAAGGCTTATGTCTGTGTACCCCAGGGCACTCTGTGGGGGGTGCGTTGGGAGTATGGGGTACCAGGGCAGTTGCTACAAACCATCCGGTCCTTGTATAACCAAAGTGAGAGCTGTGTCCGCATTCTCGGCACAAAGTCAAACATGTTTTCGGTGGGTGTCAGACTCCTCCAAGGTTGTTTCTTGTATTCGATTCTGTTTGTGATATTCATGGACAGGATCTCAAGGTGCAGCCAAGGTGAGGAGTGTGTCCGTTTTGGGAACCTCAGAATTGCATCTTTGCTCTTCGCAAATGATGTGTTTTTGTTGGTTTCATCAGAACGCGACCTCCGGCGCGCATTGGGGCGGTTTGCAGCTGAGTGTGAAATGGCTGGGATGAGAGTCAGCACCTCCAAGTCTGAGGCCGTGGTTCTCTACCAGAAAATGGTGGATTGCTCTCTCCGGGTTGAGATGAGTTGTTGCCTCAAGTGAAGGAGTTCAAGTATCTCAGGGTCTTGTTCACGCGCGAGGGTAGGATGGATCAGGAGATTGACAGGCAGATTGGTGCAGCATCAGCAGTAATGCGGGTGTTGTACCGGACCGTTTTGGTGAAGAGGGAGCTGAGCCAAAAGGCAAAGCTCTCAATTTACCAGTCAATCTTCGTTCCAACCCTCATCTACGGTCATGCACTTTGGGTAGTGACTAAAAGGGTGAGATTGCAGATACAAGCAGCTGAAATAAGTTTCCTTCGTAGGGTGACTGGCCTCAGTCTTAGAGATAAGGTGAGGAGATCAGAGTATAGCCGCTGCTCCTTCACGTCGAAAGGAGCCAGTTGACGTGGTTCCGGCATCTGATTAGGATGCCTCCTGGGCACCTTCCTTTGGAGGTTTTCCGGGCATGCCCAACTGGGAGGAGATCCCTGGAGAGACTGCATGTCAAATCTGGCCTGGGAACGCCTTGGTCCCCCTCCTAAGGAGCTGGGGGGCGTTGCTGGGGAGAGAGACGTCTGGAGTGCCCTACTTAGCTTGCTGCCACCACGACACAACCCTGGAAAAGTGGCTGACGATGAGATGAGCTTTCCAAATATATTGCTGAGATAGGTAAGTTCATCAGAAATTGTTCATCACTAAACTTGCTTGCAACTTCATGCATATGCTCTTCCTCCAGAAACATCCGAATTTCCTTTCTGAGCTCAAAGACTTGCGACAACACTTTACCTCACGAGAGCCACCTGGCCTCGCTGCGAAACAGCACAGCTGAATGTTCAGCTCCCATCTCCTCACAAAGTGCAGAGAACAGCCATGCTCTTAGGGGTCTTGTTTTGATGAAATTGACCACGCTAACATCGCTCAAAATCTCGTTTAGGTGAGGGCTAATCTGTCTTGATGCTAGCACTTCTCTGTGTATGACACAGTGCATCCATTGCGCATTTGGCGAGACCCTCTTGATTAGTGACTGCAATCCTTTCGCTTTCCCTGTCATGATCTCTGCACCATAGGCGCAAATGCCCGCACAGTTCTTCCATTTCAGCCCATGTTCCGTCAGGTAACAGTCAAGAAGCTATCAGCTGTCGCTCCATTTGGGACATACTTGCAAAACAGCAAATCCTCACACAATGACTCTGATGTGACAAAGCGATCATAAGCGATATACAAGCAGTCTTTATTGCTGTCAGTAGCCTTGTTCACTTGTAAGGCGAAACGTTTGTCTTTCAGTTGTTCAATGGCCTTATCCCATCGGGCCCCATTCTTGTGGAATAACCTGCCTGCTGCCATCAGACAACCAAAGTTTGTTGAGTCCTTTAAATCCAAACTTAAAACTCATCTTTTTGCCTTAGTCCACAATTATTTGCCTTTAAGGTGAGTGCTTCACAACCTGTACTGCATTGCAGGTCAGTTTCTGTCTCAATGAATTTACCAAGCACTGTTCTGCCAACAAGATTATAGATTATTGACCATTGCAAACTGTTCTCTTCTCTCACATCTGCTCTCTCTCTCTGAATGATGTCTTCTCCTTTCTCTTCTTCTGTGTGTGACTGGTGTCATGTGAGTCCCCCTTGTGTGCACGTGCAGTCGGTCCTCCTTCCAGGTCTCCGTGGTGATGGTGGCCATCACCTAGACGCTGCTTGGCATCCCCCTCATCACATTTTCTTTTTATATATCTTATAAATCCATATAATTTTGTTATCCTGTTTCAACTTCAAACATTGTGTGACAATTTATTTTTTTTTACATGGTGATGCTAGGGGGTTTTGGATAGAGGTAGTACCTTTCGCAGTCTGGTAGCTGATCCTGCTCTGCAGGATAACAGGCGCACTGGTCCTCGTTCATCTCCTAACTCTCGCGTCTGGCTCCTAGTGCCATACCCCGGGCAATGGCTTCAGCTGGCCGGCTAAATGACGTGAAGGGGTGATGTCAACACTGCATCACTAGGCGATAGGCTTCTCTCAGAAGTCACCGGCTAGGGTGGAAGAACTCTTTAGGGTCAATGACCAAGTGTTCAGGACCAAGGCGTGCCTCAGGATGAGGAGTTCGGCTGTGGTCAACAGTTTGGAGGGGATTGGGCCTCGCCAAAATCTTTTTGCCCAAGACACACTACTGGTGAAAACTGCAACTATACTGGTTGCGGATTCAACAGCAGTGCCCCAACGACCTCTCGACAGGTTACGGGATAGGTGAGGTAAGTGAGTTGAGATGCTGCTCACATGGCTCAAGTACTGGGCTGTTCCAGTGGCGTCTGGACACTGCTTGGCATCCTGCTTATCATATTCGTCATAGATTTTATAATTCCATTAGAATTCCTTTCAGTGTTGTATTCTGTAAATTGTGTAAACACAACATGTATTGCACATTGTCTGTCTTGGGAGAAAGATCCCTCCTCTGTTGCTCTCCCTGAGGTTTCTTACTATTTTTTCTCCCTGTTAAAGGGTTTTTTTCTTTTCTTTTTTTTTAGGGAGTTGTTCCTTATCTGATGTAAGGGTCCAAAGACAGGATGTTGTGTTTCTGTAAAGCCCCTTGAGGATATTTGTAATTTGTGATACCAGGCTATACAAATAAAATTGACTTGACTTGACTTCTTCAAGGTCATTTGAAATATCATTGGACAGAGAAGCAGCCTTCAATTTTGCTTGTCTCATCAAAGATAGTTGGCACCATATCTAAAGTCGCAGGAAGTATGAGCTCCTATGCTATTGTATGTGGTTTCTTTTGTATGATGCCGTTAATGCTTTGTTGTTCACTGATGCAGCTTTTACAAAGCAATATTCCTGCTGACGGTATGCACCAAGTTTTCTCTGAAAGAACTTGAGTGGCTTGGGTGTAATGTCTCTACGTGTCTTCTTAATTTGGTCTCATACTATCAGCTGCCAGTTTTCAGACATAAAAAACACACTGGTCTCCTCATCTCCAACCACATTTACTGTGAACCCAGGAGCAAGATAGGCCTCGTTATATTTTCTTAACTTGGTTTTTGGTTGATTAACGTCAGCTAAGCACTTAGTCTTGTTTGTGTCGGAAGAACCGCCTGTCTTTCTTTTTGTCCCTGCCGTTAAAAAGATTGCGACATTTAAACAGCGGTTCCACACTACACCTCCCCCCTCCCGGTCACGCGCGCCCCCCTGTCACGCCTCTGTGCCCCAGGCACCACACACTTTGAGAAACGCTGCCTCAAGGTGTTTCCTAAAATATTCGCAAACAGACTGTATTGCAAGCATAATCCATCATGATCAAACTGGATTCATTCCAGGAAGATTTACCTTTTTTTTAACGTTAGGTGACTAATGAATATAATGTACTCCAGATGTGACAAAGATTCCGAAATGGCCTTTCTTGCACTTGATGCAAGGATAACTTACGACCAGGTCAAATGGAAGTACATTTTAACAGTGATAAGGGAGTTTGGCTTGAGTGAAAGCTTTGCTGGTTGAAATGCTTTATGTCTGCCCAACTGCCTCTGTTATTACCAACTGTAATCAATCACCTACTTTCCCATTACAGCGCTCTTGTCGTCAGGGCTGTCCTTTGAGCCCGCGACACTTCGCGATTGCTATAGAGCCCCCTGCTATCAGCATCAGAAACCACCCTTCCATTGCCCTGTTAATCATAGGTAAAGTTGACCACTGCATCTTACTTTATCCAGATGATGTGATTTTGTTCTCCTCCCATTCAGAACCCCCCCCCCCCCATAGAACTTATCAATACATTTGGTGACCTTTCTGGCTACACTATAAATTCGGTTAAGGGGCTTCCGAGTAGCATAGTGGTCTATTCCGTTGTTTACCAACACAGGGATCGCCAGTTCGATTCCCCATGTTACCTCCGGCTTGGTCGGGCGTCCCTACAGACACAATTGGACGTGTCTGTGGGTGAGAAGCCGGATGTGGGTGTGTATCCTGGTCACTGTACTAGCACCTCCTCTGGTCAGTCGGGGCGCCTGTTCAGGGGGGAGGGTGAATTGGGGGGAATAGCATGATCCTCCTACGAGCTACGTCACTATCAGGTGAAAAGCAGCGACTGGCGACTCCACATGTATCGGAGGAGGCATGTGGTAGTCTGCAGCCCTCCCTGGATTAGCAGAAGGGTGTGGAGCAGCGATCGGGATGGCTCGGAAGAGTGGGGTAATAGGCCGAATACAATTTGGGAGAAAAAGGGGGAAAATTAGAAAAAAAGAAGATGGAGAAAATAAACACAAATAATACATACACACACACACACACACACACACACACACACACACACACACACACACACACACACACACACACACATATACAGTGCATCCGGAAAGTATTCACACCCCTTCACTTTCCCCACATTTTGTTATGTTACAGCCTTATTCCAATATGGATTAAATTCATTTTTTCCCTCATCAATCTAGTACACACAATACCCCATAATGACAAGGTGAAAAAGGTTTTGTAGAAATTTTTGCAAATTTATTAAAACTAAAAAACTAAAATATTGCATGTACATAAGTATTCACACCCTTTGCTATGACACTCAAAATTGAGCTCAGTTTCATCCTGTTTCCACTGATCATCCTTGATATGTTTCTACATCTTGACTGGAGTCCAGCCGTAGTAAATTCAATTGATCGGACATGATTTGGAAAGGCACACACCTGTCTATATAAGGTCCCACTGTTGACAGTGCATGTCAGAGCAGAAACCAAGCTATGAAGTCAAAGGAATAGTCAGTGGACCTCCGAGACAGGATTGTATCGAGGCACAGATCTGGGGAAGGGTACAAAAACATTTCTACAGCTTTAAAGGTCCCGAAGAGCACAGTGGCCTCCATCATTCGTAAATGGAAGAAGTTTGGATCCACCAGGACTCTTCCTAGAGCTGTCTGCCCAGCCAAACTGAGCAATTGGGGGGGAAGGGCCTTGATCAGGGAGGTGACCAAGAACCCGATGGTCACTCTGACAGAGCCCCAGCATTCCTCTGTGGAGATGGGAGAACCTCCCAGAAGGATAACCATCTCTGCAGCACTCCACCAATCAGGCCTTTATGGTAGAGCAGCCAGACGGAAGCCTCTGCTCAGTAAAAGGCACATGATAGCCTGCTTGGAGTTTGCCAGAAAGCACCTAAAGGACTCTCAGGCCATGAGAACCAAGATTCTCTGGTCTGATGAAACCAAGATTGAACTCTTTGGCCTGAATGCCAAACGTCACGTCTGGAGGAAACCTGGCACCCCTCATCACCTTGCTAATATCGTCCCTACAGTGAAGCATGGTGGTGGCAGCATCATGCTGTGGGCATGTTCTTCAGCAGCAGAAACTGGGAGACTAGTCAGGATCGAAGAAAAGATGAATGGAGCAAATTACAGAGAGATCCTTGATGAAAACCTGCTCCAGAGCACTCAGGACCTCAGACTGGGGCGAACGTTTACCTTTCAACACGACAACGACCCTAAGCACACAGCCTAGACAACGAAAGAGTGGCTTCGGGACAAGTCTGTGAATGTCCTTGAGTGGCTCAGCCAGAGCCCAGACTTGAACCCCATTGAACATCTCTGGAAAGACCTGAAAATAGCTGTGCAGCGACGCTCCCCATCTAACCTTACAGAGCTCGAGAGGATCTGCAGAGAAGAATGGGAGAAATATCCCAAATATAGGTGTGCCAAGCTTGTAGCTTCATACCCAAGAAGACTTGAGGCTGTAATCGCTGCCAAGGGTGCCTCAACCAAGTACTGAGTAAAGGGTGTGAATACTTATGTGCATGCAATATTTCAGTTTTTTATTTTTAATGAAATTGCAAAAATTTCTACAAAACCTTTTTCGCTTTCTCATTATGGGGTATTGTATGTAGATTGACGAGAAAAAAAAAAGGAATTTAATCCATTTTGGAATAAGGCCGTAACATAAAAAAATGTGGGGAAAGTGAAGGGGTGTGAATACTTTCTGGATGCACTGTATATATATAGTGTGTGTGTGTGTGTGTGTGTGTGTGAGATATATATATATATATATATATATATATATATATATGTGTGTGTGTGTGTGTGTGTGTGTGTGGGTGTGTGTGTGTGTGTGTGTTATTTGTGGTGTTACACCTAAATCAAAGAAACACATTATTGTTATCGGCTGCAGTTGTGTTTATCCTGCTATGCTAACATCACATTATTTGTTATTAGTTGCAGCTGTGTTTACCCTGCTATGCTAACATCACATTATTTGTTATTAGTTGCAGCTGTGTTTATCCTTACTTTGCTAACGTCACATTATTTATATTATTAGCTGCAGCTGTGTTTATCCTGCTATATTAACAACAAAGAGTACCAAGACCAGCCTGCCATGTTTATGCCTTTACATGGTTCTTAAACTGTAGATGTCAGCAGACTCATTCAAATGATCTAGGGTTTAGGTTTTCTATACCTTTATACCTGCTCTTTCATATGCTAGTTTTTTATACTTAATGAATAAGGGTTGCTCAAGATTCAGTGGTAAAATTAGAAATATAGCAAGGTTACCTTCCCAAATTGACAGAATGTCTTTACCGTAGACTAATAAGCACTCTCATATTTTTAACTGGAGACCTTAAAAACACAAACACATCTTTGAGAAAGTCAGATTGTTGACAGTATGGTATAAAAAGTGTGAGTGGAATTCCTATGAGTACTTCTGAGAGTCTCTAATGCTAGGACTTACAAAAGTTTTACCACAGCCACCGGGTTCTGCAGATGTTCTTACCTGCTATCAGTGAGATGTCAACAACTGCTCTCCGAGAAAATCTATTGCAGAGAGGAATGACAGCCCATTTGGAAATACTTCTCTGGGTGTGGATCCACACCCAGACATGTCTTACTGGGTGTACTGTTAGACTGACTTGGCTGTTGCTATAGGGGCCAATGAGCTCACGCCAAGCTTTTGCTTATTGTTGGTAGGCTGGGGAAGTCTCACTATTGTCATGGTTACCAATAACATACAATTATATGATTTAGGAATAATAGTCAATATTTTAGCAAGCTATAATTTGAAGAACTAGATAGCGATACAAATTCTTGCCCACTGATCTGCAAAGAAAAACTGAGCAATATCATGATAATGGGTTCATATCAGCTGAAAATAAAAAAAGAAAAAGAAAAAGTGATTTTAGGTATTGATGTAAACATATGTAAAAGGGAAGCTCTATGGATTCAATTCATGGTGGATTCGGGGCTCCCTGGTGAGCCTTGTGTCCCCACGACATGCTTGCTGAAATCATTTTACAGAAGTGACAGCTGGAGAGAGGTCAGTATCTCCCCTGTCTGCACTTTCACAGCAGAGCTGTGGGGAATCCAGTCAGGAGGCAGGTTGTGACTTTCAGGGGCCGGTGATAGTTTTCATTTACACACCTGTCAGGGTGTTTGAGGGTTACCAGGTGAAGCCCCATGCAGGCAATGGCAAAACAAGCTGCATTTTTTACTGACAGCACAGTTAGTAAAGCTTTGATCTTTGATTCATTTTATAATCTATCTTTTATCCAGGGAATGTTGAGTTGCATATGTTCTTTTTCAGAAATTCCTGCTTCACATATCTACTCACATTCACACTGAACCATTCCTCGCCTGTTCAGGAATCAGGAACATTTATTTGTCGTTTCATTCCATGCACCTGCGCACATAAAATGAAATCAAATATTGTTTCCCCCAGCCCACAGCAGTGCAACACAAAGACAAAAACACATCCAAACTACAAGAACACATATATCCAAACTACAACAAACTACAAAAACACATATATCCAACATATCAACAAAAAAAGGGGAAAAAAATTCACTGTCCAAGAGAGTGAACGCCAGGATGACCGTCGGAACTGACGGTCTGCATGGGCTAGCAGTTAGCTTAGCCGGCCCCTCTTCCATGTCCTGTCAGACCGCCCATGGTGTTACCTCCTTGGGCACAGCTCCAGGCAACAGCAGACCAGGCTGTCCCAGCCAGACACCTTCGACACAGCTCCCCACACTCCACACGACAACACCAAAAACACAGTCAACGCTAGGCGATGCCGCTGCCAGACTGCCCTCGGTGTTATCAGAACTGCCGGTCTGCATGGGCTAGCAGTTTGCTTAGCCTGCCCTGCTTCCGCGTCCTGTCAGACCGCCCTCGGTGTTTCCTCCTCGGGCGTAGCTCCAGGCCTTTTTCGGATTCATCCCCCCTCCTGTCAAAAGCTCACTTCTCTCAGTTCAAACTACCACTAACAGCCTTCTGACATGTGATTCGACCCTCAGTGGTCCTCCTGAGTGTTAATGTGTGTGTCATTACAACAATTTGAAGTGTCTGCATACTAACTGTCAATACTGATGGATGCTTAAGGGAGGGGAACATTCCCACCAAAGGGAAAACCTATTTTCATGTGTTTGCAATGGAAGGTGAACTCAACCTTCTTTCTCTCCTGCTGCCTGGAATAAATGTTTCTGTCAGCTGAATTCTTCACCCCTTTGGCCCGCTGTTCTTATTGTGTATCTGCCTGAAAGAGAATTAGCCTTTCTGCTCAAATGGACAGAATCTAAGGAGAAAAACCAGCTTGAATTTCTCTGTGGATCGATTACATGATTTCCAAATGCAGAGTTGAGATTTTGTCATTCAGCTAACAGATTTCATTCACCAACATTAATTGGTGGAATATTGTTAAAGCCGTCCTCTCACTAGGAGATGTACAGACACCAAACATGTCAGCTACCAATGAGCAATAAGATGTTTAGCTGCATGACTTCTTCCACCAGTGTTCAGTGATGCAAATTTCACTGCTCATTTCATGTCAGCTGCAATCCTTATGTGATGTGATGTGATGTGATGTGATGTGATGTGATGTGATGTGAGCTGCTTTTTCAGAAGCATCGACTTTTATTTTGACTTTCGCAGATCTTGATTAAGAATTCTATGGAACTGGATACATGTTTGTTGAGGCTGTCATCTCTCTAGCACTGTTATATTATTATTTACTGGAGAAATTGCTCCATTCAGTGCTCCAATAATCCACTTAAAATGTAATCAGGAAAAGCTTGTGTCACTGAAAAACCCACTAAATCAAGTATGAAGTCATCTTTGACATTGACCCAGTTGTCCAATTTCTTCAATCTGAGGAGTCCCCTTGTGAAAGATTCACAATGGAAGCTGATGCATGGTAATGTAGCAACACTGCTGCACTTGTCTGAATGAACTGAGAGAGCACTATTTCCACGGACACCCCGTCCCTCTCAGCCAGCCCTGTACAGGGGTTTTCCAGCCTCAGACCATGACATCATCATGGTTTCTGTGGACTCAGCATGTTGGACCCTGTATCCTCAGTGGGGGGCAGGGTGGGGCAGCGTATCTTCACCCTCTCTCACTGGGCCAGAAGTCCCACCCGTCTTCTTTGGATCTCAAACATGATAATGAGGTGTTTCATTACATCCAGACTGACCTTGTGTGACTAAAGCTGGGAAAGTCCTTCCATCCCTTTACAATCACACCCTTAACTCTGAACTCTGTGGGTTTGGATAATGTGTCAGTACTGTCCAGCAACACAGAGCCTTGGAGACCACCAGGCACCAAGCACGATGAATAACAGCTCAGGCCTACAGTTCACTGAGCAGAATATGGTTTTAAATGGTTTGCAGTGGGCAAAGCCACAAGGGGAAAAAAAGACAAACCCCCAAGATGTTGCTCATAGCATAAAGCATTGTGAGCACACGATAAACGCATTGGCCCTCGTTTCCACACAAGATACACATTATCTTCTCTGCAAATTGTTAGTACAGGCAGTTACACAAGAAGTGTGCTAAGACTTTTGCGTCACATCTGTTCGAGAAAATGTTTGTTACTTTAAAAAGTACCCCCCCCCAGATAGCATACAGATGTGGGCCACTTCAGGCAAAGATGGCCTTCTTCTCGCCCTGACAAAATGGATGTGAGCCTGAAGCAGCCCACATGTATAACAGCAAATATGGCCCAAATATGCCAAATCACATGTGGGCCTTTTCTGGCAAAGATGCGGTGCTCTGGGCAACATGTGATCTGGATGTGACCCTGAAGCGGCCCGTGTGGTAAATGTTGAACATGGCCCAAATATCACAAAACAAATATGGGCCACCTTTGGCAAATATGTGGCACATGCGGCATTCCTATGGCTTGGTTCTGGCCCAGATCTGACAAACAGGAGTGGACCGCCCAAGTGCCACCATTCCATGCAGTATGTGGGCCGGATGAAGTGTTGGGTGTGGCACCAGTCCGGGCCACAGCAATTTTGCTGTCTGGGCCTGATGCGCACGTCCATATTTTACTTATGGAAAAAAAAATAATCCACTCGGTATACCTAATTGAGCTTTATCGAGGGTTTATTAAGCTATTTTATCAGTTTAGAATTTTAATTTTATTTACTCTGTTTTATTAATTGATTTTTATTTTATTTATTAGTTTATCAAGCTATTTATCAAGGGTGGTTCATAAATTTCAGTATTTACATATGAAGCAAATTGCCTAAACACAAGTTGAAGTAGAGTATTAATGCGCCAAGTGCAAACAATTTATTTGAGTTCACACAATTTTTTAATAAGAAAGGTCCATTGTGAGTGAAGTTATCACCGGGGCATACGTAAGTACTCACAATATGCAAATACGTCTGAAATATGGGCAATTTCTCATGGTGAATGTGCAGTACAGCACAACTAATTAATAATATGTTGGGATGAATGCAGATGCAGGGCTGCCAGTGTAGCGAATTCAGGGGGCAGCCGGGAACCGCCGCAGCCGGGAACCACCGCAGCCAGGATCTAACCGCACCACGGGTGACTGCGCTAACCAGTCGACGAAAGGGTCCGTCCCGTTAGCCAAGGGCTAGCGAGCCTATTCATCCGTGATCGTTACACTACCCCCCTCCTTCGGGGACGCGCTTCAGCATACATACTCCTTCATGGCTCTGAGCGCACGCGCTTCCGATGGCCTCACGGTCTCAACCCGGTATCACGCCAAAGCGTGTAATACACCCGCCGGTCCAACGTGTCAGTGTCACAGTTTGCCTCGCTCAGGCGTGAAAAGTACACGCGTGTATGAAGGTGCAGTGCCAGCAGGGTCGATGATTAAGAGGTAAAGGCATTAGGGTTGGCTTAGGGTTAGGGGAGGGATTTTGGAAAATGCTGTATGCTTCTTTTCCTCCGTGGGGAGGTAGCGAATTCGGGGGGCAGCCGATTAGCAAACGAGTAGCCCTTAGCCAAGGGCTAACGAGTCTATTCATCTGTGATAGTTACACCAGCTTCCAAAATGGTGGTGGTGGGGCGGGGGGGTCGGGTAACTACAATTGTGGAAAAAGTCAGCATATTCTCTTTCCTCCAAATACTGGAATAAAGTGTTCACAAGCAAATGTCATTTTGTGAAACTGAATGTTTAACTGTGAACACAACTTTGAACAGTTATCAGCATTTACATACTGTCATGTGCATAAACGACAGGCAAGGGAGTCGCGATTAATAGCGTGCTTTATTCAGCCATCTGCTTCCAGTCCCCGACCCGGACAATCCCCAGAATGCCCCAGTACACAACCGCGCTAAAACATATAGTTGCGTGCCCCTCCTCTTACGTACACAGCATGCTGGGCACTGTAGTTCTCATCACATCTCCCTCCTTTTAAAGAACATGCATGTTCCAATGTAAACAATAACATTGCTAGATTATTAAACATAGCAACAGCAATACCATATTAGCAATTTGCTAATTAACAGCATAACCAGCTAACAATGAAGACATGCACTTCAAAATTCAAAATTTAACCTGAAGGGTGGGGTAGACTGCCCAGCCCTTCGACTGAGTGTGGGGATTATTCTGCCCCATTGCTCACTCAGTATCTAAACATCGTACCGCTTTGGGGGTTTTACAACTCTGCCACTGGAGGTGATCGTGAACCCAGAGGGCCTTGCTGGCACGTCCGGCTCCGTGGGAGTGCCCGATGAGGTGAAGACCGGTGGGCTGAGTTGTTCCTGCTGCAAGTCATTGCTGTCTCTGGCTGGTTGGGTTGCAACAGTTGCAGGGGCAGGCCCGGATTGCAGGTGCCTGCCGTTCCGTCTGAAGACAGCCCCGTCTTCCATACGCACCGTGTAGGAGCGTGGTTCCCCTGAGGGATTCACCACGACTGCGGGCATGTTCCACCCCTTTTTGCCCGTCTAGTTTGACTCGTACCCTCTCACCTGAGTGCAGTTCGGTTAGGGCACATGCAGAGTGTCTCCTGTCGAAGAAAAACTTATAAGCCTCTTTTGCCCTTCTGTCATTCTTCTCCACCTCCTTGTGGTCGAAGAGCTGTGGCTGGAGTTTCCTCTCCAGCACAGGCATGTTGGTCCGGATCTGGCGGCCGGTCATGAGTTGCGCGGGGCTCGCACCTGTGGCAGCAATTGGTGTGGCGCGGTAGCACATCAGCGCTAGGTGAGGGTCAGGCTGCCGCAAAATTCTTTTGGCCATCCCAATGGCCCTTTCGGCAGCTCCATTTGCCTGGGGGAAGTGGGGGCTGCAGGTTGTGTGGCGGAAATCATAGTTCCTACAAAACTGCCTAAATTCGGCTGACGTAAACTGTGTGGCATTGTCACTAATGAGTTCCCCAGGGATGCCCCGTCGTGCGAACATACCTTTCAGCTGCTCAATCACCTGTAGACTGGAGGTGGTCCGTAGCTGGGCAATCTCAATGTCCCTGGAATAATAATCAACCACTACCAGGTAGTTTTTTCCATCCTGCTCGCAAAGGTCTGCCCCAATCTTGTGCCATGGGCCGGGCGGCAGTGGTGTTGTACGTAGGGGCTCTTTGTACTGTGAGGGCTTATTGATTTGGCAGAATGTGCACTGTGTAACTTTCTGGTAAATGTCCGATCCGATGCTGGGCCACCAGACAGACATCCTGGCTCTTTCACGACACTTTGTAAGGCCTTGGTGCCCTTTGTGAATCCTGTGTAGGATGTCTTCCTGATACACGGGGGGAATTACAATCCTGTCTTGGAACAGGAGCAGCCCATCTGCCTCGGACAGCGATGCCCTCGCAGTGTGGTAGCCATGCAGATAAAAGGGCACGTGCCTCGGCCATCCCTCTCTGGTGTACCCGATCACCCTCTGCATTGTGTCGTCCTGACGCGTGGCCTGCTTCAACATGTCCAGCTTCGTACTCGACACCGGTTTGGTTTCGATCACTGCTTCGACACGCGCACGCATATCCCCGTCTGTGTCTGCCCCGCGGCCGTCCTGGAGTGGGTTCCTGGAAAGGGCGTCGGCCACCACCAGCTGTGAACCCGGAACATACACTGCTCTGGGGTTAAAACGCATTAGACGAATTAGAAGCCGCTGGCATCTCGGCGGCACTTTGTCCAGATCATATGCATTAATGAGGGGGGCCAGGGGCTTGTGGTCTGTCTGTAAGCTAAACTCAGCTAAGCCTAACAGATAACGGGAAAACTGCTCACAGGCCCACACCCCTGCAAGGCATTCCTTCTCTAACTGAGAGTATCTCTTCTCTGCATCTGTGAGAGTTCTGGAGCAGAAGGCAACAGGCTGAACTTTGCCCCCCTGAACCTGCAACAGTGCTGCCCCCAGCCTGTAAATACTAGCATCCGCGCTCACAATGGTGGGCCTTGCTACATCATAGTATGCCAGGGCAGGAGTGGAAGACAACATTGTTTTTACCTTGGTGAAGGCTTGCTGTTGGAGCTCCCCCCACTGCCACTCTGCGTCTTTCTTCAGCAGCTCACTCACCGGGTGTAGCACTGATGACAGTTCAGGTAGAAACCTCCCCAGATAATTTACCATACCCAGCCACTGTCTCACCTGAGGGACATTCTCGCGGCTCTGCATGTCTGAGATGGCCTTCACCTTGCCTGGATCTGGTTTGATGCCGTCTTTGCTGATGATGTGCCCGAAATATTGCAACTCACTCCTGCTGAAGCGGCATTTCTCCCAGTTGAGCTTCAGCCCCAATGTTTTGATTGTCTGCAGTACCGCCTCCAAGTTTCTATCGTGCTCGTCCTGGTCCTTGCCGTACACGAGTATGTCATCCATGACGACGACCGTGCCCTTGTGGTCTCCCAGCAGAATGCACATTTCCCTCTGGAAGATCTCCGGTGCCGATGTGATGCCGAATGGGAGCCGCTGGAAACAGAACCGGCCTCTGGGAGTAATGAAAGTGGTTAGTTTTGCACATCTGGGATCTAGCGGAATTTGCAAGAAGTCAGACGATGCGTCTAGCATTGTAAAAACCCCTGCCCCTGCTAACTTGGGCATAATGTCCTCCAGCGTGGGAAGCATAAACTGCTCGCGCTTAACAGCCTGGTTTAACTGCTTTAGGTCCACACAGATCTGTATCTTGCCGTTCTTTTTGACTACGGGCACCATGGGTCCGCACCACTCTGTGGGCTCGGTCACTTCTGTGATGATCTCCAAGGACTGCATGCGTTGCAGCTCGTCGTCCACCTTTGGCATGAGAGGAAAAGGGACCCTGCGTGGCATGCTGAGGGCATAAGGCTGTATATTGGGCTTAAGCTCAATCATCACAGGTTCACAATTAAGCAATCCAATGTCCCCGAAAACATCTTCGCTAACCTGATCTGATCTAAAAACTAGGCCCATTTCACATGCAGCTCTGCGACTCAATAGATTGTTGGCATTTGGCCCTTTTATCACAAAAATCACAATTTTGTGCATCTTCCCCCGTCTCTCCATGCACGCCACAAATTTCCCCGCACACTGCAGTGCTCCCCCTGGGCTTCTCAGGTCGATTGATGTTTTAACCAGCTGTGGCCGTTCAGGCAGTGACCTATATGCAGTCTGTGACATGGTAGTGATGTCCGCCCCCGTATCGATTTTAAAATTAACCAACTTGCCGCAGATCGGTAACTCCACTTGCCACTTTTTTCTCAAAATCCATCCCCTCTATGCAACCGAGGAAGTAGGGGCGGCTTTCACTTTCCGCTTCGCCCTCATACGCATTATCCCGGTAAACGACCTCCCTCACGTCTCTGGTTTTGCATACGGCAGCAAAATGTCCCAGCTTGTCGCATTTCCTGCAACGCCTGTTGCGTGCAGGGCATTCCTGCTGCTGCCCGTGCACGCGATTACATCGGGGGCAGGCTGTTTTGGGCCGCTGTGCGTTTCCGTTGCCCTTATTGTAGTGGTTGCTAGCGTTACTGCGGTCACGGTTGGTATTGGCGCCCTGTGCTTTGCTAACTGCATTCAGTTCAGCTGTAATTCCTTCCGCATTTTGCTGTTTAACCAGTTCGAACTGACGGGGGCCATTTGCACCGCTTTTCCTAGCGTGAGCTCATCTTCCATCTGCAACTTCTGTGACACGTCTCGGTCAGCAACTCCGATCACAACTCTATCACGAATATGCACTTCCTTTAATGCCCCGAACTCGCAGTGTTCTGCCAACTCATATAAACTCATCACAAAGGCCTCGACAGTCTCCCCAGCTCTCTGCGAGCGCTGGTGAAAACATGCACGTTCGTGGATGACATTTCTCCGTGGTACGAAATGCTCGTTGAATTTACTGACCACCCTGCCATAATCGTTAGCGTGAGAAGCCTCTTCGAACGTAAATGAATTAAAAATAGCTTCTGCATCTTTCCCCATTGCGTATATCAAGGAACTGACTTGGATCTCACCATCCTCCGCAGTTAGCTTGGTTGCTAGTCGAAACCGGGAAAACCTCTGAATCCAAATCGGCCATGCCGCCGGTTGCGTGAAATCAAATGCCTCGGGGGGATTAAATGTTGCCATTCCTCGTCTCACCGGACCAACTCCGTTCCCGATTATTGAGGTAAATGGATTCGAAGATCTTCTGACACCATGTCATGTGCATAAACGACAGGCAAGGGAGTCGCGATTAATAGCGTGCTTTACTCAGCCATCTGCTTCCAGTCCCCGACCCGGACAATCCCCAGAATGCCCCAGTACAGAACCGCACTAAAACATATAGTTGCGTGCCCCTACTCTTACGTACACAGCATGCTGGGCACTGTAGTTCTCATCACACATACCTCGTTACTTTTCGTCAAATTGTGTCTCTGGCGTGGCAACATTTGAAATCCTCTTACAGAGAAGCGCGCTCTATTGTAACGTAACCACAGCAATAACGTACACCTGTGTATGTGACGCCCGACGTACAGAGAAACGCCTTATGGCAGCCCAGGCACGTGACAAACACGACGTGTGGCGTGAGTGCGTGTGGGAGGACCGTAAGTCTCAAGTTTGGTGCGTGAGCACTGGCGGCCTGGTGTTGTGATTTATATGACTGTTCTTGAAAAGGAGCTTATACAGTTACACTACCGTTCAAAAGTTTGGGATCACCCAAACAATTTCGTGTTTTCCATGAAAAGTCACACTTATTCACCACCATATGTTGTGAAATGAATAGAAAATAGAGTCAAGACATTGACAAGGTTAGAAATAATGATTTGTATTTGAAATAAGATTTTTTTTACATCAAACTTTGCTTTCGTCAAAGAATCCTCCATTTGCAGCAATTACAGCATTGCAGACCTTTGGCATTCTAGCTGTTAATTTGTTGAGGTAATCTGGAGAAATTGTACCCCACGCTTCCAGAAGCAGCTCCCACAAGTTGGATTGGTTGGATGGGCACTTCTTTGAGCAGATTGAGTTTCTGGAGCATCACATTTGTGGGGTCAATTAAACGCTCAAAATGGCCAGAAAAAGAGAACTTTCATCTGAAACTCGACAGTCTATTCTTGTTCTTAGAAATGAAGGCTATTCCATGCGAGAAATTGCTAAGAAATTGAAGATTTCCTACACCGGTGTGTACTACTCCCTTCAGAGGACAGCACAAACAGGCTCTAACAGGTACTATTTAATGAAGATGCCAGTTGGGGACCTGTGAGGCGTCTGTTTCTCAAACTAGAGACTCTAATGTACTTATCTTCTTGCTCAGTTGTGCAACGCGGCCTCCCACTTCTTTTTCTACTCTGGTTAGAGCCTGTTTGTGCTGTCCTCTGAAGGGAGTAGTACACACCGGTGTAGGAAATCTTCAATTTCTTAGCATTTCTCGCATGGAATAGCCTTCATTTCTAAGAACAAGAATAGACTGTCGCGTTTCAGATGAAAGTTCTCTTTTTCTGGCCATTTTGAGCGTTTAATTGACCCCACAAATGTGATGCTCCAGAAACTCAATCTGCTCAAAGAAGTGCCCATCCAACCAATCCAACTTGTGGGAGCTGCTTCTGGAAGCGTGGGGTGCAATTTCTCCAGATTACCTCAACAAATTAACAGCTAGAATGCCAAAGGTCTGCAATGCTGTAATTGCTGCAAATGGAGGATTCTTTGACGAAAGCAAAGTTTGATGTAAAAAAAATCTTATTTCAAATACAAATCATTATTTCTAACCTTGTCAATGTCTTGACTCTATTTTCTATTCATTTCACAACATATGGTGGTGAATAAGTGTGACTTTTCATGGAAAACACGAAATTGTTTGGGTGATCCCAAACTTTTGAACGGTAGTGTATATTGTTATGAATTCAGAAGTTTTTCAGTTTGCTTCCAATTCAGTGTTACCAAACATCTTTTTTCCAGGTTGGCGCTGCACTTTGGGGGGGGGGGGGGGCTTGCTCAGAGTCCCATGTGCAAATCCATCCATCGAATGGATGGATGGATCCATTATCCAAACCGCTTATCCTGCTCTCAGGGATGCTGGAGCCTATCCCAGCAGTCATTGGGTGGCAGGTGGAGAGACACCCTGGACAGTTGATTTTATTTCTTAATTTAAGGTCAATTCTGTTGGGAGCACTGGGTCGTGGTATTTGACAACAAACCAAGTGTAAGTGTTAATGACAGTGGAGGATTTTTTTTTATATAAGCAGAGTTCTCCAAAATTAAAGTGGAATTCAACATAATTTGTGTTATTCCAACCTTTCAGCAGTTGAGTTCTTCTGTGTATAGATGAGGCAAAACTGGAAAAATACCTGACTCTGTTTGTTCCCTTCGGACAAGCAATATCACGAACAAACAGATCAAAACCCTTTTGAAAATTGTCCCCCGATTTTTGCTTGTATGTTTGGGTTTTCATAGACTGGGTGGTGCTCACTGTCACAAGGAGTTAGGGACATTTTCATTGAAGTAGACCAGGACCTTGAAAGGAGCCAGTTGAGGTGGTTCGGGCATCTTATTAGACGCCTCCTGGGCGTCTTCCTTTGGAGGTTTTCCGGGCACGGCCAACTGGGAAGAGACCCCGGGGTAGACCCAGAACTAGCTGGAGGGACTATATGTCCAATCTGGCCTGGGAACGCCTTTGGATCCCCCAGGAAGAGCTGGAGGGCGTTGCTGGGGAGAGGGACGCCTGGAGTGCCCTACTTAGCTTGCTGCCACCACGACCCGACCCCGGAGAAACGGCTGAAGATGAATGAATGAATGAATGAATAGAAGAGTGAATTGAATTATTCTAACCCTTTACATATGGGCACCATGCACAAGACGTTTTTACAGCCCAGCCTCACAGACAAAATGTTTGTACATAACATGTTCAAATTTCCCAAAATACATTGCTTGCAAGGACTGAATGAGTTGAGGACATCTGCTTAGATCTATTTTGACCCCGATGTACACTGAATGCTGATGAATATGCTTAGCAAACGGCCTCCCAGACCCTTACCCTAACCTTAACACTCGAACGACCGGGATTTCACTCATACCTAAAACGACCGTGGGCGGTCAAAATGACCGCCAGTTTTTAAACTCTATATTCTGTCAAGATTAATACCCAGTTAAGATATGAATGCATTGCATATTGTAACGTGCATGGATAAGAAGACACGCTGGCCGCTGGCTCGTGGGTCTGACCCTGCAGTCGAGCGGTTAGCGATGCCTCCTGCGGTGCGGGCGATACGGGTTCGCCTCCCGGCCGCGGCAGTTCCTGTGGTTGCGTTGTCCCCCGAATTCGCTACGATATGTTAGTAGGTCTGTTAGGAAACGAATGACACCAACATTTACATATTAACAACTATAATACGATTTTTAACCAATTTCAACTTAAGAGAGACAGGATCGAATTTGAATAGCAAAATTGAAAAAGTGAAAATGTAATGGTTATGAAGTTGCTGTGTTTGAAATGCACTGTCTAGTTCTAATTAACATCCCACGATATTTTGGGAAGGTACACTGGAGGTTACGTTTTGCAGTGTTTCCTTATTTCGCCAGGTTTGGTCGTCGGCCTGGAATCTGCTGATCTGTTGTTGATTGCCAAAGCCTTGTTCAGACCGGTGGGTGGGATGGGGTGTTGCCTGCGGTCGGCCATTACAATATCGGACTTGGCTGCAGCAACATCGTGTCCGTGTGTTGTTTCTTTTTATCCCCCCTTACAGGTAAGAATGATAGTTGTGATGTGTTTCACGGTGGGTATATGTTTCCTATGCTATAAGGAACAGGCAGGGAGTAAAATATCCGTGTCTGCAGTAACTTTAGCATCGGAACGTAGTTTGGCTAATCTGGAGATGTTGCCCTGCTGTAGCATGCTAGCTCATTGCGTTACGTCCGCAGCAGTGCAGTACAAACGTAATGGTCGCCATTTAGTGAGGAAGTATGTCATGACAAAGCGTGTTTGCTCTGCATTCATTTTACATGATATGGTTACAATAGTAATGCTAAAGTGTTGCAGTGTACGAAATATATCAGTTGATTGTGTGAATGCAAAAGTACTGCAGCGAATTCGGGGGACAACGCAACCACAGGAACTGCCGCGGCCGGGAAGCAAACCTGTATCGCCCGCACCGCAGGAGGCATCGCTAACCGCTCGACTAAAGGGTCAGGCTCGCCAGCTAGCGGCCAGCGTGTCTTATCCATGCACGTTACAGTACTTTTATTCGTGTTTAAGTTTAATTGAGATTAGACTGTTCTCGGGGTTAAATGCATAACAGTAGTATCTAGTATTGGAATAATGCACACATATTAAGCTGTTTATTTTAAAGGTGCAATAGGTAATTTTATAAGTCCGTTCAATTGTGTGTAATTGTGTACTTTCTTATAGGGAAAATGCAATGTTTATTGAGAAGCTTTGTGAACATGTAAATATGAAAGTTTTGGAAAATGGATTACAATATCGGACTTGGCTGCAGCAACATCGTGTCCGTGTGTTGTTTCTTTCTATCCCCCCTTACAGGGGCGTAACAAAAATACTACCTGAAAAACAAAACGGAAAACACATATTTCTTATCTAAAAAAAAGAAACGTTACAAGGCCTATAAAACTGAGACGCATCTGGCTGCAGACAAGATGGCGGACCTCCGCAAGAGGCACCTCCGCAGTTAACAGGACCATCACGTGACCTCCGCGGTTGACAGAAAACCGGACGTTGGTCTTCTTCGTGTTGTTTTTAAGATTGCAATCCGCCATAAAACGGAAAGAAGAAGTAGAAGATACTGCGACAGCGGTAATAAGATACTTTAAAAGGTTAGTTGTCTTTTCTAAGGTTTTATTCAATGTTGTCTATCAAACTTAATGTATCGAAGAATCCAGCGAGCGTGCGTATAACTGTTACCGATATGGAGAAAATAAATTCGAAATATCAAGTGGCTCTAAGCATTTAGCTAACGTTAGCTAGCGATGTTTCGTAGCATAGTTGTTGCAGGTCATGTAGCTAGCTAAGCACTTATTAAATATTTGTGTAAATGAATTAGTTTAATTGATTTTAAAATGGATACTGTTTGAATCACTTCTCTGCTAATGGGCAGCGGCTGTAGTTAGCTGGTCGGATGCTCAGTCTGGCTAACTCCCAGAGCGTGCAGTGTAGCACGCAATTAACGTTACTAGCCTGACAGCCAAGGTGAGCGGGCTACTACTAGCTGGCGAGTAGCCTATTGTATGATAACATTCATTTTATTTAGTGTGTTTAAGAAAAATGTAATGCACAGCAATAACCTTTATAAGGAATTTGTTGAGAGTTTTATATGGGCACGCGCAGAACTGGTAAGTGCCCCGACGGCTTTGTGTGTATTACTGGTTAAAGTCACTTTAAAATAACAATCTAGAATGGCCCGAAATAATAACAAAAACTACACTGTTTTCCAGGTGCACCCATCCATAATCCAGCCTGGTAGCCAGTTTGGACGCACAACCCACGGGTTACAGTTGGGTTGTCCTCTGTGTCCCAAATTTACCACCACACGGGAGGAGACCATTTTTAAACACCTGGATGCCCACATCCAAAATGCAGTGCATTTCCAAGGTAAGTAGATGAGAAGCAAGCAAGTTTGGAATTTGTTAAGCCCTCTTTCCCATTGAATTTACCATAGATTTAAAGGTCAACAGTGTTATCTGGAGTCAGTAGATCACCTTGGCAAGAAAGCAGAATGTTACTTTCAAGGGACTGAGATTTGTTTTGTAATTTTTTTAATTCACTGTTGGATGTGATAAAATTCATAATTGTACATTGTATATTTCATCTAAATTACTTTTTTTTTTTTGGCTGTGAAGTTGTACTTTTTAAAAGTTGGATTACTGTTCCCTTGCAGACAAAATAATTTGCAGATGCAACCAGCCATGCTGAGGCACGGGTCATTACCACTGTCCGTGTTGTGCAAAAATGATCATGCGCAAAGAGGATTTGACAATACATGTGACTGGCTGCCAAAAACCATTGGTGCTACCCCCATCAGTGCCACCTTCAGCTGAAATCAGCCCATCTGTGCCATCCTCATCAGTAGGGTTAGAATCAATAGTGAGTGTAGACCATTCATACACACTTCCTCCCTCAGCTTCAGTAGAGAGTGTAGACCCTTCGTTCACACGTCCTCCCTCAGCATCAGTAGAGAGTGTAGAGTTGCCATCTTCACTTGTGACAAATCTAAAGTCAGTGAAGTGCCCTCACTGCTCTGTTGTTCTTTACAAAAAGAACTTGTTAGTACACATAGAAAGAAAACATGCAAGGCCAAAAGACATTACAGCTGCATCTCACCTTCAAAGCGTATGTGTTGATCAAACTCATGGCCTTTTTGCCATCCCAAAAGGTACTCATGGGTTCAGTGTGCCCATACATGTACAACGTAAAACATGGGGCAAACAACATGTGACGAAGTGTGAATTGGAGGCCTGTCGTCAATATCAGTTGCTTGCACAACGGAGTGGCCTCAGGCACAGTCTGTGTGAGCATATCCGGTCACTCGGTTACTGCAGCAAGACTGCTACCGAGGAACCACTTAAACATGAGGTCCTTGAAGAAATGGTGGAATGCAAGTTTTTTGGAGATTCCAAGGTGGCCGCTTGCAAAAACAGGCAAAAAACAGCAGAGGAAGCTCATGCACCATTGTCTGTATTGGTGGAAGTTGAGGTTCTCCAAACCAGATTTGTCTCTCCATACACGAGCCCAAAATCTACCACTACTGTTGTCTTGGCAGAGTCATGGTGACGCATAACAGGAAAAAAAGCACCTGGCATTGCCCCTGTGCAAAGGCGCGTGTATCATGTCCGCACAAGAACATTGCTAAATGGCACCTTTTCCAAACCCAGAAAGAACTCTTTGTGACTGCACCATGTACCACAGCAAACTTACCAGAGGCTACTCACTCTGTCAGTTACCCTCCTACCACGCGAATGGAGAGAAGTGTGCGATACGTTTATGAAGAGAAAAAAATACCAGCCACTCTTCCTGGAGATGCCACAACCCCAAGAGGTTCGACGGATTACCCTTCAAAGTTGATTCCAACTGAAACGACATGCAAACTCTGTTCAGGCAATCCCAAATTGGAGGAAATCTCGCACATCACAGACAAAGCCAGAATAGTAATGGTGTAATCCAAAGTAAGTTAAATGCATCCTTTAGTTTATTTAGTTTATAAAAGGACAGTGTGCATGTACATTAATCGTTTGATTAACCATATACAGCTGATTTAATGTCCTAATTTATATCCTTATGTCCATTACAGACATCTCTACTTACAATAGAAGGTGTACTGAATGCCACATGATCTACCGTTATCAGGAATGGACAGATGGTCTGCTTAATTTCAATGACCATGTCGTTCTGACACTGCAGCTTTGCCTTTACCTAAGGCACAATCTTCAGGTGTGTAAAACGGTGTTAATGACAGACAACACAAGGTGTTATGACCTTCATTTATTCCATATTGACTCAGAAAGATTTCATCAATTGAAAATTGTTCAACTAACTATTGTCGCAAGATTTTCCAAATTCTCTGTAGCCCCTTTTCTGCTAGTACTGTGGTTTCTGCGGCACTAATCAAAGTTAAATTGGCAGCCTATTTCACATCTGCAATTTATTCGCCCATTTTTAAAATAAATACATTACCAGGTACAGTGATTGCAGGGAATGATGTTACTAGTTACAGTAGTACTGTGTTTTCAGCATATTCATACCTTCCATTTCAAACCTTTTCCGGTCTTATTTTTTACCATAGAATCATGTGTCAGTGTCTAGAGTCATCAGCTCTCTGGAGGCTTTGTGTGAAGAACGGTTTCCAGCCACCAACTTAATTTTTCAAGCATACTGCCACTTTGAGGCACTTTGCAACAGAGAATACACATACTCATGTGTAAACAGTGGGTTCTACCCCCCTGTGGTGGATATGAACCTCCACAGAAAAGCAGTGTTCAACTTCGAGGGTAAGTTTTTCCTGAAAGTGCTATTTAGGTAAATCGCTATTTAACTACCGTTTTGTAGGTGCCACATAAACTCCAATGTACTTACTACTCATCCTCAAAGGATATTTTGTGTCTTATGTTGTATTTGGTGATTGCAGTTAGTGAGCTGAAACAACTGAGTGATGACTTCCAAGGTGAACACAACATAGAGGCATTTTGGGAATCCGTCCATCTACACATGATAAGCAGATGATTTTTTGATGGTGAGTGTTGTGAGGCCAGGTCAGGTCGCTCTCCATGGGGCCGAAGGTGGGTCAGCAGTCCAGTGGAGCGCCGATGGGAGATCGGGGTGCCACAGTGTATATAGTTTGTCAAAAAATATCTTTCGATAAATCTTATCCTATCTAAAATGTACATTATCTGTCCTTGTGCAGGCAGAGCAGCGGTTCTTTTTTTAGTGTTTGCGTCCGTAATGGAGAAAATAGAGCCAGAAGTGCAGCAGGGTTCTTCCAGCAGGCCTGGAGAGAACGAGGTGTGTGTGTGTGTGTGTGTGTGTGTGTGTGTGTGTGTGTGTGTGTGTGTGTGTGTGTGTTCAATACTAGGTGGTTGTTCAGCCTTAATTAGGTTCACTATCACTGAGAGAAAATCCAGATGTCTCCCCTGAAAACAGACCAGCCCCATGATGAACATGCAGAGGTGTCCGGTGTCTCTCTGCACTGATCATCATCCACTGAAGCATGCGAAGGAGCATGTTTCATCAGGAGGACATACACAGCTTTTACAAAACTGACTTTCAGATTAATGAAAGCGGACTTTGCTGCTGTGTCTGCTGTCTGTTGTCGTGCTTCTCACCCGAGTCAGAGTCCTAATGGAAGCAGGACGGAGAAAGCACTTCTGATATCCCTACACTCCAAACACCTTCCTTCAGCTTCTCCTTGGTGCTCCCAAGACATTCCCTGGCCAGCCAGGAGATGTCCTTCCAACGTCTCCACTACCATGTGGAGAAGTCTAATTGATAACTTTTTCATCTCGGTCTTGGTCGCTACTCAGAGATCGTGACTGTAGGGGACGGTGAGAATGAAGACTGGAGAGGCATAAACACTGATGCAGCAAAATTGTAAATGCGCTCTGTGACACCATCGCATCTTTTCTACTGTGTCACAACTTGGTCTTGTGCAAGCTGTACAACCATGCACCATATACATGTACAACCATGCACCAGATCGCAAAATCTTTGGCCCAAATACGGCCCACATCTGCAATTATCTTACGGCCCACATTTGGTCTTGAATGACGGCTTTGACTCAGGGTGAGTGTGGCTGCCTCAAGTCAGCCACAGGTCCACCTTATATGGCCCACATCTGGCCCACATAGTATGTGCTGTAACACAAGTCAAGCCCTGTTCATGACATCTGGGCCACGTCTGGCCCACACAACAGTTGCCAGTGCCGTAACTGAGCTATAAGTACCAAAAGTGCCCCAAATTTGGCCCAAATATGTCTGCTATTTGGACTTAATAAACAGACATTGAAGGTCCTGAACTAAAAATAAATTCCCATCACCACTGCAATATAAATAAGAAATGCAGTACAATCCTCTTACATTTGAGCATTTCCTGTTCATGGCCACTGTGTGTTTACTGTACAAAATACTTCATGGCCTTGACCCACCACTGCTTAACTTATAACACAGTGCAAATCAACCACAACGTCAGCCGGATCCGCAACCACAGGACACTGTTACTGTTCTGGACTCTGTTAGTCATTGTTTAAGTTGAGACCTTTATTCTGTTGACGGACTTTTATTTTGAAGTACTTCCTTCACGACCGGCAAATTGTAACCAGGAAGTGTTATACCATCTTACCAGCGCATTGTGTGTGCCGCAAAAGGTTATCTTCCATTCTTGATTCTTATGTCTTGATACACGCAATGTTTGTAAGTATTTCAGTTTATGTGGCCTATATTTACTACAGCATTACAAAGTCTATCCCATTCATTTTTTCGTTTTATCTGTAGTATGTTATGCCGTGTTGGTTTGTGCTAGCTTGCTATGTGTTAGCACGTTCCCCTTTGCTAGTCGTGTACTACGTTATACCTATCTGTATATTGGCTAGTCTACAGCTCTTATTTCGTTCACTGAGGCACTCTTATTTGACGAAAAGACAGCAGGCAGAGCTGGAGGTGGCAGAGATGCTAAGATTTTCATTGGGAGTAACGAAGAAGGACAGGATTAGGAACTATTATATTAGAGGGACAGCTCAGGTTGGAAGGTTTGGAGACAGTTCAAGAGAGGCAAGATTGAGATGGCTCAGAAATGTGTGGAGGAGAGATGCTGGGTATATTGGGAGAAGGATGCTGAATATGGAGCTGCCAGGGAAGAGGAAAAGAGGAAGGCCAAAGAGGAGGTTTATGGATGTGGTGAGGGAAGACATGCAGGTGGCTGGTGTGACAGAGGAAGACGCAGAAGACAGGAAGAAATGGAAACGGATGATCCACTGTGGTGACCCCTAACGGGAGCAGCCGAAAGTAGTAGTAGTGTTGTGTGTTGTATATTTCAGTTTCAGCTTTTGGTAAGTAAACATCATAAACTTCACTCCGCCTCCTGAAATGATTGATTACCAAAGAGTTTAGCTGACTGGATAGTGGGGTTATTGCTCAGATCCTCCGAGACCAGTACAGTGAAAAAAAAATTGCGTGTATCAAGACGTAAGAATCAAGGTTGGCGGATAAGAGACTGAAGGACCGTCATACAGGCATTGAGCAAGCCTCCACGACACCCTCCCCTGATGTCCTCACTTCAGTGAACCCACACATCTTATCTCATCATGGTAGAAGGAGGCACTAAAGTGCTAGAAGGATGGGTCACAGAAGAGGACCTCCACTCATGACGTTCTCGTTCCTCCAAATCACCAAGTAGTTCCAAATCATCACCCGTCATTGCCAAAGCATGAGCAAAGGCTGAAGCAGGTATCGCCAAGATGGCCTATGCTCAGAGGGAGATGGAACTTAAACTACAGAACTTAATCTGATCATCTGACATCTGATCATCATCCACTGAAGCATGCAAAGGAGCATGTTCGTCAGGAGGACATACACAGCTTTTACAAAACTGACATTAAGATTAATGAAAGTGGACATTGCTGGATGCTGTGTCTGTTGTCTATATGTCATTTCCTGGAAGCTGACCTAGCAGTGGAAAAGGTCCGCATAGCAGCCACCCTAGAGGCTCCTCAAGTAGAAAAGGAAACGGATGCTGCATGGATTGAAGCAGAAATACTGGAGTCAGGTTTGATTGACCAAGGCCGTCAGTCACAGAGCAGTAGAGCCTCTAATCATGTCTCACCCCAGACACGACTTCAGCGTATAGAACACTATGTACTGGACCAATCCAGCCTGAAGTCCAACCCATTCAGCTCATATGCCTCACCTTATCATGAGCTCCAAGTCACAAATCACACCCAGCAGCCTGCTACATCCATCCCACTCTACAGACCCCTTCCCATGAAAATGGAGCCGCTCTGGCAGAATGATGGAAGAGCGGACAAGAGAGATCAACAACGACCCCTCAGTGATCCTAATAATAACCAGAACAGAGCAGTCAGCCCAGGCACCCCTGACACCTCCACCACCAATGACCTCGTCAGGTTTCTTGCACGGAGCCAGTTGGTGACCTCAGGGTTGACCAATTTCGATGACAAGCCAGAGAATTACTGGGCATGGAAGTCCACCTTCAATGGAGCCATCACACGCCTGTGCCTGTCAGCGGGAGAAGAACTTGATCTTCTCATCAAATGGCTTGGCAAGGAGTCTTCGGAACAGGCACGGAGACTCAAAGCAGTCAACATCAGGCACCCTCAGGTCGGATTGATGATGGCTTGGCAGAGACTGGAAGAATACTACGGCTCACCTGAGGCAATCGAAAGGGCTCTCTTCAATAAACTTGAAGACTTTTCGAAGGTGACGCACAAAGACCCGTACAAGCTCCGTGACCTGGGTGACCTGCTCCTAGAAGTGGAAGCCACAAAGAGGGATGGCTACTTACCCGGCCTGTCTTACCTGGACACCTCCAGAGGAGTGGCTCCCATCGTCAACAATCTTCAGGATAAATGCGCATCATTTGGATCCACGTACAAGCAACAAAACAATGTGGCCTTCCTTCCATTCACTGTGTTTGCTGACTTAATCCACAGGGAAGCCCGAGTAAAAACAGATCCCAGCTTCAATCTCCCACCATACCACGCAGCACCTGAAAGGAATGAGAGGTCAGACAGACAAGGGAAGACAGCTATATCAGTACACAAGACGCAAGTGTCTCCTACAGAGAAAACTGAAGATCTAAAGAAAGATATTGACACTGGAAAACACTGTCCAATCCACGATAAACCCCACCCACTGCGGAAATTTAGAGGCTTCAGGGAGAAGACTTTAGAAGAGTGAAAACAGTTCCTCAAAGACCATCACATATGCTTCCGGTGCTGCTCCTCCACAACCCACCTTGCTAGAGACTGCAAAATAGAAGTGGACTGCAACGAATGTGGCAGCGACCGTCACACCTCAGTACTCCACCCGGGTCTGGCTCCCTGGAAGTCCAAGTCGTCTCGTCCCACTTCAGAGAACGGCGGGGAGGGAGAACAAGCAGGCAACCAGGAAGTCACCTCAAACTGCACTGAAGTATGTGGAGAAGGAATGAGTCTTAGGGCATGTTCGAAGACCTGCCTAGTCAACGTTTATCCTGAAGGGTGCCGGGAGGAGTCCAGAAGGATGTATGCCGTCATGGACGAGCAGAGTAACCATTCCTTGGCAACGCCAGAGTTTTTCAGCATCTTCAAGGTAACGAGTAATCCATCACCGTACACACTCAAAACATGTGCAGGACTCAAAGAGACGGCCGACTGAAAGGCCTGGGGCTACATTGTGGAGTCAGCCGACGAGAAGGTCAGCTTCCCTCTCCCCACACTACTCGAATGCGATCAGGTCCCAAACAACAGGTCGGAGATCCCAACTCCCAATGCCGCTCGCCACCACAGGCACCTGAAATGGATTGCAGACGAGATCCCACCCCTGGACCTGGACGCAGGCATACTTCTGTTGCTTGGCAGAGACATCCTGAGAGCACACAAAGTCAGGAGCCAGATAAATGGTCCTCATGATGCCCCATTTGCCCAAAGACTGGATCTTGGATGGGTTGTCGTTGGCGATGTGTGCCTTGGAGGAGCACACAAGCCACCTCACGTCAGAACTTTCAAGACCTCCATTCTGGAAAGTGGACGCCACAGCTTTCTCAGCCCATGCAGCAGCCAGGTCCGGGAGAAAGAGACATTTGCCCACAGCTACCTGGTGTCAGCTGCCCTAGACAGCACACGGAAGACACTCGACGGAGAGAACCTGGGTCAGTCGGTCTTCCTTCACACAGCCAGCGACCACAAGCTTGCTCCTTCGATAGATGACCTGAGATTCCTGCAGATCATGGACAATGAGAATCGCCAAGATGAGTCTAAAAGCTGGGTCGCACCCCTACCCTTCCAGTCACCATGGAAACGACCGTCCAACAACAGGGAGTACGCCCAAAGCCATCTCAACTCTCTCCGCCGCACTCTAGACAAGCAGCCACAGATGAAAGCCCACTACGTAGAGTTCATCGAGAAGATGCTTACCAACAAACATGCAGAAATCGCTCCACCCCTACAGGAGGGCCAGGAGTGTTGGTATCTCCCATCATTTGGAGTCTACCACACAAAGAGGCCAGACCAAATCCGTGTGGTTTTCGACTCCAGCGCACCTTACGAGGGAGTCTCTCTCAACGACGTGCTCCTCAGGGGCCCCGATCTCAACAATAGCCTTTTGGGGGTGCTCATGAGATTTCGGAAGGAACCTGTCGTACTACGACACAGTGGAACATGTGCTGAATGTCATAGTACGTGAAGACCACAGGGACTTCCTGTGGTTCCGCAATAACGACCCCAACAGCGACATTGTGGACTACAGGATGTGCGTCCATGTCTTCGGCAACAGCCCATCTCCTGCAGTTGCCATATACGGCCTGAGGAGAGCGGTCAAGGAGGAAGAAGAGAACTTCGGTAGCGACGTGAGAAGGTTCATCAAACGAGAGTTCTATGTACATGATGCACTGAAGTCTTTTCCTACCGAAGCAGAAGCCATCAGTGTCCTCGGACGTGTCCAAAGTATGCTTGCAGAGTCGAACCTCAGGCTGCATAAAATAGCCTCAAACAGACCTGCTGTGATAGAAGCATTCCCTCTGGAAGATCGTACTAAGGATATCAAGGACCTCAACCTTGTTACTGATGACCTTGCCCTTCAACGCAGCCTCAGAGTATCCTGGAACATTGACTCAGACACGTTCGCAGTCCAGGCCATGGATGAGAAGATGCCCTTCACCTGTAGAGGGGTGCTGTCTACGGTGAACAGCCTATACGACCCCCTCGGTCTCTTAGCCCCTGTCACAATACAAGGTAGGCTGCTCCTGAGGGACCTCTCCAAGCAAGCCGAGGACTGGGACTCACCCCTCCCAAGAAGCATGGAAGCAGAGTGGACAAAGTGGAGAGATTCACTAAAACACCTACAGGAGCTCCAGATACCCCGCACTTATATGTCATTCTCACCCTCTGGCACTGTATTCAAGGAGCTTTGTGTCTTTGCGGATGCCTCTACGAAGGCCATTGCAGCAGTAACTTACCTGAAAGCCACCACTGAAGAGGGACAGACCGAGGTTGGCTTCATCTTTGGAAAAGCCAAGCTGGCACCCAAACCAGACGTCTCAATTACCAGTCTGGAATTGTGCACAGCAATACTTGCAGTCGAGATTGTAGAGTTGATTGTCGAAGAGATGGATCTGGAGTTCCACCGCACCACATACTGCTCAGACAGCAAGGTAGTCTTGGGGTACATTCATATTCAAGAAAGGCGGTTCTATGTCTACGTAAAAAACAGAGGTCAGAGGATCCGGCAGTCCACATCTCCAGACCAATGGAGGCATGTTCCGACTGACGACAACCCAGCTGACTATGGGTCTAGGTCTATTCCAGCAAATCTTCTGAGCAGCACGACATGGCTCTCTGGATCAGCCTTTCTTTGGAACCCATCTCCCCACTCTTTCGAACTCCAAGAAACGTTCAACCTCGTCAACCCTGCCTCTGACTCCGATGTATGCCCTGAGGTTGCTGTGAACCTCACCTCAGTCTCTCAAGACCTGTTGAACCCCAACCGCTTCGAGCATTTCTCAGAGTGGACCACTCTCATCCCCACAGTCACATGCTTGTTCCTATTGCTCGCTCCTTCGCCCTGCCTGCCCAAGAGGGCAGCTGCCGTGGCTGGCATATCTGTCAAAGAGGCCCCTCAGAGAAGGAGATGGATAGAGCCACGATCCTTGTGATGAAGAACGTCCAACATGAGCTCTATGCTGAAGAACTGAATAACATAGCCTCCAAACAAAGTCTTCCCTCTCGGAGTAGTCTGCTGAAGCTAAACCCTGTCATCGACAACCATGGGCTCCTCAGAGTTTGAGGCCGTACAGCTCAGTCCAAGCTAGCAACTGAAGAAACGAGCCCCATCATCATCCCAGGTCATCATCACCTCACGACCCTGCTCATGCGACATCACCACAAGGCCATAAAACACCAAGGGAGGCACTTTACAGAGGGCGCCATCAGAGTAGCCGGGCTCTGGTTGGTTGGAGCTAAAAGATGCATCAGCAGCCTTCTCTTCAAGTGCGTCACCTGCAAGAAGCTTCGCGGGACGAGAGAATACCACCAACCGCAGATCTGCCTGCCGAGCATCTCCAAGTAGCCCCTCCGTTCATCGATTTCGGTTTGGATGTTTTCGGACCATGGGACGTTACCTCACGTCGTACCAGAGGAGGACACTCCAACAGCAAAAGATGGGCTGTCATGTTCTCATGCATGTGCACAAGAGCCATGCACATCGAAGTAAAAGAGACTGAGTGCCAGCAGTTTCATTAATGCCCTGAGAAGGTTCTTTGCCATCAGAGGCCCAGCGAAACAAATACGCTCAGACGAAGGCACTAACTTCATTGGTGCCTGCAGAGAACTCAAGATGGATAAACCAAGCTCCAGCTCAGAGACTGTGGAGAAGTATCTCCAGGAGCACAATTGTACCTGGGTATTCAACCCACCCCACTCTTCTCACATGGGGGGCGCATGAGAGCGTATGATTGGAATTGCCCGTCGCATCCTCGACTGTATGCTCCTCCAAGGTGGATCATCATGTCTCACACACGAAGTCCTGACTACCCTCGTGGCTGAGGTTACTGCAGTCATGAATGCTACACCCCTCATCCCAGTGTCCTCAGACCCAGAGTCTCCTCTCATACTTACTCCAGCTATGCTCTTGACCCAGAAGACATGCATTTCCCCTCCCCCTCCAGGTGACTTGGGGGCAGGAGATCTTTTCAAGGAAGAATAGAAACGGGTTCAGAGTCTAGCAGACATCTTTTGGAGCAGGTGGCGAAAGGAATATCGCCACACACTTCAAAGCCGTCACAAGTAGCAGGGCAAGAGGCCCAACCTCCAAGTAGGAGACATCGTCCTAATGAAGGACAGTCAAACCAAAAGAAACCAGTGGCCTATGGCTATGGTTGTGAAGACACTTCCAAGTCAGGACGGGATGGTGAGAAAGTCGACATCAGAGTCGTCAAAGAAGACACCCAGAAAATATTCTCCCGCCCAGTCTCCGAAGTGGTCCTGTTGCTTTCTACAGAAGACTGATGAATAGTTTTGGGTTTATTTGAGTTCTATAAAAGACCCCAGGCGGGGAGTGTTCTGGACTCTGTTAGTCATTGTTTAAGTTGAGACCTTTATTCTGTTGACGGACTTTTATTTTGAAGTACTTCCTTCGCGACTGGCAAATTGTAATCAGGAAGTGTTATACCATCTTACCAGTGCATTGTGTGTGCCGCAAAAGGTTATCTGCCATCTTTGATTCTTACATCTTGATACACGCAATGTTTGTAAGTATTTCAGTTTATGTGGCCTATATTTACTACAGCATTACAAAGTCTATCCCATTCATTTTTTCGTTTTATCTGTAGTATGTTATGCCTTGTGGGTTTGTGCAAGCTTGCTATGTGTTAGCATGTTCCCCTTTGCTAGTCATATGCTATGTTATACCTATCTGTATATTGGCTAGTCTACAGCTCTTATTTCGTGCACTGAGGCACTCTTATTTGTACCTTTAATATTGTAACGTGCATGGATAAGTAAACACGTTTGTCCTTGACCAAGGTCGGACCTTTTAGTCGACTGGTTAACGTTGTTGCTTGCGGAGCGGGAGACAAAGGCTCGCGTCCCGGCTGTGGCGGTTCCCGGGCTGCACCCCTAATTCGCTACAATGTGTCTTATGTGTTCATTTTGTGTACTTACTTTGTAGTACCTTCAATTTTATAACTGCAGTGTTATATTGTGTTTGTATATTTCAGTTTCACCTTTTGGCAAGTAAACATCATAAACTTCACTCCGCCCCCCGAAATGATTACCAAAGAGTTTAGCTGACTGAATAGTTGGGTTAAGATCCTTCGAGACTAGTACAGTTACATCAAATGTTGGTTGGCAAAGTCCAGCAAGACACCCATTTCACCTGAAGTGGCTGAGCTGTGGGACACCGTGCTGACTAGTATCCAAGTGCACAGTACTTCTGAACATCTTGCATTAAACAATGGCTGAAAGAAAATCAGTCTTTCATCCATCCATCCATTATCCAAACCGCGTATCCTGCTCTCAGGGCTGCGGGGATGCTGGAGCCTATCCCAGCAGTCATTAGGGGAGACACCCTGGACAGGCCATCACACAGGGCCTTATCTTGTCATCACTTCAAATCTTTTCTTATTCAACAACTTAGCTCTTTTTTTCCCCAATTCATGTCTGTTTTATTATTAATTTGCGTCCCTCTTCTGTTGTAATACAGCTAAGTGACCATCATGATTTTAAATATGCAAAAAGAGCTAGTCTCTCTCTTTTTCTCTCTCTCTCTTAATCATCAATCCCCAAAACACAACAAACAGTCCACCACACCATCATCCCCTCTAACTTTCTTACCAAGGTCATGTGACCAGTGCAGTCACTGGATGACAGACTGATAGATTTGTTGATTATTAAATTATAATATACCAGATTATATTATATTATATTAGGTGGCACGGTGTTCCAGTGGTTAGCACAGTCGCCTCACAGCAAGAAGGTCCTGGGTTCGAGCCCGGGGGTCGTCCAATCTTGGTGGGTCATCCCGGGTCGTTATGTGTGTGGAGTTTGCATGTTCTCCCCGTGTCTGCGTGGGTTTCCTCCTGGGTCTCCGGTTTCCTCCCACAGTCCAAAGACATGTAGGTCAGGTGAATTGGCCATATTAAATTGTCCCAATGAATGTGTGTGTGTGTGTGTGTGTGTGTGTGTGTGTGTGTGTGTGTGTGTGTGTGTGTGTGTGTGTGTGTGTGCGCGTGGGCCCTGTGATGACCTGGTGGCCTGTCCAGGGTGTCTCCCCGCCTGCCGCCCAATGACTGCTGGAATAGGCTCCAGCATCCCTGCGACCCTGATAATGGATATATTATATTATATCTAAGGTTCTTCATTTCTCTCTTGCTCTCTCTCTCTCACACACACACACACACACACCCCTAAAGAAAACCTGTGAATTCATCAGTGGATATTTGAGTATTAACAAGAATGGATGAAAATCAGACCCAAAACAAACAACAAAAAAAACCCAAACATGAATGCAAAAATCTTGGTGAAAGTCAGATTACAAAAAAAACATTTTGTCACAAAAACATTCATTACTTTCACCTCGAGTGAACTGGGCTGATCTGCTGCTCATTTGCAGTTTCCCCCATTTTGTTCTCTTCTTTCTATGTAGGGGGGCATCTTCCCGAGATGGCCTGGCCTGCATCTCAGGAATCATTAGTCGTTCAGTCGCTAGCTAGTCAACCACTAAGTGGCTGCAGTGACTTCATGTTGACTTGCTGTTTGTATCTTTTTGTATGAATATGTATGGTATGTGATAGACATATGATATTTGACCTTGGCTCAGTTATGGCTCTTTTTTTCCCCCGCAACGTTTGCTTTTTATGCAATTTTTGATACATCGTTTACCATTGTAGGTCAATGTATTTGCATTATGTCCTTTTAAATTGCTTAAATGTGTAATCCACACTGTTTCCAAATTGTGTGCTATGGCATCTTGACCTGAGACTACAGATGGAAATTAGAATAATATCTCTATCTGGCATAATATGTTTATTTAGCACTGCCCCTATCAAATAAACGAATAAATAACTACTACTACTACTACTACTTTCGGCTGCTCCCGTTAGGGGTCGCCACAGCGGATCATCCGTTTCCATTTCTTCCTGTCTTCTGCGTCTTCCTCTGTCACACCAGCCACCTGCATGTCTTCCCTCACCACATCCATAAGCCTCCTCTTTGGCCTTCTTCTTCTCCTCTTCCCTGGCAGCTCCATATTCAGCATCCTTCTCCCAATATACCCAGCATCTCTCCTCCACACATTTCCAAGCCATCTCAATCTTGCCTCTCTTGCTTTGTCTCCAAACCGTCCAACCTGAGCGGTCCCTCTAATATAATCGTTCCTAATCCTGTCCTTCTTCGTTACTCCCAGTGAAAATCTTAGCATCTTCAACTCTGCCACCTCCAGCTCCGCCTCCTGTCTTTTCGTCAGTGCCACTGTCTCCAAACCATATAACATAGCTGGTCTCACAACCATCTTGTAAACTTTCCCTTTAACTCTTGCTGATACCCTTCTGTCGCAAATCACTCCTGACACACTTCTCCACCCACTCCAACCTGCCTGCACTCTCTTTTTCACCTCTCTACTGCACTCCCCGTTACTTTAGACAGTTGACCCCAAGTATTTAAACTCAAATGCCTTTGTCACCTCCACTCCTTGCATCCTGACCATTCCACTGTCCTCCCTCTCATTCACGCATAAGTATTCCGTCTTGCTCCTACTGACTTTCATTCCTCTTCTCTCCAGTGCATACCTTCACCTCTCCAGGCTCTCCTCAACCTGCACCCTACTCTCGCTACAGATCACAATGTCATCCGCGAACATCATCGTCCATGGAGACTCCTGCCTGATCTTGTCCGTCAACCTGTCCATCACCATTGCAAACAAGAAAGGGCTCAGAGCCGATCCTTGATGTAATCCCACCTCCACCTTGAACCCATCTGTCATTCCAACCGCACACCTCACCATTGTCACACTTCCCTCATACGTATCCTGCACCACTCCTACATACTTCTCTGCAACTCCTGACTTCCTCATACAATACCACACCTCCTCTCTCGGCACCCTGTCATATGCTTTCTCTAAATCTACAAAGACACAGTGTAACTCCCTCTGGCCTTCTCTATACTTCTCCATCAACATTCTCAAAGCAAACATCACATTTGTAGTGCTCTTTTGTGGCATGAAACCATACTGCTGCTCACTAATCGTCACCTCTCCTCTTAAGCTAGCTTCTATTACTCTTTCCCAAATCTTCATGCTGTGGCTGATCAACTTTATACCTCTGTAGTTACAGTTCTGCACATCGCCCTTGTTCTTGAAAATCGGTACCAGTATGCTTCTTCTCCACTCCTCAGGCATCCTCTCACTTTCCAGGATTGTGTTAAACAATCTAGTTAAAAACTCCACTGCCATCTCTCCTAAACATCTCCATGCCTCCACAGGTATGTCATCAGGACCAACTGCCTTTCCATTCTTCATCCTCTTCATAGCTGCCCTCACTTCCTCCTTGCTAATCCGCTGAACTTCCTGATTCACTATCCCTACATCATCCAACTTTCTCTCTCTCTCATTTTCTTCATTCATCAGCCCCTCAAAGTATTCCTTCCACCTTCTTAGCACACTCTCCTCGCTTGTCAGCACATTTCCATCTCTATCCTTGATCACCCTAACTTGCTGCACATCCTTTGCAGCTTGGTCCCTCTGTCTAGCCAATCGGTACAAGTCCTTTTCTCCTTCCTTAGTGTCTAATCTGTCATACAACTCACCATACGCCTTTTCCTTTGCCTTTGCCACCTCTCTCTTTGCTTTACGCTGCATCTCCTTGTACTCCTGTCTACTTTCTTCATCTCTCTTACTATCCCACTTCTTCTTTGCCAACCTTTTCCTCTGTATAATTTGCTGTACTTCCTCATTCCACCACCAAGTCTCCTTGTCTTCCTTCCTCTGTCCTGATGACACACCAAGTACCTTCCTAGCTGTCTCCCTCACTATTTCTGCAGTGGTTGTCCAGCCTTCTGGCAACTCTTCACTACCACCCAGTGCCTGTCTTAACTCCTGCCTGAACTCCACACAACTGTCTTCCTTCTTCAACTTCCACCATTTGATCTTCGGCTGTGTCTTCACTCGCTTCCTCTTCTTGGTCTCCAAAGTCATCCTACAGACCACCATCCGATGCTGCCTAGCTACGTTCTCCCCTGTCACCACCTTGCAGTCTCCAATCCCTTTTAGATGGCGCCTTCTACATAAGATATAGTCCACCTGTGTGCACTTTCCTCCACTATTGTACGTCACCCTGTGTTCCTCCCTCTTCTTGAAATATGTATTCACCACAGCCATTTCCATCCTTTTCGCAAAATCGACCACCATCTGTCCTTCCACATTTCTCTTCTTGACTCCATACCTTCCCATCACCTCCTCATCACCTTTGTTCCCTTCACCAACATGTCCATTGAAGTCCGCTCCAATCACCACTCTCTCCTCCTTGGGTACCCTCTCCACCATGTCGTCCAACTCACTCCAGAATTCTTCTTTTTCATCCATCTCACACCCAACTTGCGGGGCATATGCGCTGATAACATTCAGCAATAAACCTTCAATTTCCAGCTTCATACTCATCACTCTGTCTGACACTCTCTTCACCTCCAGCACGCTCTTGACATACTCTTCCTTCAGAATTACCCCTACCCCATTACTCCTCCCATTCACACCATGGTAGAAGAGTTTGAACCCACCTCCGATACTCCTGGCCTTACTCCCCTTCCACCTGGTCTCTTGCACACACAGTATGCCTACCTTTCTTCTTTCCATCATGTCAGCCAGCTCTCTCCCTTTACCAGTCATAGTGCCAACATTCAAAGTTCCAACTCTCACCTCCACATGCCTACCCTTCCTCCTCTCTAGCTGCCTCTGGACATGCTTTCCCCCTCTCCTTCGCCCAACAGTAGCATAGTTTCCACCGACACCCTGCTGGTTAACAGTACCGGTGGCGGTCGTTGGTAACCCGGGCCTCGACCGATCCGTTATGTAAGTCTTATTTATGATCCGTATATTTGATTTGGCAAAGATTTTTACGCCGGATGCCCTTCCTGACGCAACCCTCCCCATTTGTCCGGGCTTGGGACCGGCACTAAGGATGCACTGGCTTGTGCATCCTCAGTGGCTGGGTTTAAACAAATAAATAACATTGATAAAAATAATAATAATCATGTGCTTTATGCCAAGTTTCCTCTTTACCACCACAGTTCAACACCACATCCACTTTTCTGTAACCACTGTGTTTTGCCCTTTACCCTGAATAAGTGCCCCTGAATGAGTTATCCTACATAAGTTACCTTGAATAAGTTATCCTAAATAAGTTACCCTGAATAAGTAACCCAGAATAAGTTACGCCGAATAAGTTACCCTGAATAAGTTACCCTAAATAAGTTACCCTGAATAAGTTACCTTCAATAACCTAGCCTAAATAAGTTACCCTGAATAAGCTACCCTGCATAATTTACCCTGAATAAGTTACTCTGAATAAGTTACCCTAAATAAGTTACTCTGAATAAGTTACCCTGAATAGGTTACTCTGCATAATTTACTCTGAATAAGTTACCCTGAATAAGTTATTCTGAAAAAGTTACCCTAAATAAGTTACCCTGACTAAGTTACTCTGCATAAGTTACCCTGAATAAATTACCCTAAATAAGTTACCCTGAATAAGTTATCCTGAATAAGTTACCCTGAATAAGTTACCCTAAATAATTTATCTTGAATAAGTTACCCTGAATAAGACCCAGCGCGCCCCAACATCATACAGCTGAGGCAGTTACTCGATGATTCTGCTTTTCCACAGGAGAACCTGATCTCGTTTTTTGATGTCCTAAACCCTCACAAAACCACATCATACTCACCTGCACACTGGATGTAGCAAATCACAGTTCGTTTGGAGTCCAGTGAAGCTGAGATGATCAGCATATCCCCCAATCACACCCCACAGGTTCCACTTTCATATTTCAAAAGGAATATGATTGACATAACATGTTTAAATATGTGTATGAGTTCTTAGAAATTGTAAGTGCATTGATTTTAACAATAGTTTGTGTCTGTAAAGAATTACAAAATCTGTCTCACTGTACTGCTTCCATTTTTGCAGACACAGGATGAGTTGCTGGGAGCACGTTGGGCACAGCCTGTGATTAAACATGTATTTTTTTACATACAGTGAATTTGCCATTGTGGTTCTGTGGGGCGGGACACTGAGCGATAGACAGATGTTGAATACAAAGATAGACAGATGTTGGATAGACACAGACACACACCGAACCAAACGCCCTACCACACCTAGGCCCTTATGGAATGATCTCACAATGTGGCCCAAAAAATGATTAAATTTGTCTTGCTCCCTGTTATCAACTCTAGCTGTGATCGGTGGTGAACATAAAAGTTCAAAACAATAAGATGCAATCTCCCTTCACTCCCCTGTTGCCCTATAACATCTGCATTGTAAAACTGTTGCCGGGTAGCCACCTATCAAGTGTGATAAGAGAACATGGAACAAGAGCACTGGAATGGATTTGATCCGTTTCAAGGAAGTTCTCCACATCCCACCCCGTGTTCTGTTCTCAAAGGATATAAATTTGAAGAATGCTCCCCAAAAGCCATTTTATCCCAAAGTAGGTGTTTAGTGTTTGTTTCTTTTTTTTTATAAATTTATATATAGTTTTCCCCCTTATCCCACCCGATTAACCCAATGGCATATGGCCGGAACTCTTGTCAAATAACTCCCCTGGCTCACGTTTCCACAGGAAGAAGATAGTCGTTACACCAGCTTCCTTCAAACTTGTGTCGGCTGCTCTCACTATTTTACACGCTGAAGCCTCGCATGGATTGCATCACCTTCAGGCCGCGAAGGAGATGTAGGGAGAATGCTTTCAGTTGCTTGGCTGCAGGCGCCCGGGTGGGCCAGAGGTGTCGCTGGAGAACGACGAGTCCCCAAACACTACACCGATCTACACCCACTATTCCTCGGGTAAGGGTGGCCTAATGAATGCCTTACCCTGTGGACGCTCTGGCCGTGACCGGCTACGGCGAGTCTGGGATACGAACCTCCCAGCCACGTGACGAGCGGGTTGCGGTTTATTCCTCTCGGCCACCAGGGCGGCGTGTTTGTTTCTTTTAACAAAGTTTTATATACACACACACACACACACACACACACACACACACAAACACACAAACACAATGACTGCTGGAATACGCTCCAGCATCCCCGCAACCCTGAGAGCAGTCAATATGATGGATGGATGGAGTCCGTGGTGGTGTAGCGGTCTAAGCATCGGCTTTGTGTCGATGCAGTTGCCCACTGGGGACCGGGGTTCGTGCCCCGGTCTCGTCAGATCCGACTATGGCCGGACTCGATGAAGCAGCAATAATTGGCAACGCTGACTTCGGGAGGGGGACGGAGTCAGCTTGTGTTCGTCACATGAACGTGTCTCTGTGTGTGTCGGAAAAAGCAGTGGTTCGGCCTGGATCCGCCTTGTTACGAAAGTGGCGAGGCGTCTCCTTCGAGACTGCCGGCCGGAGAGATGCAGTTGGCGAACGCATGCAGTACGAGGGTGGGTGTTTGAACTAAAATAGGGATCGATTGGCCACTAAATTGGGAGAAATCAGAAATAAGATGATGGATGTGTGTATGTATATATATATATATATATATATATATATATATAGGGAGGGCTGTTATAATAATAATAACATGAATAACATTAAACTTACATAGCGCTTTTCTAATACTCAAAGTCGCTTTATAATAAACGGGGTGACACAAGACAACAGACAAACATAACACAGACATACATGACTGGATGGGAAGGGGGGGCTACGAGAGGGAGAAGTGGCAGCCACACACGACGCCAGCAGTACTCTCCCACAAGTTATACTGAATATCAGCATGGCTGTGATTCGGTAGTAGGTAAGAGGCCGCAGGCCGAGTACCGAAGATAATCACAGCTGCTCTTGAACTTGGACTGCTGCCAGACAACCTGAACACAAACATTTTCCTGCACAGCTTGCTACTTTGTATCAGTCTATACACGTTACCGCTGGCTAGCTACTTTGTATCGTACATTAATCTGCACGTGATACAAAGTATTCTGTAGAAGTTTGTTACACTCTGATATTGATAACGACCCTTAATGTAGCCTAATTAACGGTTATTAATAGAACACCTGTGCAGCAGAGTGATACATGTAGTTAAAAGTCCCAGTGCTGTTATACTGAATATCAACACTCATGAAATGGCTCTTGTCCAATCAAATGACTTGGTTGGAACTAATTGTTATATAAAATCCACTGAGTCAAGATTAATTTGCTCCTTATTTGTTGAGCACTATCCATCCCATTGAGTGTTTCTTTTAACAAAGTTATATATATATATATATATATATATATATATATATATATATATATATATATATATATATGTAGCGGGCATAATAAGCCACGCCTTGTAGGGGTAGTAATAGTACTTATTTACCTTGAAAGATTAGGTTAATGAAAGGGGTCCCCATTCCCAATGCAATTCAATTAGTCTCAGTACCTATGTGGGTAAGTATGTGGATGCCTATCCTGCTGAACAGAGTGGTTAGTACGTTACACCCTATTAGATATCGTGAGGTGGGCTTCACGCTAAGGTATTTGACACGGCGGCCCCTGACGTGTAGAGTGTGTGCTGTGTTATGGGTCCAACTCGGCATAACTCTCCCTCCACAGAGGGACCAGCTTCAGAAATGAGCATGCGAAAAATGCAACAGCTTAAGCCGCCACATTTGGTCACTGGTAGACAAGAGTATCAGTTATTCCGTCTCATGGAAAATCCTTGCAAAGAGTAGTGCATATTCAGTTAGGGGTAAAAGATGTAACATGTGCTTGGCAGAAAAGTATTTTATTATTTGCAGACCTGATATGTCCACCTTGAATAAAAGAAAGGAATTGGCCACCAGCTGTAGACACAGAAAAAAATATCTCCTTTGTAACTATAAGTAAAACGTCTTTATTATTCCCCCCACCCCCATTAGATGATACACATATGACATTTATTAGTTTTGTTTTTTTAAATATTGTAACGTGCATGGATAAGTAGACACGTTGGCCCTTGGTTAATGGGTCGGACCCTTTAGTCGACTGGTTAACGTTGTCGCCCGCGGTGCGGGAGATACGGGTTCGCGTCCCGGCTGCGACAGTACCTGTGGTTGCCCCCCAAATTTGCTACACTGGTGTCAGAAGTGGGACGCACGTGGACGCACTTGACAAAGGAGGGGGGTAGTGTAACGTGCATGGATAAGTAGACACGTTGGTCCTGCGGGAGATACGGGTCCGCGTCCCGGCTGTGGCAGTTCCTGTGGTTGCCCCCCCCCCCGACTTCGATACAATATGCTTATTTTTTTTCTTTTTTAAATATACACTACCGTTCAAAAGTTTGGGATCACCCAAACAATTTTGTGTTTTCCATGAAAAGTCACACTTATTCACCACCATATGTTGTGAAATGAATAGAAAATAGAGTCAAGACATTGACAAGGTTAGAAATAATGATTTGTATTTGAAATAAGATTTTTTTTACATCAAACTTTGCTTTCGTCAAAGAATCCTCCATTTGCAGCAATTACAGCATTGCAGACCTTTGGCATTCTAGCTGTTAATTTGTTGAGGTAATCTGGAGAAATTGCACCCCACGCTTCCAGAAGCAGCTCCCACAAGTTGGATTGGTTGGATGGGCACTTCTTTGAGCAGATTGAGTTTCTGGAGCATCACATTTGTGGGGTCAATTAAACGCTCAAAATGGCCAGAAAAAGAGAACTTTCATCTGAAACTCGACAGTCTATTCTTGTTCTTAGAAATGAAGGCTATTCCATGCGAGAAATTGCTAAGAAATTGAAGATTTCCTACACCGGTGTGTACTACTCCCTTCAGAGGACAGCACAAACAGGCTCTAACAGGTACTATTTAATGAAGATGCCAGTTGGGGACCTGTGAGGCGTCTGTTTCTCAAACTAGAGACTCTAATGTACTTATCTTCTTGCTCAGTTGTGCAACGCGGCCTCCCACTTCTTTTTCTACTCTGGTTAGAGCCTGTTTGTGCTGTCCTCTGAAGGGAGTAGTACACACCGGTGTAGGAAATCTTCAATTTCTTAGCAATTTCTCGCATGGAATAGCCTTCATTTCTAAGAACAAGAATAGACTGTCGAGTTTCAGATGAAAGTTCTCTTTTTCTGGCCATTTTGAGCGTTTAATTGACCCCACAAATGTGATGCTCCAGAAACTCAATCTGCTCAAAGAAGTGCCCATCCAACCAATCCAACTTGTGGGAGCTGCTTCTGGAAGCGTGGGGTGCAATTTCTCCAGATTACCTCAACAAATTAACAGCTAGAATGCCAAAGGTCTGCAATGCTATAATTGCTGCAAATGGAGGATTCTTTGACGAAAGCAAAGTTTGATGTAAAAAAAATCTTATTTCAAATACAAATCATTATTTCTAACCTTGTCAATGTCTTGACTCTATTTTCTATTCATTTCACAACATATGGTGGTGAATAAGTGTGACTTTTCATGGAAAACACAAAATTGTTTGGGTGATCCCAAACTTTTGAACGGTAGTGTAGGTTTTTTAATATGTTTAACTACCTGTCCTCCCAACTGTGCCCCAACACCACCCCAATATACAATTCACGTAAGTTACCTTGTTATATTTTTAATGCAGGCCATTTCAACAGCGCCCTGGCCCCTAAATGCTTTTCAAAACAAACCCCAGCCCCATTGGTTGTAATGTTTTCTACCCCTCCATTGGTTGCTGTGCATCATAAGTACATACCCCATTGGCTGTTATAATTTGAACGTTTCCCCATCTGATTGGTCACTGTCCAACTGAAATAGGGGCGTGATGCTGGGCAACGTAAACTGTATGATTATTTGTGAAAAACACATTAGCAGCTCATGAGTGCGAGACACATGAAACAGGCCTGTACTGCTATGCATTCAAATCTTTTTTCCTGTATCCGTGTTGATATATTCGGAGGAGGTCTTGCCCCTAGGCGTGTCGTACGCAGGCCCACTGGTGTGTGGATTTTCCCTGATGCCCACGAACCAGCTATGGGTTAAATAGTGCCACTGCCTAGTGGATACCTCGGGAGAGGAATAGGCTATGAGAGTAAACCCTACACAACATCAACGTATACAGTGCTGTTGTTTTGTGTTTTTCTTGCCCTTTTGTATGTGTTTCAGTGGGAGAGTACTGCTGGCATTGTGTGTGGCTGCCGCTTCTCCCTCTCGTAGCGCCCCCTTCCCATCCACCCCTGTAGCCCCCCCAATCCACCCCTGTATGTTTTTGCTATGTTTATCTGTTGTCTTGTTTCACACCGTTGATTATAAACCGACTTTGAGTGTTAGAAAAGCGCCATATAAGTTTAATTTATTATTAGTATTGTTATTATTGTTAGTGTATTTAGCCGATTCTATATTCAATATTGTGCTTCATTTGTTGCACATCCTGGTTACTGTAGATGCTGAATAGAAAACAGCAATTCCTTTGTTTTGCTTGTTTGCTGTGGCAACTGAACTGATCCCAAAATGGCACCATGCTTCTAATTCGGCTTCATCCGTGAGAGTCCAGCTTCAGCAGAGCATTTGGTATTAAGTGACTGTCGCCATTTCCTTTGTGGGACGTCTCAGACAATTCCCCAGAAAGAAAGTGCAGGATTTATGCGTGATTTTATGCTCACTTGCTTTTCCTCTCTGTTTTACAAGTGAAATGAGGCATGCCTGCGCCAACATCTGGCCCGGAGCATGCATCCACTAAGGCCACATAGTAGCCGTAGTTGACTTTTCACCATTTCGGCATGCTGGCCTGCACCACACGATCCCTATCTGTAGGGACAATAGGAGCCAGATCCTGGATTCCTTGCAGTAATGTCCTTGGCATAGCCATCCTAATGGATGAAAGTACCTCCATGTCAGAAGTCTGTGTTTCTCTGTTGCTGTGTCGCGTCTCCAGCAAGCAGCACTGACGCTCCCTTTTATCTGCTTTTTGAGCCAAGTCGTTTCCAACAACGCTGCTTGACATATGAGCAATGGCTGAGGGGATATTGTGTATAGGCACAGGGGGGATTTGAAACCTCACCATGGGGGTGACATGTTAGCCTGCTCAGTCTGAATACTTTTTCTCCTACATTAGTGTAAACGAACGTCTGTCTAAGGGAGGAACACGTGCATTTTTTAAATAACTTTACTTTTTTTTGTGTGGTAAAAATTGAAAGCTCTCCCAAACGTACTAATGCATATTAACTGCAGATGACTAATGTCAAAGCCATTTCATTTCGGTGCTAGATGTGGGTGTGGTAGTGAAATGCATAAGCCTCAGTTAATCAGCGAACATATTAATCAAAATATGAAGTAAGTGAAATTTTGAATACATAGCCTAAACTTTATCTCACATTTCACAACATCATCAGTCACCTGGCCTGTATCTTTTATCAGCTTTGCATGTCTGAGAAGTGGTGTTCTGACAGGCCCTCATTTCTCTACAGTATTAGGTGTTGATTTTATTTGATGTATCCCTCCGGATCTGCAGAGCCTAATACACCGTACCACACCACATCCACAGATGAAACTGAATATATTACGCTGATGATGGTCAATGTGAGCCAGCCGGAGGGGATTATGCAGCCCCACCCCCCCACCCCCCTTCCCCACTCCCCTATACACAGAGGTGAAATTGATTTAAACACCAGTTGGCCTCAACTCATCATGTTGGTGGGGAAGAACCCGACTGTTCGCCTATGGAGTAGCTGCACTGGTCAAAAGCATGTTTTATTTTCACACACATCTTCGTGACTGGGGTGAAGGTTTGTTTACACTATCTGTTAATTTGTTGAAAGATTACGCTGATGCGTGCTGGGCTAGCTGTTCATACAAATGTTCGGAAAAGGATGGTGCAAAATTACCAGAGTTTTGTGACTGCATTTCATTGTCAAATTTACCCTTTTTATATGTAATGTGATCTCATATCACAGGATTAAATGACTACAGGCCCATTGCCCCAACGTCTGGGGTGATGAGACTGGTGTTGGCCCACCTGAAGGAAATCACGGGCCCCCTGCTCGAACCCCTGCAGTTTGCCTACCGAGCAAACAGGTCAGTGGAGGATGCAGTCTACATGGGATTGCACTATATCTTCCAACAGCTCAACTCCCCAGGGACATATGCAAGGGTGCTGTTTGTGGAGTTCAGCTCAGTGTTCAACACCATCAGCCCAGATATCCTCCACTCCAAACTCACCCGGCTCATTGTACCAGCCCCCATCTGCCAGTGGACCAAAAACTTCCTGACAGACAGGAAGCAGCTGGTGAGGCTGGGGAAAATTACATCCAGCACCCGGATAATCAGCACTGGCGCCCCCCAGGGATGTGTGCCCTCTCCTCGCCTCTTCTCCCTCTACACAAATGCCTGCACCTCAGGAAACCCGTATGTTAAACTCCTGAAGATTGCAGACGAGACAACCATCATGGGCTTATCCGGAATGGTGATGAGCCTGCATATAGACAGGAGACAGGAGGCAGCATGTGAGGCTGGGGAAAATCACATCCAGCACGCAGACAGTCAGCACTGGCAAACCCCAGGGATGTGTGCTCTCCCCTCTTCTCTTTTCCCTCTATATAAATGACTGCACCTCAGGTGACCCATCTGTTAAACTCCTGAAGTGTGCAGATGACACAACCATCATTGGCTTTATCTGGGACGGTAACCAGTCTGCATATAGACAGGAGGTTGACCAGCTGACCCTCTGGTGCAGCCATAACAACCTGGAGCTGAACACGCTCAAAACAGTGGAGATGACAGTGGACTTCAGGAGCAGTCCCCCAGCACTGCCCCCCCTCACCATACTCAACAGCATGGTGTATATGGTGAAAACCTACAGATTTCTGGGCTCCACAATCTCCCAGGACATAAGGTGGACATCCAACATAGACACAATCATGAAAAAGGCCCAGCAGAGGATGTACCTTCTCCGCCAGCTCAAGAAATTCAACCTGCCTCAGGAACTGTTAATTCAGTTCTACACTGCAAAAATCCAGTCTGTCCTCTGCACATCCATCATTGTCTGGTTTATATTGACCACCAAACAGGACAGGGACAGACTACATCGGACAGTCAGGTCTGTAGAGAAATTAATTGGTGCCAACCAGCCCTCCATTCAGGACTTATAAACCTCCAGACTCAGGAAACAGGCAGACAACATCACACCCATCACACCCTGGTCACAACCTGTTCCAACTCCTCCCCTCTGGTAGGCGCTACAGAGCACTGTACCCCAATGCAACCAGATATAAATTAGTTTCTTTCTGCGGGCTGTCATTCAAATGTACTCTTAACACTGTCAAATAAATCCAGCCATTTTGTATATACTGTACTGTACATTGTACATATACTGGTACACTGTCATGTCCGTCTACCTCGGGCATGTGTGTAAGTAACCTGCTAACATCTATTTCAGCATCTCTGATATTTTCTCTGCACCACTGCACTTTATCACCTCTTATTTCACCTGTATAAATCAATCCTTGTGTATATGTGAAGATTGTTGTGTTTTTGTGTTGTTATTCTACATTAAGTACACTGAGAGAGCCATGAAACCGGAGTCCCATTCCATGTATGTGCAAACCTAAATGGCCAATAAACATGATTCTGATTCTGATAATATATTGGTAATTGTTATCAAGTAATTTCAGCAATAAAAAAAAGTGAAATTCTACTGATATAGCAGTGAACTAAGTAAAGAATTTGCTAGATTCAATTTCTTGAGGGCCTTTCTAGACAATCCGTTTCGTTAATTCACATTTGTGCAGTTGCATTTCAGTTGATACAAAGCTGTGCACTAAAAAATGTGACTGAAAAAGAATTCAGTGTGACGTAAGATGTAGAGTAAAGAAAGTAAAGAGATACTTATCATCATCCAAGCCAAAACTGTGTTATATAAGTATCAAACCTGCGGACTGCTAGAAATATGACTTATAATAGGATCTAGCACAGCGGTTAACTTCACTGTTGTGGAGATCAGCAGTCGGTTAAATCCAGGTCATGCTCTGGCTCAGAGGGGAGCATGTGTATTGTTACTGGAGGGATTAAATCTAAGGTGTGGCAGACACATGACTTGAAATCACAACGCTCTCTTCTGGCTGGCTGTCATGCTGCGGCCTAGAATGTGCTCTATTAACATTTATCATTTATTCATTTAGCAGACACTCATTTAGAATGACTTGTACTGCGTGAGCGGGTATGGTTGTGGCGTCCCACTTTAGAAGACTTTGCTACGGGAACAAGTTACAGTTAAAGTTTCTTTGCTACGCCGAGGCCACCCTGCAGACTGAAGCTGCTTCTCGACAGGACGACCACCGCCCAGAGAGAAGGCCCCATTCCCCCTTTCAGAGAAAACGTCATTTGTCATCCAAGAGGTCCTGTCTCTAAAAATATTTAAAACGCTGACAAGATCACTTAAAGAGCCCCTTTTTGCATTGTGGCATGAATAAGGTCTATTTGAGTGGATTCCACGCAAGACAGTCGGAGGGAGAAAGATATGTCACGGCCTTTAACCTCAGATATGCTTCCAAACAACAGCTGTTTGTGACGTGTGTGGTGGCTGTAATTAACGGAGAAAGGAGATTTGAGCAACGTGACAATGGTCACATTCTCTTATTAGGCCAGATTCAACATGCTGTCACAATGCCAGCATTCCACAAGCCAGGGGAGGAATTTGCTTTATGCTGAATGTCACGGTCATCTGAGACTTCTTCAGGGTTTGATCACTCCAGGAGGAAAGTCTATGCAAAACTGAACAAGTTTCCCCACGTCCAAATTTAAACTTTTTTTTATCCCCCCCCCCCCGTCTTCTTCTTATGATTATAGTGTTTGCCATTGTTAAGCTTTGTTTTGTTCTGGAGCAGTACAGTGGTTATCTTTTAGCGTTTATTGTCTCGCCTGTTCTGACAGGCAGCACATTAAATGAAACACTCCAAAGGGTCATAATTCAAAAGCCATTTCAAGGAAGAACAAATGTGCACCAAAACTTGATCATATGAGGAATTGTCTGACATCTAGTCAGTGCCTGCCCCACTGACAGCTGCAAAGTAGTGTTGATAGTTTGCCTCATCAGAACTGGCACCCTATGTTAGGGCAGGGCTGAATGAGGGCGAAGCCGTCGGTTTTCTGGAGTTTCCCAGTGCCAGCTGAGTGCAGCTGTTGGGAAATGTTGCTGTGAGAGTTGCATCAGGTCTCCTAGTGGGAGGAGGTGTGTCCCTGGACTTAACAGTTCATTGTTTTTGGCCCCAGACCAGCCTATTGGGTCAGTCCCTCCTTTCCCAAACCCCCCTATCTCTAGTTTTCCCATCCCATAATGCTGTGATGTTCTCTCCCTTCTCATGCTGAGCCTGGAAAAAAAGTGTTTTTTTTTTTTAAATTTATTCCTTTCTTTCACCAAAATAAGAAAAGAGACAGTTGCCATCACAAACGATGTCTGGAAGTGATTTGCTTGGTTCTTTTTTTTAAATGGGGATTTCTCTCAGGTTTTCTGTCTCTCAGAGTCTGACAGTCATCACTGACACGAGATATTTCTGATTGGCAAGATTTTATGTAAGAAGTGATGTAATTACTCTAATACAGACTGATTTAGAAGTTATGAAAATAAAGCCTGTTTTGACAGGCAACACATTAAATGAAACACTCCCAAAGGCAACATTTAGACTGAAAGACATCGAGGCTAGAATGGTTTTGATGTTGGACCCCCCTCAAAAATGCTGAATGACAACTGCTTTCTTCCGTCAGTCCTTGAGCAAATGATCTTGTGGATTTGCACACTGGCCAACAGAACAAAATGGCTGTTTTGTGCACCTCCATGGTGCAAATGTGTATGTGGGAAAAAATGTTCCCCCTTTTTTCCCCCAATTGTACCCGACCAATTTATTACCCCACTCTCCGAGGCGTCCATGGCAGGATTAACCCACCAAGGGGCCCCGGGGCATGTACGTCCATTGCTCCCAGCCCCGCCCCTTCAGATAGGCTACGCAAACAATATTAACCATTGTTAAATGTAAAACTAATGCAAATACCCAACATGGTAGTCGATGTTATGCCAATCTGCATGGGATTCGGATGGCGACTACAAAATACAACACAATTTTGAATCACAAAAAAAACAGATGAGAATAGAAGCTCACAGCATCGCAAACATATTGCAAAGCCTTCTTCCCACTTACAACGACTTACCAACAGGAAATGTTTGTTTCAGAGCAAATAATTTAATGAAATATGGGCATATTTTAGTAAAACTATCTGTTTAATTATTTTTCAGTATGGGCATTCTAGCTAGCACATTTGTTTAACTATACACAATGAAACAATGAATTTGATCATAAGCATCGAGTTTGCGCTATGTCAGACTTTGTTGCACTCTCAACGCTACAATGTAAACACGACGCACGTGTTGCACTCTTAATTGCTACAATATAAACATAGGGCGCAACTCTTCAAACCGGCATTGTGATATATTTAGAAACCACCCCCGACATACTTAGTACGTTTATATTTGTAACATCTATGGCTCTGCTTCAAATGAGTCCCTAGCAACGGATAAAGGCTTCCGCTTCGACTCCAGGTTTCTTATACTCTCTATGTCGCACACTTTGAAAGTATGATGATGTTATTTTACAACCCCGGCTCAAGGGATGTAAAAAAAGAAGGGAGACAAGTCGAGGGTTGTAATAATAATCAAAATATTTAATAATACAAAAAAGTTGAATAAAGTTAAAAAAACAATGTGCTGGTCGGAGCGAGGAAACGGTGGGATCCGGAAGTCTCAGGAAGCGCGCAGATCCCCCGGAAGCATCCCTCGGAACACGGGAACAACAAAGCGCGAAACCCGCCAACCTGAAACTGAAACAGAGACAAATCCAACAGGCAGGAAGAGGAGGTTGTAACCCCCCCCCCCACCACACAGACACACACACACGCACAAAAATGGGGCACCAAAAGGAACTGAAACTAACAGGCACAACAACAAAACAAGTAAGACAAAAACAAATCAAACCAAATTTAAAAAAAAACAACAAAATACTGGCCTGACCTAGGACAACCTCCGCCTCCTCCGGTCACCTCCCCTAATGGATCCCCACCCCTCAGCAACTAAGGACCCTAGGAAGCAAATTTAAGAGGGGCGAGAGAGCCAGAGGACGGAGACAGAGGAGGTAGGTTGACAGAGACAGAAGGACAGTACAAACAACACAGAACACAAATACTAGCCGTGCCCTTACCCAATTCAGGGAGCAGGGGCATAGGAAAGAGCATCCGCCACAACATTGTCTAGCCCCCTAATGTGACGCACGTCCAAGTGGTACACCTGCAAAAACAGGCACCACCGCATGACCCTCTGATTTGGGCACAGCATGGACCCCAGGAACACTAGAGGGTTATGGTCTATATAAAACACTAACAGAACGACCCCTAACTCCACATAAACCTCAAAGTGGCTCAGCACCCAGATCAGCGCGAGTGCCTCCTTCTCGATCACCGAGTAGTTTAGCTGGTAGGTGTTGAACTTTTTAGAGAAAAAACTAACGGGTCGATCCACCTCCGAACCATCTGCCTGCAGCAGCAAAGCACCAGCCCCAACGTTGCTGGCGTCCACCTGGAGTGAAAACAGAACATCGAATCTAGGCGCAGCTAGAACTGGACCTGAGATCAAAGGGTTGTTTAACATTCTCAAATGCCAGCTGACATGATCGATCCCACTCAAATTTGGCCTTAGCCTTAAACAAACTAGTCAGGGGAGCCACAACCGTGGAAAAGTTCCGCCAGAACCCACGGTAGTAACTCACCAACCCTAGAAAGCGTTGAAGCTTTTTCTTGGTCGCCAGGACAGGGTACAGATCGATAGCGGCCACTTTTGCACACACTGGACGCATCTGACCTTCTCCAACCACCTTACCGAGGTACGTCACGGTGGCCTGCGCAAACTCACACTTGGTGAGGTTAACAGTGAGACGTGCCTCGACCACACGATAGAACAGCTCCCCCACCCGGGAGAGATGCTGCTCCTACGTGTCACTAAAGACAACCACATCATCCAGGTAAACAGCGCAACCCTCCAACCCGGCAACAACTCGATTCATCAAGCGCTGAAAGGTGGCTGGGGCGTTCCTCAATCCAAAACTCATTACCGAGTACGAATACAGCGCTGACGGCGTGATATAGGCGGCTATCTCTCTAGCACTCGCTCACAGTGGAACCTGCCAGTATCCCTTCAAGAGGTCAAATTTGCTGACAAACACTGCAGATCCGACCTGATCTACACAATCCTCCATGCGAGGAAATGGATAGGAGTCAGGCTTTGTGACACCATTGAATTTTCAGTAGTCACTACAAAACCTTAATGTACCATCAAGCTTATTCACCAAAAGACACGGAGAAGCCCAGCTAGAGGAGAATGGCTGCACAATACCATTCTCTAACATATATCTAATCTTGCCATCCAGATGGCTACGTTTCTCCGCTGACACCCGATAGAACCGCTGCCGGGTCGGCTCCGCACCCCCACATCGATGTCATTTTCAATCAAATGCATACAGGAGGGGGTGTCGCCGAACAGCGAGGGATACCTGCGGATCAAAGCAGCCAACTCTGAACAGCTACTCACAAACAGGTGAGCCAACAATGCCTCCAGGTTCAAGAGGGACACAGAGTTCTTTAACCGGCCTAGTAGCACACAATCATCAGGCCCAACTACACCATCCTCACCCGGCGCTGCCACCACCGGGCCAGGAGGTAAGTTGGGCACCTCTGCACCACCCGCCAGCAACACTGGCTTAACGTCGCCATCAGCCTCAGGGGCTCGAGAGTAATAGGGCTTCAGGAGGTTACTGTGACATAACTGCGTCTTCTTCCTCCGCTCGGGAGTTGAGATGAGATAATTTTGAGGAGAGACACAGCGAACGACAGAATAGGGGCCAGAAAACTTAGCCTGAAAAGGAGAACCAGGAAGCGGCAACAAAGCCACAACCTGATCACGAGGGGCAAAATCACATTTCTCTGCCCTACGATCATATAGCTTCTTCATTTTACTCTGAGAGGATGCTGACTTCTCCCTGACCATCATGCCAGCGGCATACAACCGTTCCCTAAAGCTGTTCACATATGTTCTGAGAAGGTGCGGACTCCTTCGAATCACCCATCAGCACAGCCAGAAAACCCCGCACCGTGTGACCAAAGACTAAGTCGTTGAAACCTCACGAGCAGCCAAGCGCAACCAAGGCAAACCCTCCTCCCAATCTCGCTCCAACTCAGTGCAATAGGAGCGGAATAACGACTTCAGCGTCTGATGGAAGCGTTCTAACGCACCCTGACTTTGTGGATGATAGGCACTGGCTTGGTTGTGTTTCACATGCAGTTGTTTCAACACTTGTGCAAACATGTGGGATGTAAAGTTGGACCCCTGGGCATTCTGGATAACCTTAGGGATATCAAATACAGATATGAACTGCGTTAAAGCCCTCACGATAGACTTGGTGGTTATACTACGCAACGGATAGGCTGCAGGATACCTGGTAGCCTGACACATCACGGTCAGCAGATACATGCTGCTTGACTTCGACTGAGGTAGTGGACCAACACAGTCAATAATCAAGTGCTCAAAAGGTGTACTGATAGCAGGGATAGGATACAGTGGCGCAGGTTTTATTACCTGATTAGGTTTTCAAGTCAACTGGCAAGTATGGCTCGAATATAGGCAGAAATATCAGCCTTTAACCGAGGCCAATAGAAATGACGCAAAATGCGATCATACGTTTTCTTAACACCTAGATGACCCGCCATGTCATGCGAAGCCTGCAAGACATTCTTTTGGAATGCATGGGGCACTATAATCTGGACAACTGGATCTCCAACAAAACAATCCCCATGAGGAACCCATTTCCTTACCAGTAACTGATCTTGGAGGTAATAGCCACCAGCAGCGCTCTCTACCTCACCAACAGAGAGAACCTGGTCAAACAAGTCTACCAATTTAGGGTCAGCTTTCTGTTCTCTCACGAGGTCATCTCGAGTAACTGAACCGGGAAGTTTAGACAGGTGATCACTGCAGTTATCGACCACTGGACAAGGGACTACCGGAGGACCCACAGCAGCTGCGCGACTCATAGAGTGTGTTACAGCATAGCTGGAAAAACCCCAGGGAAACACTTCTCACTTTCATCCATGCAGAGGGGGGCAGACGAAACAACCAGAGGTGGGAAAACGTCACGCCAAATGTGCCCACCAGCTAGATTATTCCCCAAAATAATCTCCACCCCCGGCAATGAAGGCCGCACCCCCATAACAACCTCTCCCTCTACCAGCTCAGAGGTAAATACGAGCCTATGTAAGGGAACCGACAAGGTGTTAAGTCCTATACCCCTGACCAGGACACTGCCACCTGTATCCGTCACCCGAGAAAAGGACAGCACAGATTGCAAAACAAAAGATTCTGACGCGCCAGTGTTGCACAATATTCTTACTGGCACTTTCTCCGCACTGCCAACCATAGACACAAAGCCATTCGTAATGAACGGTGCATAATCTGAAACAGCTGGGGTTTTCTCGACTGGCTGCAGGTCAGGAGATAACACAGGAATAGACCAGTTGTCAGCTGAAACTGCAAGTACAGCAGGTTTCACCTTGGTGCTAGGCAGCGACTTAGAGGCCTTAGCCTTCAGGACAGGACACTCATCCTTCCAGTGATCCCTACCCTGACAGTAGTTACAGACTCTATGAAAGTCACCCTTCCCTCGGGAACCACCATCAGATTTAACAGACGGATACTCATTCCCAGCACCATGTCTACTGTGGCGAGCCTCAAATGCACTCTCCTTCTCGATTCGTCCCCAGTCACGAGCACGGGTTTCCCCCAAACGGGCCTTGTGCGTTAACACAAATTCATCGGCCAAAACAGCAGCCTCTGCAGCTGTATTTACCTTGTGCTCATTAAGATAGACTGCGAGACGCTCCGGGAGAGAATCTTTAAATTGAGTCAATATAACCAACTGACACAACGCATCAAATGAGGACACGTCAGAAACAGTGCACCAGCGACCAAACTGCACAGTCATTTCACGGACAAAGTCAACATGAGATTGTTTATCCTTTCGTTTTAAGCCTCTAAACCGCTGGCGATAAGCCTCGGGGATGAGCTCATAGGCCCTCAAAATCGCAGTTTTAACAGTCGCGTAATCCTCGCTCTCAGTAGCACTCAAAGCAGAGTAGGCTTCTAGAGCTCTACCCGTTAACACAGTTTGTAGAAGCAGTACGCGGTCCAAATCAGACCAACCTCTAGTCTCAGCGACTCGCTCAAATAATACAAAGAACGTATCGGGATCATCCTCATTAAACTTAGGCACAAGCCGCAGATTTGCAGTCACATCGCTTCCCCTAGGGGATTCGGGAGTAGGAGAGCCCTCCACCATTTTACCTTCCCTGATCAACACCAAACGCTCCCGTAGGAATTCTAGTCTTAACTTTTCGAGCGCATCCTTAGCTTCTCCGCCTCTCTGTCTTTCTGTCGCTCAGCTCTATCAAACTCAAGTTGTATCAATAACATATTCTCCTGCATCTTCTCTTGCTGCAATAACAACTCCCTTTGTTGTTCAAACGTCAAATTACTACTCATAGGCAGAACAGCAGATGACGTAGCTGACGTACGCAGAGGTGGACAAGCCTCACTCTTAATGACACCGGTCTCCTTCAGCTTGTCAGACAGAAAAGACCTAAGACTCTCTTTGCTTCAGGAACCAGTTATCTTAATCTCAAAGGCCTCCGCAATTTGCATAAACTGGTCTCTCGTACATTTACCCAGCAAGTCATCGGACGGCTGCTGGACAACTCGTCCACTAGATTAGCCATAATAACCAAAATCGTGCGTATTGAGTAGCTACGACAACAATATGTCTCACTCCTCCACCTGCCGAAACACACCAAACCAAAATGGAGGCAACCGTGCTAATCGCGCCAAGCGCAGGGACAGAGATATCAAAGAGGAGTTTCCCCAACTCACCCTAGTCATTGTGCGGCTTCGTGGCGGGTATTTATGCACTATATACCGCTGGCTCGCTCAGAATAACCAGCGCGCTGGTGACTTTTGAACCACGGCCGTGCTCCCGAGACAAGATGCTCTGACCACTAGCACCACACAAAAATAACAAACTAAAATAACAAACAAACGTCCAAAGTACCCCAACAAAGGGAATACGCTGCTTATGCCTACGTGGGGCTAAAGAAGGCAAGAAGTTCCGGGTAACAAATCACCCCAAATCTCTAACCACTGCACAAGGAACAACCAACACTCACCCCTAGGTCTGATGTCCCAACAGGTAGCAGAGCAAAGCATCCCCAGCCTGGGCGGATGGCTGGAAACAAACCGTGGTCCTCTCTCTAACACAGCACACAAAACGAACAGGCGCAACAACTATGCCCGTAAAATACCCAAATGGACTTATCTCCCAACAGCGCGCAGCAAATGATATCACTAACGATATCATAACCACTGCCAAGCAGTGAAACGAACAAAACGTGCTAACAAACAAAAAACAATAGGCTACTAGGGGCAGTAGGCTATAACGACGGCCTGGTTCAAACCCAGATCCGGACGAGCTCCTACTTGTTACAACCCCGGCTCAAGGGACGTAACAAAAAAGGGAGACAAGTCGAAGGTTGCAATAATAATCAAAATATTTGATAATACAAAAAATGATGAATAAAGTTAAAAAAAACCCAATGTGTTGGTCGGAGCGAGGAAGCGTTGGGATCCGGAAGTCTCGGGAAGTGCGCAGATCCCCTGGAAGCCTCCCTCGGAGTGCGGGAACAACAAAGCGCGAAACCCGCCAACCTGAAACTGAAACAGAGACGAAGCCAGGAGGCAGGAAGAGGAGGCCGTAACATTATGGTGATACTACACAAAGTTAAGTCACTCATATAATGCGACTAGCTTGGGCCCTGCATCACGACGCAGGGTTGGAACAAATGTCCCTTGTAGGGTATGATTGGGGATCCCTAACTACATGCGAACACAATACCCCTGACCTTTTGGGGCCCCTTGTGGTCCAGGGCTCCGGGGCACTCACCCAGCATGCCCGGTCCGTAATCCAGCCTTGGAGCCGGGAGTCTCGGTTGCTGCTCCACCCCCCTGCGGATCCGGGGAGGGCTGCAGACATGTGGAGTGGTTAGCTGCTTCCTTTCACCTGACAGTAAGGAGTTTTGCCAGGCGGACACAGCGCGTGGGAGGATCACGCTATTCCCCCCAGTCCCCCCCCACCGAACATGCACCCCGACCAACCAAAGGAGGCGCTAGTGCAACAACCAGGACACATACCCACATCCGGCTTCTCAGCCGCAGACACGGCCAATTGGTAGGCAACGGAATAGACTGCTACGCTACCGTGAAGCCCGATGTATATGAGCATTTACAGTCCTCATGCTCAGACATGATTACCCGAATAAAGATTAAAATATAACTGCAAGCGAAGGTTCCAGGGTTCAAGCCAACACAGACTGTTAGAAGTTGAAAGATTCAACAGTTCAACTTAAAATATCCACCAAGTTTGGTGATGTTTGGACAAGCTGTCATAGAGTTATGGTCAAATTTACACCAGTCCCATGTACGTGTTTGGAACTGGCGGCGCCCCCTATTGAGCGAAATCGACGTGATAAATCATTGTTGAAACATATTGTAGCGAATTCAGGGGGCAGCCTGGGAACCGTCGCCACAGCCGGCACGCGATGTCTCCCACCCCGCAAGCGGCAACGTTAACCAGTCGACTAAAGGGTCCGACACGTTAGCCAAGGGCCAACGTGTCTACTTATCCATGCACGTTACACTACCTCCCCTCCTTCGGGAAGCGCGTCTCCGCGCTTCAGCATGTCAGCTCCCTCACGCCTCTGGGCGCACGCGCTTCCGATGACCTCACGGTCTCACTATCCCACTTCTGACACCAACGTCGCGAATTTGGGGGGGGGGGGTAACCACAGGAACTGCCGCGGCGCGAACCCGTATCGTCCGCACCGCGGGAGACATCGCTGGCCGCTCGACTAAAGGGTCAGACCCGTCAGCCAGGGACCAACGTGTCTACTTATCCATGCACGTGATACCACCCCCCTCCTTCGGGAAGCGCGTCCCCGCGCTTAAGAATATCAGCTCCTTCACGCCTCTGGGCGCATACGCTTCTGATGTCCTTACGATCTCACCATCCCACTTCTGACACCAATGTAGCGAATTCGGGCGGCAGTCCGGGAACCGCCACAGTCGGGACGCGAACCCGTATCTCCCACTCCGCAAAGAACAACGTTAACCAGTCGACTAAAGGGTCCAATCCATTAGCCAAGGGTCAACGTGTCTACTTATCCATGCACATTACAATATCCTGCGAGTTTTGTAATGACTGGAAAAACATTTTTTTTGCTGATTTCAAGATGGCACCGTGGATGGTAGATTCGGTTCTGTGCTCGATTGTATTTTTTCTGGTTTTGTTTAGTTTCCAGCGCCTACTCACTGATCACATGCAGCAGGGAAGAACTTTTAAGTTTCCAACTGTCCACTGAACGGACTTTTTACTGACTTTAACTGAACAAACTGAACGTTTTGACGAAAAGTCTTGGCGTGTTTTTGGCTGTGGCAGCTCTTTGCGGACTACGCCGAAGACGCCGAAGGTGGAAGCGAGCCGGAGCGCTCATAAAACTACGACAGTGGGGATGTAGAACCGCTCTACCGTCATTACCCTGGCGACTGCCCGCTCTCTGGCCAACAACATGGATGAACTGCTGCTCCTAAACGGAAAAAACTTGGACTTCTCCAGATTTGCCTCCCTGTGTCTCACCGAAACCTGGCTTAGTGAGCATGTCACTCACAGTACACTTCATCTGCAGCAGTTCCAACTCCTCCGAGCTCCGTTTCGCAGCTTTTTTTGGGGGGTGGTGGTGGTGGTGAATATCAAATAGTTTCTTTGATCCAGTTGAAAAGATTGGATGGAGAAATAGTCGTCTTATATGACAATTTAGATTGTATGAATAAAGTACTGACTGTGTCTAACCCTTAAGTCCTGGGTAAGACGCTAAACTGCAACTGCAGGCTGTAGAGGGGTAGCATCTTACCTCAGCAAGGGCCCTTTGGCTAAAGACGACGTCCCTACTGATAGATCTGGTCCTCCTGCATGTCTGTATGGTACTTCCCATGGTGCCCAGTCCAGCCAACACATTGGGATAGGAGAAGCGAACTCTGATTTCAAATCCACCTGCTGCCTTATATGGGTTGATGCCTCTTTAGGCAAAGGCTAGGAGGAGGTAACTCTGAATTCAAATCCCCGGGCACAGTCTACCCAGCTGTCAGTACCCGGAAAGGGTAAACCATGGCGGCTCCGCTCAGTCAACTCGGCAGCAGTTCCAGCAACCGGCAGCTCTTGTTTGTCAACTCGGCAGCAGTTCTGGTAAAAAGCAACAGGATTCTTCTGCGGCCATCTGAGCTACGCTGTGCCACCGAACAACAGAAAATCTTGCCAAGGGACACTATAGAGCACAAAATAGTGTCGTCATCTAGGATGCAGCCTCACATTTGAGGCTGCTACGGTGCAGCCTCACATGTGCCCCTGACCAAGGCAATGGGAGGAAGTGGCTGAAGTTGGTCCCCGGGTGCTGCACAGCAGCTGCCCACTACTCCTGGCTACACAGCTAGGATGGGTTAAATGCAGAGAGTAAATTTCATTTGTATGTATGTACAAAATGACTAATAAAGAATATTCTATTCTATTCTCACTGATTCAAGACCTTCCTGAATTTGACTGGACTGAAAACCTGTCCATGCAGTCCCAATGTCCTCCATCTAAAGAAGACAGCGATAAACTCCAGTCATTGTTGTCACTAGAAAAGCGTAACAGGGTAAAGAAAATAGGTTTGATGACATTCCCACACTAAAACTAGCAACTTTTACAAATTAATACCTAAATACAATCAAAACATGATTAACTCAGCATGCTTTGATGTACATTTTACCTCTAAAGGAAATTCACACAATGAACCCCTACTATGAAAAAATATATATATTTCTAGACTATGAAGTAACATTTTAAAGTCAGCAGCATTTCACCGAAAACTGTAACCATAATATTGTGAATTGCATGTGGGTGCACAGACAAAACACCCCATTTTAGGGGTTTCCTCAGACATCCCAGAGTTAGCTCTATGATACACCATGTGGTGCAACCTCAACACATCAGTAATAAACCCGGGGTCATCAGGTGTTTCGGATCTTAACACCCGAAACACCTGATGACACTCTTGCCCAAGCGACCTAGCAAGGGGTGATCAAGCTCCGACTGCAATCCAATGTGGACGCCATTCAGGCCAGCTCGGCCGCCCAGCTCGCACATAGTGCGTCATGCCACGTGTAGCGCTCTCAACACCTATTGTGTGTGAAAGAATCGCTTTTGGGTTCTTTTACGAAATATTTTGCTGTATCTTAGTATTGTGTTTAGAAATCACGTCAGGACACAGCGCTGTCGCTCGACACAACCTCTGCGTTGCATTGTTTATTTAGACTGACACAGCGTCACAGGCAGACCCGATTAAACAACCCAGAGCCCGCAGGCATCACCAATCGATCCCAGCACAATAGAACAGCACCAAATCAAATGCAGCACTGTCGATGTGTGCAGACATAACACCCCCCCCCCGGCAGGATTTAACAATAACAAAACTACTGGGCATCACACGTCAATCAAGGCGCAATAAAACGACGCTATCATTAACTAATTGCAGCGCTGCTGATCCAGTGTGCAGGTATAACATCCCCCCACCCCCCGGCAGGATTTCAAACATGAAAGGTTGACACAAAGTCCTCTAGGTGGCCAGGGCGTAAACATGTGCGAACAGGTCACGAGGCGGCCTGAGACTGGGCAGGCCGAGGTGGGGGGGAGGAAGGCAGGGGAAGCTGAGGCCCAGGAATGTCTGGGGCCCATGTAGGAGCTGCATGAAGCCCGGGGCGTCTCGCCATGCTGAGGGAATGGCTAAGGTTGTGTCACCAGCTGTGTGTGGTGGAGCTGACACCTTCCGTAGACGACTGGAGTGCCACCGAGTGCCATCGCTGAGGAGGTAGGTGGCTGGGCCCAGCTGACTGGTGACTTGGAGAGGAGAGGACCAGTATGAAGCCATTTCATTGTCCCTGTGGGGCCTGCGGACCCTGACCCAGTCTGACATAGTGATGTCTGGTACCCTGGTTCGTTTTGACTGGTCAAACTGTTGCTTCATCCGCGTCTGCTGACGAGTGACTGAGGCTCTGACCCCAGAGGGAGGTGCCTGGGGTGTGGAGGGGCGGAGCCTGTCAAGGGGCATGCACAGTTCCCGGCCCAGCATGAGAGAGGCTGGAGAGATGCCTGTGGTCGAGTGCTGTGGGGCCCGATAGTGCAGCAGAGTGTGACGGATGGCCTGTGTGAAAGAGCATCCTTGGGCCATGTGTGCTCTGAGGCCGTTCTTCAGTGACTGGTGAAAACGTTTAACGCCGCCATTGGCCTGGGGGTGGTAATATGCAGTGCGTATATGACAGATGCCCTTGTTTGTGAGATAAGCAGTGAACTCCGCAGAGACCAGCTGAGGACCGTTGTCAGTGGTGATGGTCTTTGGGAGGCCCCAGCGAGAGAAGAGAGAGTCCAGGAAGTCGATGATGACCTGTGAGGTCACAGTGCCGGAAGTGGTGAGTTCAGGCCATTTTGAGCATAGATCGTAGGCGACCACCATGAAGCGTTGGTGGTGGGAACTCCATGGATCTCACCACAAATGTCCAACTGCAGGTGTTGCCAGGGCTGAGAGGGCCAGGCGAGAGGTTGCAGGGTTGGGGGAGCCTGGTGGCCAGTCTTGCCACTCACAAGGCAGGCAGAACAGTCCTTCACCAGAGCCTCAATATCTCTGTCTATCCCCAGCCACCACACCAGGTCTCGGCAGCGCTGTTTCAGCTTCACAATGCCCAGGTGGCCTTCATGCGCCATATTCAAAACACGTGCACGGAGAGCACCTGGGACCACTGTGCAAAACCGACGTGCCACGCAGGTGTTGTTCCAGCAGGAGAGCTCCTGTCTGACTTGGGAGAACGCAGCCAGCTCCTCTGGGACCTTGTGAGGCCAGCCGTTCTGGATGTAGGTGCGGAGCTGGGAGAGGACAGGGTCCTGTTCGGAGGCTGCCCTCAGCTCCTGCAGAGAGACAATGTTCTGAAGGGGTGTGTGTAGCATTTGGACAATGTCCTTTTCCACACAGTCAGTGTCCGTCTGTGGAGCTGGGGTGGAGACAGAGTGAGAGAGCAGGTCGGCGACAACATTGTATCTGCCTGGGGTGAACTGGAGGCTGAAGTTGTACTGGTGGAGGCGGTCAGACCAGCGGTGCAGCCTCAGGGGTTTGTGGCCTGTCCCAGATGTGGACAGCAGCGCCGTCAGGGCCTGGTGATCTGTCCTGAGGGTGAAGGAGCGGCCATAGAGGTAGAGGTGCCACCTTTCACAAGCCCAGATGCAGGCTAACGCCTCACGCTCACCCACGGAGTACCGCTGCTCGGTCAAGTTGAGGGCACGGGAGGCGAAGGCGATGGGCTTCTCCACACCGTTCTGGGTTTGAGACAGCACAGCCCCTATCGCTGTGGCTGACACGTCACAGGTCACAAAGGTGGAGCTGGAGATGTCGAAGTGAGCCAACACTGGTGGTGAAGTCAGTTGAGTCTTGAGATCATGCACAGCGTCACTGCATGCCTTTGACCACACCCACGGCTCGTCCTTACGCAGCAGCTGGCGCAGGGGGGCTGTGGTCACAGAGTACTGGGGAAGAAACCTCAGGTAGTAGCCTGTCATACCCAGGAAGGAGGCGACCTGGGCGGCCGAGCTGGGCGGCCGAGCTGGCCTGAATGGCGTCCACATTGGATTGTAGTGAAGTTACACCGCTCGCTGACAGTCGGAACCCCACGAACTCGATGGCTGGCACAGAGAGGACACATTTCTCAGCATTGAGAGTTAGCTTGTGCTTGGACAGGGCTGCGAAGACCATGTTGAGGCGCTTGTCATGGATTGCACTGGTGGGCCTGTGTACCGCTATATTGTCCAGATAAATGGCCACACCCAGTATGCCAGCCAGCACGGAGACCGTGATTTTCTTGAAGCAGCTAGGGGCGGAGCTGAGACCGAAAGGCATCCTGGTGTAGCGAAACACTCCTGCATGTGTCACAAAGGCTGTGAAGTTTCGGCTGCTGGGGGGGAGGGGCACCTGTAAGTACCACTGTCTGAGGTCGAGCACTGTCTGAGGTCGAGCTTGGAGAACACCTCAGAGCCATAGAACTGAGCAGTGAGTTCTTCTGAGGTGGGCAGTGGATACTTATCAGGGACCACTGCCTTATTTACTGCACGTAGATCTATGCAGACACGCAGGCCCCCCGACTTCTTCTTAGCCACCACGAGGTTTGAGACCCAAGGTGACACGTCCACCGGTTCAATGATGCCAGCTTCCAGCAGTTGTTGCAGCTCGGCAGAGACCCCATCACGGAGAGCCAACGGGATGCGGCGCAGTGGTTGGATGACAGATTTCACAGCAGACTTGAGGAGAGGTTGATGGGCGAAGGCGGAGAGGCAGCCCAGCCCCATAAACAGTGATGGCCACTTCTGCGGCCAAGGCGTGGCAACAGTCAGGATTGCTGCCCCCCTTGTGTCTAAGAGGGAGAACCCCAGAGCGGAGAACGGGTCCAGGCCCATCAGGTTGGCCCCACGGCGAGCCACATGAAAAACTGCATTGGGCACCAGCTTGGTTCCATAGCGGACAGTCACTTGGAGAGAGCCAACCAGATCGATTTTGGAGTCACCATACCCACAGAGGATAGCTGAGGGTGCGGACAGTGGCAGTGAACCGAAAAATTGACTGTAGGTATCAACATTCAGGAGAGAGACACCTGCACTGGTGTCCAACAGCAGGGGGATGCACACATCATTAATGTTGACTGTGCATGATTTGAATGACACAGGCCCAGAGCTCACCTTGTGAATGATGGCGGTTGAAGACTGGGGGGTGTGGCCCTCTGACCCAGCCGGGGAAGATCGACAGACGTTGGCAAAGTGATTTTGCTTACCGCAGCTATGGCATGTCTGGCCACGGGCAGGACAGTTCTGAGCCCTTGAAGCATGAGACCGAGATCCACAGTTACCACAGGACTGTTGAGGGCGGGGCCGAGAACGCTGTCGTTGCAGTTGCAGGACGTCCTCAGTGGAGTCGGCGCCCGCCTCGCTCTGGCTGGGTTGCGTCCCGAGGGGCAGCCGTGAGTAGAGGGAGAAGTCGTTGGCAGCTTGACTGGAGGTGGCCACTTGCTGTGTATTTAGCATAGCAGCACATTCAGCTGCTCTCTCAACTTGCAGTGCGATGGTAATTGCTCTGGACAGCAGCAGATCGTCTTTTTCCACTAGGAGAGTCTCACGCACCTTTGCGTTGTTGGTGTGTTCGATAAGCTGGTCGCGAACCATCTCGTCCTGAAGCGCGCCAAACTTGCATGAGCTAGCTAGCCCTCGCAAATTAGTTACATACTGCTGCACAGACTCACCAGGCAGTTGGTGTCGCTGACGGAATATAAATCGCCGAAGGAGGGCACTCTGTGGAGCAGCGAAATGGGCGTTCAGAAGTCCCACAGCTTCGTCAAAGTTTGTGACGTTCCCCATAATCCCGAGCACACGATGACCCGCTGCTCCCAAGCAGTGTAGCAACAGAGCCTTCTTCCTAGCCTGGCTCACGTTGTCGAGCGCTGACGCGATGTTGTAATTTTCAAAACTATGCAGCCAGCGAGTCCATGGTACCGGAGGCTCGCCAGGTAATGCCAGTAAGGGGGAAGGTGGTGGGAGAGAGATATCGGCCATCCTCGTCGCCAATATTGTGTTTAGAAATCACGTCAGGACACAGCGCTGTCGCTCGACACCACCTCTGCGTTGCATTGTTTATTTAGACTGACACAGCGTCACAGGCAGACCCGATCAAACAACCCAGAGCCCGCAGGCATCAACAATCGATCTCAGCACAATAGAACAGCACCAAATCAAATGCAGCACTGTCGATGTGTGCAGACATAACACTTAGATTACTGAACTATGAAATCAACTATAAATCAGTCAAAGTAGTGAATACTATTATTTACAAAGTAGTTATAACTATTAAAGGTATTACTAAATTCACTGACTGTTCCTTTAATATAAACCAGACAAACAAGAAGAATTCTTAATAAAAGGCAAATTATTATTTTCAAAAGTGAAATAAAATCAAATACAGCGACCAATTCAGCAATACAGCCTTTCAGTGGTTGTTCTGACCCCAGCTAGGTATTACATTACTGTACTGAATACATGCTCTTTTGTATATTAACTAGATTCTATTCCAGGTTAGAGATGCACACAAAAAAACGCAACTTAGAACAAGATTCCTTCCTGCTCTCTATAACTGCATGAGAACTGAAGACGACAGAACTGCCCATGCTTTGTTATGATGTTAGGTGTTACAGTGTTTCCCTCTATTGGTTGTTTTAGATACTGTTAGTTTCACCAGCTAAGAGCCCATTTGTTTATCTTCCGTTTGGCTCGTTGTGAAGCAGCAAGCAGTGTGTGTGAAATGCAGTCTGTTTTTCTTCATTTGAACCTTGGAGTAGATATGTCTGTAAGTATCAGCACTTACATGTTAGATCCGACACGTAATTTTGTAAGTTAAGTTACATATTACTAGAAGACGTTTCTTGTTGTCTTGATGTTGCTAGCTTACCTATTTGAGCTCAGAAGCTCATTCAAGCTGACAGCTCCCTAGCTAGCATCTGACTAATTGACTTACGTTCTCATGTTTGCTAAGTTCTTATGCTAGTTTATTGTTTGGCTGTCTATATCTGGATAACTAAAGAAAGGAATGTTATTGTTAATTATGACATTGTAGAGCCGAAGGAACGGAGAAGACCGTAGGTTCACACTTTAGCCGTGTAGGCAACTTTCTTTAATCAACGGTAAATCAGAGAGACAACAAAACCACAGCTCGACTGAGCGGAGGCGGCAAGACTAACCAGAAAACTGGCTGAACAACCATAACTTAACCCTGCGTTAACCTGCCAGGGCAACCCTGACTTAACCCTTAGTTCCTGGGGTGAATTCTATCCCCAATACGTGTCCACCACATGAGCCCCCCCAGAATTCGCCCTAGTAATCGAAGTCAGGCAGGCGCGGGGGGACGACAGGCCGTCCGCGGCGGCTCCGGGTAACAGGGGCCGGAGTGTCTCTGGGAGGCATTGACGCGGGCCTGTGGAGGTCGGCCTGAGGAGCAGAAGAGGCAGCGCGGGCCTCCACGGGGGGAGGAGGCGGAGCCGGGGGACGACCGCGACGAGGAGGTTGGGCTAACTCCAACGGCTACGTCAAGTCCAGGTGTGTGGGTTTAACTCGGTCCACTGAAACATGCTCGGCCGTGCCCCCAAAATCCACCACCAGGTGCTTAGTTCCCCATTCCAGGACGCGGAAGGGGCCGTCATAAGGGGGTTGCAGAGGGGGGCGGTGTGCGTCGTGACGGATGAACACGTAGTCCGCTGACTGCAGGCCTGGGGGCACCTGGGACACCGGAGCGCCGTGTTGGGCGGTAGGGACGGGTGTGAAAGCTCTGACCCCGTCCAGCAAGGAGGCTCGTTGGTCCACAGCTGACCAGGGACGCGTTGCGTTGGGCATGAAATCGCCTGGGACTCGCAGCAGCGTGCCGTACACCAGCTCCGCAGAGGAGGCTTGTAGGTCTTCCTTCGGGGCGGTCCGCAGGCCCAGCATGACCCATGGGAGCTTGTCGACCCAGTTGCAGTCCTTCAGAGTAGCCCGAAGCGCAGCCTTCATGGACCGGTGGAAGCGCTCACATAGGCCGTTCGCCTGAGGGTGATAGGCGGTAGTGCGGTGAAGCTTGACGCCCAGAGCCTCACCCACAGCATTCCATAGCTCTGAGGTAAACTGTGGCCCGCGGTCAGATGAAAGGTCGGAAGGCGTACCGAAACGTGAGACCCACGACCCAATAAAAGCCCGGGCCACATCAGCAGACGTCGTGGATGCCAGGGGAACAGCTTAAGGCCAGCGCGTAGTCCTGTCCACCACAGTGAAGAGGTAGGTGAACCCATGGGAGGGGGGTAGGGGACCAACCAGGTCGACGTGGACATGGTCAAATCGTCTCTCCGGCACTGCGAAGCGTTCCAGGGGCGCCTTAATGTGGCGGTGTATCTTAGCCCGCTGACAGGCAACACATGAGTCGGCCCACGCTTTCACGTCTCTCTTAAGTCCCTCCCACACAAACTTAGCAGAGGTCAGGCGCACGGATGGCTTACCGCCTGGATGAGAGAGGCCGTGCACAGCTTCAAACACGGGGCGTCTCCAGCTGTCCGGGACGATGGGCCTGGGCTGTCCTGTGGAGACGTCACACAGGAGGGTGACACCTGTGTCGCTGAAAGGAACGTCCTGCAGGCGGAGCCCCGTGTCGGAGATCCGGAGACGGAGGATGCTCGGGTCCATGGCCTGGTCAGCGGCCATCTGTGCATAGTCCAGGCCTAGGTGGACCGCTCCAATCACTGCCCTAGAGAGGCAGTCAGCTACCTGGTTAGACTTACCAGCGACGTGCTGGATGTCGGTAGTGAATTCCGAAATGTAGGAGAGTTGTCGCTGCTGGCGAGCGGACCATGGCTCGGCCGTCTTGGACATGGCAAACGTGAGGGGCTTGTGGTCCACGTACGCAGTAAACTCGCGGCCCTCTAGCAGGAACCGGAAATGCCGGACGGCGAGCCAGAGACCGAGGAGTTCCCTGTCAAAAGTACTATACTTGCGCTCTCGGGGTGTAAGCTGGCGACTGAAAAAGGCCAAAGGCTGCCAAGCCCCCCCCCCCCCCCCACTGCTCGTGAACCGCACCAACAGCATAGTCCGATGCATCCGTGGTTATGGAAATAGGCGCTGTAGGTGAAGGATGCGCTAGCAGGGTAGCCTGGGAGAGCGCAGCTTTAGTCTCGGTGAACGCACGGTCCCGCTCTGCTGTCCAGTCGACCGCCTGGTTGGGGGACCTGCCTTTCAGCGCCTCGTACAGTGGCCGGATGATAAAGGCGGCTCGGGGAATGAAGCGGTGGTAGAATGTCACCATCCCGATGAACTCCCTGAGCGCACGAGCTGTTTGGGGGCGCGGAAAGGCCGCCACCGCTTCCACCTTTGAGGGCAGGGGGACCGCCCCGTCCCCAGTGATGCGGTGCCCGAGGAAATCAATGGCCGTCAGCCCGAACCGGCACTTCGCCGGGTTGACGATCAGCCCATGCTGGCTGAGGCGTGTGAAGAGGGCGTGAAGATGGGACAGGTGTTCTTCCTCGGAGGCGCTGGCGATGAGTATGTCGTCCAAATAGACGAAGATGAAAGGAAGGCCACGGAGCACTGAATCCATCAGCTGCTGAAAGGACTGGGCCGCGTTTTTGAGTCCAAATGGCATTCGTAGGAATTCAAATAGGCCGAATGGGGTAGTCACTGCTGTCTTGGGGATGTCCGAGGGGTGCACGGGAACTTGATGATAACCACGGACCAGGTCGACTTTTGAGAAGACGCGTTTGCCAGACAGTTTTGCAGAAAAGTCCTGCATATGCGGGACAGGATAGCGGTCGGGCGTGGTGGCGTCATTTAGTCGGCGGTAGTCCCCACATGGGCGCCAACCTCCATCAGGCTTAGCGACGATGTGGAGTGGGGACGCCCACGGGCTGTCAGAGCGGCGGATGATCCCCATGCGTTCCAGGTGCTCGAACTCAGACTTGGCAATGGCGAGTTTGGCGGGGTCGAGACGCCTGGCTCTGGCCCCCTCGTAGCAATGTGATGCTCCACCCCATGCTTAGCGGTGGGTGCAGAGAAGGTAGGCTGGGTGAGGTCAGGGAACTCAGCGAGGAGGCGGTTGAACTTGTCAGCACCCCGGCATGGGAGGAACGTTGTGTAGCGACGAAGAATCGGTCAGCCTCCTTTGCCAGCTCAAGGGGATCAGTGATGGTGGAGTTAGCGAGCGCAGTCTGGACGTGGGGCGGCATGTTGCGCAGAAACAGCTCCATAAACAGGAAACATGGCTTTTCTTGACCCAGTAGATTTAACATCCTGCTCATTAGCTCCGATGGTTTGCCATCTCCCAAGCCCTGAATTGCGAAGAGGCGACGTGCTCTCTCCGTTGTTGACAGTTCAAAAGTTTCAAGGAGGATATTTTTAAGTGCGGCGTATTTACCATCGGCCGGTGGGTTGGTTATGAAACCGCTTATCCTGGAAGCCGTAGCGCACCCCAGCGCTGCCACTACGTAGCAGTACCTGGTCCAGGCCCGTAGCCAGAAACATATTTTTTTGGGGGAGGGGGGTCGGGCAACACTGCCGAAAGCTACCGGTAAATAAAATTCCCACACTGTATACTGTAGCCTAATACCCAACCGTATGGTAAATGTCAACGTATTAATGGCCCATAGATAATCACCAATGCATTAATAAATAAAAGTGGGTCTTACCTTATAAAAGCAGGTCCAATCGTCTTTTTGTCTGCAAAAGATGTCCAGTACCTCTTCCGGCGTCACCACAATGTCTCTGTGCTCCGAGAGCAATGTCAGTCCATTAAGCCGTCTTTCCGTCATTGTACTGCGCATTTTGTCCTTGATCCTTCCCAGACGGGAAAAACTTCTCTCGACATGGGCACTGGTGACAGGAAGCATGGTCAAAACGCGGAGAAGCTTGAAGATGCTTGGAAACAACTCACTGTTACAGGCATTTAATGCCTCAATGGCATTTTGTGGAACATAAGTTGCATCTTTCCATTTATCCCGCCAGGTGTCAATTTCTGACTTTACAACTTCCAGATGCGGTGACACTTCATCAGGATACAGGTTGGAGAGCGCTTGAGCTGAGCTGTCGTTCAGCATGCTGACCTTAGATGGCAGTAAGGAGCAGAGGTTGGAGATCACATTTCTGTGTTTGCTGAAGCGTTCCTTCATCTGTGATGAATAAAAGTCAAGCATGACTATGAAAAGCTTTTGCCGGTAGTGATTTTCACAGGCCTTCAATGGATCCTCATTGCAGTCCATGCCTCTTCGTGATCGAAATTCAACCCCATACTTGGCTGCTTGGGAAGAGGTCTTTTGGAAAATCTGCCTGAACTCCATCTCAGAGTTAGCCCTCATCTCATCTACCTGCTTAATAACAGCATCAGCAGCTGAAACGCAACTCAACAAGTCACAATTTTCCTTCTGAAGGAAGGTGGACAGGTGGTAGGTTTTTGCAAGTATCTTATCACTCACATTCATGGACAGCATGAATTCTGCATTGTCAATTGAATTAAAGAGCTGAGTGGCTTTGATAGATGTGTCTCCTGTGAAGGTTTCACTGATTTTCTGCAGGCTGGATCGCACAGGGTCTAAAAGCTCGTTGAATGTAAATATTGCGTCGTGGCGTTCGACCCATCTCGTTTCACACAACTTCGTCAGTCGTGTTTTCTTGCAGTCGGGTAAACGACGCTCCGTCTCGTGTCGCAGACTGGCAGACCGCAAAGCCGAATCATGGAAAAAAGTGCAGATTTCCGAGACAATTCCAAAGCAGTTTCGCACCATTTGTACAGTGCAGCACTTGTTTAGGACCAAATTCAAACTGTGGCTGGCACAGTGCACATAAACTGCTTGCTTGTGCTTCTCTTTGATTTTAGCTTGGGCACCATTTAAACGGCCACTCATGGCAGATGCGCCGTCGTATCCCCGGCCACGTAAAAACTGTAAATCAATGCCTGCATTTGTCCACTAACTTTCGATTGAGTTGGCGATTGCCTCCTCGGTTAACTTCTCGATATCAACAAAGGACAAAAACTCCTCTCTGATGCTATATTGGCTGTCATGCTGGTTCACGTATCTGACACAGACAGAAAGCTGCTCCCGCCCTGAAACATCTTTCATTTCATCTGCCAACACAGCGAAACACTGCGTGGAGTTTACTTTCTGCACCAGTTTGTTTGTTATCACATCTCCAATTATGCTGATTATTTCATTTTGTACATCAGGACTGCAGTAGCTAGTGTTTGCTGCACATTTACTCAAGTGTTGTAACAGTACTGTGTCGCCAGATGTAGCCCCAAACCTGAGTAAAGCCCTGAAATTTCCGTCACTGTGAGTTGGCTCATTCAATGTCACTGGTCCTGAATCAACATCACCTCTCAGGGTGAGTTCTTGGCGACCGCAAAAAATCAACGTTGCAATGATGCTTTTGAGTTTTTCTCTGTTTTCTTGGACTCGCTTTTTTCTCTCAGAATCTAGCCTCAGTGAAATTGCATCCATTTTATTGTTGAGAACCATTTGGAAATTGTCCGCTTTCAAACATGCATCCTTGTGATATGCCTTTTGTGCATGGTCTTTGAACGTCTCTAAAGCATGTTTCCAGTCTGAGAAGTGGATATTAATTAGCTTGCCAGCTTTTCTGTGCCCTCCCTTGCCCACATGCTCGACTACAAACGCAACACAGTGCTTACAAAAACAACCGTCGGACCTTGTTGAGTATACTAGCCAGCTAAACTGGTCAATCCAATGACGTTGGAAACGTAGTTTACCTCCTAGTTTTGTAGGGAATGTTTGTCCGATATTGGCCGTCCAGTCCAGTGAGTATATTTCTCTTCTCTGTTCGTCTGATATTTTCCCACCAATATAATCCACGAAGTCGTGTGAAAACGTTTCCGAGGTAGAGGACGGCGGGTCTGCTAACTCTGGCTCCGTCTCCGAGGAGGAGGGCAGTGGGTCTGCTAACACTTGCTCCGGAAAATCGGTAACGTTAGTGACCAGATCATCTGTAATGTTCTTTTTTTTTTTTTTTTAAGTCGGAACACGTTGAAACAAAAAAATCACTGATTTTACGAATATTAACTTTACTGCTCTTGCCTGATTTACAGGTAGCTTTCGGCGGCTCCATTGCTTTTGAAAAGCAAACTATAGATCGACCATTTAGCTAGCATAACCAGTGGCAGGTTGCTTAGCTGACTCGTCAGACCCCTGAGCCAATCAAAAGCGTGTGATTTTATTTGTTTTACGAAACAGACCAATAAGATACATCATGTTTGGAAACAAATTAACTGACAGGTTTAACGCCTGTCAGTCACAATAGATGCAGTGTATGAGTAGGCTAGAGGGACGGTGACAAATAATCAAAACGATAACTAAATAATTATTGGTGCCATTTCAGACGGGCCGTGGGGTTTCGGGGGGGGGGGTTCAGACACGAAAACCACCTACCTGGCTACGTGCCTGACCTGGTCTCATCTGCTGTTATGTCTCTGAGCGCGAACTGTGCCTCAGCCTGCGCGAACCATGTAGCCGCGGAGGACTCCCAAAACTCCGGCAGTTTAATTGCAACGGCGTTCGTAGCCATAATGTGTGTGGTTTCAGAAAACTTATCCGAAAACCGACGTCGGGGTCACCAGTGTAGAGCCGAAGGAACGGAGAAGACCGTAGGTTCACACTTTAGCCGAGTAGGCAACTTTCTTTAATCAACGGTAAATCAGAGAGACAACAAAACCACAGCTCGACTGAGCGGAGGCGGCAAGACTAACCAGAAAACTGGCTGAACAACCATAACTTAACCCTGCGTTAACCTGCCAGGGCAACCCTGACTTAACCCTTAGTTCCTGGGGTGAATTATATCCCCAATACGTGTCCACCACAACATGTTCATGCTAAAAAGCAATTTCATGTAAGCCGTATGTGTTTAGTAATCTGTACCCCTTTGTTTGTATTTTCAGTTTTACAATTTTGAAACCAGTAAAGCCACACGCTGTTGAAGACGGGTTTATTGAGGATTCTTTTTGTTAGCTATCTGTCTAGCCTTGCTCAGACGCAATTGCGAGGACAGAATAGTAAAAGACATTTACATAATGGGCGAAGATAGCGAAAACAGTACTGTGACCAGCACGCTGCATCTTTAGCCAATCAGACGTCCAACTGCAAAGATGTCAGAAAATCAGCATTATGAAGAACAAATGCAACAACTTCACGAGGCTGTGTCACAAGCCTCCAGTTACAAGTCCTCAGCCAGCGCTGCAGCAACCAGAGCGAGGGCTAAAGCAGAGGCAGCTAGGGTAAAAGTCTTATGCAGAGAGGGCTGCCGTCATGATGAGAGAGAAGGCTCACCTTGAGGAACAACAACAGAAGACATCAACCAAAACCGCTCGACGCAAGGCAGAGGTGGAAGCTAGTCTGTATGTGTTACAGCTACAGGAGGAGGCAGTAGCAGCATCCACAGGGGCAGCAGTCTATGAAGCCGCAACTGCTGAGTTCGAAGGAGGATGACTTGATGAGTTGACACAGGCACCAGTTACTCACGATGAAAGAGCTCGACACACTAGTGAGTATGTAGAGACTCACTCTCTAACACAATATCCTCTGCAGCCATATTCAGATACACAGACAGAACAGTCACCCTCCAAAGACCCAGGCCACAATCACTGAAGCCAAAGTCATCCTCCTAATTACAACTCATAAAATATCTGGGCAGAGATGCATGTAAAAAGTAAGAGACCAGACCAGTTGAGTGATGCAAGGCAAATGCATTTCTCCTCTCCTTCTGTGTTTCACTCTCCTCCTTTGTCTCAATCATCCTTCGAAAAAAACTATGTCTCTGCGCCACCACAAACACCCGACTTGGTAAGATACCTGGTCCGAAAAGAGATGGTGAGCTCTGGGCTGTTGAACTTTGACGACAGACCAGAAAACTACTGGGCTTGGAAAACATCGTTTCAAAACATCACAAGAGATCTCCACCTGACTGCTAGTGAGGAACTCGACCTACTTACTAAATGGCTCGGCCCAGAATCATCTCTATACAAGCAAAACGGATTAGGCCAGTTCATGTTCACAACCCATCAGCAGGTGTCAACATGATATGGCAGCGCCTAGAAGACTGCTATGGATGCCCCAAGGTGATTGAGGACGCTCTTTTAAAACGTCTTGAGGACTTCCCTCACATCTCCAACAAAGATGCTCGTCAACTAAGAGAGTTAGGAGACTTACTCCTGGAAGTGGAGTCGGCAAAGTCTGGTGGGCTCCTACCTGGACTCGCATACCTCGACAGCACGGTGAGTTAACCCCATAGTCAAAAAGCTCCCACACAGCCTACAGGAGAGATGGATCACCCAAGGCTCTAAGTACAAAGAAGACCATTGCATCTCTTTTCCACCCTTCAGCTTCTTTGCGAGGTTCGTCTGCAACCAAGCAAAGATCAGAAATGATCCAAGCTTTGCATTCTCCTCATCCTGTAGCTCGAGTTATGCAAAGACAGAGAAAGCTGGCAAGTTCCGTAACAGGGAAACTGTCGGTAAGGAAAACTGAAGTGTCGGCTACAACTCCAGCTTCACAGTCTGAAACCGAAGAACCAGACAACAATGTCCTCTCCACCACAAGCCACACCCCTTGTCAAAGTGTCGTGGATTCAGAAGCAAACACATAGGTGAAAGGAAAGCCTACCTGAGAGAAGCATCTATCTGCTTCCGATGCTGCGCATCCACCAGACACATTGCAAAGGACTGTAAGGCTGCTGTCAAATGCAGGGAGTGTGATAATGTCAATCATGTCTCCGCTTTGCACCCAGGACCCGCCCCTTGGTCAACTGAAGTGTCTGAAACTGAGAAATATCATGGTGGGGAGTCAGAAAGTGAATCCCCTGAAGTCACAACCAAGCGCACAGAGATATGTGGTGATGCTCCCAGGCCCAGATCATGCTCCAAAATCTGCTGAGTGAGGGTTTACCCCTCCGGCCGCCCTGATAAGGCAGAGAAAGTTTATGCAGTGCTAGATGACCAGAGCAACCGGTCTCTGGCAAAGTCACAGTTCTTTGACCTATTTGGCATTAGCGGCAACCCATCTCTCTACACTCTGAGGACATGCTCAGGCATGGACGGCTGGGAGGAAGGTAAGCAACTTCACAGTGGAATAATTTCACGGTACAACACAGGTAGCGCTATCCACTCTCTTAGAATGCAATTCAATGCCAGATGACCGAACTGAAATCCCCACACCAGAGATGACACAGCACTTTCCTCATCTCACTCCAGTTGCAGACAAGATTCTGCCTCCAGATCCCAGTGCTTCGATCCTTCTCTTGCTTGGAAGGGATGTAAGTGTGCATAAGGCACGTCAACAGTATAATGGGCCTAACAACACACCATACGCACAGCGCCTAGACTTAGGCTGGTTTATTGTAGGAGAGATTTGCCTCGATGGAGTCCACCAACCATCTGATGTTAATGTTTACAAGACCAGTGTGCTTCCCAATGGTCGCGCGTCATACAGTTGTGTTCAAAATAATAGCAGTCCAACATCACTAAGCAGATCAATCCCTGTTTTTGGTAGAAATTATATTTCTACATGGCAAATAACTTACTAGTAGGTGTAGTAGAGTAATAGAAAACCAACAGACCCAACAGTCATGACATGCATGCTGCTGATTCTGTGTAATTGAATCATTAATTGAAAGGGGCGTGTTCAAAATAATAGCAGTGTGGCGTTCAATTAGGGAGGTCATTCAGCTGTGAAAAAACAGGTGTCAAACGGGTAGCCCTTATTTAAGGACAAAGGCAGCACATGCTGGTTCTGGTGCATTTCTCTGAAAATCTGAGTAAAATGGGTCGTTCCAGACATTGTTCAGAAGAACAGCGTACTTTGATTAAAAAGTTGATTGGAGAGGGGAAAACATATAAAGAAGTGCAGAAAATGATAGGCTGCTCGGGTAAAATGATCTCAAATGCTTTAAAATGGCAACCAAAACCTGAAAGACGTGGAAGAAAACGGAAAACTACCATTCGAATGGATCAAAGAATAACCAAAATGGCAAAGACTCGGCCAATGATCAGCTCCAGGGAGCTCAAAAAAGGTCTAAAGTTACCGGTGAGTACTGTAACAATGAGAAGACGCCTATGTGAAGCCAAGCTTTCGGCAAGAAGCCCCCGCAAAGTCCCATTGTTGAAAAAATGACATGTGCTAAAGAGGTTACAGTTTGCCAAAGAACACACTGACTGGCCTAAAGAGAAACGGCGCAACATTTTGTGGACTGATGAAAGCAAGATTGTTCTGTTTGGGTCTAGGAGCTGCAGACAGTTTGTCAGACGACCCCCAAACACTGAATTCAAGCCACAGTACACTGTGAAGACAGTGAAGCATGGTGGCGCAAGCATCATGATATGGGAATGTTTCTCATACTATGGTGTCGGGCCTAGTTATCGCATAACAGGGATCATGGATCAGTTTAAATACATCAAAATACTTGAAGAAGTCATGTTGCCTTATGCCCGAAGAGGAAATGCCCTTGAAATGGGTGTTTCAACAAGACAATGACCCCAAACACACCAGTAGGCAAGCAGCATCTTGGTTCCAGACCAACAAGATTAACGTTATGGAGTGGCCAGCACAATCCCCGGACCTTAATCCAATAGAAAACGTGTGGGGTGACATCAAAAATGCTGTTTCTGAGGCAAAACCAAGAAATGCAGAGGAATTGTGGAATGTAGTCCAATCGTCCTGGGCTGGAATACCTGTTCCCAAGTGCCAGAAGTTGGTCGACTCCATGCAACACAGATGTGAAGCAGTTCTCAAAAACAGTGGTTATACAACTAGATATTAGTTCAGTGATTCACAGGAAAGCTAAATCTTCAAGCATTTTTCAGTTTATACAGTAAATGTTTTGAGTTTGTAAAGAAAAATGCGAACACTGCGATTTTTTGAATAGCCTAATATTCCTTTTTCTTCACTTTCTGTAAAGGAATAACAAATTTGTTAATTTTTTTGTTCATGTTTTGATTTGGAATAGAATGTGCAGTGTTCCCAATGCATTTGCGTGTATGGAAATAAAAGCTATTATAAGGATTTTGAGCTTTACTCACTTTTTCACACACTGCTATTATTTTGAACACAACTGTACCTTACTCCATGCACTTACAGTGTTTACATCAAAGAACGCTCCAGTGCTCCATCTCAACAGTACCTTCCCATACCCGGTCATACAGAGAGCTCAAGAGTCTTCAGCACGGATTCAGACAGCCTGGGAGAAAACGTCTTCCAAACGACCGCGGGTGATGACAAACTTGCCCCATCCATAGAGGACAGCATCTTCCTTAAAACCATGGACAGAGAGGTGTACATGGATAAGGAAAACTATTGGGTAGCACCCCTGCCCTTTCGTTTACCCTGCAGGCCACTTCCAAACAATAGGGATCAGGCAGTTCAGAGACTCACCTCCCCGCAGCACACACTCCAGAAAAAGCCAGAAGAAGTGGAACCCTTTGAGCTTGTGGAACCAGATCTAGACGGCGAATTTCGACCCCTGGTGACAACACTCGCAACCAAGACCACAGAGCGGCCCCTCGGGTCACTCAGGTTTCAGTGCTTCTCAAGCTCTCTCTTGAGAGGTACAACACTTACTCACATACCAAGGTCATTCTCCAAAAGGTCACACATAGTAGATGACTACAAATGCTGGCACAGCTGTAGAAAGCATTGCACCACAGAACTTTCACAAGCCGAGACATATATCATAAAAGCTGTACGGCAAGAGACATATAGAGAAGCGTTCAAGACTCTGACATAGGAGGGGAAGGTTTCACGGCAAAGCCCTCTAAAGAAATTGGACCCCTTCATTGACAAGGAGGGGTTGATGAGAGTTGGCGGTAGTGTCCGCTCAGCTGACATCTCAGACCAGGAAAAGCATCCGATGATCCTTCCAGCCTGTCACCACGTGTCCACTCTGCTAGTCTGTCACTACCATGCCAAGTAGCCCACCAAGGCCGCCATTTTACTGAAGGCGCACTGCGTACTGCTGGACTTTGGATTGTCGGAGGCAAAAGGCTTGTCTCCAGCACAATCTACAAATGTACCACACGCAGGAAGTTGAGAGGGAGGTTTGAGGACCAGAAAATGGCAGACCTACCTGTGGATCGAGTTGCCATGGATCCCCCATTCACCCATGTAGGTGTCGATGTATTCGGCCCATGGAACGTCGTGCCATGCCGAACAAGAGGAATCATCGCTGAATGCAAACAATGGGCTGTCATCTTTAGTTGTTTGAACACCAGGATGACAGTGGACTTCAGGAGGAGTCCCCCACCACTGACCCCCTTCACCATACCCAACAGCATTGTGTCTGTCGTGAAAACCTACAGATTTCTGGGTTCCACAATCTCCCAGGACCTAAAGGTGGACATCCAAAATAGACACAGTCATCAAAAAGAACCAGCAGAGGTTGTACTTTCTCCACCAGCTCAAGAAATTCAACCTGCCTCAGGAACTGTTGATTCAGTCCTACACTGCAATAATCCAGTCTGTCCTCTGCACATCCATCACTGTCTGGTTTGTATCGGCCGCCAAACAGGGCAGGGACAGACTGCAATGGACAGTTAGGTCTGCAGAGAAAATCATTGGCGTCAATCTGCCCTCCATTCGGAACTTATACACCTCCAGAATCAGGAAACAGGCAGGCAACATCAATGCAGACCCATCACACCCTGGTCACAACCTGTTCCAACTCCTCCCTTCTGGTAGGCACAACAGAGTGCTGTACCCCAAAACAACCAGATATAAAACAGTTTCTTTCCACGGGCTGTCATTCAAATGAACGCTTAACATTGTCAAATAGGGTCCGCGGTGGTCTAGCGGTCTAAGCATCGGCTTTGTGTCGATGCAGTTGCCCGCTGGGGACCAGGGTTCGCGCCTCGGTCTCGTCAGATCCGACTATGGCCGGACTCGATGAAGCAGCGATAATTGGCAACGCTGTCTTCGGGAGGGGGGCGGAGTCGGCTTGTATTCGTCACATGAATGCGTCTCTGTGTGTGTCGGAAACAGCAGTGGTTCGGCGGTAGAGGCTAGTTCCCATCGATGCAGAGAACGGAAATAGAGTAGAGAACGGTCAACTGAGCATGCGCGAAATGCCTCTACCATGCCTCCACACGCCCCGCGTAGCATCCAGGCGCTAGGATTCTAGGAAGACCCACCCCTACTCTGCGTCTGATTAGCTAACTTCAACCCTAACCCCGCCCTAACCCTAACCTACCCAAACAACGGAGGCAACGAGTACTTGCGCATGCTCAGTTGACCGTTCTCTGCATCGATGGGAACTGGCCTCTACCGTGGTTCGGCCTGGAATCGCCTTGTCACGAAAGTGGTGAGGCGTCTCCTTCGAGACTGCCTGCCGGAGAGATGCAGTTGGCGAACGCATGCAGTACGAAGGTGGGTGTTTGAACTAAAATGGGGATCGATTGGCCACTAAATTGGGCGAAAAAAAGGGAAAATCAGAAATAAATTTATATATATATAAAAAAACATTGTCAAATAAATCCAACCATTTTGTATCTGCTGTACTATACATTGTACATACACTGGTACACTGTCATGTACATCTACCTCAGGCATGTATGTAAATAACCTGCTAACATCTATTTCAACATCTCTGATATATTCTCTGCACCATTGCACCTTATCACCTCTTGTTTTGCCTGTATATATCAAACCTTGTGTATATGTTACGGGTAATGTGAAAAAACGGTTAATGTGCAAACTACCCGGTTAATGTGCAGATTCCCCAACGGGGCGGTTAATGTGCACATTACCCGCCAAAACGGGTTATCTGGACATTAACCGGGTAGTCTGCACACTACCCGCTTGGACGGTTAATGTTGATGGAACGAACCTGTTTTTACGATATTTTGATATTTAAATCAGCAATAGGCCTTGAGCCTAATGACTCATGAAGTGAGGCCATCTGAGGAATCACAAGTTGTGGTAAATGAAAGAACAGACGTTGGCGATATCCTTCTGTCTTTAGATCAACGTTTCCCCCCACTTGTATAACGAGGCTATTAGCATCAAAGAACACAAACATGAGCCCTCCTCGCTCTCTATCTGATCCCTGATATGAATGAGTAGCCTACAAATTTGACAAGGGTGAAAAGAAATATCAGTCTCGGCCATCTCCCATCAGGCTGCTATAGCCTACTCTCACTGGAGACATCGTCATTCAACCAATCCGAAATGGCAATCACTCCGTGGACAGACTGGTAAATAACACTTTATGGAAGAAGGGTACTGGCGGGGAAAAATACTAAGACTAGATGATATGAAAACAGAACGAAATTAGTTTTATAAGCCCAGTATGTAGGAGCAGAAGCAGCGAAAAAATATGTCAAAATGCAATTCCTGTCTGCCAATCAGGCAAGAAAAATGAATGAACAGGCGATACCTTTCAGATGCACTTTTACACAACCGATCAAAAAAGACAAAAAATGTGCCCGATCCCCTCCCTCGCCTGGCTAATATAGCCTAGTAGTGTGGCGGACACTAGGGGCTATGCCTCTCACCCAGCAGGACTGTGAGCTGGGGGCGTGGTTTACGTTCCCGGGCTTGCTGGTGCAGGGTTGTTCCTGCTGTAGTTTGGTTTTGGAGTTGAGGAATAAACATCAAACTCTCCTTCGTCTGCTGTGTTTTTCCTCATCCTGCCACATTGGTGACCCCGAATTGAACATGTTTGGAGCAGAAGAGGAGTGTGAATCCACTTCGGCCACGCCGCCCCAACTCTCACAGCCGGCCGTTCTCGCCGCGGCTGTGAAGCTCCCAGAGTTCTGGCAGAGCGACCCGGCTTCGTGGTTCTAGCATGTCGAGGCTCTGTTCCACCTGCGTGGAATCTCCGCGGACGACTCCAGATACTGTTTGGTCGTCGCTGCGCTGGACCAGCAGTCCACACGCCGGGCCATGCAGCTGTTGAGCGCCCCTCCGCAACACGATAAATACGTCGCCCTCAAACATCTTCTGCTCCGGAGGTACAGCCTATCTTCCGCAGAGAGGGCAGATAGAATCCTTTCCCTATCCGGTTTGGGCGACGGGACGGCTGTGGATCTCATGGACAATATGCTGTCGCTGCTAGGCTCGGACGTAGGTGGATTCCTTTTCCCGCACGTTTTCCTGCGCCAGCTTCCGTCTTCTGTGCGCGCAGCTTTGGCTAACTCCCCGTGTCTGGCCGCTGGTGACTGCCGAGGTTTGGCTGAGGAGGCCGATGGGGTCCTGCTGGCTACCAGATGGTTCTCTGTGCAGAGTGTGGCATCGGAGCCTCTGCAGCCGGCGTCGGAGGACGCGGACCCGGCAGTGGTGGCTGGAGTGACTGTCCGGAGACGGCGCGGGAGCGGCCTCTGTTTCTTCCACCAGCGGTTCGCTGGCAAGGCGAGGCGCTGCGTCCCTCCGTGCACGTTTGAGGCGCCGGGAAACTCCAGGGCCGGCGCTCAGTAGCAGCTGTGGGCGCTGGCGGACGTAGTGAGCTGCTCTTCATTAAGGACACGATGTCAGGAAGATGGTTTCTGGTGGACTCAGGCTCGCAAAAGAGCCTACTCCCTTCTGCTAAGACAGACAGGTCGGCCGAAAGCGGCGGCCGACAGTTAAGTGCAGCTAACGGTTCGTCCATTGCGACGTTTGGCACAAGGTTGGTGACTGTTTGCTTCCACGGGCGCCATTTTGAGTGGGACTTTGTAGTGGCCGCCATTACTGTTCCTATTATCGGCGCGGATTTTCTGTGTGCTAATGGTCTGCTGGTTGATGTTGCAAACCGCCGTTTAATTGATGCTGTGTCTTTCGCCACTTTTCCGTGCGAGACAGGGGGAGCCGGGCCGTTAACACACGCTAACTTTTTAGCATTAGGGGATGTTTTTCAGCGTTTGCTGGCGGATTTTCCATCGGTGACTACACCTGCCTTTTCCACCGCGGTTACTAAACACGGGGTAGAACATTTCATTCCCACTCTGGGACCGCCAGTTTTTGCGCGCGTGCGGCGCCTCGACGCGGTAAAATTGGCTACAGCTGAGGATGAGTTCGCCATCATGGAGCGTCTGGGTATAGTGAGGCGTTCCAACAGCCCGTGGGCCTCGCGGCTTCACATGGTGCCCAAGGCGGATGGGTCGTGGCGGCCTTGCGGCGACTTTCGCCGCCTGAACAACGTCACCGCCAATAACTGCTATCCCATCCCACACATACAGGACCTTTCCATACGCCTGGCAGGTACCACTATTTTCTCGAAGGTGGACCTGGTGCGCGGCTATCATCAGGTTCCCGTGTGCGCAGAGAACGTGCCCAAGACCGCAGTGATCACCCCATTTGGGCTTTTTGAGTTCATGCGCATGCCTTTTGGCTTGAAGGGGGCAGCGCAAACCTTTCAGAGGCTGATGGACTCGGTGTTGCGTGACCTTGCTTTCGTGTTCGTTTATCTCGACGACATATCAGTGGCCAGTCCGTCAGCTGAAGAGCCCCTGGCGCACCTGAAACAGGTTTTCCGTCGTCTGGACGAACACGGCCTGATAGTCAACCCGGTCAGTTTGGACTGCCGGTGATTGACTTCTTGGGTCACCGCATTTCGCCGCAAGGCGCGGTCCCGTTGCCTTCTAAGGTGCAAGCGGTGGCGGAATTTCCCCGCCCAGTCTCTGTTAAGGCATTGCAGGAATTCTTAGGCATGGTTAATTTCTATAACCGTTTCCTCCCTCGCGCTGCCCACCTCCTTCAGCCACTTTACGAAGCCCTGCGGCTTAAGAGGCTAACGAACCTGTCGACTGGACTCCCGAACGGGTCCAGGCCTTTGATGGAGCTAAGTGCACCCTGGCTAACGCTGCCCTCCTCGCCCATCCCACACCCACGGCGTCCATAGCTTTAACAACCGATGCGTCTGACATAGCCGTGGGGGCTGTGGTTGAACAGCGTGTGGCGAATGCGTGGCAGCCACTCGCATTTTTTTGCCGCAAACTGCGAGATAGCGAACGCAAGTACAGCATTTTTGACCGGGAGTTGCTGGCACTGCACCTTGCAACCCGGCATTTCCGCTTCCTGCTGGAGGGTCAACCATTCACGGTTTATGTGGATCATAAACCGCTGACTTTCGCCATGTCCAAGGTGACTGAGCCGTGGTCTGCTCGTCAGCAGCGCCACCTAGTGGCAATCTCCGAGTTCACAATGGACATTCAGCATGTGGCCGGGAGTCCAACCCTGTTGCTGATTGTCTGTCGTGTGTGTTTGTGTGTCCTGTGCACCTCGGTGTGGATTTCTCCGCTATGGCTGTCGATCAGCCCAGCGACCCGGACGTCCTTGCCCTTAGGTCAACGTGTACCGGCCTCAAGCTGGAGGACGCTGTGATGCAGGAAGGCAGTCCTGCCCTCCTCTGCGATGTCTCCACCTGCCGTCCCCGCCCCGTTGTTCCAGTGGCCTGGCGCCGTTTTCGATTCGATTCACTCCCTCTCGCACCCTGGAGTTCGGGCGTCGGTGAAGTTGGTCGGTTCCAAGTTCGTCTAGCCTGGCCTCCGCAAGGACATCAAGGGGTGGGCAGCTGCAGGTGTAGCGTGCCAGCGCGCTAAGGTCCACCGGCACACTAAGTCGCCCCTCGAACCGTTTCCGATCCCGGCCAGACGTTTCGACCACGTGCATGTGGACCTGGTGGGCCCTCTACCTTCTTCACAGGGTTTTACGCACCAGCTCACAATGGTAGATCGGACCACCAGGTGGCCAGAGGTTGTCCCTCTGTCCTCCACAACATCCTCGGATGTTGCACGCGCTTTTCTTTCCTTCTGGGTCGCCCGTTTCGGCACTCCGTCAGATATCACCTCAGACAGGGGCCCCCAGTTCGTGTCAGAGCTCTGGTCGGCACTTGCGCGATCCTTGGGTGTGCAGGTACACCGCACTACCGCGTACCACCCTCAGGCTAACGGCTTGTGTGAACGTTTTCACCGGTTGCTCAAGGCAGCGCTGCGCTCTCGAATGGTAACTGGGTGGATCGTTTACCTTGGGTTATGCTCGGGTTGCGTTCGGCTCCTAAGGAGGACCTCGACGCTTCGCCCGCTGAGCTGGTGCTCGGTCAGCCGCTCCGCGTCCCTGGGGAATTTTTGCCTGGGAGTTCCGCTCCTCGACCCCGTCCGGCCATTTATCCTTTTTTGTCCGACAGCGCTCGGGTTCCAGGCCCCGTTCACCACTGTTTTCCGCAGTCGTTCGTGCTTGCGGAGCTCATGTCGGCTCGTTTTGTTTTTGTACGGCATGATGCTCACCGCTCGCCCCTCCAACCCCCATACGATGGCCCATTTCGGTTCTTGAGACGGGTCCTAAGGGTTTTGTGCTGGATATGTGTGGGCGTAGGGAGCGTGTCACGCTTGATAGGCTTAAACCGGCGCACAGGGTGGCAGGCGAAGTTGTGTTTCCGGCCCACGTTCCCCGTCGGGGTCGTCCTCCTTCCAGGACCCCGGCAGTGTCTTCACGGGTTCAGCGTTCTGCTTCTCAGCCGACTTTGGACAGTGTTTCACCTACTGTTTTGGCTGAGGGACGGCGCAGCCGTTATGGCAGGCTGCTTAAGCCTCCAGTGAGACACTAATTTTCTTTCCAGGAGTCCCTTCTGTGTGTTCGGGGGGGGGGTCTGTGTGGCGGACACTAGGGGCTATGCCTCTCACCCAGCAGGACTGTGAGCTGGGGGCGTGGTTTACGTTCCCGGGCTTGCTGGTGCAGGGTTGTTCCTGCTGTAGTTTGGTTTTGGAGTTGAGGAATAAACATCAAACTCGCCTTCGTCTGCTGTGTTTTTCCTCATCCTGCCACAGTAGCAGACTACCCGGTTAATGTGGATAATGTGGTTCGTTCTATCCACATTAACCGCCCAGGCGGGTAGTGTGCAGACTACCCAGTTAATGTGCAGATAACCCGTTCTGGCGGGTAATGTGCACATTAACCACCCCGTTGGGTAATCTGCACATTAACCGGGTAGTTTGCACAATAACCGTTTTTTCACATCACCCGTAACATATATATCTGAAGATTGTTCTGTTGTAGTGTTGTTATTTTATGTTAAGTACACTGAGGGCCACGAAACCGGAGTCAAATTCCATGTTTGTGCAAACCCACATGGCCAATAAACATGATTCTGATTTTTATTCCGTGACCCTGATTGGGATAAGCGCCTTGGATAATGGATGGATGGATGGATGGATGATTCTGTTTCTGATTCTGATTTTTGTTATGCCACGTCCATTTTTTTTTTTTGCATTTGTAGTGACTTCTGGTGGTCGATTTGAATTAAACGTTCGGGGTATGTTTCAGGTACTTATGTGGACATATTCCGCAATTGTTGTGATGATTGATCCAATGGTTGTTGACTTTTTTCTATTCATATGCTGAGCCGCGCCCTTATGAAATTCCTTGGTTCAATATCTAGAAAACGATCCAAGATATAAACAAGCTTTATTCAACTTTTAATAAGCTTGGTCCAATAATGAACCAAAGAAAATTTGGTTGCAATCGGACCTACGGTTTAGAGGGAGATGTAATTTTTATTTTATTTTTTTCAAATATTCAAAATGGCGGAAAATCTAGTCTGGCAGACTTTAGTAGTTCTTAAGGTAAATTTGTAGATTGATGATGAATTGATGTCTGTACAAGGTTTTGTGTAAATTGGACTCACGGTGTAGGAGATGACTTTTCAAAGTTGACCTGTAATTATAACGCCCCCATCAGGCTGATTGGGGTCGTATTTCTTGGGCAGCACTTACACACAACTTCCAATCAATGGGCAAAATCTCATGTCTCTATCATTTTCTATCTCACAGTAATTTGCGCGAACATTTCTGAAGAAAAATAATAAACAGCACAAAAACAACAGGTTTTAAGCCCTTTGGGATTGAACCCTAAAAGTCATGTCTTGTATCCCCATCCCTGGAGAGTTACATTCTTCTATGCCAGTTACACAAAATCAGGAGTTTGGATATCATAAAGAATTCATCACAGGTCACAGAGGAATTGATGCAGAGATCTCTTGGTCTTTTTGTTGACATTTGTTTTTCAGTTACCATGGTTACGGGATGGCTGCTCTCCTCCATGCCAAGAGCTCAAATTAGATCTGAAATCTTTTTTTGTATATTGGCTATGCACATTAGGTTTCATTTAGTGTGTCTATAAAGGTTCGTTTGCCAGTATACCTGTTATCTGTGTTGTCTACAACACAGATAACAGGCTGAAAGCCGCTATTGTATTCAGGTAGGGATGTATCTTCGAGATGTGTTATGATGAGTTTAGAAGAATGTTCTGTCTTGATAAATGAAGTTTCTTGTGATTTGGTTTTGCCTCAGAGTTATTTGCTGTGATCCCATGCACACGTGGGCAGGAGTTTGAAAACATCTGTGTCCTGTTCCTCTCCTACAATATGCTGATCAGAAACCCAGACACAACAACCATTCCTTCTCCACGCTCTCCAAAGGACCCATTGTGCCATGCATAATGGCTTTCTTTGGCGCTCTCCACACCACTTGCCCAAACCTCAGGAAAGCCCCGCTCACTGTTGAACATAGGACATCATTGAGTATGTGCCAGCTTGCAGCAAGGACAGCACTTTACACTTACAATTGAATTGTTATTGAGTATCAGACCCATGGCCTTGTTTTTTCCACATTTAATTTCAGAGCTCCTACAGATTTGATTGAATGTCAGCCATTGTATTCAGTCATTTAAAGGGCTGAAATCTAAACTCAGTCTTCACCAGGCTCCCAGCTTCCTTCTCATCTGACCCCTTATTTCAAAGTGGCCATCACAGGAAATAGCTGAAAGGCTCCAAATTAAAGTCACATTGACATTATACATCCTTTCCAGCACAATGCCCTATGAGCTCAGTAACACATATTTCACAGTCAGCCCTAGCAGAATGTGTTAGATTTATGCTCATAACTACAGATGATAATATGTGAAGAAACTTGTGGAGCCATTTATGGCAGGTCTGGGCTTGTGTGTTGTTGCATGCCATGTGCTACTTAATATCCCCTATTATACGACAATCTTGTGAGTGGGTTATCTGGATTTTTTTTTGTCAATACTCAATTGTTGCCTTTTGCATCCCACGAATGTTCTGAAACTCTCATTCATTTTTGTCTTCAATCTTATTAAAATGTGGCAAGAAAGCAAATCAGTAGTGTGATTGACAACAAAACATTAACCAGTCCAAGCCACATACATCATTGTGTCAATTCTTGACTTGTTAAACCTTTAGAGAAATGGTGAATTTTTCCTGGCTGGTTTAACACTTCCTATTAACACTAAGACAACCGGGATTTGACTCCTAACTAAAACCACCATGGGCGGGCAAACATGACCACAGGTTTTTAAACTCTTTATTTCTGTCAAGATAAATCCTTAATTAAGATATGAATGCATTGCATACTGTAGTGAATTCAGGGGCAGTCCGGAATCGTCGCCACAGCCGGGACACGAACCCGTAGCTCCCGCACCGCGGGAGACATCGCTAACCGCTCAACTAAAGGGTCCGACCCATTAATCAAGGGCCAACGTGTGTAGTTATCCATGCACGTTACATTACCCCGCTCCTTCGGGAAGCGCGTCCCCGCGCTTAAGCATATCAGCTTCTTCACGCTTCTGGACGCATACGCTTCCGATGGCCTTAAAGCCCAAACGTACTCGGGCGGAACGTACGCGGAGCGGACTCCGCCGGACTAAAAGCGGACGTCCGCAAGCCCTGTGCGCGCAAAGCTCAGATTTTACGACCGCGATGAGTCCGCGCCGCGCACCAGTGTCACATAAAAGACTGCTCGGCATGTATTTTTCACATCGACCTCCAATAAATGTGACACCGATCTGCATTTTGCATTTGCCGCCATCCCGTGGTGGAACAAAGAAAGCCGGAGCGTCTGATGATGGAAGTGAGCTTTGAGGAGAGATTGGCAGACGAGGTGCGAAAGTACCCACACCACCGTCTCTTCAGTTTATTTTGTTGTAGAGCCAGCTGGCAGAGCATCTCTTCCTCGTCGTCACTGTCGGACGCCATGACAGAAGAGTGTAAACAACGCGCAAGAATTGTGGGTAATGTAGTGTTTCACGGACAGTTTTACAGGACACTACACCGCGGAAGTGCGCGTGATTATGGAAGCCCAAATGACTGCGGACGTTCCTCGTGGAGTCCGCACCGCGTACGTTCCGCCCGAGTATGTTTGGGCCTTTACGGTCTCACCGTCCCACTTCTGACACCAATGTAGCGAATTCGGGGGGCAACCACAGGAACTGCCGCAGCCGGGCTGCGAACCCGTATCTCCCGCATTGCGGGAGATATCACTTTTCGGCTCGGTAGCCCTTGGCTAAGGGTTCGGACCCTTTAGTCGAGTGGTTAGTGATGTCTCCCGCAGTGCGAGAGATACGGGTTCGCCGTGCGGCAGTTCCGGTGGTTGCCCCCCGAATTTGTTACATTGGTGTCGGAAGTGGGATGGTGAGACCGTAAGGCCATCGGAAAACGTATGCGCCCGGAGGCGTGAAGGAGCTGATATGCTTAAGCGCGGGGACGCGGATTTCTCGAAGGAGGGGGGTAGTGTAACGTGCATGGAGAAGTAGACACGTTGGCTAACGGGTCGACTGGTTAAAGTTGTCGCTTGCGGTGTGGGAGATACGGGTTCGCGTCCCGGCTGTGGCGACGGTTCCCGGGCTGCCACCTGAATTTGCTACAATATGTTAGTATGTCTGTTATGAAACTAACTGACACCAAAATTAACATTTCAACAACTATAATACTGTTTTTAAACAGTTTAAACTTTAGAGAGACATGGTCGAACTTGAATAGCAAAACTGGAAAAGTGAAACTATTACCTGAAAACACATATTGCTAATCTAACAAACGTAACAAGGCATTTAAAACGTTAAATGCAAAAAAAAGAACTGAAAACAACGATTAAAACAGTCCCAAACAACGACCGGAACTACTAGAACGACCGTGGGTGGTCAATTTGACCATCGTGGTTTTTAAACTCTATATTCTGTCAAGATAAATACTCAATTGAGATATTTATGGATTACATATGTTAGTATGTCTGTTATGAAACTACTGCAACGCCTCGGTGGTAGTCATGGTGCGTCGTTAACCAGGCATGTTGGAAATAATCAAAAATCAAAGACTATTTTTGTGTACTGGAGAACGCCGGTGTGTTTCTAGGACAGAGCAATGAACTTCACGAAGGAAATGATGCGACCAACACACGTCATAAATAGTGACGTTGCCGGCAGCCATACCAACATGTACCCTGGCTCTGCCAAATGACAGAAGCTAAGCAGGTGTGGGCTTGGCTAGTACTTGGATGGAAGACCTCGCAGGAACACGAGTTGCTGCCGGAAGTGGTGTTGATGGGCCAGTAGGGGGCAGTCTTTCCTCTGGCCCTAATAAAATCAACAAATATCAAGCCCCGGTGCATTGACGGGGACACTGTGCCGTAGGAGATGCCGTCCTTCGGATGAGACGTTAAACCAAGGTCCTGACTCACTGTGGTCATTAAAGATCCCACGGCACTTATCACAAAGAGTAGGGGGTCCCCCGGTGTCCTGGCAAAATTCCCAACCTGGTTCTCTCCATCTGGCCACCTAATCATCCCCCCATGTATCTGGCTCAAATGATTCCTCCCTCTCCAACCTCAAGATGATGTGTGGTGAGCGTTCCGGCGCAAAATGGCTTCCGTGCATTACCCAGGTGGGTGCTACACATTGGTGGTAGTTGAAGTGAGTTACCACCTTCAATGTGAAGCACTTTGGGTGTCTAGAAAAGTGCTATAAAAATGCAACAATTATTGGGGTGCCCGGGTAGCGTAGCAATCTATTCCGGTCGGCGGTTCAAATCCCTGTGTTACCTCCGGCTTGGTCAGGAGTCTCTACAGACACATTTGGCTGTGTCTGCGGGTGGGAAGTCGGATGTGGGTATGTGTCCAGGTCGCTGCACTAGCACCTCCTCTGATCAGTCGGGGCGCTCCCCGGATTGGCAAAGAGGGGATGGAGCAGCGACCGGGACAGCTCAAAAAGAGCGGGGTAATTGGCCAGATATAATTGGGGAGAAAAAGGGGGGAAATTGAAAAAAAAACAACTATTATTATTACATCATGCGTACGATTGCGTGCAAATTATGAGCGGTCATTTTGACTGCTCATGGTCATTTTAGATAGATCTTATCATAACTTTTTTGTGCAATTGATCTAAAACTCATTTTAATGCAAATATATGCAATTTTAATTGCAGATCTGTATCTTCTTTTTTCACAGTTATTAAACTTTGAAAATCCAAAACGGTCATAATGACCGTCTTGGTTGTTCTGTAATAGGGCCAAGATCTGGGTACATTTTCTTAATTTGTTCTGGGGTTGAGGTGATGAACAGGATGAAGATGGTGTCTGTCTTGGAAGGAAATCACCAAGCAAATGGCAAGTGTTATCGTTGTCATTTGCTTGGTTAAAAAAGGCAAAATGGCAGTGTGGATAATCATGCCAGGCCTTGTAGGGTGAGGGAGAGTCTTGTCGAGCATTAAGCCAGTAACTGTTTATGAATTGCCGTGCTGTGTCTAGGAATTGTACGGAGTAATAGCGCAGTTTACAGTTTCAAAGAGGTATGTAAGATTAGGACAAATGCTCGAGATCCATTGACATGGAGGCCTTCCAGACCTTGTGGCTGACTGGTTGTGGTGTTGCATTGTGGATGTGTGATTGTGTTGAACAAGGTCATCGGTGAGGCAGGAGGCCCTGCTGGTGTGAACAGGATCAAGATGAGTCCTGATCTGGCAACAGGGGAGGCATTGTGTTGGCTGTGAGGCGTGGGGACCATGCTATCATAGGTCACATGAGTTGTCAGTGTTCATCATCACAACTAGCATGGTCATGATTGTTCTCTAATAACAACACTGTCAACACGCTGTGACACAACCCACAACCAGACACAACATTAGCGCAGCACTCGTCAAACCTCGCGTCTTGCCCCTCATTAATGCAGCTCATGAGCTATGGTAATAAATGATGTAAAATTCCACATGGTGTTGCAGGATAGACTTTAAAGGGGAATTAATGTGGGGGAGTTGATCATCATAGATGAGGACCACATGCATGGACCACACCCACAACTGAGCTCATGGCTCCTTTTAATTTCTCCCTCCAGCATTGCATGACTCAGAGTGCAAGTTTAAGACTTTCACATCCCTGGCCAAGAGAGAAGTCTGCCATGCCCTCATAACCATGACCTGGGGCTGCTCCTTTGGTGCATTTTTGGGATTAAAACTAAGTAAAGCGCGGTGACCTTTACCCAGGAGCTAAACACAGCTCGTGAGAGTCGTGCTATTTAGCAATGAGAAGAACTGACTTGGTGAGCATCGTCTTATCAGCACTGAGCAAGGAAATTCTGATCTCCCACGACCCGTTCATTCGATGACACAGGACAGATGTTAAGAGTCCCAAAACAGAAGTTAAAAATAACAATTTTATTTTAAAGCACAGACACAAGCACATTGGTTTTGTGTGCCATGTTATATTTCATGACATTATTTTCAGTCCTGTAAAAAGATAGCTTTGCATATTACTACATTACAGTTATTATGCCCTTTTTTCAATGAATGAAAGAAAACACTCAAGACAATTCAGGCAAAAGAAATTAATGTGGTGGTGCAAAACCCCTCTGGAGAATTCTATACAGCGTCGCCCTCTCTTAAAGCTCATTATTACCAATATGAAAATATGGTCAGCGTGCAAGACTGCTGCTGGATGTACAATCAATCATTTGTGTGTCAATGTAGAATAACATTCATGGTTCAGGGTTCCTGTTGGTGAAAGTAGCCAAGCTAGCGCTACTGTACATATGTGAGCATTATTGATCTCTGATGTTAATTTTCCAGTGGAGTGAAAACTGACAAGGAGTCAATAACTATGCCAAATTTAGCGGTTATGCAGATATTATGAACGACAACAGCAACTATACATTCAGACAACACAGGATTTTTCCATGGAAAAAGATTCATGGAAAAAAGAAAAAAAACCTATAGGTTATGAATGTAAATATAAAAATCTTGGCTTTAACAAATGTACATTTTTTTGAGTGTTTTTTTGGAGTTTATATTATATTCAACACATCGACCAAACAACATCAACATTAAAAAGACAGACAGCATCTCGAGGCCGGAATAATAAAAGCGTAGCATAACCGTTATCAAAGTGCTTGATGGTAGGAGGGAGTTGAAAGTCCACTGCAATATAATATAGGCAGAAAATATCTGGCATTTCACCGACACACCCAGTCATTATGAATGATATGACAACAAAACTGCATTCACTGTTCTTTGTCCATTTCTGACATGCCATCACACCTAACATACTTCCACTTTGTTTATGTAGTGTATGTCTGCTACACTGCTGGCGTGGCCTGAGGAGTATGAGTTTGTAGTAGGACATTGGTGTAGGTTTTCTTTGTCCTATGAAATCCAATATGACTGCTGCTGGACTGTAAAATACTGAACATCTCCTTTCCACTAAGGAGCCAGACTGGCTGATCTACCACATGCTTATCCAGAATACAACCTGGGCTGTGCTCACTGGTCAACAAAGTTTACATGGTATGTGAGCTGGTGGCCATTGTCCCAGGCATACAGGACCTTCTCTTTGGGGTTATAGTCAATCTGGGTGGTAAAAGTGTACTCGTTGACGAATGGAAGACGCGGGATGGCTTCAGTGTTGGTGTGGGTGTCATAAGCATAGTTTACTTCCCCCTCCTTCTGGTTGTACACATCCACAGCATACAGTACGCCGCAGATGATGAAACAGTTCCCGTAGGAGTTCCTCTTCAGCCCCGTCCTCCAGGTGGTTTCCTTTTTCATGGACAGATCTCCGGGGTCAAGCTTACTGATGACAATCACCTCCTGCTGGTTGTAATCATAGTCCATGGCAGGGTAAATTACCCACAGGCCACTCTCATCCACCGCAAAGTCAATATCGGAATGGCCCCTCCACTTCCAGGGGGTGGTGTCCTCATAGACCACGTCGTGCAGCAACGTCCAGGCAGCCACGTAGCGCATCCTCAGGTCATACTTGATGATGTTCTTGGTGAAGGCTCTGTTATAGTAGAAGGCCCCGTTGTAAACCACGTGACCCGTTCCTATCCAGTTGTATGGCAGTTTGAAAAGGTTGCTCCAACGCCCTAGGGTGCAAGAAACAATATTGTTGTGATTGCTTTATGAGTCAAATGCATCCTGGCATGTTTATATCCTGCGCTGACATAATACCATTCACAGAGCTGATGAATATGTTTTGTGAATTCTAGCCTGTGTACACAGGGTTTCATGTAACACTGTCATGTTTTGTTAGGCGTTCACTGCTGAACAAACAGATGTTGTGTATTTTAAGTTTCATTTTCTAATCACATCCTATCTACAAGCCGAGGCCTCTAAGTCAGGAAGTGTGGTTTAGATAAATGCAAAAAAAATTTTTTAAAAATGGCAAAGGACAAAAAAAAAACAACCAAAAAACAACCTTCCCCACCACCATCACCATCATCAGTACCACCACCGCTACTACCGTCCCAAGACCAACCCAAACTCTTAATCCCTCTCCGCTGTGCCCAGTTCAAAGGAAAGGCCAGAGCACATGTCAGCCACAGCAGGCATCACAGCCACTCAAAAAGATACCAAGTCATCCGCACACAGCTGTGAACTCAACGCACTGCAGGGTACTTCAGAAGTAAGTGCATTTAGAAAGCCCATTGTCCAAACACATCTTGATCAACAAGCCAGGTCCGATGAGGGGAGATCATTTTAAATCCCTTACAAGAGTTCCTCACTTGAGTTATACATTGAAGGAGCTGATTTTTTTTTCTCCCACCAACCGGAGCTGTTAAACAACTAAGACCTACATTCTAGACACCTCCTCAGTCCTCAAAGAGCTCATTGAGCAGGCAGAAACAATCAGTGTTGGCAATGCTGACAGACAAAACAGATGTGTACAGGTAAAATGAAAATGTGTTGGACACCTTGTTTAAAGTTGTCCAGGTTGCGGAACTCTACCAGGTTGTTGCCATAGTAGTAGTTGGTGACATAGATCTTGGAGTCCTTGGTAAGGGGGTCTTTCATCCAGGCTCCCTCGTTGCGCCCATAGCTATGCTGCTTCTCTGGATGCTCGATAGACGCGAGAGTCCCTTCGCAACCCAGGATCTTCCCTGTTGAGTTCAAACACACATCCCAAAACACTCAACATCTGTAAAAGACACTTGCATCGCCACAAAGAGCTCTCTGTGACGTGAGCATAAAATGCTTAGCAGGCGCAAAATAACGTCTATACCAAACCAACCATCACTAACTTTGGCACAGCAATGTGGGTGTACTGCAGTCATTGCAGCTACCTGCTCTGTGGAGAATAGGCTGGCTGTTGTTATCGGAGTTATCCAGTACTAGCATAATGGTGGGAGCCAGTCTCTCTGGCCTCGCTGCAGTGTTGGTGGTGGTAGTAAGAGTTGTGGGTGGAGCAGTCGTGGTGGTGGTTTTAGTTGTGGTCGAGGTGGTGGTAGAGGTGGTGGTGGTGGGGACGGTAGTTTCAGCTACGGGTTCGGCTGTGCTTGCCCTCACAGTCTCCAGCACCACTTCATCACCTCTATCCTCTAGCTGGCTCCCTTTGACTTGATGGAGTGTGTAGGTTTTGGCAGAGTGGTCTGAGAAGTCAGAGAGGAAGTGAGTAATCAGGCTCGGAGACACAATACGCGGAAATCTAAGCACAAGAAACTTTACCAAACTCTACCGAGCTGGTCTCCATTAAAAATAAACCGGATGGTTGAACAAGATCATGTGGTCCTTAGGCTGAGAGTGGTACTGTTTTTGTGAAAGGCTTGTTAGAGTTCTGTAGAAGAGAAAACCTCTGGGGGAAAAAGTGCCCTTTATCACCAGTCTTCCTGTGGAGCGGAAAAGTCAAATGTGGGTTTCCTGTAATGGAGCATCATGCTATTCTGTCACCATAACAACAGAAAACAGAAAAACAAGATGGTCTGTTTACACATTATTAACTGTTTCTCAGTGTAAAGTGTTGCACATATATGTACCAAAAATATTGATTCCAGCAATGCTGCAGATCTCTACATGAAAGGGAGTAAGGACATTAGCTATGCAGTATGCAGAGCATGCAAGCTTCCTCTCCTTCCCTCTTTCCTTTTGTCCTGTCTTCTGTTACCCAGCCTTCCTTGCTGACTGTGAATTCCACAGCCCCTCCTGATCTTATCCCTGGCTGTGGCGAGATGGCGGGGGAAAACAGGACACTGACAGCGGCGAGACGGGCTTTGCTCCCTCTCTCCCCCTCTCCCTCTCTTTCTGTTCATATTCTCACTTCCTGTGCTGCCGGACAGATGTGGAGAGGTTAGACAGTAGAGCGACATAAGCGTCTGCATCTGCCCAGCACACAGACTCTGAACCACAGGCTTGTGGCCGGGCAACACTAACAGAGGATCTGTTGAAGGCTAGAATATTTAAGTCAAGTCTATTTGTATAGGCCAAAATCACAAAGTAGTACTGAAAGGCTTTACAATCTGTGTAATATACAACACCCCCTATCCTTAGACCCTTGACTTGGATGAGGAAAAAAAATGGGAAAAACCTCAGGAAGAGCAACAGTGATGGGATCCCTCTTCCAGGAATGCACAGAGTAGACAAGAAATACAGGATTATAATGTACAACCAGAGATTACACACAGAGCAAGGAAATGTAGAGTATATACAGTTAATACATACATTCTGGCAAAGCAAAATGTAAATGTATTGGTGAAAAATGTTGTAAGGAGAGAGTGCAAAGCATATGGGGTGAATCTAGGATCAACAAAAAGAAAGTCAGGCAACCCCACAGATGTAGTCAAAAGCCGATGGGACCCCGCGCCACAATAGGAAGAACATGCAGAGAGCGTCTCTGAAATTTGATATCAGACAGTGGAAAATTTCCCATGTATAAAATTTCACAGAAAGTGCTCTGTGAAATGCTTCAGAAGACTTATTCTATGTCATATAAATGCTACGGACTTCAGACACATGATCAGGTGTGAAGAGGCACAACGTGCTCTTTAGCTGAGATTATGGAAATGCAGATAAACAGCTTCGCTGAACTGAAAAGGGTGACTGAAGAAGCCGAGGGCGCCTCAGACAGCCAGTCACGGCAGAACACATGGTTTGACAGTGTTATGTGCGTGTGCCCTGAGCAAACGCAGAATACCTATTCACTCAGCTAGATTTAAAGAGGATTGGAAGGAGTCAGGAAATGTTTTCTCTGCGCTGATGAGGGTCCCTATACATTATTGTGAGGAGTGAGGCCGAGGCATGTCATGGACATGGCAGCATGCCATTGAGACAACATTCCATTAGCGCCATGTATTTTGTCAATAAAAGACTTGGATTTCCTGCTCGCTGAATGCGCACCGGTGATCCAGTCCTGCAGCGACTAGATCAGTTTTTGTCTAAAATAACAGCCAGAATAAATATTGTATTGATTGCATCTGGTGTGCTACAGAGACAGTTTCTCTGGTTTATTGCCTCGCCCCAGAGTGTAGAGTTTACAACACTCTTATGTCGTACCTGTGTGAGAAAGAAACCGGTATCAATATTAGCAGCCTGCTTTATTGGAAATAACCTCCATCTACTAATATGGAGCTTGATTCTGTCCCGATACGCTTTGATAAATGCTGATCTGATCTGTCAAGATATTATTACATATTTAATGAACATTATTGTCTTTTAGTCAATATTTTGGATCCTTGAAGCATATTATTACCACACTGGTGTCTGAATTTATCAGGACAGAACACAGATGATCTTGCATAAGGGAAATGCAAACTCAGCAAAAATGAAAGTGCAATATTTGCTTTAGCAGAAAGAGGGTAGGTACCCAATGCTAGAAATGACTCTATTCTCTATGAAGCTTGCGACACACCTCTGCTGCCCGTGCCATGGTCGTCCCCGTCAGCCTTGGTGGCTTTGTAGTAGGTGATGCCCCTCACCACACCGGGCTGGTGGCCAGCTATTTTGGCTTTGACGGTAGGGTCAGGCTTGGCCGTCTTTCCAGGTTTGACGATCTCTTTCTTGGGCTTTATAGTCTTTTCTTTGGGTGGTTTGGGAGGAGGTTTGGAGGCAGGGGTCTTTTTGTTGGCTGCCTTAACAGCATCCTTGGTTTTCTCGCCATTTGTGGCCTGTAAACATTGACATTTGGGTTGAGTCATTGGCGGGATGAACGCTTCCATGCTGGGATGTTTATACAGTGTACATCTTTAAAGGTGTGTGTGTGTGTGTGTGTGTGTGTGTGCGTGTGCGTGCGTGCGTGCATGCGTGGGTGTGTTTGTACGTGTGCGTGTTTGTGTGTGTGTGTGTGTGTATTTTTGTGTGCAAAGAATTAAAAGAGCACTGTTAGGGACCATATTTCAAAAGTCTTTATTCAAACCTGTCCTTTGTTCTCAGCGGAGTCTCTCTGTAGCAGCTGCAGACCCAAGCTGGAGATTTCCTTCTTGATGCTCATCATAATGTTTGAGTAATTCTCGTATCTCTTAAACTGGTTAGTCAGGCTCATCATGCTGTCCCGGACGAACTCATTCTCTCGCGTGAGGTTTGCTTTGATCGTCTGTAAAATGAGTCATTCCCAGCTGGTCAGCTGCCATGGCAGAGAGCTTGATTTCTTCCCAACCAGTCGTCCCCTTTCTTAAAGCACATTGCTGTGACTTGGAAGTGACTTTGGCATTTATAACCATTTTCCTTTCTCCCAAGTTGTACTTGGCCCATCACCCCACTCTTCCGAGCCGTCCCGGTCATTGCTCCACCCGCTCTGCCGATCCGGGGAGGGCTGCAAACTACCACATCCCTCCTCTGATACATGTGGAGTCGCCAGCCGCTTCTTTTCACCTGGCAGTGAGGAGTTTCACCAGGGGGACGTAGCGCGTGGGAGGATCACGCTAATCCTCCCAGTTCCCCCTCCCCTCTGAACAGGTGCCCCGACCGACCAGAGGAGGCACTGGTGCGGTAACCAGGACAAATACCCACATCCGGCTTCCCACCCGCAGACACGGCCAATTGTGTTTGTAGGGGTGCCCGACCAAGCTGGAGGTAACACGGGGATTTGAACCGGCGATCCCCTTGTTGGTAGGCAACGGAATAGACCGCTGCGCTACCCGGACGCCCCGTTTATAACCATTTTGACAAATCACTGATATGTAGTCTAGTTATCTCTTTCAACAACTTGGAAAACTCACATAATGTAGACTACACAGGAAGTATATATAAATTCCTATATATACTGTAATTTCCATCCCATTTCTGTATTTAGACCCCATTTACATCCGTGTTATGATGCAGTCTGTATCTGGATATGTTATCTGGATAATGAATAATCTAATCACACTCTTGGCACTCAACCTACACCTGGCTGGCTGGCAGAGCCTATGTGCTCTGGTTGTATGCATTTTGTCCACAGTATGAATGGATCTTTTTAACATGCACTATGTAAGAAAAAGACCAAGTGGGAAGGAAGATGGAAAGTCTGTCTATTGTCATCATATTGTCATCTTGTAATGTTTGTGTTTACACCTTGCATGAATACAGGTCTTTCCTTATCCTGATAACTTATCCAGCTCTAGATCAAATGATAATGTACGGTGTAAATTGGGTCTCAACAGGGCACTTTAAAGTGACTTACAATAAATACAAAAGCCTAAACTGCTACATCACAAACTTTACAGTTTTATCAAATAAGTTTCATAAAAAAATTGCCTCACAGGGTTCTTGCTTACCTCTTCTAGGGTATTCATCTGGGACATAACCTTGTTGATGTAAGAATGAACCTTCATTAGATCCATGCTGTACAGGGTTCCCTCAAGGAGGTCCACAATAGAATGCAGCTGGACAGCCATGCCATAAAAAAGTAGAGGTAAAAGCATTAGTTGCTATCTCCTTATCAAAGCGCTGACAGGTCAATGGGCTTCTGATCAACAGCTGTGAAACATATATTGCCTAAAAGCCCACCCCCCCCAAAAGAAAACACTTCTTTTGATTAGAAATATTGATGTCAAAGCTTCAATCAACGGGCAGCAAAAAACAAGTCAGTCAGAGGTCATACAGCACTCCCTTCAAACATTCTCCTCTCACAGCAGACACCAAGCAGCCTTTAAAAGGTATTTCTGCTCACTCTCTCTCTCATATATATTGGATCTTTTTTTACTGGGTAAATGTACAGCTAAAGGTGGACTGTGATAAATCACACATCTGGATCTGCTTCTTCTTTTCATATGGTACACAGAGCATGCACACAGGGGCTCTATGTGCTGTACAGAGCACATTTTATATATATACGTATATATATATATATCCATCCATCCATCCATTGTCTTAACCGCTTATCCTGCTCTCGGGGATGCTGGAGCCTATCCCAGCAGTCATTGGGCGGCAGGTAGGGAGACACCCTGGACAGGCCACCAGGCCATCCCAGGGCTGACACACACGCACGCACGCACGCACGCACGCACGCACGCACGCACGCACGCACGCACACACACACACACACACACACACACACACACACACATACACACACACACCCATTCATTCCTAGGGACAATTTAGTACCGCCAATTCACCTGACTTACATGTCTTTGGACTGTGGGAGGAAACTGGAGCCCTCGGAGGAAACCCATGCAAACATGAGGAGAACATGCAAACTCCACACAAAGGACGACCCGGGATGACCCACCAAGGTTGGACTACCCCGGGGGCTCGAACCCAGGACCTTCTTGCTAACCACTGCACCACCGTGCCGCCTATGTGTGTGTGTGTATGTATATATATATATATATATATATATACACTACCGTTCAAAAGTTTGGGATCACCCAAACAATTTTGTGTTTTCCATGAAAAGTCACACTTATTCACCACCATATGTTGTGAAATGAATAGAAAATAGAGTCAAGACATTGACAAGGTTAGAAATAATGATTTGTATTTGAAATAAGATTTTTTTTACATCAAACTTTGCTTTCGTCAAAGAATCCTCCATTTGCAGCAATTACAGCATTGCAGACCTTTGGCATTCTAGCTGTTAATTTGTTGAGGTAATCTGGAGAAATTGCACCCCACGCTTCCAGAAGCAGCTCCCACAAGTTGGATTGGTTGGATGGGCACTTCTTTGAGCAGATTGAGTTTCTGGAGCATCACATTTGTGGGGTCAATTAAACGCTCAAAATGGCCAGAAAAAGAGAACTTTCATCTGAAACTCGACAGTCTATTCTTGTTCTTAGAAATGAAGGCTATTCCATGCGAGAAATTGCTAAGAAATTGAAGATTTCCTACACCGGTGTGTACTACTCCCTTCAGAGGACAGCACAAACAGGCTCTAACCAGAGTAGAAAAAGAAGTGGGAGGCCGCGTTGCACAACTGAGCAAGAAGATAAGTACATTAGAGTCTCTAGTTTGAGAAACAGACGCCTCACAGGTCCCCAACTGGCATCTTCATTAAATAGTACCTGTTAGAGCCTGTTTGTGCTGTCCTCTGAAGGGAGTAGTACACACCGGTGTAGGAAATCTTCAATTTCTTAGCAATTTCTCGCATGGAATAGCCTTCATTTCTAAGAACAAGAATAGACTGTCGAGTTTCAGATGAAAGTTCTCTTTTTCTGGCCATTTTGAGCGTTTAATTGACCCCACAAATGTGATGCTCCAGAAACTCAATCTGCTCAAAGAAGTGCCCATCCAACCAATCCAACTTGTGGGAGCTGCTTCTGGAAGCGTGGGGTGCAATTTCTCCAGATTACCTCAACAAATTAACAGCTAGAATGCCAAAGGTCTGCAATGCTGTAATTGCTGCAAATGGAGGATTCTTTGACGAAAGCAAAGTTTGATGTAAAAAAAATCTTATTTCAAATACAAATCATTATTTCTAACCTTGTCAATGTCTTGACTCTATTTTCTATTCATTTCACAACATATGGTGGTGAATAAGTGTGACTTTTCATGGAAAACACGAAATTGTTTGGGTGATCCCAAACTTTTGAACGGTAGTGTATATATATATATATACTATATGTGTGTGTGTGTGTGTGTGTGTGTGTGTGTGTGTGTGTGTGTGTGTGTGTGTATGTATATAGCCTACTAACCATTTTTCAAGAGGTGTGTGTCTTCCTGAAGGGTCCTCTACCAGAGGCCTGGAAGTTTGGGGGTCCTGCTCAGTATCTTAGCTGTGCCTAGGACTGCACTGTTCTGGACAGAGACTTCAGATGTTGTTCCTGGAATCTGCTGGAGCCACTCTCCCAGTTTGGGGGTCCGATCTAGTTCTTCCTTCAGCCCTTAGTATTTCTCTAGCTTCTCATGCTCTTTCTTCCTGATGTTGCCATCACTCAGGATTACTACATCGATCACTACTGGTGTCTTCTGTTCCTTGTCGACCACCACATCTGGTTGGTTAGCCAGCACCTGCTTGTCAGCCCGGAATTTGAAGTCCCACAGCATCTTAGCTCTGCCATTCTCAACCACCTTTGGTGGTGTCTCTCATTTGGACTTGGGGACTTCCAATCTGTATTCAGTACAGATGTTCCTGTACAATATCCCAGCCATTTGGTTATGCCTTTCAGTGTATACTTTCCCAGGTAGCATTTTACACCCTGCTACTAAGTGCTGGACAGTCTCAGGGGCATCTTTGCACAGCCTGCATCTTGGGTCTTGTCTGGTGTGGTAGACCTTGCCTCAACCAATGTGGTGCTGAGTGCCTGTTCTTGTGCTGCTATGATCAGAGTCTCTATACTGTCCTTCAGTATAGCCTTTCTAGCCGCTGGTAGGAATTCTAGATATCAGCCACGTCTTATATCTGTCAATGGCACATTCCATGGAGGGGCTTAGTCTTCCATGATAACTCCTCTTCTTCCTTCCCACTCTGGGTTCTGCTTCCTGAGGTACTCACTCAGCAGTTCATCTTAGGGGGCCCTCTTTTTGATGTACTCGTGGATGTTCCATGTTTCATCCTGGATAGTGGCTCTGACACTCACTAACCCTTGGCTCCCATCTTTTCACTTATTGTACAGTCTCAGGCTGCTGGATTTCGGGTGGAACCCTCTGTGCATTGTGAGGATATTCAATGTCCCGATATCTGTGGCCTTTATCTCCTCTTTTGGTCAGCTTATTATTCCAGCTGGATATCTGATGATTGATAGGGCATATGTGTTGATGGCTTGGATCTCATTCTTTCCATTGAACTCACTCCTTAGGACCTGCCTCATTCTCTGGAGGTATTTGGCTGTAGCTGACCTCCTTACTGCCTCCTCATGGTTTCCATTTGCCTGTGGAATACCCAGGTACTTGTAACAGTCCTGTATGTCTGTTATCCTGCCATCTGGTAATTCAACCCCTTCAGTCCTCACCACCTTTTCTCTTTTCGCCACCATTCGACTGCACTTGTCCAGTCCGAATGTCATCCCAATGTCATCGCTATAGAACCTGGTGAGGTGGATCAGTGAGTCTATGTCTCAATCATTTCTGGCATACAGATTAATGCCATCCATGCATATAAGGGAGTTGATGCTAACTCCACTTCTGAACCTGTACCCATATCCACTCTTTGTGATTATCTGACTGAGAGGGTTCAGACCTATGCAGAACAGCAGTGGGGAGAGTGCATTACCTTGGTATATGCCACATTTGATTGATGGTTACCTGTGTGATTGTCTTTGAGTTGGCCTTTAGTGTTGTTTTTCACTGCTGCGTTGAGTTCTTGTTGAAGACTTATTAGTGTCCTGTTGGCTTTGTAGAGTGCCAAGAACTCCAGTAACCATGTGTGGGGCACTGAATTGTAGGCTTTTATGTAGTCAATCCAGGCTCTGCTCAGGTTGGGCTGTCTGGTCTTAGAGTCTTGAGTGACTGCTCTATCTACCAATAGCTGATGCTTTGACCTTCTGGTGTTGTTCCCAATCCCTTTCAGTTTAGCTGCTATGATCTCTGACCGGATCTTCCATGTTGTAGAGAGGCAGATTAATGGCTGGTAGTTTGAAGGTGTTTTACCCTTGCGGAGATCCTTCATGATCAGTGTTTTTCTCCTCTGTGTTAGCCAGTCAGTGTGAGACCCTGATGTTAGCAGCTGGTTAATCTGTGTTACCAGGTGTTCACAGAGTGCCGTTAGCGCCTTCAGCCAGTAGGCATGAATCATGTCAGGGTCTGGTGCAGTCCAGCTCTTCATTGCTTGAGACACATTGTTGGATGTTGGCCATTGTTATGATAACTGGTTCTTGTTCTGGGATGTTGCTGTGGTTCACCAGCCACTGGGCATTGGTGTTGTGTGATGCCTCCATTTCCCATATATCCTTCCAGTATCAATCAGTCTCTGGTCTGGGTGGGTCTGATGTTGTTCCCATGTTACTCTGCAGCTGGGAATACACTTTGAATGGTTCTTTGAGGAACAGGCCATTTACTCTTTTGGCTTCTGCTTCTCTAGTGTATCTCTTCTGTCAGTACTGAACCACAGGCTTGGACTCAAAATGCAGACTCAGTCTCAGTTCACAAAAATCAGTCATTTTAATAAAAATGAGGTTGGTACACAGATGATCAGATAACAAGGCAATCGTGTCCAAATCGACAGGCGAAAGGCGAGGTCAAAAAAGACAAAAACAGGTCAGGAAACTATAGGTCTAAAGTAACTCACACAAGGGGAACAATGCTGGAACACTGTCACAAGGAACAAGACGAACTGGCAAAGAAGGAAGGGAACACTAAGACTATATACTCTGGTGGAGGGGAGAAAATGAGACACAGGTGCAACACATTAGGGCAGGGCAGTTAATCACACAGGAGGGAGACACATGAGGGCAGGAAGTAAAGGACCTGAAATGAGACAAGAGGTGAGTATCAAAATAAAACAGGAAGTACAAGACAAAGAACACTGGGAGAAACAAAAGACTTAACTATCCAGATGGGGCGTGACATCTTCAGCCTTATGGCCACAGCTGTGAGGCCTTGTTCAGCAGTTTCCAGGGCCTCACTTATGGATATCTTGCGATATACTTCTTCAACCAGGGCCTGTCTTTCATCACACCTTTCTGCACGTCTGTTAACTGGCTAACATCTCTCTGTGCTGCTTTGATCTTGGCTTCCAGTCTTCCGTTCTATGGAGTGTACTGGTGGTGACCTGTGTTCTTAATCCTGTACCCAAGCTTCTCCAGGATTATGGTTGCAGTGGCATATACAAGCTCACTGGTCTCTGTTATGATGGCAGTTGAGATATTGCATAAGGCTGTGTTCACATCCACTAGCAGGCTTTGTGATGGTACTTTGTCATGAAGTCATGGGGTTGACTGTCTTTAGTTTAGCCATGATTCTCATTTGGACCTCAGTAGCTTCAGCGCTCATGGCTGGTAGGATTGTTTCAGCTGGTTGGAATCTGTCCTCATGTATCTCCTGCCTACTGGGTGGCCATTAAGGGTGCTTAATTGTATAGTCATCCTTTTGGAGCCTCTCCATCTCAAGTTGTTAAAATAGTTTCCTTCTTTTGATGTTCGAGCATTAACCCACAAGCTGCTTCTGGGTCAGTGTGGAAGTAGGTCTCCTACTGGTCCACAGTTACCACATACGCGTCATATAGCTCCTCTCCTGAGGTCTGCTGTTATATTTATTTGAATAATAATAATTAATTAATTGATTCATTAATTAATTAATTACATTTGTATAGCAGTTCTCTAGACACCCAAAGCACTTCATATTGAAGGGGGTAAACTCACTTCAACCACCACCAATGTGAAGCACCCACCTGGGTGATGCATGGCAACTATTTTGCACCAGAACGCTCACCGCACATCAGCTTCCCGGTTGGTAATTTTGCCAGGACACCGAGGAACACCCTATTCTTTGTGATAAGTGCCATGGGATCTTTAATGACCACAGTGAGTCAGGACCTTGGTTTAATGTCTCATCCAAAGGACAGCATCTCCTACAGCACAGATTCCCCGTTACTGCACTGGGATTTTTGATATTTGTTGTTGGTTTTTTTTAAAAATTAGGATCAGAGGAAAGACTGCCCCCTACTGACCCACCAGCACCACTTCTGGCGGCAACTCAGTTTTCCTGGGAGGTCTCCCATCCAAGTACCAGCCAAGCCCATACCTGTTTAACTTCCTTTATTTGGCAGAGCCAGAGTACATGTTGGTATGACTGCCGACAATTAGCATTCCATCAGTTCCAAGTTCTTGGCCCTTGTCCATGAATGTCTTGCTCCAGTAGTCCATTTCTCATCAGGTTGTCCCAGTTCTCCAACACCTGATATGGACCTTGTTAACCTGGGTGACATCCAAGCCGGTATTACTGTCTCTCTCTTATATCTATATATATATCTATATCTATATCTATATCTATATATAGATATATATATATATATATCTATATATATATCTATATATATATATATATCTATATATATATCTATATATATATATATATATATATATATGTATCCCTCTCACCCTTTTTTTGGGGTGGTGTGTGTCTTTCACAAGCTCGGGTCCTCTACCAGAGGCCTGGGAGTTTGAGGGAGAGTTCTCTACAGTATCTTAGCTGTTCCTAGGACTGCACTTTTCTGGACAAAGACCTTAGGTGTTGTTCCTGGAATCTACTGGAGCCTCTCTCCCAGTTTGATGGTCACAGCTCCTAATGCTGCTAATACTTCTGGGACTACTGTGGCGTTCACCTTCCACATCTGATCTAGTTATTCCTTCAGCCCTTAGTATTTCTCTAGCTTCTCTTCCTGATGTTGCCATCACTCAGGATTGCTACATCGATCACTACTGCTGTCATCTGTTCCTTGTCGACCACCACAATGTCTGGTTGGTTAGCCAGCACCTGCTTGTCAGTCTGGAACTTGGAGTCCCACATTATCTTAGCTCTCACCATATTCAACCACCTTTGGCGGTATCTCCAATTTGGACTTGGGGACTTCCAGTCTGTATTCAGTACAGATATTCCTGTACACTATCCCAGCCACATATACTACATATATATATATATATATATATATATATATATATATATATATATATATATATATATACACACACACATACATACACACATACATACACACATGCATACACACATACATACACACACATACACACACACACACACACACATACACACATGTGTATATATATGTGTATATATATACGTATATATATATACACATACACGTATATATATACACATACATATATATATATATATGCACACGTGTGCTTAGATGTTATCAAAAAATGTGTTTGATCACATATGACTTTAGCCAGGTCATAGGGAGCGAGCTGAGTGACGAAATGGGGATATTTCTCAACTGCAGCCTTTGTTGTTGTGGGCTGTAAGCAGAATGAGCAGTCCTAACAAATGCAACTGTCTGTTTTCATGTGGTCAGAGTCCTAATCTTGTCAAGTACTTGGTTCAGTTGGTTCTTAACTACTGTGTTGGAGGTTTCTTTGCGAAGTGTTGGCCTTGGTGAATATTAGTATATAGTGAAAGTCAAGGGGATATTGGTCTTGAGAGAGTGAAATTCTCTGCTGTGCTGAGATCAATAGGAGGTGGTTCGAGGATGAACCTTGTAACATCTGTAACTGGAGGCACCACCTAGCTCCTTCTCACTCACACCATTATCGTTTTCATATGGAACCCGTCAGCTCTTTATGCAAGTCACACAAGTCAGATGGCATGCTGTGTTTTAGTGCGACAGTCTCCCAGTGTAAACTGAACAGATGTAAACTCTCCCACCCTGTCCATTAAGCTCTGAATAGCAGCCTTGAAGGTAACATAAGGCACGAGGTCTGCTATGTTGTGTGTTTATGTGCTATGTACTTTATTTCTGTTTTATTTGTTACATATCGTACCAGTCTTACATGTATAATGGACAAGGTGTGAATGTGCCACATTATACTTTTATATGTGCTATCTTGTACAGCAAGCATTTGATGTGTCTAAAACAAATTTCGTGAAGGCCAATTAAATCTAATCTAAACTAATCTAATCTAATCTAATCTAATCTAATCTAAAACTACTCTAGTGTCGGTTGCTTTGAAAGGCTTCTCCTCTCACCTTGAGCAACTCGGGTGCCTGCTTCTTCAGCTTCTCTATCTTCCACTCATTCTCGCAGGGGTTGAGGGAGGAAGGGGGCGCCGTGCAGGAACACTTGCAGTCAGAGCCTGAGCTGACCGTCTCCACAGTGTAGAAGTCCTCCACGCGTAAACTGCCGCTCCGCAGGTGCAGGCACGCGTCCTTGCTGAGGGGTCGCATGATGCACTTACAGCGGCAGTCCGAGCCCTCCGAGGTCATCCGCACAGGCTCCGTCTCACCAAAGATCTGGCCAGGGAAAGGATGAAAAGGATCACATTTCTAAGTCATAAGAGGCTGACATTTCTTTTTTGGGGTTAAGGTATTTCTGGTGGCATACATAACAAAAACAGCAGCTCAGGTTGCACAGTGCATGAATCGAGTTTCATGTCGAATTTAAAAAAAAAAATTATTCAAACTCAGCTGGTGCCAAGCATTATTGTCTCGGTTTTCATCAGAAAAACATTTTTTTCAAGTACTGAAAAGGGCAAAGTTACATAGATAAAGGAGCATAGACAAAAATGAAATCACAGTTTTCAAAACAATTCTTTTTTTTTTCTTCCCCCAATATGTTAGCACAAAAGTGAGCCATATACTTTCATGGTCCTGTTTTTACTTGTCTCACATCTTGATATTGGTGATTTGTCTGATTCTATAGATCTATTTTGCATAGGTGTTACAAGTATGTATGGTTCCACTCTTTCAAGTCTTGTGTACTAAAGAAGAAAAGAGGTTCTGCACAATTATATCCAAGCAATTATCATTCTTTAATAAAGCCAAACTGTTGCTCAGCAGACCCCTTATTTCACTTTCAGAGATATGTATAACTGACATATACATGGAATGGTCGTGTTTTTTTGCAAGAGTTGTAAAAGTTTAGATATGAGCAGCTTGAGGGCTGGACAAGTTCCACATTCAGCTGGGACATTCAGAGATAGTAACTCCATTTGACTTAGTGATCAAAGACCTGGACTGGCCCTCATGTATTTAAACACAGCCGCTTACCCAGATAGCTTCCGGATGTGGGCCACTTCAGGCAATGATGCGGCACTGATGGCCTTCTTCTGGCCCTGACAAAATGTATGTGAGCCCGAAGTAGCCCACATGTATAATAGCAAATATAGCCCCAATACGCCAAATCAAATGTGGGCCTTTTTTGTCAAAGATGCAGTGCTCTCGGTAACATGTAATCTGGATGTGATCCTGAAGTGGCCCATGTGTTAAATGGTGCATATGGCCCAAATATCACAAAACAAATATGGGCCACCTTTGGCAAATATGTGGCACATGCGGCATTGCTATGGCTTGGTTCTGGCCCAGATCTGGCAAACAGGAGCGGACCGCCCAAGTGCCATCATTCCATGCAGTATGTGGGCTGGATGAAGTGTCAGGTGTGGGATGGGTCCGGGCCACAGCAATTTTGCTATCTGGGTATGAAGACTGAGTTGACTGAGGTGGTCTTTCCTGCAAGTCTGACAGGACCAAGAGTCGTTTAAGAATCTGCATTACTTCCTCCTCTGATTACATCAAAGAACAAACCGACAACCCATTTTTTTTGATAAATCCAGGGGTAACTTACTGCGGCGGTTCCAAGTGTGACAAGGGGTGGCAGCTGCCACCCCAGAAAAAGGCCTTGCAACCCCAGTTGACACCCTATTTGTAGACAATTAATGTAAAAACATAGTGTTGAAAGTTAATGATATTTCTCCATAGTCGGTGTAAACTTCTTTACTCACCATTTTAGAATTCACTTTGCCCCCAGAATAAAGAGAAAAAAAATGGTTGCGCCTGCCATCCGACTGGAGAAAATCCACCAATCGATATGTCGATATTGATAACCGGTATTTCGTCTCATCTAAATCCCTGCGTGCCTACTGACTCTCCGTAGTCCGCTGATGCTGCTCCCGCTGGCGCTAAGTGACAGGTGAGGTGTTTTCGTTTGCTTCTCGTTGCTCTATGTTTAAAATATTTTCGCAAGAATTTGAGGGTGTGAAATATATTGCATATGTTGCATATCTCTCACGCTCAATGCGTGAGAGTTTGCAGCCCTGTGTGTCAAATAGAAATCATGAAATCTACAAAAGCGGTAGTTGACTGTTCATAGCCAGCTCATAGCCAAGCTACAGCTCATAGCCTGCTAGCTTATTTCATGACTCATGTACCCAATACAATGTATGGCCAACCCAGTCGCACGGACTTTCGTGATGGCATCACGTTAATTAATCTATCGTGATACCATCACGATTATGACCTGATTTACGTGATGTGGTCATGATCTGATAGAACCCAAACCCTAACCCTAAGCCTAACCTTCGTGACCACATCACGTAAATCAGGTCATAATCGCGATGGTATCACGATCGAAAGTCCGTGCGACTGGGTAGTGTATGGCATGGTTTTAATGTCGCAAGTTGTGGTCACTCACTCACTCACTCACTCACCCACCCACCCACTCATTCACTCACTCACTCGCTCACTCACTCGCTCACTCACTCGCTCACTCACTCCCTCACCCACTCATTCACTCGCTCGCTCACTCACTCACCCACACACTCACTCACTCACTCACTCGCTCGCTCACTCATGAATAAGCTGAGAGGGTTGTGTAGTAGGACACGCTCTGAACTACTCATGCACAGCACAGGTGCGCTGTGGGTCAGGATGGATTCGTGGTTATTTTTCATCTTGAATACTGTAGGTCAGAGTAGCAGATACATGAAAAAAAAATGAAAAGGAAGAAGAAAAGTAGCCAGCCCCCCCCCCCACAAAAAAAAGCAAAGACAGAAGAGGATATGATGTTAGAAATACATGTAATATAATACTTTATTTCTGTATTTATTTGTGTGTGTGAGGAGGTGCTGGGGTGTGGGTGGGGGAGGGGTGGAGAGGGGGTGAGGGGATGGCAGGGTGGATTATTATTGATGTATTATTGTTCTATATACTTGCTGTGTATTTCTTTTTTCTTGTGTATATTAGATTGTATATTGAATCTGTGTACATTTGTGACTTACGTATATAGTGTATTTTTACCACGATATTTTGTATTGTCCTGTGATGCTGCTGCAGACCGCAGTTTCCCCTAAGGGGACAATAAAAAGTTATCTATCTATCTATAAAACGACTCAATAAAAAATGTTTTTGCAACAACAAAAAAAAACTGCTTGTGAGTCTTTATTACATGTGTGACAAAATACATAGTTATTATCTTTCATAGTTGCCTAAAGTACTTCTAGAAAGTTGATTTTATGTTGTCTCATTATTATGTTATTCACATACATAAAAAAACCCACCTGAATGCAGGAAATTAAGTTTCTCAAATTCAAATTTGTCTGGGGGAGATAACATTTGCCCCCCCAGCTGGAACCTCATGCCACCCCAGGTAAAACATGCTAAAACCGCCACCGGGGGTAACGAAAAGGCAAGCAGTCTATAACAAACAAACAATCACATGCTTCCACTCTTTTAAACCTGATCCATCCATTCAATTGAATAAAACTCTTGCACACTGTCTATCAACTTCTGGGTTGTGGGTGCTCTCACACCCCAATTCAATCGCGAGGCCTCGGTTGTGGCTGGTTATGGTCAGAGCTGATTTGATAAACAGAAAGCAATGCGTGGCAGCCAGAACAGCTCTGCTTGTGGAGCATCTGCATATGCATGTTGTGGTTTCCATTTTCTACATTACTCATCGTAGAAAGAGACAGCAGCAGCAGTGATGCTATTATTCTATTGAGTTGCATTATTGTTATAGTTTGTTTGTTGTTGTTGCTGTTGTTTTTTGGAATTTGTTCCCCCTTTTTCTCTCCAGTTGTATCCGGCCAATTACTCCACTCTTCCGAGCCGTCCCGGTCGCTGCTTCACACCCTCTGCCGATCCGGGGAGGGCTGCAGACTACCACATGCCTCCTCCGTTACATGTGGAGTCGCCAGCCGCTTCTTTTCACCTGACAGTGAGGAGTTTCGCCAGAGGGACGTAGCGCGTGGGAGGACCACGCTATCCCCCCCCCAGTTCCCCCTCTCCCCCGAACAGGCGCTCCGACCGACCAGAGAGGCGCTAGTGCAGCGACCAGGACACATACCTACATCGGGCTTCCCACCCGCAGACACGGCCAATTGTGTCTGTAGGGACGCACGACCAAGCCGGAGGTAACACGGGATTCGAACCGGAGATCCCCGTGTTGGTAGGCAACGGAATGGACCGCTACGCCTCCCTGACGCCCTTTGATTTGTATTATTGGGGTGCAGGATCAGCCAGCCAGAGCAGGTTGGGTGCCTTGCTGAAGGAGTTTACAGTCGTTCTGGCTGCATAGGCGGTTGATGCCAGGTTTTACAGCATGCGGATAATCTCGTGACCCAACTGGCCAGTCTGCCGCCCTTAAGAATGAAATGTTGTTTTGGTAATGCTTATTCATTAGGGACCTCAATTTACTGGAGGTTCAGAGTACTTCCCTATCACAATTGCCAACGTCGATGTTCAAATCAGACGTTCATTCAGATTCGTAGGACTGGCCTGATTCTCGGGGAGCCCATCGTTTAACTGTAATGGTCACAGCCATGTGACGCGCCTTTCAAATAAGCCAACAATTCAACATTAATGTTCTTGTTTCAGTGGTGTCGTATTGGGATACAATTCGGATACATTCATCCCGTGATATACAATTTTGTTGTCAGGGTTAATGGTACTGGCGCAGTGGTTAGAGCGGTCGCCTCACAGCAAGAAGGTCCTGGGTTCGATCTCCGGAGTAGTCCAACCTTGGTGGGTCATCCCGGGTCGTGCTCTGTGTGGAGTTTGCATGTTCTCCCGGTACTAAATTGTCCCTAGGAATTTGTGTGTGTGTGTGTGTGTGTGTGTGTGTGTGTGTGTGTGTGTGTGTGTGTGTGTGTGTGTGTGTGTGTGTGTGTGTGTGTGTGTGTGTGTGTGTGTGTGTGTGTGTGTGTCGGCCCCCTGATGGCCTGTCCAGGGTGTCTCCCGCCTGCCGCCCATTGACTGCTGGTATAGGCTCCAGCGAGCAGGAAAGCGGTTAAGACAATGGATGGATGGAGGGATTGATGAAACTCAGAATCTATTACCCGAAATTTCTCACGAAATGAAGCTGAAATATTTGAGGGGATATTATTTTAAAACTAGTTTCGCTTTATTCTTATACTGTACAGTATCATACAGTTCAGTCCACATCTGGATTGTAAGACATGGTATTTTTAAACGTCAGTGAATATGGTGTAAAAATTCCCCTATCGCCCGGTGATTCTTTCAATGTGTCCTTGAATTTGGCACTGAAGCCCTACATGTTTCTATCCGGTCAGTTGTGAGCTCATCTCCTCTCCTCTCCTCTCCTCTCCTCTCCTCTCCTCTCCTCTCCTCTCCTCTCCTCTCCTCTCCTCTCCTCTCCTCTCCTCTCCTCTCCTCTCCTCTCCTTTTTTCCTCTCCTCTCCTCTCCTCTCCAGCCCGGCTCTCTTCTCCTCTCCTCTCCTCTCCTCTCCAGCCCGGCTCTCTTCTCCTCTCCTCCCCTCTCCTCTCCAGAACGGCTCTCCTCTCCTCTCTTTTCCTCTCTTTTCCTCTCTTTTCCTCTCCTCTCCTCTCCTCTCCTCCCCTCTCCTCTCCTCTCCTCTCCAGCCCGGCTCTCTTCTCCTCTCCTCTCCTCTCCTCTCCTCTCCTCTCCTCTCCTCTCCTCTCCTCTCCTCTCCAGCCCGGCTCTCCTCTCCTCTCTTTTACTCTCTTTTCCTCCCCTCTCCTTTCCGGCTCACGCAGCTTCCGTCTGAGAGGGCTTAGGCTGTCATTTCTCTGTAGGGAGATTTAGAGTCTCTATAAAACCCTGGGGCAGACCATCATGTGGTAGAAGAATGCAGCATCATGGAGATTCCCCAGTAAAGAAGTCTGCCTATCTCTCGTATCTCTCTTTGAAATATGGCTTCCTCTGAGGCCGGCCGGCCATCATCACAGTACTGTTTAATGGCTCAGCCGCACGTGTGAAACTAAGAGGACCGGAGCCAGCAGGTGGATTAACGCCGAAAGCGGAATTTCCATCTTGACGTCTCTTTGAGTAAAACGTCTGGAGCGTTGATGTCCACAGTGGAAATGCCAGCTTATGCTCTGCCTGTTGAACACATAGCATGTCTTCTGAGGCCTGATCACTGCAGCCTAGGTTCAAATCCCACCTCAGGATGCATCACTGCGTTTTCCCCTCCTCTCTTCAGCCTGCGTTTCTTGTCTAATACAGGCTAAAATACAGACCAAAACATCATGGGGTAAAAAAATAAGAATACTGACTATAACTGTAATAAGAATGTTAACTGAGGCAAAACCTGGTGGTGAAAACTGACCTGTCTTCACCAGTCCTGTGAGCGAGCTTAAAATCTGAGCTGGAAAAATATAATCTTAGAAGCGGAGTCCTATGCCCCTTTTCCAACTGCGTGGTACTGGCTCAACTCGACTCTACTCTATTCGACTCTACTCGCTTTACTTTTTGGGATTTGGCTTTCCACTGCAGATAGTACCCCCTCACGGCGAAGCCCCTCAGGTCATTGTGGGCGTGTTGACTAGTTTTCCCTCCTTGTGTATACCAGCACCCCACAGGAGTGTTTTATTAAAAAAAAAAAAATCAACAAGACCAAGTCTAAATGTGTGCTTCACATGAACAATATTAGTGTAACTAAGAGATTCGCTGACAACAAATATTTTTTTACATAGACAGTTTATCAATTATAATACAAGTTTCATAAGACTCGCTTTGGCATTTCCTGGTTATAAACAGAGCGGTTCAATTTCTCTCTGACCAATCAGCGCTAGATTTTATTGAAATTTAAATAAATATAAATGAATTTCATTTATATTTTTGTTTATTATTTATTTATTTCTGTTCTATTTAAATTTGAATATTTTTATGTATTTAGTATTTATTTTACAAGATTGTATTTATATTTGAATAAATGTAAACAAATATACATATATTTATATTTATTTAATTGAAATTTACATTTAATTTATTCATTTATTTATTCATTTATAATAGTATTTTCATGTCACGTTTTAGCATCGGCTCAGCTCACTTGGAACCTCGATGGACGTGGTGCCAAAAAAAGTACCTGGCACCAGGTACTTTCCCTAACTTTTGTCCAATGGAAAACCAAAAAAAAGCGAGTAGAGTACCGGTACCATGCAGTGGAAAGGGCGCTAGTCTGCCCTATGTCAAGATACTGTGACTTGATTTGGAGAAAAGTAAAATAAATTAATGAAAGGAGCAGAAATGCGCTGTAGGACAATTTCTCAGTCTGTTCAGTTTTTTGGGGCTTTTTTTGTGTGGGGGGGTATTTTTCTGAGACGCTATCGTTTTGAAAGTGAAATGTTGATAAAGAAATGAAAAAGAACATTTTTTTTGTTTTTTTTTGTTGTTGTTGCAGAGCAGCAGACTTGGGGAGGTGAGATGGTGGGATGGAGAGGTGTGCTGGTGGTAATGGGGGGCTCATTAGTGAAGGAATGCCGGCCTGAGTGACAAGGGTGGTGAGATGGGGATGGGGGGTTGGGTGGGTGGTGCCCCCCCCCCGACTGCAGACGCACACTGGGCAGGGTCTGACAGGGCAGGGCTCCTGTGTGCGAGGCAAGCCCGCTCCTGATCCATGTCAAGTGAAAAGCCAAGAAGGTCGATACATGCTACAGCCACATGAAGACGGAATGGATTAGTGGATTCAGCTTCTCCAAATGAGGTTATGCCTGGAGCCCCGCTGGGATCTATTGTTCAACCCCCCCCCCATGCCCATCCCCCACCCAACTCCAACCAAAGCCTTGTTTCTCCATAGAAACATCAACATAAGATCCCTTTCACTGTGTCAAGCTGGCAAAGTCAAAGAAAATGCTTGTCAGATTTTGCACGGTGCCAACACAGCATCTGAGAGTGTGGGCTGACGGTCCGAGTCGAGAAACGGAGCACAGCGTGACTGTACAGAGAGAGTGGCTGCAGTAGGATGCGGCACCATCTGTCTACATCACCGTGGCGGAAATGACAACCGTTTCGTCTTGAATCATATCTGTTGGCATACCTAACACGTGTTTTGGATTCTTTTTTGTTGTTGTGGGGATCCCCTCTCCCCTTGCTCCCCAATTTGTGGGGATTCCCTTTCTCCCCAATTGTACTTGGCCAGTTACCCCACTCTTCCGAGCCGTCCCGGTCCCTGCTCCACCCCCTTTGCCGATCCGGGGAGGACTACAGACTACCACATGCCTCCTCCGATACATGTGGAGTTGCCAGCCGCTTCTTTTCAGCTGACAGTGAGGAGTTTCACAAAGGGAACGTAGTGCCTGGGAAGATCACGCTATTCACCCCAGTTCCCCCTCTCCCCCGAACAGGCGCCCTGACCGATCGGAAGAGGCGCCAGTGCAGGGACCAGGACACATACCCACATCTGGCTTCCCAGCCGGCCGATTCCCAACGGCCGATTCGAACCGGCGATCCCTGTACTGGTAGGCAATGAAATAGACCGCTACGCTACCCGGACGCCCCTGTGTTTTGAATTTCCAGTCCTTCCTTTTGACCTCTTAGTGCAGTCAAGTTTCAGGTTAGGAAAGATAAGACCAAGACAAAAGCTCTTGTCTGTACAGGAAAGGGACCTTGCAGAGCAGTGATCACATCCACACACAGGAGAGCTCCATTACATCAACCGCTGAAGATCTTGGCCACTAAAACACTCTGACAATAGCAAAGAGGACAGCGACAACAGTCTCATGCTCCATACACTTGGAGTGGGGATACTTGGGAGCATTGTGACTCTTGTGCAAAAGTCTGTTCGGCACCAAAATAAATCAACGACAGAAATTATGCACCGGCCCCGGGGAATTCGTTATTAATCTTTTCGACACATGTTCTACATGTTTCCACTTCTGTCGTTCTCTGCGGGAGTCCAAGCGCCAAGCCTTTTACACACTTTCAGCCACAATAACACTCCCTTTTCTCCCTTTTTTCAGTCTGCAGTTTTTTCTCTACACCGACTGGTAGACACACATGGAAATTAACTCTGCACAGGTACACCTCCTATCTCTCTCGCTGCCTCTTTGCCTTACTCGTGCTGCCTTCCATTCTAAGTCTGAGGTCGGAATTTCCATCCATCCATTATCCAAACCGCTTATCCTGCTCTCAGGGTCGCGGGGATGCTGGAGCCTATCCCAACAGTCATTTGGGCGGTAGGCGGGGAGACACCCTGGACAGGCCGCCAGGCCATCACAGGAGGTCAGAATTTCCCAGTTGGAATTTCCAATTTCCGACTTCCAAGCGTCCCAGGTGCACGACGCCAAAGGTAAACAAAAAAAAACATGGCTGACAGTGATAAACTGGTGTTTTTATTGGCAAGCGTATAAACAATTGAATTGTCAGCAGTGCAGCCTCCTTGCACATATAAACGAAACAGAGGAATAACTGTTGTGCAGAGATAACGTTCAGAGATTGTTCACTATAACCAGCTACTCCATAACATTGTCGACATATTTTGACATCAATTTACATGCAGAACAGGTTTACTATATGAAAGTATTGTAGCGAATTCGGGGGGCAGTCGGAAACCGCTGCAGCCGGGACGCGAGCATGGGTGACTACGTTAACCAGTCGACCAAAGGGTCCGACCCGTTAGCCAAGGACTAGCGAGTCTACACATCCGTGATCGTTACAGTATGTATTATTGTAGCCAGGTGGTAAATAAAATATATTCCCCACAGGTTAAGCTGCCAAGCAAGGGTTGTTTTAGTCCAGAGAACATGTTAGAAAGATTTTAGAAAAGTCCGCAACTACCAGATACAATTTGTGTCCATTAGATGGAACGGTCTGGAAAATTGTGAGGCTAGCGAGCCGGATGCAGCTCCAAATTTCTTTCCCGTTCTCGTTGAGCCTGGTAATGCATGCATGGAGTGAATGTGATCGGGCGTCGTGGAAAATAATCGACCTCACCGTGAGAATTGTGTTCTCCTGAAACTGAAGCTCAAAACAAGGACTTTGTGACAGAAATAATTTCAACTTGAAAGCCCACTGCTATATTTTGTACATTATATTGTATGTTTTCCTAAGCGGCCAGAAATAAAAGAACCCCCAAAGCAATAATTGTGTCCTGTGTGGTACCCAATTCCATAGGCTACATTATTGTAATTAAATACAGGCAGATAAATTTACATTGCCTTAATTGGTGGGTTTCCATTTACACTGTGCGCCGCCATGGGTGCGGCCATTGTGTGACGTCACAACTGCTTCTCCATGAAGTCGAGGTAGATGGATTTGCCCCGCGATTACAAGTAGGAACTCCGACTTTAAGTTCCGTTCCATTGTACTTTTTCTAGTAGGAGATGGGAAATTCTCGACTTCAGAGTTGTTTGGAACGCAGCATCAGCCCCACCTACCACAACAACAGCTGTCATCTTGTCTTCAAAATATACATGTTGGCATGTTAGCACTCCTACCAGCCCAAGAACTCGGAGCTCTCATATCTGACTTTGAGTTTTAGCTTAGATTTTCTAAGCTAAGTCTCAAACACAACTACAAAAAAGTGTTTTTGTGTGTGTGTGGGGGGGGGGGGGGTACCTGAGTGGCATCCATACATCCAAGACAACTCGTAGACCAGCTGCTGAGGGCTTCAGCCTCAACACTACACTGTGAATAATTATGTGAATGTCTAAATGTGCAAAGAATTGCTTAGAACAAGATGTGCAAAACAATGAAGTGTGTATTTGAATGCCGTTGTGAGCCTCCTTATGAGACTGTAATGACACAGTTGCGTCATAATGAAGGTCTGAGGAGAACTGACCTGTTGTATCTGCAGCCTTGGTTCATTTGAACAAAGGCATTGTTTCATTTTAGCTTTGTGTATTTAGTGAGTTGTTGATTACTAAAACAAAGGTGTGTGTTAAAAAAAACAAGCATTTTTTGGCACTACACAAAGCTTCCACTGCATGATAAAACACTTGCATTAGTGCTTCAGTTCCTATTATAACACAAGAAAATTTGTCCTTCCAAACAACTTCACAATACACAAATAAAAGACTGATTACAAGATTTGCTAAGTGTGAAGTGTGTGCACATGTCAATCCGAGCTTGCTATTTTTGGGTTGGACAAGCTCTCAAAATTTCACACTGTTCTTTAATCGTGGCACTCTGGACCAAACTTGGGGTCCAGATTCCGGTCCAGAGAGTCCACCTGATTCTTAATCTAATTAGCAGTGCTTATGATAAACAGCCTTACTGGAGCACTGTAAAGATTAATCTGGAGTACAAAGGGCAAATTTAAGCCCTCAGCCTGGAGATGAACCATGAGATCGGTGGCTCAAACCCCAAGCAAAAATCCTGGCATTAGCACAGGGACGTTAATTGGCTGAACACAAAGCGTTATGGAGCACTTGTTGCTTTTGGGGGTACACATCTACATTCCACCCGGGTGTGTTTATAAGTGCAGGTCCACTCTGAACTCTGCAGTCGTCATCACAGCACACATGACACTAAGAAGGAGAAGAGGGAGATAATAACGGAGAAAGAAAGGCAGAGAAGAAGACAGGTGGCAGACAACCAAAACAGGAAGCAGGTGCACGTGCATGTTCCCACGCCACCGTGCTGCGCCCCTCCATGCCCTCCTGTGAGCAGGCCTGGTCTCATATCCCCATGCTCCCTGTACATGTCCGGGCAGAACCCAGGACCCAGGGGTCACTGTAAAACATAACCATGCCGTACACTAGTGGGTAAAGATGCTGCGTTATCTGTGACTGTATACGTTGCAGGTGATTGTTGATGAGGTTTTAGGCAGGTCTGAAAGCTATCGCATAGCAATACGTATCTGGCAGAGGGACCCGGACATCCACACTGGCCGGTGTGCAGACCTGGATTAGGACGTCTTTTGGGGAATGCTGTTGTTTGAGCCTGAGGGGCAACTGAAGTCCAGCAGCTGTGCAAACAAGGACCAGGCTGATATTACTGTTACCCCAGTAGGTGCCATCTCTTTGCTCATCTACCCCCCCAACCCCCACCTTTCCAATTACATGGAACATGAAATTACATGGAAGATGGGAGATCGAGCCCTCTGCTCTTTTTCTTTACGCCTCTGGAACTCCCTCCCGAACTCCCTCACAACTGCCCCTTCCATCGTTTTGAAAACGGGGCTTAAAACCCTTCTTTATCAGTGGCCTTCTTTTAAACCTTTTATTTTCTTTTAAGCCCTTTTTTATTTTCTTGTTTAATCCTCTTTTTGCTTCATTTTATTCTACTCTCACTTAATTTTTTTACAGCAGCCCACCCTTGTTTTATTCGCCCTCTATTATCTATTTACTTTTTATTTTATCATATATTTTCTTTTTTTTCTTTTACAATAGTCTTTTATCTGTGAAGTGCTTCGAGATCTGTCGCTGCAGATGAAAAGTGCTATACAAACTCAATTATTATTGTCATTATTATTATTATTACATTTGAGGTATCGTTTGATAAATGTTCTGATGTCGTAGAGATCTATCAGACAACTGCTAATAAAAATAATGATGTTCACATAGGGTAATGTTAGCTTCTGTCTGAAGCAAAAGGCAACATGATAGAAATACAGTAGTGTGTACATCATAGGGGAGAGATGGAAAGTCTTTCCAAGAGAAAGGACAGCGTTCTGGTGAGACTCATACAACATGAACAATGTAAAAACATACACCATGAACAATGTAACAACATACAACATGAGCAATGTAACAACATGTAACATTAACAATGTAACAACATGCAATATGAACAATGTAACAACATACAACATGAACAACGTAACAACATACAACATGAACAATGTAACAACATACAACATGGACAACGTAACAACATGCAACATGAACAATGTAACAACATACAACATGAACAACGTAACAACATACAACATGAGCAACGTAACAATATGCAACATGAACAATGTAACAACATAAAAAATGAACAATGTAACAACTGGAATCTTAAAGTGCACCTCTGTCCATGTGATAGATGCAAGTTTGATACAGATGATGCATAATGAATTCTATCGCAAAAGCTATTTAATATGTCTATGTTATATGCCATATGTCTACTTATTATTTTAGTGATCTGTATTCATTCAAATCTAAGTGAAGGGTAATCTAATTATAATGCAAAACAGTTTTCGGTTTACCTTACCTTGCTCTGCGCAGAAACATCCTTACATAAAACTAGAAAACAAGCAAGCAAGTTTGTGTATCTCCACATGATCCGGCCGAGTACTCTGCTTATTAAGTGTAGAATCCCTTTCTTTACCCGCAGCGGAACAGCAGAAACGATGAACTAACTGCCCTCACTCCATAAGCTGTGACAGTCTATCTGGTCTCCATTGCCACCAGTGCAAGTGAGCCTCTGCATGCATGGATGTATACTGGGGCGCGCACGCGCCGCCCAGTAATCCGAGCGCTCCGGGCGCGTGCTTGAGGATCTGTCAGTTATCCTCCACACTTTTATTTTGTTTTATTTTACTACTCTTTACAATAAAAAAAGGTCCAACATATCACGAAGGTTGTATAACACTTTCTTTTATGGATCGTAATAGCTGACGTCGGACATTGTGCTACCTTGGCATAGATCTTCCTCCTAGCTCTTCATCATCGTCATATGATGTGGTATAATATGACATGAGTTTATATGTTTATTTCTGTGAGAAGTTAAGAAAAAGGAAATAAACCTGAACTTTAGAAAAAAAATCAAACTCACAGGGCAATGCAGCGCCATTGCCATGCGTGTTAATGGTGTGTTAAAGGAGTGTTAATGGCGCCATCGTCTGGCGTTTTACTTGTATTACATGTATGGACTTGCCATCCAGTATAGTGGCCATTAATCAGACGTCAATCGGACCATAAATATATGCAGTGCAGAGTGAGGCCAAGTACTGATGCTTTAAAAATGAGAGAACATTAGTATAGGAGTCTACGGAACCACCAACGTGTATTTTCAAAATATATGTAATGACATCGCGTGCAATTAAATATACAGTGAGAGTATATTTTATTTGAATTAAATATATATATATAGATTATAAAGTGAGAGTGTATTTTTTAATTAAATACACACAAACACGCATATATATATATAGCGGGTTTTTTTTCTTCCGAAACTGTCAATGGTGTTGTGAGTGCTCAACTAATGAGGAGCGGAATATCAACACGGGTACAGGAAGAAAGTATTGTAGCGAATTCGGGGGACAGCGCAACCACAGGAACTGCCGCGGCCGAGAAGCGAAACCGTATCGCCCGCACCGCAGGAGGCATCGCTAACCGCTCGACTAAAGGGTCAGTCCCGCGAGCCAGCGGCCAGCGTGTCATCTTATCCATGCACGTTACAGTATGAAAATATTTTTTTCTGTACCCGTGTTGAGATATATATCGGTGAGTCAAGTAAAGACAGCTGGTGATTGCTTATGGCATGAAACAGGCTTGTACTGTCTCATAAAGAATTTACTATTCTTTACTATGTGGTGGACACGTTTTGGGGACAGAATTCAACCCAGGAACTAAGGGTTAAGTCATGGTTGCCCTGGCAGGTTAACGCAGGGTTAAGTTATGGTTGTCCAGCCAGTTTTCTGATTATTCTTGCCACCTCCGCTCAGTCGAGCTGTGGTTTGGTGGTCTCTCTGATTTACCGTGGATTAAAGAAAGTTGCCTACACGGCTAAAGTGTGAACCTACGGTCTTCTCCGTTCCTTCGGCTCTACACTGGTGACCCCGACGTCGGTTTTCGGATAAGTTTTCTGAAACCACACACATTATGGCTACGAACGCCGTTGCAATTAAACTGCCGGAGTTTTGGGAGTCTTCCGCGGCTACATGGTTCGCGCAGGCTGAGGCACAGTTCGCGCTCAGAGACATAACAGCAGACGAGACCAGGTACTACTACGTAGTGGCAGCGCTGGGGGGCGCTACGGCTTCCAGGATAAGCGGTTTCATAACCAACCCACCGGCCGATGGTAAATACGCCGCGCTTAAACATCTCCTCCTTGAAACTTTTGAACTGTCAACAACGGAGAGAGCACGTCGCCTCTTCGCAATTCAGGGCTTGGGAGATGGCAAACCATCGGAGCTAATGAGCAGGATGTTAAACCTACTGGGTCAAGAAAAGCCATGTTTCCTGTTTATGGAGCTGTTTCTGCGCAACATGCCGCCCCACGTCCAGACTGCGCTCGCTAACTCCACCATCACTGATCCCCGTGAGCTGGCAAAGGAGGCTGACCGATTCTTCGTCGCTACACAACGTTCCTCCCATGCCGGGGTGCTGGCTCCTACCCTCACTGGCCCCCCGCCGACATCGCGGGCGTGGCCCGACGGTGGCGCCACAGCATCAGACCGCTACAAGCCCTCTGGACTCTGTATGTACCACGCTCGATTTGGTGCGAAAGCTAAACGGTGCCGTTCCCCCTGCAACTACAGGCCGACGGGAAACGAGAGGGCCAACACTCAGTAGTGGCCATGAGTGTTGGCGATACGAGCAGGCTACTCTTCATCCTCGACACCATCTCCGGTCGGCGATTTCTTTGTGACACGGGCGCACAGAGAAGCGTGCTCCCTGCTACTGATGTCAACATCATGGGCGGGGAGCGGGGCCCCCAGTTGGCGACGGCTGACGGCAGCCCTATCCACACCTACGGCGTGCGGTCTGTAGAACTGTGTTTTGGTGGACAACGTTTCACGTGGGAGTTCGTCATGGCCAATGTAACGCTTCCCCTCCTCGGAGCTGATTTTTTGTGCGCTTACGGTTTGCTAGTGGACATTCAGAACAGCCGTCTGGTCGATGCCTTAACCTTCTCCTCCTTCGCAGGTACGCGGAGGGAAGCGGCCTATGCAGGTCTATCCAACTCTCTCTCAGAGGCAGACAAGTTCAACCGCCTCCTCGCTGAGTTCCCTGACCTCACCCAGCCTACCTTCTCTGCACCCACCGCTAAGCATGGGGTGGAGCATCACATTGCTACGAAAGGGCCCCCGGTCTACGCCAGAGCCAGGCGTCTCGACCCCGCCAAACTCGCCATTGCCAAGTCTGAGTTCGAGCACCTGGAACGCATGGGGATCATCCGCCGCTCTGACAGCCCGTGGGCGTCCCCACTCCACATCGTCGCTAAGCCTGATGGAGGTTGGCGCCCATGCGGGGACTACCGCCGACTAAATGACGCCACCACGCCCGACCGCTATCCTGTCCCGCATATCCAGGACTTTTCTGCAAACCTGTCTGGCAAATGCGTCTTCTCAAAAGTCGACCTGGCCCGTGGTTATCATCAAGTTCCCGTGCACCCCTCAGACATCCCCAAGACAGCGGTGACTACCCCATTCGGCCTATTTGAATTCCTACGAATGCCATTTGGACTCAAAAACGCGGCCCAGTCCTTTCAGCGGCTGATGGATTCAGTGCTCCGTGGCCTTCCTTTCATCTTCGTCTATTTGGATGACATACTCATCGCCAGCGCCTCCGAGGAAGAACACCTGTCCCATCTTCATGCCCTCTTCACACGCCTCAGCCAGCATGGGCTGATCGTCAACCCGGCGAAGTGCCGATTCGGGCTGACAGCCATTGATTTCCTCGGGCACCGCATCACTGGGGACGGGGCAGTCCCCCTGCCCTCAAAGGTGGAAGCGGTGGCGGCCTTTCCGCGCCCCCAAACAGCTCGTGCGCTCAGGGAGTTCATCGGGATGGTGACATTCTACCACCGCTTCATTCCCCGAGCCGCCTTTATCATCCGGCCACTGTACGAGGCGCTGAAAGGCATGTCCCCCAACCAGGCGGTCGACTGGACAGCAGAGCGGGACCGTGCGTTCACCGAGACGAAAGCTGCGCTCTCCCAGGCTACCCTGCTAGCGCATCCTTCGCCTACAGCGCCTATTTCCATAACCACGGATGCATCGGACTATGCTGTTGGTGCGGTTCACGAACAGTGGGTGGGGGGGGCTTGGCAGCCTTTGGCCTTTTTCAGTCGCCAGCTTACACCCCGAGAGCGCAAGTATAGTACTTTTGACAGGGAACTCCTCGGTCTCTGGCTCGCCGTCCGGCATTTCCGTTTCCTGCTAGAGGGCCGCGAGTTTACTGCGTACGTGGACCACAAGCCCCTCACGTTTGCCATGTCCAAGACGGCCGAGCCATGGTCCGCTCGCCAGCAGCGACAACTCTCCTACATTTCGGAATTCACTACCAACATCCAGCACGTCGCTGGTAAGTCTAACCAGGTAGCTGACTGCCTCTCTAGGGCAGTGATTGGAGCGGTCCACCTAGGCCTTGACTATGCACAGATGGCCGCTGACCAGGCCACGGACCCGAGCATCCTCCGTCTCCGGGCCTCCGACACGGGGCTCCGCCTGCAGGACGTTCCTTTCAGCGACACAGGTGTCACCCTCCTGTGTGACTTCTCCACAGGACAGCCCAGGCCCATTGTCCCGCACAGCTGGAGACGCCCCGTATTTGAAGCTGTGCACGGCCTCTCTCATCCAGGCGGTAAGCCATCCGTGCGCCTGACCTCTGCTAAGTTTGTGTGGGAGGGACTTAAGAGAGACGTGAAAGCGTGGGCCGACTCGTGTGTTGCCTGTCAGCGGGCTAAGATACACCGCCACATTAAGGCGCCCCTGGAACGCTTCGCAGTGCCGGAGAGACGATTTGACCATGTCCACGTCGACCTGGTTGGTCCCCTACCCCCCTCCCATGGGTTCACCTACCTCTTCACTGTGGTGGACAGGACTACGCGCTGGCCTGAAGCTGTTCCCTTGGCATCCACGACGTCTGCTGATGTGGCCCGGGCTTTTATTGGGTCGTGGGTCTCACGTTTCGGTACGCCTTCCGACCTTTCATCCGACCGCGGGCCACAGTTTACCTCAGAGCTATGGAATGCTGTGGGTGAGGCTCTGGGCGTCAAGCTTCATCGCACTACCGCCTACCACCCTCAGGCGAACGGCCTATGTGAGCGCTTCCACCGGTCCATGAAGGCTGCGCTTCGGGCTACTCTCAAGGACTGCAACTGGGTCGACAAGCTCCCATGGGTCATGCTGGGCCTGCGGACCGCCCCGAAGGAAGACCTACAAGCCTCCTCTGCGGAGCTGGTGTATGGCACGCCGCTGCGAGTCCCAGGCGATTTCATGCCCAATGCAACGCGTCCCTGGTCAGCTGTGGACCAACGAGCCTCCTTGCTGGACGGGGTCAGAGCTTTCACACCCGTCCCTACCGCCCAACACGGCGCGCCGGTGTCCCAGGTGCCCCCAGGTCTGCAGTCAGCGGACTACGTGTTCATCCGTCACGACGCACACCGCCCCCCTCTGCAACCCCCTTATGACGGCCCCTTCCGCGTCCTGGAACGGGGAACTAAGCACCTGGTGGTGGATTTTGGGGGCACGGCCGAGCATGTTTCAGTGGACCGAGTTAAACCCGCACACCTGGACTTGACGCAGCCGTTGGAGTTAGCCCAACCTCCTCGTCGCGGTCGTCCCCCGGCTCCGCCTCCTCCCCCCGTGGAGGCCCGAGCTGCCTCTTCTGCTCCTCAGGCCGACCTCCACAGGCCCGCGTCAATGCCTCCCAGAGACACTCCGGCCCCTGTTACCCGGAGCCGCCGCGGACGGCCTGTCGTCCCCCCGCGCCTGCCTGACTTCGATTACTAGGGCGAATTCTGGGGGGGCTCATGTGGTGGACACGTATTGGGGACAGAATTCAACCCAGGAACTAAGGGTTAAGTCATGGTTGCCCTGGCAGGTTAACGCAGGGTTAAGTTATGGTTGTCCAGCCAGTTTTCTGATTATTCTTGCCACCTCCGATCAGTCGAGCTGTGGTTTGGTGGTCTCTCTGATTTACCGTGGATTAAAAAAAGTTGCCTACACGGCTAAAGTGTGAACCTACGGTCTTCTCCGTTCCTTCGGCTCTACAACTATTCTTATTTTGCTCTTTATTTGTTGAGCGTTTTCCGTACTGTTGGGTGTTTCTTTTTACAAAGTTATATATATATATATATATATATATATATATATATATATATATATATATATAGTAACGTGCATGAAGTACATACGTTGGCCGCTGGTAGACGGGTCTGACTCCTTAGTCGAGCGGTTAGCGACGTCTCCCGCGGTGCGGGCGGTACGGGTTTGATTCGCGGCAGGTCCCGTGGTTGCCTCCCGAAGTCGCTACAATATATATTAAAACATTACATTACAGTCATTTAGCAGACGCTTTTATTCAAAGCGACTTATTATAAGTGCATTTAACGTAGGAAATCAGAAGAACTACTAGTCATCAGAGGTCATAAGTGCATCTAAACAAGCATCTAAGAGCAAAACCAGTGCTAAAGTAAAAGTACAAGAAAGAGTTTTTTGTGCTAAGAACAAGTAACAGGGTATTAGTTGTTATATATATATATATATATATATATATATATATATATATATATATATATATATATATATATATATATGTAGGGTATGCAACGATTCTGAGTATAGTCGTATATGATTGGGTTAGTATCAGGCAAGCCCCCTCCATTGTAGCCAATCAGAGTGAGGCTCTCTAACACACCGGCGGAGGTAAGAAAAGGAGAAAAGAGGCTGTGTGCGAGAACTTTGCGGCTGTGTGTGGGTCGCTGAACAAAGAAAAAATACGAAATGTAGAGAGAGACAGACACGTACTGAACGAGGAGTGAATGTGTTACCGTCTACAAGAATCCTTTGAGACGAATTCGTGTTTCCTGGGGTGCGTCGGAGAAGGTGTCCTGCTTGGAGGCTGCGAGTGACCACCAGCTAGCATGAATTCCCCCGACTAGCAATGGGGTGTTTGAAATGGTCCTGGGCTGAGGACGTGGAAGTTAGTGCCTCGTCGGTGCCGTGAGTTTCAGAGGAACATTTGCCATTGTTGTAGTGTGCATGAGGCACGAAGAGGATTCTAGACAGACGTTAGTAGACATTAGTGTTTAGTGATTGGACTCTCTCCAGCACTAGCTTAGTACTGCACTGGATTAGCCTATAGTGCTAACGTTAGTCTATTTGTCAGTGAAGCTAGCTAGCTCACTGGTCGGAGTGGCTCATTAGTTCTCAACACTGGGACTGCGCGCGTTCGGATGAACTGTTGGATGCTGAGAAGAGGACTCGGAGGACAGTCGTGTTTTTTTTTTAGCTTTGTGACGGAAGATTGCTTGCCTGAGTGAAAGTTATTTCAGAATCAGTTAACATTGAACTCATTGCATTGCTGTTGACGCCATCTAACGTCAACATTGAGTCACGTAGTCTACACGCACGTCACGTGGTTTGCCCTGCCATATAGTCGTCTCTCTAGCGGCTCATCTCGTGTGCCCAGGATTCATCAGACTGGTATTTGTGTCAATTTTGTTATTACTCATTTCTAGACTGTTTAAATAAAACGAACTGAACTGCTTATGTGTGAACATTCATTGGTTATGATACTCAACATTTAGAGTGAGTTTCTCATTTGAGGTTGTATTGATATTGTGTATACCAAGAGATACTGTGTATACAAAGAAAGTCAAACTCTGTTTTTTTTTACTATTGTCATCCTATAGTATTACATTCAGTTAATACTGAACTGTTGTTGCCTATTGATTCATCTTTACTGTGTTTGGAGTTTAGGGCTTATTACAATACTTACCTGAGGGTTTATAAGTATTTTTGAGTTGTGCAATTACCTTGGAGTAGGGGCGTCTCAACTGTCCTGTTGGTTCTGGGGAGGGAGGGTTATGCTGAGTTGGACCCATAGCACATCATACACTCTACACGTCAGGGGCCACCGTGTCAAATACCTTAGCGTGAAGCCCACCCCACGATATCTTATAGGGTGTAACGTACTAACCACTCTGTTCAGCATGAGAAGGCATCCACATACTTACCCACGTAGGTACTGAGACTAATTGCATTGGGAATGGGGACCCAGATCCCTTCATTAACCTAATCTTTCAAGGTAAATAAGTACTATTACTACCCCTACAAGTCGTGGCTTATTATGCCCGCTACACACACACACACACACACACACACACACACACACACACACACACACACACACACACACACACACACACACACACATACATATATATGTCGTCGTCGTTTGCGTCTCTCGTGTCCGAGGATCCATTCCAAGAGATTAAGGTGTGTGCTTAAAAACTTGGAGCCATTCACTAAAGCCTTGATTAAAGTGGTGATCAGTTAGCGGTGTTGGTCCACACTGCTTGGCCTGGGAGGATCTAGTTCCATTGCAACACGAGAGTGAAGACGATGGGATCCGCCACAGGTTGTACCCAAGTGATTGTCGGATTAGGAGTCCGGACTGCCCACTTGTTAGGCACTTACGAGCCAGGGATGTGTGGGATTTTTATAACCGCCAGTCCGCGGTCCCGTTAGGCTTTAGCCAGCTGCGTGCTGCCCAGGTTGCCTCAACTCCACAAGTGAAGTCCGGTCAATACCGCGAGGAGGGGCCCATCTGGGGTTTTTCACGCATGCAGGAATCGGTAGCCTGTACCTTTCAGCCTACATCACATGACGCTTTTTGTATGGCGACACAATAGTGCCAAAAAGCACTCGCGCGATAAAACATGCATTCGGGCGTATTATGTTATTTCACACACGTAGATATTGACTGCAAGCGCGCAAATTATCTCTGTGCGCGCACTCCGAGGAAACTGATCCCCGAGCGAGGAAAAAAATGCTGCGAGCGAGGAAGAATCTGTGACCAGCGCGCCAAACAACCACTCGAAAATCACTCCTCACTCTCGAAGTTGATTTCTGCTCGCGCCAAGTGAATTTCTGCTCTCTCGCCTGAAACTTTTGGCACAGTGGGGGAGGGAACCAGGGGTCGGTACTGGCTCTGCTGTGATTGGTCGTTTCTGAAGCGAGATTTGATTGACAGCCCTTTTCTCATGGAAGTCTGCTGAAACGAAGAAGACAACGGCGTCTGGGCAGAGGTTCCTTCAGGTAAGAAACCCATGGCTGAATTCTGGCATTTGTGATGAACGAAAACAGTGGCTTGTGTAAAATCTCGTCTAAGTATGTTTCTGAGAAATATGTTATTGTAGCTAAACATCAACATTAGTCTTTGTATAGTCTATAACGTTATTAGTTAGTCCATAACGTTAACCGTAGCTAGCGAATAGCTAACATTAACTTAAAGTGTATATGTCAGGTTAACAAACATTTTTGACAAATGACTCTAAATATTTTTCTATTGTATTTAAAGTTGAAATTTTTAAGAGAAATCACTTCTCATTACTATCTTGCTTCACTTCCCTTCATTTGTCAAAAATGATTTTTAACCTGACATAGGTTAACATTAATTAGCTCCATGTCTGGCTGGCAACAATGAATATTACGTTATTAACTGAACTACATTAAATAGATGTAACCAAGGGTTTGTAGATGTCGCCTATACTGTATGAAACTATAAAATAACATACGGAGGTTCCACTTTCACACGAGGACCACTTTATTTGGATTCTTCCCCCAACAGAACTCCACAGCAACAACACTGCGTACAGCACTTCCGCTCTCTCTTCAGCCTTCAAAATAAGAGCTCAAGGCATATACTGTGGCAACAGCTTATAACAGGAACTTAAAATCACTAACAGGCAAGTCCAGAAAAATAGTTTACATACCCCCCCTCCTACAAAAAGAAACGTCCTCGTTTCAAAACAGTAACACTGTAAGTGCAAAAAAAAAACACAGGCTTGTCCAAAACATTATCAACCTGTCCTCCTAAATATACATACATAAAGCAGAAAACACACCCTGAAACCAAAAAAGTGCATATCAATCTGCGAACCCCAGAAGGAACCCAACACCATAAAACAAAATCTTAACAATAACATTATGCATGTTATCCCTCACGTCACTGCACAGTCGCAATAAAGTATGCCACACTATGCCCCATGTACACCGGAAAGTTCTGATACACCATAGCATCCAGACATACTATATACATATGAGAAGAAAAAAAATGTACCATCACAGTAAAAAAACATGTCAAGTGACCCCAACAAACATTCAACAGAAATTCCAACAGTCATATTGACTTGTCTGTGCTGTTTTTTGTTTTTCAAACAGCTAACCAAACGTGACAAAGTCCTTGAAATGAAGTGGTTTTCTCACAATCCTCCCAGAATGAGCAACAGTCTGTAGTGGCTCACTGGTGCCTGTAATCCGAACAGTCCCTGTGTCACCAGAGGCCAGCGGCTCCTCAGCCACAAAGTCCCTCTCTGGCGACCCCTCGTCCAGCAGCGAGGGAGCATGAAGAGGAGAAGCCGGCAGGCTATCTGAAAAACCAGCAGCCACCGGTAGTGTGTATGGTTTCAGTCTATCATAATGGACGACCTGCCCCTGTCCATCAAAGTCCAAAGGGCTGCCAATATGATAAGTGAGTCCAGGTTTACCCTCAGAGCCCAACACAGACAGGACCCTGTAGGGCCCCTTCCAGTGGGGAGCAAGTTTCGTACGGTCCTCTGTCGGATTATACAGCCATACCAGATCCCCTTCTGCATACGGCTGGTGACGGACCGTTCCATCATAGTACAACTTCTGCTTCTCGTGAGCGTCAGCGCCACCCTGCCTGGCACCAGCAAAAGCAGTCTCCAGCCTCTCTGCCAGAGAGGCCACAAAGTCAGCATGAGAAAGAGGTAAGTTCAAACGCACCAACTGAGATGGCACCGACACATCCACTGGAACACGAGCCTCCCGTCCGTGAGTTAGATAATACGGAGTGTAGTTGGTGCAGGCATGAACAGATGTGTTATAGGCGAAAGCCACCTGTTTCAGATAATCGTCCCACTCACCACCACAGGCGAGCAATGATTTGGCCAGCTGGTCAATGAGGGTGCAATTAAAGCGTTCAACCATTCCGTCCGACTTGGGATTATAAGGTGTAGTGCGTGTTTTCTTAATTCCCAGGAGCTGACACAGTCTTTGAACAACTCAGCTTCAAATTGCCGGCCCTGATCACTGTGGACCACTTCAGGAATGCCATGCACCAGCACATAGTCTTCAAACAAACACTGTGCTACTGACTGGGCCATTTGGTTAGGGAGAGCATACAGATTCACACACTTGGTAAAGTAGTCTTCCACTACTAACACATACCTGTTTCCCTTAGAAGTCACTGGCAGTTCAAGGATGTCAGTTGCCACTCTCTGGGATGGCCGAGTTGCTCGGACGCTCCCCATCGGTGCATGATGCTTAGGCACCGGGGCGTTGCGGGTTTGACATGGAATGCACTGCTCACACCACTGTTGAATATCTTTGAACATGGAAGGCCAGTAGCAAGTTTTCCTTGCACATTCCCACACTCGTTCCACTGAGAAATGTGCCAATGTAAAGCCCCCATGCAGATGCTGCAGCACATCAGGGATAACCGAGGAGGGCATGACAACCTGATACAGAGCATCTCCGGTGAGGGGAGAGTTCACCGCCCTGCAGAGTAGTCCATTAACAACAGAGAGGCGGGGATATTCAGTCCATAATTTTCTAAGCCACCGGGAGCTACCTCTCATCCACCCCCTAGGTGGCCGAGAACCACTCCTCTCCATCCAGTTCAATACCTGCCTAATATCTGGGTCAGCCCGTTGTAGCTCCCTCATTTCCGTTCCATCATGTGAAAGTGCATGCATGAAAGACAAATCCTGCGTCTCACTGCTCCTCTCCACACGCTTTTCCCCTGCATTGAAGTCAGAGGTCTGGGGGTTCCCAGCGGGTGCTTGAAGCAGCTGAGTGTCTGTTTGGGGAACACTTGGCCCTTCCTCCGAGCCTATGACATTCACTTGTTTTGGCTGCCGCGTGGTGACATTTACCACCCTGAGCTCGGGGTCCTGAGGACGCCGTGAGAGTACATCAGCATTAGTATACCATTGCCCGTCCTTGTGCTGCATAATCCAGCTATAAGGGTCCGTGCAGGCCCAGCAGAGGCTTGTGATCAGTTACGATGGTAAAGGCAGCTGATCCAAAGTAATGTCTGAATTGGCGTATAGCCCACACTACAGCCCACAGTTCTCTGTCAAATGTAGACCAACGCCGTTCCGGGGAAGTGAGCGATTGGCTAGCGTATGCCACCACTCGCTCCAGTCCGTCCCTGTCCTGAGCCAATACAGCCCCAACTGCTTCCATGGAGGCATCCGTGTACACTTTAAAGGGGATGTTAAAGTCGGGCATGGTGACAACCGGAACAGATGAAAGCACCCCTTTCAGGTACTCAAAGGCTGTATTACACTCAGTTGTCCATCTGAAAGGTGTGTCTTTGCAGGTGAGGCGATGCAGAGGAGCTGCACGCTGGGCAAAGTCCTTAACAAAGCGTCTGTAGTAAGAGCAAAGGCCCACAAATGCTCTCACTTTGGTTGGATTCTGTGGTGTGGGCCAGGTTCTGACTTTATCTGTGTTTCGAGGGTCGGGCTGTAAGCCGTGGCGAGAAACAACATGTCCCAGGAACACTACATGATCTCGAGCCAGGTGACACTTCTTAGAATTCAGCCTGAGGCCGGCTGCCTGATCCTGGAGAAAACTTCGCACAAACTGGAGAGATGGTCCTCAAAGGTGGGGCTGTATATTAGAATGTCATTGAGGTACACCATACACACCTGCCATGGGAGTCCTCTGAGCACCAGCTCCATCATGCGCTGGAATGTTGCAGGTGAGTTAGTAAGGCCCATTGGCATTGACCGCCACTGATAGAGGCCCCGGCCCGTTGTGATGGCAGTTTTCTCCCTGTCTCCCTCAGCGACCTCGACCTGCCAGTATCCATTAGAGAAGTCCAACGTGCTGAACCACAGGGAGCCCGCCAGTGCATCCAGGGTCTCGTCCACCCTGGGGAGAGGATGAGAGTCTTTCACGGTTATACTGTTCAGGCGACGATAATCAATGCAGAACCTCCACTCACCATTCTTCTTCTTTACAAGGACAACAGGCGAGGCCCAGGGGCTGCAGCTTTCCTCAATTACCCCGTCAGCCAGCAGGGCGGCCACCTGCCTGTCTGTTTCCTCTCTCTTTTCTGGTGAAGTCCGGTAGGCGCGCTGCCGTAGAGGAGGATGATCACCGGTCTTTATGTGATGTTGGATAACTGTGCATTTGCCAGTCCCTCCTTTTGATGTGCTGAATATCTCCTGATGCTCTGCCAGCAGTGCAGCCAGTTGTGCTTTCTGTTGCTGACTAGCGGGGAGACTCCTCCAGTGACACAAAAGGCACATCACTGGATGAAATGGCAGAGACAGTCTCCGTCGGAACCTGTGGGAGTGACACGATTTCGGACTCCTCCACAGAGAAAAACTCCCCCAGGTGCACGCCTTCTCTCAGCATAATGTCCTGATTTGTAGGGTTCAGCACACGGGCTATGGTGACCCCGTCTTTCACAGATGTCACTGTGTGAGCTATGACACACTCACTTTTGCCTTTGAGGTTGGGTGATAAGTAGCCCACAAAGTCAGGGAGCTGGTCAACGGGCCCAGGTGGGGACACACTCACCGGCACCAGCATCTCGGTGAGGGGGGGCAGTGTCATGACAGTGGCGATGGAAACATTACAACACTTAGGAATCAGGTCTTTGCCACTCAGAAGTGGAAGTACAGTGTCCCATAGGTGCAGTTTGCCATGGGCATAATCCAGGAGGGCGTGATTTGTGACAAGAAAGTCCAGGCCCAGCAGCGCTGTTTGTGTGGACTCCCTAATGACGTGGAAAACATGCTGCCGGGAGGTCTTCCCCAGACGCAGTGTGACTGTTATGGTACCCAGTGTGTAAAGCATCTGTCCATTCACTGCCCGCGCAGCAAAAAAGTCCGCTGTTAGGGGCCGCTTGTGCAGGGCTGGAACAGACATGCAGAAATTGTCACTGATAAACGACTCGGTTGCCCCTGAATCGACCAATATGTTAATTTCAGCCCCTTCAATGCTTCCCCTCACGTATGAGGTTCGCTGCTCTGTCTCGTCTGGTGTCATGGCATTACTCGGGGAGGGGATAAGCATTCCTCCCTCCAGAGGGCCCATAGGCTCTGTAGCTGGTGTTTGGGCCGCAACATCAGCTACATCTCTTTTCCCGACTGGTTTGCTGAGTCTTCCCTCTTGGGGGAGAGAAAATGCATGCCTCGCCGTCTCTGTGTTTCCTCATTAGAGGGGCTCCTAGCAGGTCTGGGACCCCGTCAACTTGTGGAGTTGGCTCGGTTGTTGCAGGGGGTCCAGTAGTCCTGTTTCTCCCAGGGGCCTCCTTCTGCTCGCCGCTCGCGCCAGCCATGGTCAGGTGAACGCCCTCTCTGTTCACCCCATGTGCGAGACCGACAACCCTGCTCCCCACAAGTACACTGACACTGACCTCCACATACTGGGTGAGGGGCTTTCCGTTCATCTCTCCAGCGGCTGGATCGCAGTCGGTTGTTTTCCTCTGCCATTTGTTTCATTTCCATCCTCATTTCCCTCATATCCGCAGTAAGTCTATCCATAGCTCTGTACAAACCACCCCCATCAGATATGGAATGCACCATAGCCGCTGCACTGCTTTCAGTGGGAGGCTGGTGTACGTGGGTGTTGACATAGTCCATCTTTAGGGCCTTTCGGGCCATCTCACACCGGCCAGTAATGGTCAGGGCCTCAGCCAAATCAGTAGCTCCCTGCTCGTGACATTTAGCTCTCAGCGCCGGGTCAAGTCCAGCCAGAAATCTGCGAAATTTCTCCTCTTTCTGAGCTATATCACCATAGCCTGGGAATGCCTCTTGAACTAGCTTGCTTATTTTTGCTGCAAAAACTTCCAGACTCTCTCTGGGAGCACGGAGGCGGGCAGAGAGGTTTGCTCTGAAACAGTCAAGAAAATGTCTTTGTCCGAAAGCCTCCTGCAATTTCTCCTTTACCTTAGCGTAATCCACCTGAACGGCAGCTGGCAAGCTATCCCATAGCAGAAAAGCAGCCTTTGTTAGACGTGTTGGTAAAATCCTCACCAGTTCATAGTCAAAGTCATCGCCAGTGCCTCCAACCAGCGCCTTCACCGCCACTTCGTATTGTCTGGCCCAGCAGGGGAAACTTTGTTTTTCCTCCCCGGAAAATGGCGGCGGGAGTTCAATCCTCACGTGGCTGGCGAACGGCTTTTCTCCACGTCGCTCTCTGTCATTATAGTCCAGCGGATCCTCGTATTTCCACATGTTGCTCCTCAATTATCTCAGAAGACAGCAGCAAGATGAGTGAAGTCTTCGTGCACACACACCGCCGGGTTTCCGACACGACGAAGCTCCGCCGTTGCTAGCTGAGGCTAACTGAGAAGCTAACTGACTCTCCGAACCTTTCTTTTCGGTAATTTAAACGTCTTTCTTTTGCGGGACGTTGGCACAAGCATCCCACCGCTGCCACCAATGTAACCGAGGGTTTGTAGATGTCGCCTATACTGTATGAAACTATAAAATAACAAATACGGAGGTTCCACTTTCACACGAGGACCACTTTATTTGGATTCTTCCCCCAACAGAACTCCACAGCAACAACACTGCGTACATCACTTCCGCTCTCTCTTCAGCCTTCAAAATGAGAGCTCAAGGCATATACTGCGGCAACAGCTTATAACAGGAACTTAAAATCACTAACAGGCAAGTCCAGAAAAATAGGTTACATAGATATTATTAAATATTATTTTAGGAACTTGCTGGTTGTGGCATTGGTCAAAAGTTGATGCATGTTCTTACGCATTTCTCCCCACCCCTCATGTTTGTGCCCTCAAACTCATAGATTTCACCGAGCTTCTGTACTAGCAGCAGCATCTAGTATGGAGGCAGTAAGTCGGTCAGCTGTACCACTTAGGTTAGGCTACCTACCTATGTGTTAAATATCCATTGTCAAGCTGTAATATTGGAGAGTGAAATTAACTGCCAATGGAATTACTGTATGTTCACACACACTGGAATTACTGTATGTCCACGCACACGCACGCGCACACACACACACACACACCTTGTGTGTCACAACACACATTGAAATGATTCATTGCTGAAATATTAGCATGTCCTGTAATGTAGTTTTAGCTTGACTTTATGTATTTATTTTTTCACTTTCATTCTCTCTTCTCAGGACACCATTAGGAGACAGATCCTGACCCGGCTCCTGTCCAAGTTTGAACTGGGACTCGCAAGAGAGCCTATTGATTTGGATTATTTTGAGTTTATGTGTAGGCAGGAGTTGTATTTGTGCAATGCACTGTCAAGGCATGTTGATGTACCGACAGACGTAGTACAGGCCCTAGACAACTTTTTTAGGTATGTGAGGGACCACCTTGAGAGGCAACACACTGGTAGTGTCCAGCCCGATACAGTACCTGGGGAAGTGGGGCGTCCCAGGTTTGATATTGATAGGGAATGCTTGGAGGAAGTCCTGGAGCTAGACCTCCCTGTTCCCTGCATCGCAAAGATGCTCGGTGTGTCAAGGAGGACAGTGTTTAGAAGGATGAATGAATTTGGTCTTTCTGCTAGACGTTACCATGAAATTGATGATGAGGAGCTGGATAATGTTGTGCGGACCATAAAGAATGAGATGCCAACTACAGGCTACCGCATGGTCAAGGGGAGGTTGTGGTCTATGGGTATCCATGTTCAGTGGAGGAGAGTGGCTGCATCATTGCACCGTGTAGACTCCCTGGGCATTCTCTCAAGACTGTCAGGCCTGTAGTGATATAACGCCATGTATATATACACTGGAACTACACTAGGTGTTATGTACTACCCGGACTGTTATTATGGTTATACCACTACCATGTATGGTTTTTATGTCTGCCTACTGAGCCACGATTAAACCTGAGTTCTATAACCCGGTGTGGTCATTGATCCTCGACCAATACTACCCCAAGTATTACTTCATGGTGGCAGCGGTAAAGTACTCTCTATGAAGAATGAAGATAAACTGATAAAATTGTCCATGGATAATTTCTGTCATCATTCAAGCAAGAGTGCGCCGGAGCTGAGCTAGCCGCAAAGCTAACTAGCTAGCTAGTAACAGGAGAGGTCATGGCATTGCATCCACCGACGATGAATTGGTCAGACCCGGACCTGGGTGAGGCAATTTCACTGTATAAACAGAAAATGACTCTGTATTTAGAAGATGAAGAAATAAATGGCGCAGCTAAACAAGCTAGGAAAATATGTCGTGGAATCGGAGATGAAGGATTAAAAAGACTGAATGCCAGTGGTCTCACTGATGATGAAAAGAAAAGCCTGCCAAACTATGGGACTTCTTTGAAAAACAGCTGAAGTTGAACGTAAATTTCAGAATCCATAGACTGCAACTGATGCAACACAGACAGAAACCAGATGAGAATATTGATGATTTTGTGACCAGAGCCAGAACACTAGCACAGAAATGTCAGTTTTCAGATGAAGAACTTAACGAGCGTATGATTGAGCTTATTATTGCGAGCACTCCCCATGATGCCCTGAGGAATGATCTATACAGCAAACCAAAAGGATATTCCTTAGCAGAGGTTCTGGCCGAGGGACGAAAATATGAAGCCCTGACAGCAGGCAATGAACAGTTAGACAAACTTAGCCTGTCACACAATGAGAGAATCCACGCTGTGGACAGGGACCGCATACGTCGTAACTGTGGGAGAAGCCACAAACCACGTCGATGTCCTGCATATGATGATGAATGCAATGCGTGTGGTGCAAAAGGTCACTGGGAGCGGTGCTGCAGGAAGGCCAAAGAGAGCGCCAGGAACACTCCAGCCAGAGCAGGAGCGGGGGAAGTAAGTCCCACACACCACAAGACAAACAGCACAAGCGCAAAACCTATATAGACAAAAAGCAACAGAGCAGGACTCGCATACATGCTGTAGAGAGTAGCAGTGAAACAGACAGTGAGAACGAAAGTACTTACCAGAAACAGTTCCACTCCATAACTATCAGTGAAAAGTGCATGCATAGCATAGACAGCAAGCCGGCCAGAGAGGAGGCGTACACAGTCCTGAAGGTGACACCACCTGACCTACCTGGTCGTGGATACACACTACGTCTGAAGATAGACACAGGTGCATCAGGCAACACACTCCCATTGCGTACCTTCAAGCAGATGTACGGTGAAAATGCATGCACCCAGAAACGACTGAAAAAAACCAACAGGAGGCTATCTGCATACAGTGGTCACGCCATCCCCTGCCTAGGCACCATTGACATTCCATGCCAGTACAAAGAATCCAAATGGATCAATGCAAAGTTCTATGTTGTAGACGTACCAGGGCCAGCCATAGTTGGGCTGCCAACATGTGAACTGTTAAACCTAGTGACTGTCAATGTAGATGCAGTGACCGAGAAAGGACATGCAAACCAGAAAAAAGTCAACACAAGACAGACAAAACCCAAAATGACCATATCTAACAGTGCAGACCTAAAGAGAGCATACCCAGACCAGTTTGACAAAATTGGCAACTTCAGTGGAAAGGCCAAGCTCTTCCTGAAAAAGGATGCTGAACCATTCATAGACCCACCACGTAAGTGCAGCATTCACATCAAAGACAAACTGAAAGATGAACTGAATAACCTAGTCGAACAAGATGTGTTAAGAAAAGTAGAACAGCACACAGACTGGTGCTCGAGTCTGGCATACAGCACAAAGAAAGACGGTTCCCTTCGCATATGCTTAGACCCCCAAAAGCTTAATGCCAGCCTTAGGAGATGTCCACACAAGATTCCTACTGTGGAGGAACTGAACCCGAAGTTTGCAAATGCAAAAATATTCAGCAAACTTGACGCAAAAGCTGGATATTGGTCAATACACCTAGAGGAAGAGTCACAACTGCTAACCACATTCCGAACTCCATTTGGTAGATACTGCTGGAAACGTTTGCCATTTGGTCTCAGTGTCTCTCAAGATCTCTTCCAGGCAAAGATGGACCAAATCCTGGAGGGGCTCGACGGTGTCGTCAGCATAGCCGATGATATCGCAGTCTACGTAGCAAGCGAAGAGGAGCGTGACAGGAACCTGACCAACCTGATGGAGAGAGCAGCCAAGACAGGTATTGTGTTCAACAGTGACAAGTGCACAATCAAACAGACAAGCATCTCATTCTTTGGCAACCTGTACACAGACAAAGGTATCAAACCTGACCCAGCCAAAATCAGGGACATCCAGAAAATGCCGACACCCCAGAACAAAGATGAACTGAGCAGATTCTTGGGGATGCTGACCTACCTGTCACCCTACATCCCAAAGTTCGCAGACAAAGCACACACACTGAGGGTGTGACGTGCCTTGGACATGGGACACTGACCACCAAAAGAGCTTTGAGGACCTGAAATCAGTTATCAACGAACAGTAATACTACCCCAAGTATTACTTCAAGGCCTAGGCTGCATTTTGCGAAGGACCTACTCTGTCAGGGGCCCCCTTTCTCTGTGGCATGTGGACACAAACCATAAATTAATCAGGTTGGTACTTGTGAATAATAATAGAATGGTATACATGTATAGGCTCTTTATTGTGCTGGTGTAGTAATTACAGTCAAAACTTTGCTCCCAAGGTACAACATTGTGCTGTTTGGAGCAATGGATGGGTACTCCAGGAAGGTAAATTATAGTTTTGTGTAACATGGTTTGTCTCTTGAATTTAAAAAGATATTTTTGGTAATGTATTGTGCATGACCGCCTGAAACTTACCATAACTTAAAAGAATTTGCATTGTAATTTTATAAAATAGATAATGTGCCTCAATGCTGCCACCAACAACCTGGCTTCAATGGCATTTGCTGCCTTCAAGCAGGCTACGGAAAGATAAGGCATTCCCTCAAGGTAAACCTTTTTTTTTAAAATGTGAACATATTTGGCATGGGACCAGAAAGATCCATTTCATTTTGATCATTTTCGTTCAGTTCTTCACCTTAATACTTCCCTGTAGGACTGAATTTTATGTGCTCAAAGCTGTGTGGAGAGGTAAATGTGAAGTAGAGGTTGTAATGGGTCTCTTGTACTTGAGTCGGTTGTATGGCACTATCAATGTTACCAGGGCACAAGTTGCCACAATAGTGTCACCCTCTTTCTAGGGATGGGTCGGAGCCTTTAAAAAGCTGACACAGACTGTTGCCATGTATGCTGTATATTAACTTAATACACAAACACTGGTGTTCAGTGGTTTGGATGTTGAGATGTATCTAAGCCACACTTGACATGTTTACACAAATCTGACAAAACTTCTCACAAACTTTGCCATTTTGCACTACTTTATCTCCTTTGCATCATAGGGTCAGAGGTGATCAAGGCATTGAGAATGTTGACATTGCCAGGTTTATGTTCACTATGCGGGGTACCGACAGGGGAAGCTTCATGTCAGGAAAAAGCGTTCACAACCAAAGGTTTGTCATGTCTGCCTCATTCATTAATTCTGTATAACAGTACACCTCAGCGGCCATTGTGCCTTACTTATTAAAATTCTTCTGGCTGTTGTACATTTGGCGAGGTTAAAGAGATTGTATTTGTCATTGTCATTAGAATCGAACGTCTGTGGCGGGACGTGAGGACCTGTGTCACCTCCAAATACTACAATATGCTTCGGAGTCTGGAACAGGATCAGTTGCTGGATGTTTCTTCCACAGGTTCGAACCAAAATCACTTTTACGGAGCTTGTCTGAAGAGTATTGCTAATGGCGTGAATAACATGGTCAAAAAAGGTTATTTGGTTCTAAAACCATTTATATGTGACTATTGTGCTATTTTGTGTTAGCCTTGATGCAAGCAGTCTTCAGAGGCACAATTAATTTGAAATATTTGACTGCCAGTACTGGCTAAAACCTAACCTTCATATTACCGAGACAGTGGATACTCATTTCATGGTTTAACCCCTGCCTTTACCTATCATGAACTCAACAGAAGACCTTACTGTGTCCACCTGGTCTTTCTCCCCAAACTGAAGATGGACCTTGAAAGTTTTGTGGAAGGTTGGAACAATCATCCTGTCCGAACTGAAAATAATAGAACTCCTGAGCAGTTGTGGCTGGGTTTGATGACCACAGATATCGACCAACCAGAAAACATTGAGGCATGCTTTCTAAATATTGTTAAGTGTTAAAACCTTGTATAGTGTCTGATAATTGGGTCAGGTTTTGGAATCCTGTAACCTTGGGGGTGGTATTGTTCTATGAAAACAAGTACTATTATGTCAGATGCTTATTCTGGGAGGATAGACTACCAGCCACAAATGCCATGTAAAATTCTGCTTTTTCTCTTCTAGGACATTGAGGAGCCAAACATTGACTGGGATATTGCCATAGACCACAATGGTGAAACAGAAGGAGTGATTGTGGTTCCTCACATTGACTGTCCGGTGAGCGAGGAACAAAGGGAAGGTGTTCAGGCCCTCCTTGAGCAGAGCGACCCGGACATGGCTGCTATTGTACCTTCTATGCTGCGAATATTTGAGCCCCTCTTAACCCCCCCCCCCCCCAGGACTCCCCCACCCACTGGTCTCTGGTGCGACCCTGATTAATTGTATTAATAAACTGCTCATTCAGTTACATCAGCCTACCTCCTTGTGTGCCATGCCAGAAAATCTATTAGTTCTCTTGTAGAAATTTTAACTAATTTAACTGTGCCTTTTAGGTAGCAGTCCACTAGTTTTCTGAATTGTTTCAATTTCAAGATTCTTGGTCCTGCTTTTGTGGAGTACAAAATGTACTCCATATGCACTCCGTATGTACTCTGTAGTTTTCCACTTCTCTGTGTGTATGAAACTTCTCACTCACTGCAGACACACATACCAACTGTTATCATGCTTGCCTCCGATGGGGCCACATACCAACTGTTATCATGCTTGCCTCCCCGTTGCCGCATCCCAGGAACTGCCCGGTGCAGCAAAGACAGGTGCAACGGACCCACAGACACACACCGGACACAGAACATGATTAACGCAGATGTTTTCCTGCATTCCTTTGTAAGACAATACCTTGGTTAATGCAAGGAACATAGGGTATGACGCGACGGACTGCTCTATAAAAAACCACTACCTCCAGCTCAAGTTAGAGCATATCCTCACAGACTGACTTCTGTGACTATATGACTCTCCATCTGCAGATGCATTAAAGATTCTCTGTTTGCGCCAATATTTGTCCGATGATTATTCTTCCCAGAGGTTGCTGGGGCAAGAGCCCATTAAAAGGATAAGAAAAATCCACAACACTTTGTACAATTAACAAAGTTGGGGTTCCCTCCAATATGTTTGTAAATACAACAGTGTATGTAGAGGTACCTAGCTATGCTTTGCAGCATTTACTTATTCTGAAGTTTTTCTGGAGTAGGCCTATTAAAATCTGACAAAACAAGATTAACAATAAAGCATTATTTGTAGGTCCAATGTTAAAACATCTACATACATACAGCAGCAGATTTGGAACATTATTGATGTCAAAATGTATGACTTGTTCTGATAATACAGGGGACATACAACAGGGTGGTAGTTGAATGTCACATTCTACCTTGTTCCTTGGTTCTACTGTATTTAATGCAATGCAAGTGTGAATGGTACATGGAACTACCAAAATTACTTTTAAACAATCTAGAGGCAAGTGATAACCGTAGCCTATTTTGGGGTGTATCAACATTTCCCATTTAAAATTTGCTATTCCAATTTAAACCCTTTGGTAATTGCAAAAGGGTCCCTAATTTAAGTAACACCTTGGTTTTACTTAAACCAATTTTGGGATTCTGTCTGTGGCACTACATAGCTCTAATGGATAAATAGAATTACAAATGTAGTCGTTTTATATACAGAATTTTATTTCAAGACAAGTTGACCGGGATAAAAATAGTAAACATTCGGCCTTCTGCCATTAACATGGCTGTGCCCACTAAACTTATAGCAACAATCTGCTGGCCAAGATACATTTCTTCTAGACGACCTGTTAAAATTATCAAGGTAAACAGTTTCTTGGCAGAATCTTTACTTCAAGACAGGCAGTAGAAATGTTGACAAAAGAAAAAAATAGCACGTTTGGCCTACTAACATTAAGAACAGACCTGTGTGCCCACTAAACTGATGGCCAATAAAAAAGCCTATTGGCCAAGACATTGTTTCTAGGCCATAACTTCAAATTGTCAGTGTAAATTGTTTTATAGAATTCTAATACAAGAAAAGCTTAAAGAACTGGGGGGTATGTGCTCACTGTACTCATAATAAAACAAAGCTATTTGCCAAGAATTTTTTCCATATCAGACCTGTTGAACAGTGGCCAAATTCATAGCCATAGACAATGGCTTTAGAGGTGACATCTCTCAATTCAATGGATGTCCCTAGGTGTACAACTGGTAAGGTTACTGAACGGGAACACGCATTAACCACAGGATAGCAGATCCTATGCGTACCGTAGCGCACCTGACAGTCATGGTCAAACTCAATGACTATTTTAAAATCTTCCCAGTCTGCATGACTTAGGGATACATGGCTCTATCCTGTTAGCCACTGGCAGAATTTGCCAACATCAATGTGCAAGTTCTCGCTTCCAGGGTCTTCGGGCAGGCGCTCTTCAGTCAGGTTTTTGTCTTCCATTTTTCCATCTGCTCCTAGAAAAGTGTTATTTTAAGCCAAGGTGCATACAGGGAAATTCTATCACATGTGAGTCAGTAAATGACAGCACTGCTGCCCATCAACAAACCAATAAATCAAGTGTTCAGTTCAAGCACAGAATTAAAAGGGCAGGATATCTGACAAAACGTGCATAAGTATGTGAAAAAGTACATATTATTCACCTTTATCCTCCAAATCCTGAATGAAATCCTGGAGATGGTTTACGATTCTTGACTCTCTCTGGCGTTTTACTGTTCCCTTCTCACTAAAAATGGGCGACAAGGACCTCACCAGGAAATCAGCATCAACCTAAGTTACAGAAAAGTGGAAAAATTATTTTCTCTCCCTAAATTGCTTACCAATTCAATGTTGAATTCTTGACAAAGAAAATGTATTTCTTACCTTCCTACAAGGATGTTGTACAAATAGCTGTTGGCATATGTCCTTTTCCGCCCGGACCATGCTGAGGAGGTTGTAGATTTTCAGACCAGAGCAGAGTTGTTGTAGTATAGGTAGTAATCGCACCGTTACGTGTAGGACAACAGCCCTGTAAAAGTGAACGAACTTGAACAACAAGTCCAATCCCATCATACAATTTGAACCTACATGAAAAGTATCTTACCGCACAATTTGTTCCTTTCTTTGGATGGACACAGGCCCTGTGTATTCACATGCCACAATTCTCTCTGTGCACTCCAACACAGAGGTGACATCCAAAGGAGTTGAATCAAGTGCAACTGGACTTGGTATATATCCGTGAAGATGTTTCGCCTCTCATCCAAGAGGCTTCCTCAGTTCGTGCCTTTCTGACTAGACCAAGCTAGTCTGACTGGCTGGTGATGAGACTCAGTATTTATCCTCTAGGAGTCGTTGTCAGAGCTATTGATATGTGTGGCTCTTTGTGATCAGATGTTTACCAACGCCTGTCGCTAACAGAGCCATAGATATGCGTGGCTCTCCTGTGCTCCGATGTCTGGCTGCGCCCGTCGCCATCGGAGCTATTGATTTGCATTTGTTTAGCCGCAACGGTCGTTGGGGGTGTTGATTTCGACTTCATTGTTCAGTGGTCATGAGAGTCGTTGGAGCCGTTAGTGACCGACTGTTCTTGGAGACTAGGCTTCTTGAGTCTCCTGGGTAGAGATGAAAGGACAGCATTGTAAGTGGGAGATAGGTGGTGTCGCAGACCTCCTCCTCTGTTGAGGGATGGTTTTTCCAGTTTTGCATAGATGGCTTCCTTCACCCCTCTTTCAAACCATCTATCTTCTCTGTCCAAAACGTGTACGTTGCTGTCCTCGAAGGAGTGTGTCTTCTCCTTTAGGTGTTGATAGACTGCTGAGTCTTGTCCTAAGGAGTTTGGTCTTCTGTGTTGGGCCATCCGTTTGTGTAGTGGTTGTTTGGTTTCTCCTATGTATAGGTCAGTGCAATCCTCATTGCATTGTACGGCATACACCAGATTGCTTTTCCGGGTGTGTGGTACACGGTCTTTGGGATGAACCAGTCTTTGTCGGAATGTGTTGCTGGGTTTGAAGTATACCAGGATGCGGTGTTTGTTGAAAATTCTCCTGAGTTTCTCGGAGACCCCAGAAACATACGGGATGAGTGTGCTATTCCTTCTGTTCCCTTTCTCCTCGTTGCTCACCTGGTTGGTCTTTTTGGAACGTGTTGCAGTTTTCACAAAGGTCCAACTGGGGTAGCCACAGGTTTTTAAAGCTCCCCTCAGGTGTTTGTGTTCTTCTCGTTGGGCCTGAGTGCTGCTGGGCACATTGTCAGCTCTGTGTTGCAAAGTTCTGATGATGCTCAGTTTGTGTTCCAGTGGGTGGTGTGAGTCAAAAAGTAGATATTGGTCTGTGTGTGTAGGTTTCCTGTAAACCCCAATATGGAGGTTCCTGTCTTCCCCAATGTGGACGTCACAGTCCAAGAAGGGCAAACTGTTGTTCTTTACGTCTTCCCTTGTGAACTTAATGTTCTTGTCCACTGAGTTGATGTGTTTGGTAAACGCTTGCACCTCTTGTGTTTGGATTTTGACCCATGTGTCATCCACATATCTGAACCAGTGGCTTGGAGTTGTTCCTCTGAAGGAGTTCAGGGCCCTGTGTTCTACCTCTTCCATATATAAGTTGGCCACAATGGGCGATACTGGTGAGCCCATTGCACAGCTGTGTTTCTGTCTGTAAAACTGGCCCCTGAATTGGAAATATGTAGTGTTCAGGCAAAGGTCCAGTAGTTGGCAAATCTGGTCTGGGCTGAGGTTGGTCCTATTGTGAAGGGTGTTGTCCCATAGCAAACGTTGCCTCACAGTTTCCAAAGCCTCCATGGTTGGGATGCAGGTGAATAACGAGGTCACGTCGTAGGATACCATGGTTTCATTCGGTTCCAGTTTTACGCCTTGGACCTTGTCCACGAAGTCAATGGAGTTTTGGATATGGTGAGGTGTTTCGCCCACTAAAGGGGTCAAGATGTTGGCTATATGTTTGGCAATGTTGTACGTGACCGAGTTTATGCTGCTGACAATGGGCCTGAGGGGGGTTCCATCTTTATGGATCTTAGGGAGTCTATACAGTGGCTTGCAAAAGTATTCATACCCCTTGAACTTTTCCACATTTTGTCACGTTTCGACCACAAACATAAATATATTTTATTGGAATTTTATGTGAAAGACCAACACAAAGTGGCACACAATTGTGAAGTACAAAGAAAATTATACATGATTTTAAATGTTTTTTAAAAATAAAAAACTGAAAAGTGCGGTGTGCAAAAGTATTCAGCCCCCCTGAGTCAATACTTTGTGAAACTGCCTTTTGCTGCAATTACAGCTGCAAGTCTTTTGGGGTATGTCTCTACCAGCTTTGCACATTTAGAGACTGAAATTTTTGCCCATTCTTCTTTGCAAAACAGCTCAAGCTCAGTCAGATTAGATGGAGAGCGTTTGTGAACAGCAGTTTTCAGATCTTGCCACAGATTCTCAATTGAATTCAGGTCTGGACTTTGACTGGGCCATTCTAACACATGAATATGTTTTGTTTTAAACCATTCCATTGTAGCCCTGGCTTTATGTTTAGGGTCGTTGTCCTGCTGGAAGGTGAACCTCCGCCCCAGTCTCAAGTCTTTTGCAGACTCCAACAGGTTTTCTTCCAAGATTGCCCTGTATTTGGCTCCATCCATCTTCCCATCAACTCTGACCATCTTCCCTGTCCCTGCTGAAGAGAAGCACCCCCAGAGCATGATGCTGCCACCACCATGTTTGACAGTGGGGATGGTGTGTTCAGAGTGATGTGCGGTGTTAGTTTTCCGCCACACATAGCGTTTTGCATTTAGGCCAAAAAGTTCAATTTGGTCTCATCTGACCAGAGCACCTTCTTCCACATGTTTGCTGTGTCCCCCACATGGCTTCTGGCAAACTGCAAACGGGACTTCTTATGGTTTTCTTTTAACAATGGCTTTCTTCTTGCCACTCTTCCGTAAAGGCCAGATTTGTGCAGTGCACGACCAATAGTTGTCCTGTGGACAGATTCCCCCACCTGAGCTGTGGATCTCTGCAGTTCGTCCAGAGTCACCGTGGGCCTCTTGGCTGCATCTCTGATCAGTGCTCTCCTTGTTCGGCCTGTAAGTTTAGGTGGACGGCCGTGTCTTGGTAGGTTTGCAGTTGTGCCATACTCTTTCCATTTCCAGATGATGGATTGAACAGTGCTCCGTGAGATGTTCAAAGCTTGGAAAATCTTTTTATAGCCTAACCCTGCTTTAAACTTCTCCACAACTTTATCCCTGACCTGTCTGGTGTGTTCCTTGGACTTCATGATGCTGTTTGCTCCCCAATATTCTCTTAACAAACCTCTGAGGCTGTCACAGAACAGCTGTATTTGTACTGAGATTAGATTACACACAGGTTGACTCTATTTAGTCATTAGGTCAACATTCGATCATTCAGCAATCATCAGGCAACTTCTGAAGGCAATTGGTTGCACTCAGAGAAAAGGGGGCTGAATACTTTTGCACACCGCACTTTTCAGTTTTTTATTTGTAAAATTTTTTCAAAATCATGTATAATTTTCTTTGTACTTCACAATTGTGTGCCACTTTATGTTGGTCTTTCACATAAAATTCCAATAAAATATATTTATGTTTGTGGTCGTAACGTGACAAAATGTGGAAAAGTTCAAGGGGTATGAATACTTTTGCAAGCCACTGTATATGCATGGAATGTTATCTTGTGGGTAGAGACGGTGGTATTGTATCTGATCAATGGTTCCTCCTTTCTGTAGTTTCTGTAGGTACTCTATTATTCTCCTGTTGTAACCACTAGTAGGATCGCGTCTCAGAGGTTCATAGGTGTCAGTGTCGCTGAGTAATGAGTCCAACAAGTCCAGTTGCACTTGATTCAACTCCTTTGGATAACCATGACCTGGATGAATGAGAACATTCACAGACACAGAGGTGCCATCAGCTGTCCGGATCTTTTAACACAAAACCATACTGTGATATGTTCTAGGCCTGTCAGATAGCATTTGAAATTCGAATGTACATTCGAATTATGGTAATAATATTCGAATTTGAATATGAAAATATGAAATTCGATTTTTTGTAATATATTTTTTTAATATATTTTTCCCCCTTTTTAATATTATTATTATTAATGCACACACGTTTAAATGGAAATAAATGATTTCGTGAAACGTATTTTATGAAAATAAGCATAGCCTACATCCGTAGTAAAACCGGAAATTAAAAAGCTCTTGTCAGTTCCCACGCCGAGCGGGCGGGCTCATAGAACACAGGAAATGGCGGAATCCGAGAAGAACGTTGGCTGTGACCCAAGCGCTAGCACTAGCACTAGCACATCTCCTGCGAGAGTCATTCATACTCCACAACATCTGAGAAGTTACGTATGGAAATTCTTTGGGTTTTGGGCTGTTAATGGGAAAATCGAAGAGAGAATATATCCACACCTCGGGAAGATGGCTCAGAGATACCTCGCCGTGCCAGGGACATCCGTGCGCTCTGAGCGTGTCTTTTCTGATGCGGGAAACATAGTCACCAAAAAAAGGAGCGCTCTCGAGTCTGAACACGTGGACGCTTTGGTTTTTCTCGCAAACCACTATTAGCACAACTTCTTATACTACTACAGTGAGTAGGACTCTTGATTTTATTTTTTTAAGCCCCGTGGGTCATGGATAATTTACTATGCCTATGTTACTTACGGTAAATTCGTTAACACCATCTGGCCTTTTCCTAGTCAGATTTATTTTACTTGTATGTTACTTAGAGTAGGCCCTAGTTAACATCATCTGGCCTTTTCCTAGTCAGATTTATTTTATGTTTAGGGGTGCTCAACAACAGTTTTTGGACTAATATGTGCGGACAATGTGCTGGAGTTGTATGTTGTCATAAATATGCTGTTAATAAAAACACGGGCTACAATAGACTTACTCTCTCTGTATTGATTTTTGGGGGTGATATGCAAATTCAAGGTATTCGAATGCCATTCGAACCTCAGTGTGTAATATTCGTTATTCGTTCGAGGCCTATTTTTGGCATTCGTTCACAGCTCTAATATGTTCATTTTAAGACTTGCTGGAAACTAAACCAGCTACTAATAAGCAACAGTAGCTCAGACATGGACAAAAATATTTTTTAGACCCATGGTCGACATACAAATTCAGAATTGCTCCTGATCCACGTTGGCTTCTAAAGGTTAATCAATAATAGTAACTGAGATGTGAATTGCTACCCTTGCATTAAATCCTACCTGTTGTATTAGTTCCTGGAGTTCAGGGTCAGCAACATTGCCTTCAGTTACTGTTTCATAGTCTAGTTCTCCCGTGGAGATGAAGTTGTAGCACCACGGCATGAAAAAATTCGGAGGTGGCCCACCCTGAACAATATTGACAGCAAATATTTCTCCAATGGTCCTGCAATAGATACAAAGAACAAAAGCAACACTACTGCTTTAGATTCTGATCCAACATAGTGAGTAAATAGAATGCTAAAACACCATATGGTCATTTCAGCATATTTTTATGACCTACTTAAAGTTATGGCTGTCCACATCTGTGATGGAGTACTTTGGAATTTTCCCGGTGGTCCCTCCCTCAAAGAAGCGCCTCTCCACGCCAGCAACCATTTCTTTTCAAAAAGAAGGAAAGTACAGATTAGTTAACATTAAAATAAACGACCAATTTGACCAGGTTTTTGCATAAACTTCAGTATTTAAAGTACAAAAAGAGGGAGAAAAATACCAGTCAAAAACTCATTCTTGAGTGCACCATTGTCGATGCCTGCCTCTCCAATGAAAGTAACCCTGAGAGAGTTTATGGGGGAAGAGCGCTTCTGCCTCTTCCACTGTTTCAAACCACGTTCTACAATATCCTCCCTGGTCATACAAATGCTGAAGGTGGTTGAAGTATCGACTCTTCGGTTGAGAGTCTTTATCAACGCCGAGATATCAGCAAAGCCTAACGTGCTGGGGGGTGGGGGGGATATAGAAACCACTGAACAGTCCAGAAAAAGGCATACGATTAATTTAATCATGAGAAGAAATGTAGGGGGTACTGCATTATCCAATGATCATCAGCAGTAAGTTCAGGTAAGGCAAACAGGACAGCAGCAAAGTGCAAGTTCCATAGCAATATATGAATGAACTACTAGCAGAGCAATAGAAGTGGATAGGAATCAGCCTGATACAAGAAATATGATTTACCATTCTGACTTTTGTGCTTGGCTACCATCTCCATCTTCACACTCAGCTTCATAACATTCACTGGGTAAAGAAATTCATACAACATTCAACAAAAACAAATTTCATAGCTTTTCTGGGTTTCCCATGGCTGTGGGTACCCTACATACAAATATTTTGCAAAAGAATGCACAGGAGAAGTGAAACAAATGAATCATACATACCGTTCACCACATGTGCTGGCATGAATTTCCACTATATCACTGGCCACCCACTGTCCACATATGGGACAAGTTATCTGAAAGCAAAACGGTAAAAGTGTGTACTTAACAACCGTTTTCCTACTATGTAAGAATTTTAGGTTAATTTAACAGCTTCGTAAAGGACTTGTATCAAGGCAAAAGAAGGCTCTCTGCTCCCCCTACAGCCTATTTGGGAAATTACAGTGCTTGCAAGATAGCACCATCGTCCCACTGAAGGACGAAATCAAAATTAACTAGTGTATGAGCCTAATGAAATCGCGTTTATCACATTGTCAGTCAACTCTATAAACATTATCATCGCTAGTTCCTATCCTTTGGTTCGTAAACAAATCCATGTATTGGCGACAATTTAGGACGTTGGGGTAAGTTACAAAAAGGACAGCTGTAGGGAGAGCTTCGTAGTTTAAAAAAAAAAAAAAAAAAACAGACTTCCATAAGATCCCTTTAACCGAAGATCACATAACAATACTGAAAGACAAAAGTAAGGAGAGAAATTGCATTCAGAAATTGCATTCAAGCTAAGGTGTACTTTTTTTTTTCTAAGGTGTAGTCTTACTTTTACATCAGAAGTGTCTGAGCTGGACAGAGGCTCTGTTGTCTCCTGCAAATGCACTGTTGTCCCCTGCAAACAAAAGATGCATGTCTTAAATATATCAGAGTGTACTATCACCGCGTTTAAATGTGCAAAACAGGGACAGGTGAAGTGGAAGATGCTAGACTGCTTCTCACAGCAAAATGAAAACAAGCAAGCACAAGAGGAGATTCTCCATTCCATAACAGCTATTTATGACAACATTCAAGATTTGTTTTGTAGCTTACCATATCATCATCATCATCATCATCATGACCTGAGTGGGGCTATTAAATAAATACATAAAAAACAATAAATACAGGAATCACAGCAGAAGCAGTCTTAGCAATTTCATAGCAAGTCCACATGGACCTGCCATACACTACAGGCTAGAAAATCTGGAAAATATGTTTTTTAATCGGAATGCCATACCTCAGACCTGGAACATGTGTCCACATGCAGGCTCAGAAGCTGGAGTGGGACACTCTGGCTGCAGGTCACACAGCTGGCCTTTGGCATGTCGTTGAATTCCGAGGCAGTGAAGGGAAGGGGGGCAGTGCTGAGCCTATGTTGAATAGGCATTATGTACAGGCATCCTTTGCCTCCCCAGGCCCTTGCCAATCCAGCCCGTGTAGCCCGTCTCATCGGGGGAGACCAAGGTAAGGCGGCGCTGACCAGAGCCCCCTATTTGGGAATAATTATAACTTGTTTCATTACTGGAAATTAACACACATAAAGAAACTTGGAAATACACAGGTTCAGTGCAATGTTTACTCATGGCTTTATGCAGCATCCACGCTCCCTCGAGGTCACGCATTTTTGGATAAGCTGCACAAAGAAGATCAGCTATCTGTGAAATTAAAGTGTTCAAGTAAGATTTTAAAAAGGCCAGTGTTGTACTTAAAATTACACTGAAGAATACAAAATTTACAGTTTTACAAATTTACAACAGTTTTCAAGGCTTAAACTGAGAGTCCTAAGTAAATCAACTCATAGTCCTGTTCGGGGTCCCCAAGTGCGGTCAGTAGGAGAAAGAAAATTTCAGTTTCATTTTCCTTGCCACATTCAGTAAGCACAAGTCCATGGGCTGCTATTTGGGACACCCTGATGTACACAACATCCAGATGTTAGCCCGATTCCTAAAAAAAACATATAAAACCAGGTCAAATACCTCCTGATGGTCAGAATCCTCTGGAATCTGTGGTCCTTCTGCCTAAGCCCGCCTGTAGAAGAACCATTTCTTCGGATGGCTTCGGGGTCTTTTCCGAAGTAGCGTCCAATAAAAAGAATTGCATTTGAGACATTTTCCCAGCAGGTCTTTTCCTCTGGAACCTAGGTCCATTCTTAAACAGTCCAGGGAAAGCCCTGGACAAAATGTGTAGATTAAAATCAATTCAAGACCTTAACTAAATAACTTCCAGACAGTTTGATTTCACTTCACACAAAATGTACTCAAGTTCATGCTACAAGAACATACAAACCTAGACATGTTATTCTGGATGGGCATCCCAGATGACGTGGAAGGCGTTGCCCTGCTCTGACCTGAGCGTTGCCCTGTATCTCTGGACTATCCCTGATCTTCAGTTACAATACATTCAACACAATTAATTCAGTGGCTTCACATCGTTGCCTATATGGGTGGTTGACATACATATAAACACCCAGTACTAAAGAGAATTGTGTTGTACTGTGTCTCATGTGTTTCAAAATAAGTGTGTTCCTTTAGATTTTGTACTGGAGTGTGAATTTATTCTACAAACTTACCGTTAGTACTTCCTAAGGAGGTCTTTATCATGCCCATGACATCCATGGCCATCTTGCGCATATTGCGCAAATTGTCCTGAGGTATTATAGAGAAAATGCACTTATTAGAAGTAAGCAATGTCAAACAAATAACCTAAAAAATGTCATGTCAATTTTATGGAATTAAATCAATCTCACGAGTCATATTTGTTAAGTACAGAAATGATTTGTTACTGATGTCTATGAAGATTCACATTCATCCAGGTGATGGTGGTCATGAGTGCCAAGTTGTAGGCAACTGGACTTCTTTTTGGAGTTTGAAGACGTTTCACCTTTTATCCAAAAGTCTTCTTTAGTTCTAAACCTGGTGATGGAGACCTTCCTAGAGATGGAGATACTTCCTGGGTCTCCCATCACCACCGAAGAAGCCTTTTGGATAAAAGGTGAAACGTCTTCAAACTCCAAGAAGTCCAGTTGCCTACAACTTGGCACACATGATGTTACTGATCTCTAAAAGAAACTGTCAGTATCACTGTCATATTCCAAGTGACGGGAAACCATAAGAAAAGATTGGGGGGGGGGGGGGGGCGTCCTGGCAGCCATGACTTATGGCTGCCTATTTGTAATATTGACAGTTACTTTCAAGTTTGCAGTCAAAACCACTTGAAAAGTTAGAAATAGTGCTAAAAGCAATTCAACTGATGTGGATGGATGTATAATACTTAGCATTTACTTCATTCGGGCCCGCCATGCAGAGATCTGCAAAAGGTCTGCCAAAAGCAAGAGAGGGTGGGATAGTTAGAACAAACTCAACTTTGGACAGCTTGAGCAAGCAAGTAAGCAAACTGTGCATTAGCTCTTGGTGTGAACGCATAGTAGGATAGCCTCAAGTTAAAATCTGACCCTTTACCCACAGTCCAATTCTGTGGGTCACTACGTAATTGAACAAATAAAAGTATAATATCAGATCTTCATTAGATGCCAGTTTGTGGTTGTTCGATTGTTTCAAACTCAAGTTCAAACCCATAATTCAAAGAAGAATCAATTTTATGCTTTACATTTTGACGTATCAAAAAGTGTGCGGAGAGACATCTTGTCAAATAAATGTAGGATGGCTAGCCTACCTCACCTAGCCTAGCTAACTGTTCGGCACCTAACGAGAAGTAAACGTGCGGGCTAATGGCTAGATATACAGTTCACAAGTAACCTACTAACAGTCTACAGTTAAAGCACAGCAGTAATTTGAAGTAATAGGTTATATTCACTGTTAAGTTGCCTGCCAGACATGGGAGCTAGCTAACATTAATCTTAAGTTAGCTATTCGCTGGCGTTAGCTAACGAAAGTTAACGTTAGCGTTAACTAGATAGAATGCACGCAGACTAATGCTGGTAATTAAGTTAACTACACTGCACAACATATTTCTCAGAAACATATTTTCATGAAACTCTACTAAAGCCACTATTTTCATTCATTGTAAATAGTCAAATTCAATCCAGGTTATCCTACCTGAAAAAATGCCTGCTCAGCAGTGGAGTTCGAAAACGAAGTGGTAATGGCGTCTTCTTCAGGGACTGGGAGTTCACTTTCCCGGGCTTTCTGAAAGGAGGGCTGTCAATCAAATCTCGCTCTTCAGAAACGACCAATCACAGCAGAGCCAGTACAGACCCCCCTGGTTCCCTCCCCCACTGTGCCAAAAGTTTCAGGCGAGAGAGCAGAAATTCACTTCGCGCGAGCAGAAATCAACTTCGAGAGAGCGGAGTGATTTTCGAGTGGTTGTTTGGCGCGCTGGTCACAGATTCTTCCTCGCTCGCAGCATTTTTTTCCTCGCTCGGGGAGCAGTTTCCTCGGAATGTGCGCACACAGAGATAATTTGCACACTGGCAGTTAATATCTACGTGTGTAAAATAATATAATACGCCCGGATGCATGTTTTATCGCGAGAGTGCTTTTAGGCACTATTGTGTCGCCATACTTCAGCAACCCATATATTTACACACACACACACACACACACACACACACACACACACACACACACACACACACACATATATATGTAACCCGATGGTAAAGGAGTATTGGTTTAGAATGTAAATAAATTCATTTAAATCCTTGTAAACTCGGAAACCACGATTCAAGTCCCTATTTCTGTTATATTGACATTTATGCTACTGTCGCTTTAAGAATGACATGTGTATCGCTGACACTATCACGCTCAGGAAGTGAACAATGTTTGGTGTGGGCCACATTTTGTTGGACCATGCAGAGCAGTGAAGGCGAACAACTGCAGACCAGATGATGGCGAGGGTTTTGTGTCCGCCATAAGAGCTTTCAACCTTTGAGGTTTGCTAAAACCGTTTACAAATGTGAATCGGATGATAAGAGTTTTGTTTGTATAACTTTGAGTTTCATATGTATGTTTGTGCATAAGAACAAGAGTTAGCTAATTGATTTCGCTGTTGTAGACTTCAAGACAATAGGCTAATCCTAATACAACAGTATAATGGAGATTGTTTTATCTTTATATTTTCTCATTGTATTTTCAGTTGTGAATACGAAGAGTGGTGTATAATATTGTTTATGTTCATCCATAGAAGCTGCCACTGCCCTATTTATTGTATTTGGATTTATACAAGTATTTTTTTGTTTTCGTATTTCGAGCTGCATTGAATTGAAACGGCTGTTCCCTCCAAAAAAAACCCTCTCACACCCACAGAGCTAAAGTGGGATGTTGTGAACCCCTTACCTTTTATCTAGCCATATTTTCACTATTGGATTAAAGACCCTAAAATTATAATTGAATGTCCCGTGTGTAATTCCCCTGGAATCAATCCATCCATTATCTTAACCGCTTATCCTGCTCTCAGGGTCACGGGGATGCTGGAGCCTATTCCAGCAGTCATTGGGCGGCAGACGGGGAGACACCCTGGACAGGCCGCCAGGCCATCACAGGGCCGACACACACACACATACACGCACACACACACACACACCGTCAATTTCTGAATTAAGCCTAAAAACGTGTGTTCATGTGACTCTTCACTGGTTACATTGGTTTGACTGGCGTCCTATTTGAGAAATAGCAGATGTAATAGATATATAAATATATTTTGTACATATCGTGTATAATAAATATATAAATAGATGGACATTGTTTGGCCATCCCCTAGATCAGTGGTTCTCAACCCTTTTGGGGTCCTGGACCCCCTGCGTATTTTTGATCTACCCTGAGGACCCCTCCACCTGATCTTGGGGGAGGGGGGTTGCAATTTGATAGAAACAGTAGAAACTGCATTTTAAATTGCATTATAGCATTTATTCACTCTTTGGGGCAAAAATAAGAGCTTTCAGTTGTAACTTAGATATAGTTAACAAAACAGAATTCTTATGCAGCTTTCAGATATATGTAACAAAACAGAATATGTATTCAGTAACTTTCAGATATATGTAACAACAGAATTTTTATGCAGTAACTTTTAACAATGCAAACGGGAACGAGATCTCTTATTAAAATACAATAAATTACACTTGTGAAACAGATGTAATTAGAGAAAAAAAAGTCCTGTTACCCTTTACAGTTTAGGTAGATAAAGGTCTCAGTCACATTTTAGTAAAATAATCCTATTTCTATAAATGTCATAGGATCTTTTTTTTAAAAGATATTTTATTTTCACGGACCCCTTACAATTACACCACTGACCACTAGGGGTCCGCGGACCCCCGGTTGAGAAACACTGCCCTAGATTATCCCTTGTAGTTTTCAAGCTAGCGTCCAGATGTAAATGGATGTGTGCGTATGAAGCATTGAGAAATTGGGCAATGCCAAGTCAACCTTGACATAATAATAATAATAATAATAATAATAATAATAATAATAATAATAATAATGATGATAATAAATTAAACTTATATAGAGCTTTTCTAACACTCAAAGTCGCTTTACAATAAACAAGACAACAGATAAACACAACACAGACATACAGGGGTGGATGGGAAGGGGGGGCTACCGTGTGTCGCCACGAGGAGGCACTACATAAGGCTTGCTGTTGGAGAGGCTATGTACTGGCAGGGAGAGACTTACGTGCTCAGCTCTTCTGCTCGCATTTCTGCTAGCCAGCGGTGAAGGTTGAGAGTGAGACGTGACAGCACAGAACACTACACCAACACACTAGACACTTCACAACAACCCCATTTCTTACACAAGAATGTCACACACATATCTATTATGACAGACGTGATAGATAATGGCTGGAAACTGTTGCTGTCAGGTTATTATTGTATTTCTTTTTTAGACAGGTGCACAAACACAGCAGCATTAGTTCCCTCTAATATTAATTAAATCGCATCTTCTATTATTATTATTATTATTATTATTATTTCTTTCACGTTTCCTGTTTTACATCCTGTAGGGCCGGGTCCAAACTATGGACCTGAGGTACTATAGGGCAGATGTCACTTGATTGACAGTACTCGTAATATGTGGGCTGTTCCGAGTAGAGCGATCTTCTGGACTGCACAGATGTTGATGTTTCCTTGGATACGGTTAGTGAACTTTTCCATTTCCTTCTTCATGAGTCCTAGAGCTCCGATGACCCCTGGTGTCGTCATCGGAGCATTTACAACCGGCTCATTCCCCGGGCGGCTCATCTCATGCACCCCCTGTATGAGGCTCTGAAGGGTAAGGACCCCAAGGGCCCAGTGGACTGGTCGGAAGAGTTTGTTGGAGGAAATAAACCACCCCACGGCTGTGTGGTCAAAAGGAGAAGTGGTCTCGTCTCTTTTCTTACATCCTCCACATTGGTGACCCCGACGTGAGCCATGGAGAACGCAGCTACCAGTGCAGCGGCAGTGGCTAACGCCGTCTCGCTCAGACTGCCCGACTTCTGGGAAACGGCTGCGGCAGCATGGTTTGCTCACATCGAAGCCCAGTTCGCGATTAGGAACATCACCGTCGATGAGTACCGCTACGTCGTGGCGGCACTCAAATCATCTACGGCATCACGGATATTGGGCGTGCTGCAAGCCCCGCCGCCCGTGGATAAGTACGGTACGATTAAGAGACACTTGCTGCAGGCTTTTGAGCCAGCAGAGATGGAGCGGGTGGACTGGTTGTTTTCGCTGCAGGGCTTGGGAGACGGCAAGCCATCGGAGCTAATGGACAAGATGCTGAGTATGCTGGGTTCGTGCGACCCCGCCTTCCTTTTCGGTCAGCTGTTCCTCCGTCAGCTCCCCTCACACGTCTGTGCTGCCTTGGCCAGCTCCAAGTTGTCCACCACCGGAGGCTGACAGGATTTTTCTCGCCAGCCGACAGCAGTGTGCGGCCACTCTGCTGCCTGTCCACGCTCTTCCACCACCGCCAGTTGAGGCTGCGGGCGTCGGCGCCGCAGCAGTTTCTCGTTGGCAGCAGGACTCAGGGCGACTGTGCTTCTACCATGCTAGGTTTGGAACCAAAGCCAAGTAATGGCGTGCACCATGCACTTTCAGCAGGGCGGGAAAAGCCAGGTCCGGCGCTCAGTAGTAGCCCTGAGCGTTGGCCAGGAAGGCAGGCTGCTGTTTATTAAGAACACCATCTCCATCTGGCGGTTGCTAGTTGATTCGGGCACGCAGTGGAGCATCCTGCCTGCGACACCAGTGGACACGATGGCCGGCGGATTCGCCCCCCCCTATGGATGCTGCTAACGGCACCCCCGTACGCACTTATGGCACGAGGTATGTGGAGGTGGTTGTTGAAGGTCGGCGGTTCAGCTAGGACTTTGCAATGGCGAAGGTGTCCATTGCCCTCCTGGGTGCGGATTTACTGCGCGCGTATGGACTGTTGGTAGACATTAAAAACCGCCATGTACGCTGGGGGAGGCGGGTCCCATCAGCTTGTCCAACATGATTGCCATTGGGGATGAATTTCAGCATCTGCTCGCAGAGTTTCCGGACCTCACAACGCCCATCTCCTCATCAGCAGTCACCAAGCATGGAGTGGAACACTACATCACCACCACGGTCCCCCCAGTCTACGCCCGTGCACGGCGCCTCGACCCAGCCAAGCTCGCCATCGCCAAGGGGGAGTTTGCCAACATGGAGCGCCTTGGCATCATGCGCCGCTCCGGCAGTTCATGCCCCCCCCCTACATATGGTCACGAAGGCTAAAGGTGGTTGACGACTTGACGCCCATGTGGTGATTACCGCCACCTCAACAACGCCACGACGCCAGACCGCTACCCCGTCCCGCACATCCAGGACTTCTCCGTGCACTTGGCGGGGGCGGTCATCTTCTCCAAGGTGGACCTCGTGCGCGGATACCACCAGGTGCCGGTCCGCCCGCAGGATGTGCCGAAGATGGCAGTAATCACGCTGTTCAGCCTGTTCGAGTTCCTGAGGATGCCGTTTGGGCTCAAGGGGGCTGCACAGACCTTTCAGCGGCTCATGGACTCTGTGCTGCGAGATATGCCGTTCCTTTTTGGTTACCTGGACGACATCTCGTGGCCAGTACGTCCACAGTGGAGCACCTGGTCCACCTCCGGCAGCTGTTCGAATGGCTCAGCCAGCATGGGCTCATCGTCAACCCGGCAAAGTGCCAGTTGGGCCTGCCAGCCATCGATTTCCTCGGGCACCAGGTTACAAAGGACAGAGCAGCCCCCCTCTTCGACAAGGTGGGCGCCGTCGCCAGGTTCCCATGCCCGAACACGGTGGAGTCCCTGCAAGAGTTCCTGGGCATGGTGAACTTTTACAACCGGTTCATTACCCGGGCGGCTCATCTCATGTGCCCCCTGTATGAGGCTCTGAAGGGTAAGGACCCCAAGGGCCCAGTGGACTGGTCGGAAGAGTTTATTGGAGGAAATAAACCACCCACGGCTGTGTGGTCAAAAGGAGAAGTGGTCTCGTCTCTTTTCTTACATCCTTCACATTGGTGACGCTGACGTGATGTTGTGGTCGGAAGAGTTTATTGGAGGAAATAAACCACCCCACGGCTGCGTGGTCAAAAGGAGAAGTGGTCTCGTCTCTTTTCTTACATCCTTCACATTGGTGACCCTGATGTGATGTTGTCATTATTATTATTGTGCCCCTACTTTATTAGAAACCAACAACACCAGTGTTCTACTGCGACATTCTACAACCTGCATTTATATCGCTAGCACTAGAACGACCGGGATTTCTCTCCTACCTAAAACGACCATAGGCAGTCTAAATGACCACCGGTTTTTAAACTCTATTCTGTCAAGATAAATACCCAGTTGAGATATTAATGCATTACATATGTTAATATGTCTGATATGAAACTAACTGAAACCAAAATTAACATTTTAACAACTATAATTGTGATAGTTGAAAATGTGTGCATGTACTTTCTATAATAATGGACGTTTTATTATATAGGAATATTACATGTTTAATGACTGCTACTCACGCCAGGTGCTATTCTCAAGTGTGTAGTTTATTCTTCGTTACTGCATAACATACAACACAGTGTAGTAATGCCACAGCGCCATCTATAGACTAGGCTGTATCAGTACATCTCCCCCTTTTTTAGAGAACAAATAAGCTTAGTTGAATACACTGTTAAACTATAACACAATGTAAGCGCTATTAACATTCTTCATAACTCAGTAAACCATAATATGCTCCACATATGACCAAGTGACAATATCTTGGAAAACAAAATGAAATTATCCCCATACACTTACTGTATAAAGAGGTTTACAGCAAATTATAAGCAATCTGTCTGATACAGTATACCAAAATGTCACTGCCTTTGTTTAGAGACCATAATAACAAAAAAAAACAGTTTTAAACATCAGTATAAACATTTCCTGTAAGCAACCCTTTACTGTGCTGTGTTCCCATAAGCAAATAAAAATTTCCATAAACATAAACATTTCCAGTTCACTTTTCACTTTTCTCTTTTCCCTTCTTTCATCGTGAGCAAAATACCTAACATTCCTCAATTGGTCGTTTTGGTTTGATAACCTGTCTACTTGGCCTCTCTCTCACAGTCTATGGGGGAGGCGAATTGTCTGTATCCCGTCCAGTGACAGGTGTGGTGCTGGTTAGTCTGTGTTCTGCTGTGGAGCTGGATGGGCTGTGCTCTGCGCTGAATTGCACTCTCAATCCATCAGTGACACTGAACTCCAGTCCGTCACGACCAGCAGGTGGCACTTTCAGAAGGTGACTATGATTCCTTCACAGTGTGTGGCCATATTCAGTAAGCATCTTGTAGGATCTGGGTGCTGTCTCCTTGATTACCTTTGTAACCGGCCCCCACTGTCCATCATATCTGACGCGTACCACATCATCTTGTGCTAGCGGACATGATGGCTTGGTGGACCTATTGTAGGCATGCAGTCTGTTCTGGTTAATAGGACATTCTTCTTTCTTTTTAAGCAGGTGTTCAGCTGGAGACTTTCCACACTCAAGTGGAGCTGCTCTGTAGTTAAGCAGGGCCAGGTGAGGATCACCTCTAGTCTCTGCAGCTTTCTTTAACAGCCTCTTTACTTTCTGTACTCCTTTCTCAGCCATGCCGTTCGACCGTGGAAAGTGTGGGCTCGATGTCGCATGCTCAGCAAAATCCTTGTACTCTTGGCTACTAAATTGTGGCCAATTATCACTCACCACAGTCACTGGGATCCCGTGTCTTGCGAAGATAGCTTTGGTGTGTTTTATCACTTGCTTTGCTGATGAGTCAGGCAGCAAGGCATATTCTGGAAAAGTCGACTGATAATCGATGATGACAAGGTAATCTTTCCCTACCAAGTGAAACAAGTCTGTGCCCACTTTTCTCCATGGCTCTGCAGGCTTGCTGTGAGCCATAAGGGGCTCCTTTTGTTGTTGATACCTGTGCCGCTGGCATGTCTCACAGCGCTGCACAAGTTGTTCAATGTCTCTGTTCATGTGCGGCCAAAACATCAGTACTCTGGTTCGTCGCTTGCATTTTTCTATGCGTAAGTGTCCCTCATGTGTGAGTTTTGCCATGTGTGAACGCATTAAGGTGGGTATGACAATCCTATTGCCTTTCATGAGAACCCCATTTACCTGAGTTAGTTCCTCCTTGAAGTTCAGGTATGGGTGTGGTAGCCTTTGTAATCCTGGCTGGTGTATTCGCTCCATAACAACCTGCAGCTCGTGGTCGTTTGCTGTTTCCTCTGCAATCTGCCTCCATTTCTCCTCAGACACAGGCATGTTCTTTTGTATACAGTCTATGTGTATTTGCACATCTTGAGCTGTACTGCTTGGGCCTGTGTTGTTCAAGTACGCTCTGCTGAGAGCGTCTGCCATGACCAGATGCTTTCCTGGTGTGAACTTGAATGTCAGACTACTTTTGGAGGTGGAGCATAAGGCGTTGAATACGTGGTGGTGTGTCATCCAAAGCCTTTTTTGAGCTCGCTATCAGTGGTTTGTGATCAGTCTCTAGCACCACCTCTCATCCATAAATGTATTCATGGAACCTTTCACACCCAAATACTGCTCCTAATGTCTCTTTTTCAATTTGTGCGTAGTTACGCTCCGCTGCGTTCATTGCTCTGGATGCGTAAGCTACAGGGAACCACATACCGTCATGTTCCTGAAGCAAAACTGCTCCTAATCCATCTTCAGAAGCATCAGTGGATACTTTCGCTGGGAGCTCTGGGTAATAGAATTTTAAGACTGGAACCTGTATGAGACACGTCTTTAGCTTTTCCCATTCAGCCTTGTGTTCATGCTCCCACTGCTACTCATTTTTATCTTCCAGTAGGCCGTGCAGTGCTCTTGTGTTTGCCGTTAGGTTGGGAATAAATCTGCCCACATAGTTAACTAAGCCCAAGGCACATTGCAACTGTTTTGTCTTTTGGTGTCAGCATTTCTTTTATTGCTCTTATCTTTTCTGGGTCAGCGTGGATCCCTGTTGCAGATAGCTTGTCTCCCAGGTAAGTTATTTAACGCACCCCAAACTGACACTTTTGTTCATTCAGCTTTAACCCTGACTCTTTTGCCTAGGCCAAAACTTTTCTTAGCCTGTCATCATGCTCTGACTTTGAATTTCCCCGAATGACAATGTCATCCAAAAACACGCCCACTCCCTCCATGCCATCAAACAGCTGTTGGACTGTCCTGTGGAAAATCTCTGGAGCAGAGGCTATACTGAAGGGCATGCGGAGGAAGCAGTGCCTTCCAAAAGGCGTGTTGAACGTGCACAACTTTGCGCTTTCCTCGTCCAGCTCAATCTGGTAGAAGCCTGAGGATGCATCAAGTTTAGAGAAGAACTGTGCACCTGCCATTGCGCTTGTGATGTCTGTCTTTGTTGGTAGGTTAAAGTGCTCTCTCTTGATCCACTGGCTCAGATCTTTTGGATCTAAGCATAGCCTTAAAGCACCAGTCTTCTTCTCGATGATAACAAGGGAATCAACCCATTCTGTAGGTTCCTCTACTTTTCTTATTATGCCTTTGTCTATCAGAGACTGCAGCTCTTTTCTCAGTCTTTCCTTCAATGCTACTGGCACTCTCCTAGCTGCATGTATTACAGGCTCGGCACCCTCTTTTAACTGTATTTTGTACTTATTTGGTAAGCGACCAATCCCGTGAAAGATATCTTTGTACTCTCTCACTGTCTCCGCTGTAGAGCCTTTGTTCGCACACTCCCCTGCACTTCCTCTGGGGGTCACTAGTGTGCTATCTATGACATGGACTCGTTTGACAAGCCCTAGCCTCTCACTTGCTTTCAGACCTATCAAAGGCTGTCTATCCTCCTCTACTAGGACAAACAGTGCGTTGAAAGAGCGCCCCTCTCCTGACAGGGTAGCCCTAAACACACCCTTTGATGGTATAGGCTCATTGTTATACGCTCTTATGTTCATTTTCTTTGGTCTCACTTTGGGCTTTATTTTCAGTTTCTTGTAGTATTTCATGGGTAGGATATTGACACATGCCCCTGTGTCTGTCTTCATTGGGACTGTTACATTATCCACTTCTAAGTTGGCTATCCACTCATCTTCAGCGCCATCCTCATCCACTAGTGCTACTGTCTCTAAATACAGCACATCATCATCATCACTGTCGTTTGCCTCTTTTGCGTGTCCCACTACATGCACTTTTTTCTTTGTGAAACATGTCCTTGCAAAATGATTCTTACCTCCACATTTGCGACATTCTTTGCCATATACTGGGCACTTGGTTGGAGCATGTTGACTTCCACATCGTTCAGTCTTTGCCATTTGTTTTGATAGTCTTTGTCCATATTGTTTCTCTTTCGTTTTCTGTGACTGCCATTCTTCATTTTTCTTCTTGTGCTTTTGCAATGCATCAACTGACTTGATCTTTGTTTCACCGTCATTGTCAAAGGACTTGAGTTGTAGCTTTGTGCTTTCAGATGCTTGGCAAATCTTTACTGCTTTTTTCTAGAGTAAGGCCAGTTTCCTTCAATAAAAGTACGACGATTTGGTCTCTTATCATGGAATCACACAGTGTGCTAAAGTTACAGGACTGGCTCTTTAGACGTAGGTCTCTCACATAACTTTCTATGGACTCTCCTTCTTTTTGCATTCTGTTTCTGAACACATACCGTTCGTATGTTTCATTCTTTCTTGGCGTGCAGTAGTCCTCAAATTTCCCCAGGACCGCGGGAAACTTGTCTTTCTCATCCTCCGTAAACGTGAACGTGTTGTACACATCCGGCGCGGATCTGCCAGCTACATTTAGCAGCAGGGCTATCTTGCGACGGTCGTCATCTTCTTCTATCCCTACTACTAGCAGGTAAAACTCAAAACCCTGCCTGAAGCTTTTCCAGTTCTCGTGGACATTGTCTGTTAACTTTAGCTCGTCAGGCGGACGTATATTATTCATTTTTTTATCGTTTTACTCTGGATTTACTCCTGGTACCATGTAATGACTGCTACTCACGCCAGACGCTATTCTCAAGTGCGTAATTTATTCTTCGTTACTGCATAACAAACAACACAGTGTACTGCAATATCAGTAACGCCACAGCGCCACCTATAGACTAGGCTGTATCAGTACAACATGGTTGATGTCAGTTCATGCGAGAGTGCAAGTTATTCCATGGGAGTACAAGTTAAAAGGTAAAAGGGATAATACAGCAATGGTCTATTACAAAAGACAGTAAGGTCTGCTTGAAAAGACAGTATATTCATGGACTGTAAAAAGATTAAAACTCAGTGATAACGAGGTTAATAAGATCATAAGCTCATGAGAATTTCATAAGATGTGTTTAAAAATGGTTAAAAACAGTAAAAACTCCTTGGATGCTGAAAAGGGTTAAAAAAGGTTAAAATGCTGAAAAGCCTTTAATTCATTCATTGTTTATTAATTCATTTGTTGTGTATCTCCTTCTTTAGTGGTAAAAGTTATTAGCTGTGATCTACAAAACAGTCATCATCTGCTAGCCGCAGATTGATTACAGATTGATTACCTCTGCCATTCTCTGCTGCTAAAGCATGGGCCGTTGTCACTCACCACGGTGTGTGGAATGCCATGCCTGGCGAAGATTGAGCTCACATGTGTTATGACACATGTTGACGACGTATTTAATAATAATGCCATTTCAGGAAAGCTGGAATAGTAGTCAATTACCACTAAATAGCCTTTACCTCTGAGGTGAAACAAGTCCATTCCCGCTTTGTGCCATGGTACTGTTGGCACATCAGCTACCACCATGGGCTCTTTTCTCTGCTTGTTTCTATGTTTCTGGCATGTGTCACATTTGCTTACCATTGTTTCAATGTCTTTGTTAATTCCAGGCCAGAAGACTGACTCTCTCGCGCTCCTTTTGCACTTTTCAATGCCGAGGTGGCCTGTATGTATCCTGTGTAGTATGTCCATTCTCAAAGCTTGTGGGATGACAATCCTGCCCTTTTTTTAGCAACATTCCATTCAGAATACTAAGTTCCCTTCTGACATGGTAAAACTGTGGACATGAACCCACTGGCCATCCTGCATCCATGTTTCGAATTACATGCTGCAGCTCTGTGTCCTTTGCTGTTGCCTCCGCTATCTGTCTCGACTTTGCGGTTGACACAGGCAGCGCAGCAGACACCTTGTTCACATGACATTGAATATTCTCACCTGTTGTACTCACACCGTTGCCTGTAGGCGCTCTGGAGAGGGCGTCGGCGAGTACCAGGTGCTTTCCGGGAGTGTAAACTAGTTCGAAGTTGTACCTCTGCAGCTTCATCATCAAGCGTTGAATCCATGGAAACATCTCATTTAGATTTTTCTTGATGATAGCGACCAGCGGCCGATGATCTGTCCCTACTGTGAAAGATGGCAGTCCATATACATAGCTGTGAAACTACTCTAAGCCATGTCAGTCCCAAACATTCTTTTTCGATCTGGGCGTATCGGCATTCAGATTTTGTCATGGCTCTGGATGCATAAGCCACTGGCTTCCAGTGCTCGCCCTCAGCCTGGAGGAGAACTGCGTCAGTACCATCTTTTGAGGTATCAGTCGACACTTTTATCCTCTTTGTGTGGTCATACAATGTCAACACAGGTGAAGTGGTCAGTGTGTTTCTTAGCTTTTGCCACTCATGTCTGTCCATTTAAACTCACCCTCCTTGTGTAAGAGCTCACGGATGCATGATGTTTTTGCAGTCAGATCGGAAATGAATTTGCCTATGAAGCTGACAATCCCCATGATGCATAGCACACATGTCTTGTCCGTGGGCCTTGGCATGTTCTGTATTGCATTTATTTTCTCTTGGTCGGGCTGTACGCCTTGAGCCGAGAGCATGTTTCCGAGGAAAAGGATTTCCTGAACTCCAAACTCACACTTACTCTGGTTGAGTTTCAGTCCATACTTTTGTATGCGCTCCATCACTCTGTGCAGCCTCTCATTGTGCTCTTGGGCAGTGGTGCCCCATATGATGACGTAGACTCGAACTCCATCCAAGCCCTCGATGATCTGCTCCATTGCTCGGTTGTAGAGCCGAAGGAACGGAGAAGACCGTAGGTTCACACTTTAGCCGTGTAGGCAACTTTCTTTAATCCACGGTAAATCAGAGAGCAACCAAACCACAGCTCGACTGAGCGGAGGTGGCAAGAATAATCAGAAAACTGGCTGGACAACCATAACTTAACCCTGCGTTAACCTGCCAGGGCAACCATGACTTAACCCTTAGTTCCTGGGTTGAATTCTGTCCCCAATACGTGTCCACCACATGAGCCCCCCCAGAATTCGCCCTAGTAATCGAAGTCAGGCAGGCGCGGGGGGACAACAGGCCGTCCGCGGCGGCTCCGGATAACAGGGGCCGGAGTGTCTCTGGGAGGCATTGACGCGGGCCTGTGAAGGTCGGCCTGAGGAGCAGAAGAGGCAGCTCGGGCCTCCACGGGGGGAGGAGGCGGAGCCCGGGGACGACCGCGACGAGGAGGTTGGGCTAACTCCAACGGCTGCGTCAAGTCCAGGTGTGCGGGTTTAACTCGGTCCACTGAAACATGCTCGGCCGTGCCCCCAAAATCCACCACCAGGTGCTTAGTTCCCCGTTCCAGGACGCGGAAGGGGCCGTCATAAGGGGGTTGCAGAGGGGGGCGGTGTGCGTCGTGACGGATGAACACGTAGTCCGCTGACTGCAGACCTGGGGGCACCTGGGACACCGGCGCGCCGTGTTGGGCGGTAGGGACGGGTGTGAAAGCTCTGACCCCGTCCAGCAAGGAGGCTCATTGGTCCACAGCTGACCAGGGACGCGTTGCATTGGGCATGAAATCGCCTGGGACTCGCAGCGGCGTGCCGTACACCAGCTCCGCAGAGGGGGCTTGTAGGTCTTCCTTCGGGGCGGTCCGCAGGCCCAGCATGACCCATGGGAGCTTGTCGACCCAGTTGCAGTCCTTGAGAGTAGCCCGAAGCGCAGCCTTCATGGACCGGTGGAAGCGCTCACATAGGCCGTTCGCCTGAGGGTGGTAGGCGGTAGTGCGATGAAGCTTGACGCCCAGAGCCTCACCCACAGCACTCCATAGCTCTGAGGTAAACTGTGGCCCGCGGTCAGATGAAAGGTCGGAAGGCGTACCGAAACGTGAGACCCACGACCCAATAAAAGCCCGGGCCACATCAGCAGACTTCGTGGATGCCAGGGGAACAGCTTCAGGCCAGCGCGTAGTCCTGTCCACCACAGTGAAGAGGTAGGTGAACCCATGGGAGGGGGGTAGGGGACCAACCAGGTCGACGTGGACATGGTCAAATCGTCTCTCCGGCACTGCGAAGCGTTCCAGGGGCGCCTTAATGTGGCGGTGTATCTTAGCCCGCTGACAGGCAACACACGAGTCGGCCCACGCTTTCACGTCTCTCTTAAGTCCCTCCCACACAAACTTAGCAGAAGTCAGGCGCACGGATGGCTTACCGCCTGGATGAGAGAGGCCGTGCACAGCTTCAAATACGGGGCGTCTCCAGCTGTGCGGGACGATGGGCCTGGGCTGTCCTGTGGAGACGTCACACAGGAGGGTGGCACCTGTGTCGCTGAAAGGAACGTCCTGCAGGCGGAGCCCCGTGTCGGAGGCCCGGAGACGGAGGATGCTCGGGTCCGTGGCCTGGTCAGCGGCCATCTGTGCATAGTCAAGGCCTAGGTGGACCGCTCCAATCACTGCCCTAGAGAGGCAGTCAGCTACCTGGTTAGACTTAACAGCGACGTGCTGGATGTCGGTAGTGAATTCCGAAATGTAGGAGAGTTGTCGCTGCTGGCGAGCGGACCATGGCTCGGCCGTCTTGGACATGGCAAACGTGAGGGGCTTGTGGTCCACGTACGCAGTAAACTCGCGGCCCTCTAGCAGGAAACGGAAATGCCGGACAGCGAGCCAGAGACCGAGGAGTTCCCTGTCAAAAGTACTATACTTGCGCTCTCGGGGTGTAAGCTGGCGACTGAAAAAGGCCAAAGGCTGCCAAGCCCCCCCCACCCACTGTTCGTGAACCGCACCAACAGCATAGTCCGATGCATCCGTGGTTATGGAAATAGGCGCTGTAGGTGAAGGATGCGCTAGCAGGGTAGCCTGGGAGAGCGCAGCTTTAGTCTCGGTGAACGCACGGTCCCGCTCTGCTGTCCAGTCGACCGCCTGGTTGGGGGACATGCCTTTCAGCGCCTCGTACAGTGGCCGGATGATAAAGGCGGCTCGGGGAATGAAGCGGTGGTAGAATGTCACCATCCCGATGAACTCCCTGAGCGCACGAGCTGTTTGGGGGTGCGGAAAGGCCGCCACCGCTTCCACCTTTGAGGGCAGGGGGACTGCCCCGTCCCCAGTGATGCGATGCCCGAGGAAATCAATGGCTGTCAGCCCGAACCGGCACTTCGCCGGGTTGACGATCAGCCCATGCTGGCTGAGGCGTGTGAAGAGGGCATGAAGATGGGACAGGTGTTCTTCCTCGGAGGCGCTGGCGATGAGTATGTCGTCCAAATAGACGAAGAGGAAAGGAAGGCCACGGAGCACTGAATCCATCAGCCGCTGAAAGGACTGGGCCGCGTTTTTGAGTCCAAATGGCATTCGTAGGAATTCAAATAGGCCGAATGGGGTAGTCACCGCTGTCTTGGGGATGTCTGAGGGGTGCACGGGAACTTGATGATAACCACGGACCAGGTCGACTTTTGAGAAGACGCATTTGCCAGACAGGTTTGCAGAAAAGTCCTGGATATGCGGGACAGGATAGCGGTCGGGCGTGGTGGCGTCATTTAGTCGGCGGTAGTCCCCGCATGGGCGCCAACCTCCATCAGGCTTAGCGACGATGTGGAGTGGGGACGCCCACGGGCTGTCAGAGCGGCGGATGATCCCCATGCGTTCCAGGTGCTCGAACTCAGACTTGGCAATGGCGAGTTTGGCGGGGTCGAGACGCCTGGCTCTGGCGTAGACCGGGGGCCCCTTCGTAGCAATGTGATGCTCCACCCCATGCTTAGCGGTGGGTGCAGAGAAGGTAGGCTGGGTGAGGTCAGGGAACTCAGCGAGGAGGCGGTTGAACTTGTCTGCCTCTGAGAGAGAGTTGGCTAGACCTGCATAGGCCGCTTCCCTCCGCGTACATGCGAAGGAGGAGAAGGTTAAGGCATCGACCAGACGGCTGTTCTGAATGTCCACTAGCAAACCGTAAGCGCACAAAAAATCAGCTCCGAGGAGGGGAAGCGTTACATTGGCCATGACGAACTCCCACGTGAAACGTTGTCCACCAAAACACAGTTCTACAGACCGCACGCCGTAGGTGTGGATAGGGCTGCCGTCAGCCGTCGCCAACTGGGGGCCCCGCTCCCCGCCCATGATGTCGACGTCAGTAGCAGGGAGCACGCTTCTCTGTGCGCCCGTGTCACAAAGAAATCGCCGACCGGAGATGGTGTCGAGGATGAAGAGTAGCCTGCTCGTATCGCCAACACTCATGGCCACTACTGAGTGTTGGCCCTCTCGTTTCCCGTCGGCCTGTAGTTGCAGGGGGAACGGCACCGTTTAGCTTTCGCACCAAATCGAGTGTGGTACATACAGAGTCCAGAGGGCTTGTAGCGGTCTGATGCTGTGGCGCCACCGTCGGGCCACGCCCGCGATGTCGGCGGGGGGCCAGTGAAGGTAGGAGCCAGCACCCCGGCATGGGAGGAACGTTGTGTAGCGACGAAGAATCGGTCAGCCTCCTTTGCCAGCTCACGGGGATCAGTGATGGTGGAGTTAGCGAGCGCAGTCTGGGCGTGGGGCGGCATGTTAGGCAGAAACAGCTCCATAAACAGGAAACATGGCTTTTCTTGACCCAGTAGGTTTAACATCCTGCTCATTAGCTCCGATGGTTTGCCATCTCCCAAGCCCTGAATTGCGAAGAGGCGACGTGCTCTCTCCGTTGTTGACAGTTCAAAAGTTTCAAGGAGGAGATGTTTAAGTGCGGCGTATTTACCATCGGCCGGTGGGTTGGTTATGAAACCGCTTATCCTGGAAGCCGTAGCGCACCCCAGCGCTGCCACTACGTAGTAGTACCTGGTCTCGTCTGCTGTTATGTCTCTGAGCGCGAACTGTGCCTCAGCCTGCGCGAACCATGTAGCCGCGGAAGACTCCCAAAACTCCGGCAGTTTAATTGCAACGGCGTTCGTAGCCTTAATGTGTGTGGTTTCAGAAAACTTATCCGAAAACCGACGTCGGGGTCACCAGTGTAGAGCCGAAGGAACGGAGAAGACCGTAGGTTCACACTTTAGCCGTGTAGGCAACTTTCTTTAATCCACGGTAAATCAGAGAGCAACCAAACCACAGCTCGACTGAGCGGAGGTGGCAAGAATAATCAGAAAACTGGCTGGACAACCATAACTTAACCCTGCGTTAACCTGCCAGGGCAACCATGACTTAACCCTTAGTTCCTGGGTTGAATTCTGTCCCCAATACGTGTCCACCACACGGTGAAATATTTCAAGCGCTGACTTTATTCCGAAAGGCAGTCTGAGAAAGCAATATCTGCTGAAGGAAGTGTTAAAGTTACAGTACTTGGTGTTGCTTTCGTCCAGTTTTAGCTGCCAGAAAGAAGCCTTGTGATACGTCGAGCTTCGTGAAGTAATGGGCACCTGCCATTTCATTGATAATTTCTTCCCGTGTGGGTATTTGATAGTGTTCATGTTTCAGGTTCTCATTCAGATCTTTCTGGTCCATGCATATTCTCAACTCTCCATTATTTTCCTTTGTGACTACCATCGAGTTGACCCAGTCTGTATGCTTCTCAACCTTTTTAATCACGCCCAACATGGTCATTCTATCCAGCTCTTTCTTTAGGCAGTCTCTGAGTGATGCTGTAACTCTGCATGCAGCATGGACAACGGGCTGTGCGCCTTCTTTCAGCTGGATTTTATATGTGAAGGGCAGTGCACCAAAACCCCTGAAAACATCTGCAAAATTCTGTGCTATTGAGTCAACAGTGTCATTAGGTATGTTCATGGCTGTGCTGAGGCGATACACTCTTTTCACCAGCCCCAACTCTTCACAGGATTTATCACTCAGAAGTGATTCACGTCCTTCATTCACGACATAGAAGAGTAGGTGATGCACTTTTCCTTTCACTGTGACACTCAGCTTGCATGTGCCTAAACACTCGATTGGCTGCCCATTGTAGTCTTTCAGTCCAGACGTTTTCCTCCTTATCAGTGGCTTATTTTTCATTTCTTTGATATCCGACATGCTTATGAGATTTGCTTTTGCCCCAGTGTCTAATCTCATAGTGACTACAGTCCCATTTATCAGCAGTGGGGCTATCCATTTATCTTCTCTAGTGACGTTTTTTTCTTTTTCTGGCTTATTTTTTTGGTTCATTCATTGACACAATTCACAACGCCAACAAAAAACGTGTCACTGAGGTCAGGATCTTCCACTAAGTTTACAGATCTTCCTTTCTTCCCCTCTTTCCTTTTAGAGAAGCACTGTTTAGCAAAGTGGTTCATCCCTTGGCAATCTGAGCAATGCTTGCCAAAGTCTGGGCACTGTCTTGGCTTGTGCCGTGAGCCGCAGCGCTTGCAGTCGACCATCACAACCTCCGTCCGCTGCGCAGGCCGGGTCTTCGAGCGCCGTCTCCTCTGACACAACATCGCACCAACCTCCGCTGCACTGTCACCCACGTGCGCAGTAGTGTTCGCCGCCATCTCGCTGAACGTTTTCACTTGCTTGTGGCTCACTCGCCTGGCAGATCTTGATGGCTGCCTCCAGCATCAGCTCCGTTTCCCGTAGTAGCCTTTCTCTGACCTTTTTGTCCTCCACGCCAAATACGATCTGGTCTCTGATCATGGAGTCTTTCAGCGTCAAGAAGTTGTATGACTGCGCTTTTAGCCACAAGTCCGTTAGAAAGCTATCAAAGGGCTCATGTTGATGCTGCGTGTGAAACACATATCTCTTGTACATCTCGTTCTTCTTTGGAAAACAGTGAGCGTCAAATTTATCAAGCACTACATCCAACTTTTCACTATCACCCGGGTTGTAAAACACGAACGTGTTAAATACTTCTATGGCCTGTGGCCCCCCTATTGTTAGCAGTACCGCTACCTTCCTAGCATCCAGCTTCGTCCCCAGGCCCATGGCCTGGAGAGGTTGAACTGCTGTTTGAAGGCGCGCCACTTCTCATCAACATTCCCCGTTAGTTTCAAACTCTCCGGTGGTTTCAAATCCATGTCGTCTTGCTCAGTTTACTCCTGCTACCAGGTTATGTTCGGGTTTAGAAGGATGAGGCTTGTTTTATTCCACTCTTAACTCATTTATTAAACAACTCATTCAGTTACATCCGTGTGCATTCTTAGTGTGTCTTCTTCATCTAATCCTATCTAGTATTTAAACTCATATGCCTTCGTCACCTCCACTCCCTACATCCTGACCATTCCACTGTCCTCCCTCTCATTCACGCATAGCTATTCCATCTTGGTCCTACTGACTTTCATTCCTCTTCTCTCCAGAGCATACCTCCACCTCTCCAGGGTCTCCTCAACCTGCACCCTACTCTCTCTAAAGATCAAAATATCATCCGCAAACATCATAGCTCACAGAGACTTCTGCCTGATCTCGTCCGTCAACCTGTCCGTCATCATTGTAAACAAGAAAGGGCTCAGAGCCGATCCTTGATGTAATCCCACCTCCACCTTGAACCCATCCATCATTCCAACCGCACACCTCACCACTGTCACACTTCCTTCATACATATGCTGCACCACTCCTACATACTTCTCTGCAACTCACGACTTCCTCATACAATACCACGCCTCCTGTGTCAGCACCCTGTCTTTGCTTTCTCTAAATATATGAAGACACAATTTAACTCATTCTGACCTTCTCTATACTTCTTAATCAACATTCTCAAAGCAAACATCACATCTGTGATGCTCTTTTGTGGCATGAAACCATACTGCTGCTCGCTAATCGTCACCTCTCCTCTTAACCTAGCTTCTATTACTCTTTCCCATATCTTCATGCTGTGGCTGATCAACTTTATACCTCTGTAGTTGCTACAGTTCTGCACATCGCCCTTGTTCTTGAAAATCGGTACCAGTATGCTTCTTCTCCACTCCTCAGACATCCTCTCGCTTTCCAAGATTTTGTTAAACAGCCTAGCTAAAAACTCCACTGCCATCTCTCCAAAACATCTCTCCATGCCTCCACAGGTATGTCATCAGGACCAACTGCCTTTCCACTCTTCAACCTCTTCATAGCTGCCCTCACTTCCTCCTTGCTAATCCACCGCACTTCCTGATTCACTATCCCCACATCATCCAACCTTCTCTTTCTCTCTTCTCTTCCTTCTTCATTCATCAGTTTCTCAAAGTACTCCTTCCACCCTCTCAACACACTTTCCTCACTTGTTAGCACATTTGCATCGCTATCCTTGATCGCCCTAACCTGCTGCACTTCCTTCCCAGCTCAGCCCCTCTGTCTAGCCAATCGGTACAAGTCCTTTTCTCCTTCCTTAGTGTCTAACCTCTCATACAACTCACCATATTCCTTTGCCTTTACCGCCTCTCTCTTTGCTTTACGCTGCATCTCCTTGTACTCCTGTCTACTTTCCCCATCTTTCTGACTACCCCACTTCTTCTTTACCAACTCTTTCCTCTGTATACTTTGCTGTACTTCCTCATTCCACCACCAAGTCTCCTTGTCTTCTTTCCTCTGTCCTGATAACACACCAAGTACCTTCCTAGCTGTCTACCTCACTATTTCTGCAATCGTTGCCCAGCCATCCGGCAACTCTTCACTACCAGCTAGTGCCTGTCTTAACTCCCCCCTGAACACCACACAACAGTCTTCGTTCTTCAACTTCCACCATTTGATCCTTGGCTCTGCCTTCACTCTGTTCCTCTTCTTTGTTTCCAAAGTCATCCTACATACCAACATCTGATGTTGCCGAACTACGTTCTCCCCTGTCACCACCTTGCAGTCTACAATCCCTTTCAGATTGCGCCTCCCGCATAAGCTAAAGTCCACCTGTTTGTACTTTCCTCCACTCTTACACATCACCCTGTGTTCCTCCCTCTACTTGAAATATGTATTCACACAACACTGAAAGAGGATAAACAGAATTATAATGGACTTTTAAAATTTATGAAGAATATGATGTGCAGGATGCCAAGAAGTGTCCAGATGCCACCAGAACAGTCCAGGACCCAAGCTGCGCGACCAGCACCATCATGTAAAAAAAAAAAATTATATGGATTTATAAGATATATAAAAAGAAAATGTGATGAGGGGAATGCCAGGCAGTGTCCAAGTGGCGACCACCATCACTACGGAGACCTGGGAGGAGAACCGACTGCACGTGCACACATGGAGACTCACATGACACCATTCACACACAAAAAAAGAGAAAGGAGAAGACATCATTCAGAGAGAGAGAGAGAGAGAGAGAGAGAGAGAGAGAGAAAAGACATGTGAGAGAAGAGAACAGTTTGCAGTAATCATTAGTCATAATCAACTAAGTCATCAGTTAGTCATAATCTATATGTTATAATCTCGTTGGCAGGACAGTGGTTGGTAAATTCATTGAGACAGAAAAACCGACCCACCATGCAGTACAGGTTGTGAAGTACTCAATTTAAAGGCAATTAATTATAGGCTAAGGAAAAAGATGAGTTTTAACTTTGGATTTAAAGGACTCAGCAGACTCTGATTGTCTGATGGCAGCAGGCAAGTTATTCCACAAGAATGAATCCCGATAGGAAAAGGCCCTGCCACCAACTGACTTCTTTTTAACTTTGGGTACACACAGGAACCCTGTATTTTGAGAGTGAAGAGCTCGAGATGGAATATACGGTTTAATGAGATCAGACAGGTAAGATGGGGCATTTATAAGTCAGCAGAAGCACCTTGTACTCTGATCCAACATGGATAGGAAGCCAGTGAAGGGAGGCAAGAATTGGTGTAATGTGGTCAAACTTCCTAGATTTAGTTAGGATTCTAGCAGCAGCATTGTGAACCATCGGAAGACTTTTAGTACTAGCATGTGGCAGACCTGAAAACAGAACATTACTGTAATCAAGTCTAGATGAAACAAATGCATGTATTCGAGTCTCTGCGTCAGCCATGAAGAGAAAAGACCGAATTTTATCTATGTTATGTAAGTGAAAAAAGGCAGTCTTGATGATGTCTTTAATGTGCTTATCAAAGGAAAGGCTGGGATCAAATGTAACACCAAGATTTTTGGCTGCCACACTTTGTGAAACCACAGAGTTGTCGATTGTTATCATTACTTGATCAAATTGGTGTCTGTGTCTAGCAGGGCCAGTGACCAGCATCTCAGTTTTATCCAAATTTAAAAGCAGAAAGTTAAGTGACATCCAGTTTTTCACAGCAGCCAAACAGGCCTCTAAGTTAGTGATTTGAGTTTGATCATCAGCCCTTATAGGCACATACAGCTGAGTATCATCAGCATAACAATGGACATTTATTCCATACCTGCGTATAATTTGGCCAAGAGGTGAAATATAAAGAGTGAAAAATAGAGGGCCAAGAACTGAGCCCTGGGCCCCGAACTGAGCCCTGAGCCCCGAACACACCTTCGATTTCCAGCTTGCTACTCATCACGCTGTCCAACACTTTCTTCACCTCCAACACACTCTTGAGATACTCTTCCTTCAGAATTACCCCTACCCATTTCTTCTCCCATTCGCACCATGAAAGAAGAGTTTGAACCCTCCTCCGATGCTCCTGACCTTACTCCCCCTCCACCTAGTCTCTTGCACACACAGTATACCTACCTTTCTTCTCTCCATCATATCAGCCAGCTCTCTGTCTTTACCAGTCAACATTCAAAGTTCTTACTCTCACCTCCATACTCTTACCCTTCCTCCTCTTCCGCTGCCTCCGCACATGCCTTCCCCCTCTCCTTCTCCTTCGTCCAACACACTGTCTCCACCCATTGGCACGCCCCCTGCATTATCTGCCAGCCTATCACTCTGCCACGCGTGTTGCTTTTCTGTTTATTACCCCAGTATATATTCCGGTCCGTCGGCCCTTTCAATGAATTGTGTTCAAGTGAAATGAAATATACCTGTTGTTTGCCAGATCGTAGTTTGTGCTCCCTGCCTGCTTTGTATCCCGCCTAAATGTATGTATTGCCTTTTTATCAGTAAAGTCACTCTTTTGTTGCCTAACTCCTGCCTCTGCTCAGTGATTCTGCGTGTGGGTCGTCTCTGATCTGTGACAAAATGTTTCTCTCAGTAAACGCTGTGTCCAGATGAACTGATTCAACCTTCTTTGACTGCCTGAAATCATTTGCTTTCATCCAAAAGTGTCTGTAAATGTGGCCTGACAACTCACTGATCCATTCTGCCATTGTATTTGGGCTGAGACTGATGTTTCTGAATGAAGATGCCTTCTCTGGGCAAACGATATTCGCTACCTGCAGCATGCAGTCTCTCAGAAACTGTCTCTCCGTAAATGGCTTGCCAGCCTTCACTATTGCCTCACTTACCACGTAGCTAGCTTCGACAGCTGCATCTCATTCTTGTTTGGCTTTGTGAAAAAAAACTCTGCTGAAAGGACAGACTTTTTTGAAAGTATGCTCCCAGATAGCATCTGAATGTGGGTCACTTCAGGCAATGATGCGGCACTGATGACCTTCTTCTGGCCCTGCAAAATGGATGTGAGCCTGAAGTGGCCCACATGTCCATCCATCCATTATCCAAACCGCTTATCCTGTTGTCAGGGTCGCGGGGATGCTGGAGTCTATCCCAGCAGTCACTGGGCGGCAGGCGAAGAGACGCCCTGGACAGGCCGCATGTAATAGCAGATATGGTCCAAATATGCCGAATCAAATGTGGGCCTTTTTGGCAAAGATGCGGTGCTCTCGGCAACAGGTAATCTGAATATGACCCTGAGGTGACCCATGTAGTAAATAGTGAATATGGCCCAAATATCACAAAACAAATATGGGCCACATTTGGCAAATATATGGCACATGCGGCATTGCTATGGCTTGGTTCTGGCCCAGATCTGGCAAACAGTAGTGGACTGCCCAAATGCCATCATTCCACGCGGTATGGGGGCCAGATAAAGTGTTGGGTGTGGGACGGGTTCGGGCCACAGCAATTTTGCTTATTGGACTGCCTTATTCTCTCCCTGTCCTCGCCTTTGAAGCGATCATACTCCTCTGCATGTTTAGTGGTGTGATGTCACTTCAGATTGAAATCCTCCAGGAAGGCAACTTTTTTCTTGCTAATCAGACAGCACGCAGACACATTAAATTCAGTGAAGAAGTAGTTGCATGTCCATGTCCATTTCTCTTGGAACTGTCAGTTCCAACTGTCAGTATAACTCAACTTTTCTTTTGGCTTTTGAAAGTGACATTTTTACAAAACATCTGCAAGCGGTGACAACAATTTACGTGAGCAACAAGCTCATGTGAGATATTTCAGAGTGGGCTAACCTACTGGGTTTATGTACTCGCGTTGCCTGGCTACAGTGTGTGTGTGTGTGTGTGTGTGTGTGTGTGTGTGTGTGTGTGTGTGTGTGTGAGAGAGATGCAAAACTAACATTAGGCTACGTAGTCTGAAACTGGCCTCACAAGTAATCTTAAGCAGAAACACAGAAACTTTTAACAAAACAAAAAAAATCAGTATGCAAAATGGATATGCGCTCCGGATCTCTTAATAAATCTAAAACATAGCACGAGCCCCACAAAACTGCCTCGCGGGCTGGATGTGGCCCACAGGCCGGTAGTTTGAGACCCCTGGTTTAGAGAGACCGACTTCCTAGGACATGCTACTGGTCTGTTGGCACTAAAATGAACGAACTTTCTCATTCAAATCAGTTTGGTGGGGTGCTCAGCCTAATCCCACATTTTGGACTCGATCTTGAGGAGGTGGCATCCAGGCTCAGGTTGCTGGTTGTGTTTCATCATCAGTGTAATTAATACGCCAATATAGCAACCTTATTTGAGCCCCGTGCTATACATTTTGGTAGTCAGAGATGCATGAGCAGAATTATGGTAGTGCTTGTTTGCAAGATAGTTTTATGAATTTGGTATTTAAGAAGACTCCCCCCCCCCAGTAAATTACATACCTCAAATTTCAACATTCTGAAGTAAATGCGATATTTACATTGTGTATAACAGTACATGCCCTGTGATGGCCTGGCGGCCTGTCCAGGGTGTCTCCCCGCCTGCCGCCCAATGACTGCTGGGATAGGCTCCAGCATCCCCGCGACCCCAAGAGCAGTATAAGCGGTTCGGATGATGGATGGATGGATGGATGTTACATTTGGCCTCATGGTGACGTTACCGAGGAACGTGCTATGTAAGTTTTCTTCAGGTTTGATTTGATTGGACGAAGTTGTTGTACACGTCTCGCGCTGACTCCGCCCCATGTGATCGTATTTCTTACTTCAGACTGAACCACAGAAAAACGCTTCACTTGACGGTTCGCTCGACAAGAAGCCAAACCCGACAACTTCTCACTCGAGGAATATGAAATATTTACAAACGCCAGGGTGAAAGCAAAGCATGAAACATTGATGGCTTTTCTTTTCGCCCGCTTCTACCAGTCATTCTCTTCTTTCAGCGCTTGAAGATGAACGGGGTTTGAGACGGGGATTTGGGAGTCTAAAAGGATTTTTTTTTAAATTTGCGTCAGCTTTTGCAGCGCTCTATTTAACCCCAAAACAAAAAGGAAAAATAGGGTTCTTTCATCATCTTTCCCTGGATATAACTCGAGATTTGAACTGCAAAATAAAAATGTGTTAAAATGACAGGGAGAATGTAGTTTTGTGAAGCGTTGATCCAACTGGATGTGGGAAACTTGGGAGTGATGACGGCATGTCCATGCAAAGGTCAGTCTGCTGCAACATACACACAACTACACGTATGCTTCACACACACCAGCTGCCTTTGTTTTAAGGCAACGCTATGGGGGGGGGGGGTGATTGTAGAGAAATAAAAGTGCCTAAATGTGGACTCCCGTTTACTCAAGAGGACACGCAGTGGTTGCGTGTGCATGTGTCAAACGCTAGTACACAAGGAAGAGGAAGTTTTGTCATGTCGAGACAGAAATTAAATACTTTTTGTAGCCAGTACTTTTACCTTTCTATAACTATGCAAAGGATGTCCATTTTGATCGCATTCGGCTGCAAACGGTCGATTTATTCCGACCAAAATTCAACGAACAATTCATTTTTATCGATAAGGTGCATTTTTTTTTTTTGGTGGACAGTCTCAGAGAAAAACACAGTGAGACCCTTGGATGCTGGAGCCTGGAGTCATGCTGTTCTCGCCGATCTCAAAGCTGTGACGTGATGCGACTCTTCATTTGTGACTAAACCAATTTACCTGCGCGATCGTTCCTCCAGGGTGAAATAAAGGCACCTCATCGATACAAATGAATGAGGAGCGCTAATTTAGGAAACGCTCCTGTGGGTCGTATTAGAGGGAATACGACCCATGTGGTCGTATGGGTTGGAGGGCTTGTAGTTTTCTCCTCATGTCATTGATGGTCAGTTGGAATTGAATAGGTGCCTTAGATAAGCCACAACATAAAACCATTCTGAAATGCTTTTGTCATAATCTCGGAAGTGTTTCTTGTCAGAATTGATGGAGCCCTTAGCATTTAATTTTTGAAGAATAACAGTTACTGGCTACATGTGTATCTTGTCTAATTGAAGTGCTTCATAAAATATGTTCGGGCTTTTGTGGCATTTTATTCCTTTCACTTTATCGCCTTATATAGTCTAAAGAAAGTTAATGATGGTTTTTGTCATTTGGACGTGTATCATGTTAACCGATTCAATACTCCCAAATCCTGTTTGGAGGCAGTAGCTCATCCTTATTGCTGGACTGTCATCCTAATGGATAACAGAACTTCCTCAAAGAGGTCATAGGTCAGGTCTTCCCTCGTCCTTATCTTCCAGCTTGTAATTCTCCAGGACCGTTCCTTCAGACATTGTTAGACTCGACTGAGCTTCCCATACATTCCTCTGCTGTCAGCTAACAGTTAACAGTAGGCCCTTATTAATTCACACGGAGAAGACACTTTATATCACTACCTTCGATTTATTACACATGAGCTTTACGCATTTATCCGAGCAATGTAAACTTAAGTTAAACTTGGTAGCGGTCATACGTGGTCTAAGATTGAAAGCAAACATCATATATGATTATATGGCAGACAAATTGCCTTCACAGTCTGATGAATCAACTCTACATCAAATCCATCTGTCTTTCCTCCTTAATTCCCTTCTTCACACTTACCATACATTATGGGAAAACTGACATCCTTTTTTTAATGGAAGGGGGGTCAAGAGGAGGGACATAGTTCTGTTTTCGCTTCAGTTTGATTGCTACATTGGTTGTGATTACACAGGGATTTAGCTTTGCAAGAGGTGTGCACAAACCTTTCTTGATTGAGTGTTAGAAGCGACTGAATGCACTTTTTGATCACTGGATTCATTGTTCCTCCTGAAATACTGTCATTTTGAGTTTAATCTCGTTTTGATAGCTCTGAATCTAAAATGGAAATGTAGGGTTGGAGAGCCCACGAGTAACTCACAAATGACCAAACAGCAGAACCTACTCTGAACTTTGAAAATCAGAGGGGAAAAAAGCTCCCAACAACTGGTATATGTTTAAACAGTTTTCCATGCCTGTCCTAAAAATAAAGTACAATAGGTTTTGTATCCTGTGTGAGATGAGATCATACTGTTTAAAAAGTGGTGTTGTCTTGACGCATTAAAGACTGTGGCATTGATACTTTAGAGATGGGAAATGTGCACACTATTAACCATTGCACAAATCAACTGAGCAAATTGCACAAATCAACAAGAGCATTAGAACATGTTTTAAATTTGTAAACTGTTTTTCACCAAAGCGTGAAATGATTTCTTAAAGTAAGAGCAAATTAATAAAACTCTATTTAATCTGCTGGGCGCTTTCCCTTTACCCTCATTTCTCTCATCACTAGTTTCTGATTTGGGTGGCACGGTGGCCCAGTGGTTAGCAACGTTGCCTCACAGCAAGAACGTCCTGGGTTTGAACCCCAGGCTGTCATATTTGATATCAATTAAGAATCAAGTAAGAGAATAATTTTCAAGAAGAGGGAAGAACACAGGGTGGCATATATGAGTGGAGGAAAGTGCACACAGGCGGACTATATCTTATGTAGAAGGTGCGTTCTGAAAGGGATTGTAGACTGCAAAGTGGTGACGGGAGAACATGGCTAGGCAGCATCAGATGTTGGTATGTAGAGTGACTTTCGAGACCAAGAAGAGGAAGAGAGTGAAGGCAGAGCCAAGGATCAAATGGTGGAAGTTGAAGAAGTAAGACTGTTGTGTGGAGTTCAGGGAGGATTTAAAACAGGCACTAGGTGGTGGTGAAGAGTTGCCAGATGACTGGGCAAGCACTGCAGAAATAGTGAGGGAGACAGCTAGGAAGGTACTTGCTGTGTCATCAGGACAGAGGAAGGAAGACAAGGAGATTTGGTAGTGGAATGAGGGAGTAAGGCAAAGTATACAAAGGAAGAGGTTGGCAAAGAAGAAGTGGGATAGTCAGAGATGAAGAAAGTAGACAGGAGTACAAGGAGATGCAGCGTAAAGCAAAGAGAGAGGTGGTAAAGGCAAAGGAATATGGTGAGTTGTATGAGAGGTTAGACACTAAGGAAGGAGAAAAGGACTTGTACCGATTGGCTAGACAGAGGGGCTGAGCTGGGAAGGATGTGCAGCAGGTTAGGGCGATCAAGGCTAGCGATGCAAATGTGCGGACAAGTGAGGGGAGTGTGTTGAGAAGGTGGAAGGATGAACTAATGAATGAAGAAAATGGGAGAGAGAAGGTTGGATGATGTGGGGATAGTGAATCAGGAAGTGCGATGGATTAGCAAGGTGGAAGTGAGGGCAGCTGTGAAGAGGATGAAGAGTGGAAAGGCAGTTGGTCCAGATGACATACCTGTGGAGGCATGGAGATGGCAGTGGAGTTTTTAACTAGAATGTTTAACATAATCTTGGAAAGTGAGAGGATGCCTGAGGAGTGAAGAAGAATTATACTGGTACCAATTTTCAAGAATGAAGGCGATGTGCAGAACTGCAGCAACTACACAGGTATCAAGTTGATAAGCCACAGCATGAAGATATGGGAAAGAGTAATAGAAGAGGAGAGGTGATGATTAGCGAGCAGCAGTATGGTTTCATGCCACAAAATAGCACCACAGATGTGATGTTTGCTTTGAGAATGTTGGTGGAGAAGTATAGAGAAGGTCAGAAGGAGTTACGTTGTGTCTTTGTAGATTTAGAGAAAGCATATGACAGGGTGCCGAGAGAGGAGGTGTGGTATAGTATGAGGAAGTCAGGAGTTGCAGAGAAATATGTAGGAGTGGTGCAGGATATGTATGAGGGAAGTGTGACAGTGGTGAGGTGTGCAGTTGGAATGACAGATGTGTTCAAGGTGGAGGTGGGATTACATCAAGGATCAGCTCTGAGCCTTTGTTTGCCATGGTGATGGACAGGTTGACCGACGGGATCAGGCAGGAGTCTCCGTGGACTATGACGTTTTCAGATGACATTGTGATCTGTAGTGAAAGTGCAGGTTGAGGAGAGCCTGGAGAGGGAGTTTATAAACTAAGTTTTATAAACATCAAGTTTATAAACTAGAGCAATTACCGGCAGAAATATATGCGCAGTTACCAAATAATTGCGCTAATATCTGGTTTGCAGTTATAAATATCAGAACGTAGCTTTGAACATTTACGCACAGCAATAAGCAGAGGTTGTATAGGTACATAGGGAAAACAGGAGAGGAAAAACACCATCGTCTTAATATCAACCACACATACAAAAACTGAACTAGACTTCACGTCACCGGACCGTAACATGGCAGCCGTTCAGGGGTAGTCTGTAAATAACATCTCTGGCGAGTTAACGTAGATGGAACGGTGTAAATTGCTCCCACAACGAAGAAAACTAAACCTATAAGGCAGTGGACTGTGGACAAGCAAACTTATTAAAGATAACAATAATAATAATAATTCATTTTATTTGTGGGCGCCTTTCAGAACACTCAATGACACCTTATAGAACACAGTGAAAAAAACAAACAAACAAAAACAAGCAGCACTGTATCAGACAGCATAAAATCGAAACAAAGCAGGGTAGACAATAAAAAGTTAACACTGTGGCAGGATGAGGAAAAACACAGGAGACGAAGGTGAGTTTGAACTTTATTCCTCAGCTCCAAAACCAAACTGAAACAGGAACAACCAGTGAAGCGTGGATCAGACTGAATATGCCAGTTTGAAAAGGTGCATTTTGAGATGGGATGTGAAGGTTGAAAGAGAGTCAATGTTGCGAATGTCTTGTGGGAGAGAGTTCCATGGGCGGGGGGATGACTGAAGGCTCTAGACCCCACGGAAGTCAAGCGGGCCGATGGTGTAGTGGGTTAGAGAGCAGAAGAGGATCTGAGAGAGCGGGAGGGTGTGTGGATATGAAGGAGTTCAGAAAGATATGAAGGAGCTAGGTTATTAAGGGCCTTAAAGGTGAGGAGCAGGATCTTGAAGTCAATACAGTATTTAACAGAGAGCCAATGGAGTTGCTGAAGAACAGGAGTGATATGACTTATGGAAGGAGTTGTGGTAATGATATGGGCAGCTGAATTCTGGACCAACTGAAGTTTATGAAGAAACTTGAGGGGAAGACAAATGATGATAGAATTACAGTAATCAATAAAGGATGTAACCAGGGTGTGAATGAGTATGGCGGTGCCGTTAGGTGTAAGTGACGGGCGAAGATGATTAATATTGCGTTGGTGGAAGTATGCAGACTGAGTAACATTGTTGATGTGAGCTTCAAAAGATAATGTGCTGTCCAGGATGACACCCAGACTCTTAACCTGAGGCAATGGAGGAACGATAGAATTGCCAATAGTCAATTATGTGGGCTTTCTAACAAGGTAAGAAGATCAAGGAAGGTTGAATCAGTTCATCTGGATACAACGTTTATTGACTTATACGTTTCATCACTCAACTAAGTGACAACTTTGGTCTAAACTGACTGCAGGTATCCCCACCCCTTATAAACATGTCAAGAGGGAATGACCATCCCCGAACGGGGGGGGGGGGGTAAGAGTACATCTGTCACTGTCTTACAATGCTGTGTTTGCAAAAATTCCCAAATCCTCTGTGAATAGTACACATGGCCATCAAAACTCTAGTTAATCTGCCCACTGGGGACTGGGGTTCGCGCCCCGGTCTCGTCAGATCCGACTATGGCCAGACTCGATGAAGAAGCAATCATTGGCAATGCTGTCTTCGGAAGGGGGGTGGAGTCGGCTTGTGTTTGTCACGCGAATGCGTCTCTATATGTGTCGGAAAAGCAGTGGTTCGGCCTGGAGTCGCCTTGTCACGAAAGTGGGGAGGCATCTCCTTCGAGACTGCCAGCCGGAGAGATGCAGTTGGCGAACGCATCTATCTATTGGCCACTAAATTGGAAGAAAAAAGGGAAAACTCAGAAATAAAAAAAAAAAAACTCTAGTTAATTGTCACACCCATATTTGCATATGAAACTGGTTGTTCATTTCGGTCATTATGCAAATGTATTGTACTGTATTGTTTATAAGGGGTGAGGATACTTGCAGTCAGTTTAGACTGAAGATGTGACCTAGTTGAGTGATGAAACGTATCTGTCAATAAACGTTGTATTTAGACGAACTGATTCAACCCACTTTGAGCGCTGAATGAATCACCAAACATTTCGGCCAATAGTGGGGAAAGAAGTTTTGAAAATGTCTTAGAAAATTCGGTTGGGAAACCATCTGGCCCTGGAGACTTACCACTCTGCATGGTTCCAATTGCTTGGATTATTTCAATTTCAGACATGGGCTCTTCAAGTCTATCCTTAACATTCACATCAATGGAGAGGATCTCATGTTGTCGGAAAAAATTATCCATTAATGACGGCTCTTCAGGGGGGTCAGAAGCATAAAGTTTTGAATTAAAATTAAAAAATGTATAATTTCTTTGATCATGGTCAGTAGTGACTATACCTGAGGCAGTGCAAATTTCTACTATGGTTTGATGAGCCAATGTTTGGGAAGCTGATGTGCAAGAATTCTACTGGATTTCTCCCCAGTTCATAATTATTGGAGCGCGATTTCAAAAGGAGGCGCTCCGCATGTCCAGTTGACAAAACTTCAAATTCTTTTTGTATAGTGAAAGACATTTTCTATATAGGTCAGGCGATGGGGAAGTGGCATAAGTTCTGTCAAGTTCCAGTATTTCATCCTGTTGTAGTGGTTATAGGGATACATAATTCCCCTTATTGAGCTAGTAGGAACATTTGTTTACAGCTGCTGTTTTCTTAGTTCGGGGTTTACAGTGATACACTTCCGCTGTGCGGGTTTTTTGTTGTTGTTATGGTGAAGGAATAAATGGTGCACGTTGTGTAGCCGAAAGAGAAAGTTGTCACGACTCCTGGTTGAGCTCCTCTACACTGTAAGGCATTAATATGTTGCATTTTACATTTTCCGGCATAGGCAGAGTACGACACACACACACACACACACACACACACACACACACACACACACATATATATATATATATATATATATATATATATATATATAAAATCCAGTGAGTCAAGTAAATTCTTTATGAGACAGTATAAGCCTGTTTCATGCCATAAGCAATCATCGGCTGTCAATAAAGCTAGTAGCTTTACTGACAGCTGATGATTGCTTTTTGACAGCTGATGATTGCTTATGGCATGAAGCAGGCTTGTACTGTCTCATAAAGAATTTACTTGACTCACTGGATTATTTTGCTCCTTATTTGTTGAGCACTTTCCTTACCGTTGAATGTTTCTTTTAACAAAGTTATATATATGTATATATATGTATATATATATATATATATATATATATAAATGTATATTTATTTTTTTAATTTTAATTTTTCCCCTTTTACTCCCCAGTTGTACTTGGCCAACTACCCCATTCTTCTGAGCCATCCTGGTTGCTGCTCCACCCTCTGTACTGAACCAGAGAGGGCTGCCGACTACCACATGCCTCCTCCGATACATGTGGAGTCACCAGCCGCTTTTTTTCACCTGACAGTGAGGAGTTTTAGGGGGCACGTAGCATGTGGGAGGATCAGGCTATTCCCCTCAGCCCCCCCCCCCCCACACACACCCAAACAGACGTCCTGACCGACCAGAGGAGGCGCTAGTGCAGTGACCAGGAATCCAGGACATATACCCACATCCGGCTTCCCACCCGCAGACACAGCCAATTGTATCTGTAGGGACGCCCAACCAACCTGGAGGTAACACGGGGTTTCAAACCAGCGATCCCCATGTTGGTAGGCAAGTAAGACATAATTTGACCCTTATATAAGCTTTTAATGTCTCCTGTAAAGTTGCCAAGGATATATCAGGGGTTCGATTTATTTCAAGAAAAATAATTTGATTAGACAGAAATGTAATGAAAGCTTCGTCAGAAAGTAGGAGAGAGTTAAAGCGCCACGGTCGGCGAGATGTGGGTTGGTTTGTTAAAAGTTAGCTCGAGTCAATGGGGTGTGGTCTGAGATTACAACAGCCTGATAACTGCATTTTTGAACTGATGAGAGCAGTATATTGTCTAGTAAAAAGTAATCAATCCAAGAATAAATCTTATGAACATGGGGAAAAAAATGAATAGTCACGAGCCGTGGGATTTAGAAAATGCCAAACATCCAATAATCCATACGATTCTAGTAATGTATTAGTAAATAAAAAAAGAGGGGCAGGTTTTGATGAGCTACGATCAAGGGTGGTGGATAGGGCATGGTTAAAGTCACCACCAAGAATAAGACTGTGTATATTGATGTCAAGTAAGAAGGATGAAAAATCCATACAGAATTGCGCATCATCCCAATTTGGAGCGTATATGTTGGCTAGAATAACCAGACTATTATACATGTGACCAGTGACCGTTATGTAATGACTTCTTGAATCTGCATCAACCTTTTAGACCGAAAACGGGATATTTTTGTTAATCAGCATAGTGGCCCCTCTGGACTTGAATTGAAATGTTGAGTGGAACAACTGGCCTACCCAACCACAGCAAAGCAGAACTTGCTCTAAGTTGCGAAGGTGTGTTTCCTCGAGAAATGCAAGCTGAGTGTTGAGGTGTTTAAGATGAGTCAGAACCTTTTTCCATTTTAGAATCAGAATCAGAATAATGTTTAATGGCCATGTAGGTTTGAACATACATGGAATTTGACTCCGGTTTCGTGGCTCTCTCAATGTGCTTAACATAGAATAACAACACTACAACACAACAATCTTCAGATATATACATAAGGATTGACTTCTGCAGGTGAAATAAGGGATGATAAACTGCAATGGTGCAGAGAACGTATCAGACATGCTGAAATAGATGTTAGCAGGTTACTTACATACATGCCTGGTAGATGGACATGACAGCATACCAGTATGCGTACAATGTACAGTACAGTATATACAAAATGATTGGATTTATTTGACAGTGTTAAGTTTTCATTTGAATGACAGCCCACGGAAATAAACTTTTTATATCTGGTTGTTTTGGGGTACTGTGCTCTGTAGCACCTACCAGAGGGGAGGAGTTGGAACAGGTTGTGACCAGGTTGTGATGGGTGTGCAGTGATATTGCCTGGCCATTTCCTGAATCTGGAGGTGTATAAGTCCTGAATGGAGAGCAGGTTGGCACCAATGATTTTCTCTGCAGACTTAATTGTCCGTTGTAGTCTGTCCCTGTCCTGTTTGGTGGCCAATCCAAACCAGACAGTGATGGATGTGTAGAGGAAAGACTGGATTATTGCAGTGTAGAACTGAATCAGCAGTTCCTGAGGCAGGTCGAACTTATTGAGCTGGTGGAGAATGTACATCTTCTGCTGGGCCTTTTTGATAATTGTGTCTTTGTTGGATGCCCACCCTGGGGTCCTGGGAGATTGTGGAGCCCAGAAATCTGTAGGTTTCACCATATACACCATGCTGTTGAGTATGGTGAAGGGGGGGGGGTTGTGTTGGGGGGCTCCTCCTGAAGTCTACTGTCATCTCCACTGTTTTGAGCTTGTTCAGCTCCAGGATATTATGGCCGCACCAGAGAGCCAGCTGATCAACCTGCCGTCTATATGCAGACTCATCACCATCTCGGATAAGGCCAATGATGGTTGTGTCATCCACAACTTTCAGGAATTTAACAGATGGGTCACCTGAGGGACAGTCAGTTATATAGAGGGAGAAGAGCAGAGGGGAGAGCACACATCCCTGGGGGGCACCAGTGCTGATTGTCTGGGTGCTGAATGTGATTTTCCCAGCCTCACCAGCTGCCTCTTGTCTGTCAGGAAGTTTTTAATCCACTGACAGATGGGGGCTGGTACAGTGAGTTTAGAGTACAGGATATCTGGGACAATGGTGTTGAATGTTGAGCTGAAGTCCACAAACAAGACCCTTGTGTATGTATGTCCCTGGGCAGTCGAGGTGTTGCAAGCTGTAGTGCAATCCCATGTTGACTGCATCATGGGCTGACCTGTTTGCCCGGTAGGCAAACTGCAGGGGGTTGAGCAGAGGCCCTGTGATTTCCTCAAGGTGGACCAACACCAGTCTCAAAGGATTTCATGACCACAGATGTTAGGGCAATGTGCCTCTAGTCATTTAGTCCTGTGATACATGAGTTCTTGGGGATGATAGTGGAGCTCTTGAAGCAGGAAGGGAATTTACACAGCTCCAGTGATCTGTTGAAGATCAGTGTGAAAATGGGGGCCAGATGGTCAGCACAGACTTTCAGACAGGAGGGTGACACGCCATCAGGGCCTGGTTCTTTCCTGGTCTTCTACATCCTCAACACAGATCCTGAGTACACTGGGGCTTCGGTGGGGAAGGAAGAGTGGCTGGCAGGGAGTGCAGTTGGTTGTGTGTTGTGGCTGGAGAGGGTGGGGGTTGTGAAAGTTTGCTTTTCAAACCTGCAGCAAAGTCCATTTAGATTTTCAGCCAGTTGATGGTTCCCTGCAGTGTGAGGAGATGGTCTCCTGTAGTTGGTAATGTCTTTCAAACCTCTCCAGACTAATGCTGGGTCGTTGGCAGGAAACCCTGCAGCCATGCACCAGCTATGCAATTTGGTGTGTATCGATGCAATTGTGTATCTCAGAGATGTTAGATGCCTACCTATCTTTCCCTCCTCCTTTTCTCCCCAATTGTATCCAGTAAATTTCCCCACTCTTCTGAGCCTTCCCGGTCACTGCTCTACTCTGCCGATCCGGGGAGGGATGCAGACTACCACATGCCTCCTCCAATACATGTGAGTCACCAACCGCTTCTTTTCACCCGACAGTGAGGGGTTTCGCCAGGGGGACGTAGCGCGTGGGAGGATCACACTCCCCCCCCCCCCCCGAACAGGTGCCCTGACTGACCAGAAGAGGTGCTAGTGCAGTGACCGGGACACATACCCAAATCTGGCTTCCCACCCACAGACACAGCCAATTGTGTCTGTAGGGACACCCGACCAAGCTGGAGACAACACGGGGATTCGAACTGGGATCCCTGTGTTGGTAGGTAACAGAATAGACTGCTGCGCTACCTGGACCCACCCTAATTGTCTATTTTAGTGTCCATGTTAGCTCAGATGTTATATCAGCTTAAAGTGATTCGATAGCACTGAGAACAGCATTGTTCAAGGCGCTGGAGTTGGCTTGGTCAGTGTTAGCCATCATGTTAGCACCCTTAATATGTGTAGTAGGCATAGTGTGTAGTTATAATGTAGTACTCAAAAAGACATAGTAGTAAAAAAATATATCAGCAGAATGATTTGTTCCCAACTGAACAAAATGGGAGCTGTAGATACAAAAGCACCATTGTTTTATGGTATTATTGAACAATTGGCAGTGAGCTCTCAAATCTTCCGTCTACCCACTCATCACACCATCAGAATTCTCCTGAGTTGAAGTATAATTTGGGTGGAAAATAGAATCATTTGTATTTTGAGTTGAACAGGATTTGAGGCCAGTCAGAGGCTTTACTCAGAAGAAGTAAGCAGAAAATAACTACCAGAATTGAACACTACGGTTATAGTAGTCCAGCACCAGGCTTCACAAGTTATGTGGTTGTACCTGGTAAACATTGATGAGTAAAGAGATTGTAGAGCTGTTTATCGTTTTCCAGAACAAATGTACTGAAAAGGGGTTTAAACCATTGTTTATGGTGACTAGCCTAGATTCAGAGAATCCTCTGAGATTAGAGTGCATGATTAGTGTTCAACGTCTGTGTTACTTTAGAGCTTTTAATTCTGACAGAATTGTTGACTAGTGCTATAGCAACTGAGATTATCTGCTAAGAGAGTGGAGCATTAGTTATGCCTACATGTCAAAGGATTTAGGCATTTATCATCATACATGCTGCTTCCATCCCTCAGATTTAATCCCACTGTTGTTTAACCAGCTGTCAATTTATTCTCCTTCTTCTCAACCTGGTACTGCTCATTTTGGCCTTTCAGTGGTACTTTTTATTATCGGTTAGATTTGAGATGATTCATTGAGTGAGTCCATAAATCAACTTGAAGACATTACTCATCAGTCATAAGTTCTGTTTTCCCTTGCAGATGTTGGGTACCTGTTTCTTAACACAGACATAATTGTAAATGGAGCTGGCTGAGGCCCCATGTGAGGCTTTCTCCACCTCTGTTGTTTTAATTACAGGAGGTGTTGGGTGGTCAGCCTAGCTGATGCTTGTCTTGCGACACAAGAGCTCTAATGTTTACATACTTGGGTGAGTAAGTAAGGAAGACAAGGCTCTCGGCTGTGTCTACAGGGGGCACATAAGGGAAAACAGAAGTTTACATAGTTCCCTTGAAGGTATGATGTTTTTTTTATGGAGTTTTCCCCCCTTTTTCTCTCCAATTGTACCTGTCCAATTACCCCACTCTTCCGAGCCGTCCCGGTCACTGCTCTACCCCCTCTGCCGATCCAGGTAGGGCTGCAGACTACCACATGTCTCCTCCGATACATGTGGAGTCGCCAGCTGCTTCTTTTCACCTGACAGTGAGGAGTTTCACCAGGGGGACGTAGCACATGGGAGGATCATGCTATTCCCCCCAGTTTGCCCCCCCCCAAGCAGGTGCCCCGACCAACCAGAGGAGGCACTAGTGCAACAACCAGGACACATACCCATGTCCAGCTTCCCATCCACAGACATGGCCAATTGTGTCTGTAGGGATGCCGACCAAGCCAGAGGTAACATGAAGATTGGAACTAGCAATCCTTGTGTTGGTAGGCAATGGAATAGACCGCCACGCCACCCAAACGCGAGGGTATGATGTTTGATTTGCATCAGTGCAAGAACAAAAAAGCCTTCTAAAAAGGAAAAAACATGTTCCCAAAAATACCAAAATGTTTGGAAAATTCAATATGGCATATATTATTGGTCCTAGGGGCAAAATTATTCAGAGCAATGAAATACTTATGTGTACTATGTCATATATCTCTATTATACACAGTTCACAGTTGGCTGTCTGAATGTGTAACAACACTTGTTATAACACTTCCTTGCACCAGTTGTGTTTGTGGTGTTTTTTCTTTGTGTGCTGAATCATCCTGTATAAGCATGTACAAAAAATGAGGCATGCATGACAGAGTTATTAAGTTTACTACTACTACTTTCGTCTGCTCCCATTAGGGGTCGCCACAGCGGATCATCCGTTTCCATCTCTTCCTGTCCTCTGCATCTTCCTGTGTCACACCAGCCACCTGCATGTCCTCCCTTAACACATCCATAATCCTCCTCTGTGGCCTTCCTCTTTTCGTCTTCCCTGGCAGCTCCATATTCAGCATCCTTCTCCCAATATACCCAGCATCTCTCCTCCACACATGTCCAAACCATCTCAATCTCTCCTCTCTTGCTTTGTCTCCAAACCGTCCAACCGGAGCTGCCCCTCTAGAGTTATTAAGTTTGCAAAATTACAGTGAATGGGACTTAGGCCTGTGTCCCATTTTTGCATTATTTCACCTATCAGCAAATGTTTTGCGTCATTGTAATTGACATAATGTACTAAACATTTTGCACAGGGAGAGAAGTCGTCATCAGAGCCTCCTGTGATGTTGATATGACTGAGCATGTGTTCTACACCATTCCACACAACTTTGATTGGTCATAGCACCAGTGTTCTTAATCTGACTGAACCGAGTTGTATTTCTCCCCAATTGTACTTGGCCAATTACCCTACTATTCCCAGCTGTCTCGGTCGCTGCCCCACCCCCTCTGCCGATCCGGGGATGGCTGCAGACTACCACATGCCTCCTCTGATACATGTGGAGTCACCTGCCACTTCTTTTCACCTGACAGTGAGGAGTTTCACCAGGGGGAAGTAGCACATGGGAAGATCACGCTATTGCCCCCAGTTCCCCCTCCCTCCCCCCAAACAGGCGCCCCAACTGACCAGAGGAGGCGCTAGTGCAGCAACCAGGACACATACCCACAGCTGGCTTCCCACCCGCAGAAACAGCCAATTGTATCTGTAGGGACGCCCGACCAAGCCGGAGGCAACATGGGAATTCGAACCGGTGAGCCTCGTGTTGGTAGGCAATGGAATAGTGTTGTGGTTACACCACCCCGAGCTGCCCCTGGCACGTTCAAGCCACTGCCCCAGCTCGGACGTGCCGGAAACATCCGAGCGCTCGGCTCGCGCTCTGAGGAGACGAGCGCTGCACCATGTGTTTGCCATCATCCATTAGGCACCCCTGTGGCAATCAGGCAGCCCTCTACAAGAAGCCTCCCAGAACGTCTCTCTGTGCTTCGACGTACTGAACCCTGCGGACTCTCCCTCCGCGACTTCCACGGCTCCTCGCCCCCAGCGACCTTCACGTTTCCCCCCCGGACCTCTCCAGCGATCTCCCTCCGTGTCTCTCTACCTGGACCCCTCCTATTCGGACTTGACTTCCTGGATCTCGGACCCGGACTTTCTCGGACAACCCCTTGCTCTACGGATTCGGACTTTGGTAGCCAGGCGCACATCGTCTCAACAATGCCCACCTGAGACTCACCTGTCATTATCCCCTGTGGCAGTGCTGTTTGTTTTTCTTCCCTGCATTAAATCACCCTTCGGGTTATCCCGGTGCTCTGTTGTCTGTCTGTCCTTTTGGGTTTCGCTACACTGGCCTCTGGTCTTCATTCGTGATTCGTAACAAATAGACCACCATGCCACCCGGACGCCCACCAACCTGTAGACTTTATGGGTCCAGAGACACAATTGCTCAGCATTATGTAACGCATGTGTACCAAATTTCACATCTCCACTGTACTTGGTTCATGATCTACAGCCATTTGAATTAACAAAATTTAGTACTACTTATCACACCACCTTGAGGTTTGTTTATGCCAAATGTTTTTGTGGTGATGTGTCTTTTTGTATGTTCTATCATCCTGTCAAACTCCATAAATAATGAAGCATTTAAGAGTTATTTTACCAATGTGATGGCCTGGCGGCCTTTCCAGGGTGTCTCCCCACCTGCCGCCCAATGACTGCTGGGATAGGCTCCAGCATCCCCGCCACCCTGAGCAGGATAAGCGGTTTGGATATTGAGTTGGTGGGTAGTTTGGAAAATTGCCATTAAAAGGAATGAGATTATAGGAGTGGCTTTGGGGAAAAGGTAGGGAGGGGCCCACGGTGTTATGAGGAAACATGAAAACTTTGCTTAAAGTTGAATGAGAATTGTGTTGTAGGCTATGTTAGAGCCAATTTGCTGGTTTAGTGCCATATTTCATATTTCGTTTATTTTGCTTGTATTTCTCTATTGTTATGCAATATGTAACGTTCTATGCATTATGCCTCTGTATGAAACTGGGTTCTTGATGGCAGTTCCCTTTATTGCCCAGTAGGTGGCTCTACCTGTCAGAGCGGAAATGCATTACCTGTCTATATAATGTGTATGGTCCTGATGACATGCAGGTGTGTTTGTTACCGGCGAGGGCAAACAAGTTTTTGACCGTCACGTCATGTCGTTTGTTGTGCACTTGTCAAGGTAGTGCCGTTTGCTTTATATCTTTCATGTGTAGTGGTTATGGGGCTAAATAATTCCCCTTATTGAGCTAGTAGGAACGTTAGTTTACAGCTGCTGTTTACTTGGTTCGGGTTTACAGTGACACACTTCCGCTGCGCGGGGTTGTAATGGTGGAAGGAATAAATGGTGCATGTTGTGTAGCCAAAAGAGAAAGTTGTCACGACTCCTGCTTGAGCTCCTCTACACTGGTGACCCCGACGTTTGTCTCTTGGTAGTTATCAGAGACAATCTTTCGAACGAACATGGTTGACGAAATCAACGCGGTTTCTCTCAAATTGCCAGAGTTCTGGGAGTCATCGGCAACAACATGGTTCGCCCAGGCGGAAGCGCAGTTTGCTATCCACAAAATAACGGATGATGCTACTAAATACTACTACGTGGTATCGGTGCTCGGATGTTCGACTGCAACTAGAGTGGTGAGTCTCCTTACAAATCCTCCGGCGGCAGACAAATACAAGGGGCTCAAAGATCACCTCTTGAAGATTTTTGAACTTTCCGACGCCGAGAGGGCCCACCGTCTCTTTTCTCTGCAAGGCTTGGGTGACAGCAAGCCATCCGAGCTCATGGACAAAATGCTGAATCTGCTGGGACCGGCGCACACACCTGATTTCCTCTTTGTACAACTATTTCTGCGACAACTGCCTGCTCAGGTGCGGACCGCTTTGGCTAACACCAGCATTACCGATTGCCACAAGCTAGCTGAAGAAGTTGACAAGTTCTTCCTGGCCAGCCAACAGCAGCACTGCGCGTCCGCGCTCACCCCTGCCCACCCCCACACGCCACCACCTGGTGACTCCATGGTGGTCACCGCGGCAATCCCCGGTCGGTGACAGGAGCCCGGCCTGTGCTTTTACCATGCAAAGTTCGGGGCCAAGGCGAAAAAGTGCACCTCCCCGTGCAATTTCAGCTCGTCGGGAAACGCCAAGGCCGGCGCTCACTAGTGGCCATGGGCGTCGGCGTGGAGGACAACAGGCTACTTTTCCTGCGAGACTCCATCTCGGGGCGGCGTTTCCTATGCGACACTGGGGCGCAGAGGAGTGTCGTACCTGCATCGAGTGTGGACGCCCTGTTGGGCGCTCACGGCCCTCCCATGGAAGCTGCTAACGGCAGCTCTATCCGTACGTACGGCATGAGGCACATTGACATGTGTTTTAATTGACAGCGGTTCAGCTGGGATTTTGTCACCGCCGACGTGGCATTTCCCCTCCTCGATGCAGATCTTCTTTGTGCTCATGGGCTGCTGGTGGACGTCAGGAATTGACGCCTGATTGACACCGTCACCTTCGCTTCACATGCGTGTGCACTCAGTGATACAGGCTCCGTCAGGCTGTCCAGCATGCTCTCCAATGAGGACGTGTTTCTCCATCTTCTCTCCGAGTTCCCTGACCTCACTCAGCCCACATTCTCGTCATCTACGACCAAACATGGGGTTGAGCACCACATCGTCACCACCGGCCCGCCGGTGCACGCCCGAGCTCGGCGCCTCAACCCGACCAAGCTCTCCGTCGCCAAGGCGGAGTTTGAGAACATGGAGCACCTCGGCATTATCCGTCGCTCCAGCAGCCCGTGGGCTTCACCCCTCCACATAGTGCCTAAGCCTGGCGGTGGGTGGCGTCCATGTGGTGACTACTGTCGGCTCAATGATGCAACAACACCGGACCGCTACCCGGTCCCTCACATCCAAGATTTCTCCGCCCACCTGGCTGGGAAAGTGATCTTTTCCAAGGTGGACCTCGTCCGTGGATACCACCAGGTGCCCGTCCATCCCGCTGATGTCCCCAAAACGGCTGTGACAACTCCGTTCGGACTGTTCGAGTTCCTGCGCATGCCGTTTGGGGTTAAGAACGCCGCGCAGTCCTTCCAACACCTCATGGACTCTGTTGCGGGACCTGCCTTTCCTCTTTGTGTACCTGGATGACATCCTGGTCGCTAGCACCTCCGTGTCCGAGCACTTGTCCCACCTCAGAGCCCTTTTCGAGAGACTCAGCCTGCACGGGTTGATAGTTAACCCGGCCAAATGCCAGTTTGGTCTGAGCACCATCGACTTCCTGGGCCACCGGGTCACCAAGGACGGGGCGGCCCCCCTTCCATCTAAGGTGGAGGCCGTCGCAGACTTTCCACGCCCACACACGGCCCAGTCCCTCCGGGAGTTCATTGGCATGGTGTCCTTCTACCACCGGTTTATCCCCCGGGCTGCCGATTTCCTCCGCCCCCTATATGAGGCTCTGAAGGGCACAGCCCCCAAACACGCTGTGGACTGGTCTGCAGAGAGGGACACGGCTTTTAAGGATGTGAAGGCCGCCCTGGCTGACGCGGCGATGCTGGCACACCCTGTGTCTGGAGCGCCCATTGCAATCACGACAGATGCTTCGGACTACACTGTCGGCGCGGTTTACGAGCAGTGGGTGAGCGGTGCGTGGCAGCCGCTTTCCTTCTTCAGCCGGCAGTTGAATCTGAGAGAGCGCAAATACAGCACCTTTGATCGTGAGCTGCTTGGCCTTTTCCTCACTGTTAGGCACTTTCGTTTCCTACTGGAGGGCCGTCAGTTCATGGCTTTCGTCGATCACAAACCGCTGGTGTTCGCGATGGCCAAGGTGGCAGAGCCGTGGTCAGCCCGCCAGCAGCGACAGTTGGCCTACATCTCAGAGTTTACCACCAATGTGAGGCATGTCGCTGGGAAGTCCAACCCGGTCACTGACTGTCTCTCCCGGGCCATCGCTGGTGCCGCCCATTTGGGACTCGACTACAGCCAGATGGCGGCTGACCAGGCCGCCGACCTAGGAGTGCAGGCATGCAGGACCGCCGACACAGGGCTGCAGTTGGAGGATGTGGCATTCGACGACGCCGGCGCCACGCTCCTGTGCGATGTCTCTACGGGTCAGCCCCGACCAGTCGTTCCGACTGCTTGGAGGCAACGGGTCTTCGACGCAGTCCATGGGCTGTCTCACCCTGGCAGAAAGCCTTCACAGAGGTTGGTGGCGGCAAGGTTTGTCTGGCATGGACTCAAAAAGGATGTGAGGGACTGGGCTGACACCTGTGTAGAGTGCCAACGCTCCAAAGTGCTCCGGCACATCAAAGCGCCCCTGATACCTTTCACGGTACCTGAGAGGAGGTTCGACCACGTGAATGTGGACCTGGTTGGCCCCCTACCCCCCTCCCGTGGTTTCACATACCTGCTCACCATGGTCGACAGGACCACGCGATGGCCAGAGGCCATCCCGCTTTCGTCCACGACAACGCCTGAGGTTGCCCGAGCGTTCCTCGGAACCTGTGTCGCCCGGTTTGGCACCCCATCTGACCTCTCCTTGGACAGAGGGCCGCAATTCACGTCAGCGCTCTGGGAGGAGATCGCCGCGGGTTTAGGGGTGAGGCTCCATCGCACCACAGCGTATCACCCTCAAGCGAATGGATTGGTCGAGAGGTTCCATCGCTCAATGAAGGCCGCATTGCGGGCTACCCTCAAGGACGACCGCTGGGTCGACAAACTGCCTTGGGTCATGCTTGGGCTCAGGACGGCTCCCAAGGAGGACCTCCAGTCCTCATCCGCCGAACTGGACTACGGACAGCCACTTCGGGTCCCGGGGGATTTCCTTCCCACCGCCACAGCTCCCTGGTCCGCCAGATGCCAACGGACTGCGCTGCAGGAGGAAGCCAGGGCTTTTGCACCGGTCCCCACTTCTCAGCATGGCGGCTCTCAGTCCTATGTCCCCACGGAGCTGCGGTCGGCAGAGTATGTTTTCATCCGTCATGACGCGCACCGCGGTCCCCTGCAGCCACCCTACGACGGCCCATTTCGGGTACGGGACACTGGAGATAAGCACTTTGTGGTGGAGGTTGGCAGCAGGCTGGAGCGGGTTTCTGTGGACCGCCTCAAGCCTGCTCACCTGGACTTAGACCGCCCTGTTGGTCTTGCCCTGCCCCCACGGCGGGGGCACCCCCCGGCTCTGCCCCCCTCCCCCAGCGAGCCGCCCCCTGCTTCCCCAGCCCCTCCCTTTCCCCGGTCCAGCTGTGAGGACTCTGCTGCTTTGCCTGCGGTTAACCAACCCCCAGCTCCTGTTCAGCGGAGCCGTTGGGGCAGAGAGATCCGCCCCCCTCGCCACACTGACTTTTCGTATTAAGGCGAACTCTGGGGGGACGTGTGTAGTGGTTATGGGGCTACATAATTCCCCTTATTGAGCTAGTAGGAACGTTAGTTTACAGCTACTGTTTCCTCGGTTTGGGTTTACAGTGACACACTTCCGCTGCGCGGGGTTTTTTTGTTGTTGTTGTAATGGTGGAAGGAATAAATGGTGCACGTTGTGTAGCCGAAAGAGAAAGTTGTCACGACTCCTGCTTGAGCTCCTCTACACATGCAATTGTGCATTGGATATTTTTGTTGTGTAAATAAATACACTTGTGGAATATTATTGCAACGAACCTTGTGGAAATCCATTCATTGATCTGACAAGTGGCCTACTTCCACCCGGACGCGTCAATTAGTAGGTTCTAGCCGGTTTCAGCCTCCTCATGGCTTGTGGGTTTATTGTTTTTTTTGTCCCAAGTAATTCAAGCCATTACAGGCTATAAAAGTTAAAACAATGGAAGCAAGTGTTGCTTATTGACTTACATGTGTTTTATAGGTCATAGAATATAAATGTTATCACTGCAAGCTTAATGGTAAACATGCAATACTAAGCATTTAGGATTTTATTATTGAGTAGAAATACACCTTTGGCCCGTTAAATGAAGATAAAACACTGTCAAATGAGTAAAACTGACATTGGCTGAACACTGAAACTGCTTTCGGTCAGGAGAATATTGATTGATTTTTACAAAACTCATGAGGAATGTCCCAACGATGATGCCTTGTGATCTCGGCAAGTTTTGTAGCGATCATCAAATCACAAGCTGAGCTATAAAGGGAAATGTTGTAGGCCATGCCCAATGCAAACAACAATTCTGACCAAATGTGGAATTTTAATATTTTGAAATCCAATACTTGGCCCCATAGTAAGTGTAAAAAAATTGATTTGTTCTATCCAATTGTGAGATAAATATTTTTGGTATTTGTGGCACTCCCCATGGGTTGATATTGTACAGCTTTCGCACATCTGCATCTATACTAAGTTTTGGAACAATAGAACAATAAAACACAACACCATGAAGTTATAGGCATTTTTCTTTGTTTTCTTTGGTCAAGGGTGGGGCAGGACGGTGGTGCTGTGGTTAGCACAGTAGCCTCACAGCGAGAAAGTCCTGGGTTTGAGCCCTGGGGTAGTCCAACCTTGGGGGGGGGGTCGTCCCGGGTCGTCCTTTGTGTGGAGTTTGCATGTTCTCCCCGTGTCTGTGTGGGTTTCCTTCGGGTACTCCGGTTTCCTCCCACCGTCCAAAGACATGTAGGTCAGGTGAATCGGCCGTACTAAATTGTCCCTAGGTATGAATGTGTGTGTGTGTGTGTGGGTGTGTGTGTCTGTGTGTATGTTGGCCCTGTGTGATGGCCTGTCGGCCTGTCCAGGGTGTCTCCCCACCTGCCACCCAATGACTGTAGGGATAGGCTCCAGCATCCCCGCGACCCTGAAAGCAGGATCAGCAGTTTGGATAATGGATGGATGGTCAAGGGTGGCCGTGGATGTGGTGAGGGAGGACATGCAGGTGGCAGAGGAAGATGCAGAGGACAGGAAGAGATGGAAACGGATGATCCACTGTGGTGACCCCTAACGGGAGCAGCCGAAAGTAGTAGTAGTACATCAAGGGTGGCTGTAATGTTTATCCAAATGGGTTGTGAGAACAGCATTTACATATAGTGATCTCATAAATCTGTAAACCAAATTCGGTGTTGGCAGGTAAAAAAAAAACAAAACACATCCCCGCAACCTGAGAGCAGGATAAGCGGTTTGGATAATGGATGGATGGATGGATGGATAACATATTTATGAATGTAATGCAAAACATGAGTAGCATGTCATACCTGTCATGCTGCAACGGTGCAACCTTATGCTCATGCTTATTATGCTTATGCAACCTTCCCGCTGCCAATCTAATTGGGCATTCAGTTTATAAACGGCGGCTATTTATTTTATAATCAATGCCTTGCTTTTTGAAACAACAGCCACAGGTTAAAAGCCATCTAAAATATAAAAACATACCAGGCTTACGTCTTGCTTACGTCACAGGGTACCATGGTAGCCTGTGACGTAAGCACAGCAGGGTAAACACAGCTGCAGCTAATAAAATTAATGGTTCAGTTCGATTTCAAAATGCCAAAGAAAGTGTCATGGCACACGTTCTGTGGCCTTAAAATTCGTATTCTTTAGCACCCCTTGTGGTAGCTTGTTGTAAAAACACGGTGATAAATGTAAAGTGTTTTCTCAGTGGTCAATTCAGATCATGTGACTCGTAGGTTAGAGTTCAACCAGGAAAAGACGGCAGTTTGCAAGAATTTCTCCACGCGTCAGTCAGAAAGTTCGGCTCCGTTTTTTTTCCCACATTTGCGCCTTGGAGAGCCTTTGCTTGTAAGTTTGTTACCTTTTCTGTGTTTTGTGCAAATGTGCATATTAATAATTTGGTATTCAAATGTTTGGATTGACAGTGCTATTTGTGATCATTTAATTTGCTAAGGTTAAAAATGGTAAGCTAAGCTAAATGTAGCTTCTTGTCGTAGCATGTGCATTTAGGCTATTTGTAAGCAGTGAGAATGCATTTGTGCTGTACTTTGAGAACAGTTTGTAACCAAAGCATTGTAACTTTGCATTTATTTCAGTTTTACAAAAAAGGAAAAATGGAAAAGCTCTGCATGCCAGCCATGTTTTACCACATTGGACTGCTTAGTTAGCTTGGTCAGTGATACACCAGGTTCTATCTCTTCTTCCTCCTGGCTCTGTAGTGAAATGACCCTCCAGATTCTTTCAGAACCACAGTCAGCCCCCTTCATCCTCTTGACATATGCTGAAAACTCTCAGTAACTGCTCTGTTGAATTGATCTATACCTCCACTCTTCCTGCTTAGGTTTCACTTTGTTCCATCTCTTCACTTTTGTAAACCTGTTCCATTCACACGTCTGTGAATGTTCTCATTCATTCAGGCCATGGTTATCCAAAGGAGTTGAATCAAGTGCAACTGGACTTGGTATATATCCATGAAGACGTTTTGCCTCTCATCCAAGAGGCTTCCTCAGTTCGTGCCTTTTTGACTAGATGAAGCTAGTCTGTTCCATTCACAGCAATATTGTCAGGGGACCATGGTTGTGATCCTGGCACAACTCATGATCAGTTACTTGTAGACTTGGAATTAATTCTACTTTTGTGTTCATTAGATGGTGCTTTGGTTAGGAAACTTGGCTAACTGATTAAAATTAAAATGTAACATAAATATTTACATAAAAGAGTGCAAAGTATGGACCTTTCTTAGAACTGGGCCACATACTTTTTGGCATAAAGCATATAAGAATAGCAGAGACAGATGGTACCACAAAGTCCAAAGGTTTATTTGAAGCCAAAGTTCTGGACATTTGCCGGCATGGTGGCCCAGTGGGGCGGCATGGTGGCCCAGTGGTTAGCACTGTCGCCTCACAGCAAGAAGATCCTGAGTTCGATCCCCGGGGTTGTCCAACCTTGGGGGCCATCCCAGGTCATCCTCTGTGTGGAGTTTGCATGTTCTCCGTGTGTCTGTGTGGGTTTCTTCTGGGTGCTCTGGTTTCCCCCACCATCAAAAAGACATGCATGTTAGGGTTGATACTCCTGCCTGTGCCCGTGACCATGGCAAGATGAATTAGAGTTGGTCCTCGGGCACTGCATGGCGGCTGCCCATTGCTCCTAGCTACACAGCTAGGATGGGTTAAATGCAAAGAATACTTTCCCCAAGAGGGATTAATAAAGTATATCAAATCAAATCAAATCAAATCTTTGTCTGTCTGCTAGTGAAAATTGTAATTTGTTTACATAAATAGGGAGACCTAAATCACTGCCTCTGCTGTTCACTCATTAAAAAATATTTGGCCGTGAATGAGCCGAAACCCTTAGTCTGACATTAGCAGCAGAATGAAATCATGATATTCTTGATGTATTAACGTTTCATGCTCAATAATCCAGGTAAGAAAATCCCAGAAAGTTGAATCAGTTCATCTGGACACAATGTTTATTGACAGAAACGTTTAACCATTGATCTAAGTGACTTCTTCACTCTAAACTGACTGCAGGTATAAACAATACAGTGGCATAACGATTGAAAACAATGACCAATTTCATATGCAAAGTTGGCCAAGTCCTTCAGTGTTGTATGGAAATGGAACACTAATCTGGATTTTGACTGGCACAAGGGTGAGTAGAGTTCTCATTGTGGTGGTGACCTATTAATGGACAGATTAGTGTGTGGCTTGAGATGTAGAAATACTCAAATGAACCTCCTGTTCCAGTGCAATCTCACATTCACTTTGGCATACAAAAATGCCCAAGCCATGGAAATAGAAGAAAAATGCAAGGGAGTTATCACTGAGAGTGACAATGGCAGAGGTGCCTGTCAAGCAAAGAGGCTGCAGAGAGGACTTTGGGTAGTCCGCCAGCCCCAAAACTTCACTTCACCCATTGTGGTCTGGCAAGTCTCAATAGGAATTTGTTTGGGTTGGGGCAGCCTTATACTGCAAACTACGGGAAGGGTTTAGATCAGGGGTGTGACTAGATTGCCAACATCATAGGCTGAGCCTATGGACCCATTCTGGAAATCAGAAATTTTGGGTAGACTGGGTTAATCCACTGAACTCATTTCCATTTCCCAATTTAATATTTAATCCATAAACTCCCTGCCAAATGCAGCTGTTTCCCATGCAGCCCACAATGGATGGTACATGTGTGGAAAGTTTATGTAATTTATACAACATCTAATCATTGTTCTCAAAATAGTATTGCAACTCATGTATGGATTGCCAAGCATCTACTAAGGCAGAAATGGAAATATTGATGTTCAATAGGCTACTCCAGATACACTATGCTAATTCTCTCAAAGTCTGACCTGTTAAAGATATCAAAAGTCTAAAATAAGGATTCATATTCCATCCATCCATCCATTATCTTAACCGCTTATCCTGCTCTCAGGGTTGTGGGGATGCTGGAGCCTATTCCAGCAGTCACTGGGCAGCAGGCGGGGAGACACCCTGGACAGGCCACCAGGCCATCACAGGGCCGACACACACACACACACACACACCCATTCATTCCTAGGGACGTACAGTTTATTTTGAGTATATTTTTATTGCTCAATGCCTCTTCCTACATTGTCTGCACACAAGTTGGCTGATCCGTCAGGGCAACCTCAGAAAAAAATTATATTCCTTTTAACATTTTCCTGAATTTCTAACCACTGTTAACAATGACTGCTCTGAACTTTCAACAAAATCAATGAAGCTGGAGTAAGGAGGGGAGAAAGACAGAGAAAGAAGCACTGCCTTTTCAATTTACAGCTCTTCTAAATATAAACTGGTTTCAATGTTCTTGTCTATATCTTCCACTTTTTGGCATGAAAAAGTCTTCTCTTACCAACATTTCACCTTCTCATGCCCCTTTCAGGGCTTCTCATTTCTGTCTTCCCCTTCCTAATGGTAAATTATGAAGGCAACAGTTATAAAACTTTAAAAATACAAATCCTCCGATAAAACCAACAGATGATGGTCTCTAAATAACTGAAGTCAGTCTGGATGAAATGCCATGCTAAAGTCATTAAGTACCAGAACTTTTTTGGGAAATAAAGTTTCAGACAATCAACCATTTTTTTTTATCACTTCCCCTGTTCGATGTTCCATGGCCAGGACAGAATCCGCATTGTTCCTCCTGAATCTGAGGTTCAACAATCGGTTGGAGCCTCCTTTCCAGCACCCTAGATTAGACCTTCCCAGGGAGGCTGAGCAGTCTGATGCCCCAGTAATTGGAGCACACCCTCCGGTCCCATTTTTTAAATATCCACAGGTATTGTCCCCGACCTCCACGTGACACCGAAGAGGCGTGTCAGCCAAGACAGCCCAACAATGTCGAGCCTTCAGCATCGCAGGACGAATTTCATCCACACCCGTCGCCTTGCCACGGAGGAGCTTCTTAACTATGTCAGAGACCTCTGCCAGGGATATGGGTGGGGCTTCCCCCGAGTCTTCAGACTCTGCCTCCTCCACTGAGGATGTGTTGGCCAGGTTCAGGAGCTCCTCAAAGTATTCTTTCCACTGCCTGACAACATCCCCAGTCCGGGTCAGCAGTTCTCCTCCCCGGTTGAACACAGCCTGAGTCAGGCCCTGCTTCCCTTTCCTGAGTCGCTGGATGGTTTGCCAGAACTTCCTTGAGGCCAACTGAAGGTTCTCCTCCATAGACTCACCAAACTCCTCCCACACCCGAGATTTTGCTTCTACGATCGCCGAAGCTGCAGCCATTCTGACCTCCTGGTACCTGTCTGCTGCTACAGGAGACCCCTGGGCCAACCAAGTCCAAAAGGCCTCCTTCGTCAGCCTGACGGCTCCCCTCACCACTGGTGTCCACCAGCGACAGTCACTGATGACCTTATTTATGACCACAGCTCCTACCTGCTGCATCTGCAATAGAGGCTTTTAATATGGCCCACTCAGACTCCATGTCCCCAGCCTCCCTCGGGATACATGAGAACTTATTCTAGAGAAGGGAGTTGAAGACCTCATGCACAGAGCCTCCACCAAATGTTCGCAGTTCATCCTCACTACACGTTTAGGTTTGCCAGGTCTGTCCAGCAGCCTTCCCCGCCATCTGATCCAACTCACTACCAGTTGGTGATCAGTTGACAGCTCTGCTCCTCTCTTCACTCGAGTGTCTAAAACATACGGCCGCAGATTTGATGATACGACCACAAAGTCTATCATTGATCTTTGGTCTAAGGTGTTCTGGTACCAAGTACATTTATGAACTACCTTATGTTCGAACATGGTGTTTGTTATGGCCAGTCCATGACTTGCGCAGAAGTCCAATAACAAGGCACCACTCAGGTTCCGATCGGGGAGGCCATTCCTCCCAATCACGCCTTCTAGGTTTCTCCATCGTTGTTCATGTGAGCATTGAAGTCCTCCAGCAGAACTATAGAGTCCCCAGGCGGAACCCCATCCAGGACACCACCCAGAAACTCCAAGAAGGCCGGATACTCCAAACTGCTGTTTGGTGCAGAAGCACACACAACAGTCTGAGCCTTCCCCCCAGTGACTTGTAGTCATAGAGAAGCGACCCTCTCATACCCTGGGGAGAACTCCAACAAGGCGGTGCTCAACCGGGGACTTGTGAGTATCTCCACACCCGCCTGGTGCCTGTCCCCTTGGCCAACTCTGGAGAAGTAAAGAGTCCAGCCCCTCCCCAGGAATTTGGTATCAGAGCTCATGCTATGTGTGGAGGTGAGCCCAACTATATCTAGTTTGTACTGCTCCAACTCGTGCACCAGCTCAGGCTCCTTCCCTGCCACAGAGGTGACATTCCATGTCCTGAGGACGAGTCTGCAATGCCAGAAGTTGGCACGTCCTGGTTTCCACCTTTGCCTGCCACCCGGCCTGCATTGCACCTTACCCCAATGCTCATCCCCGCGGGTGGTGGGTCCACGAGGTGGTGGGTCCATGTTGTTTTTTCGGTCTGGACCCGACTGGGCCCCATGGGCCAAGGCCCGGCCACCAGACGCTCACTGGCGAGCTCCCTTCCCAGGTCTCAGGCCCCAGAAGGGGCCTGAGTTTCCCTTTTCCAGGCGAGGTGCTGTGGCTCTGGTGTTGTACATTCATTGGGTTCCTTGTGTCACCAGTTGCTACAAGCCATCCAGCCCTTGTATAAACAAAGTGAGAGCTGTGTCAGCATTCTCGGCACAAAGTCAAACATGTTTTCGGTGGGTGTCGGACTCAGCCAAGTTTTTCCCTTGTCTCCGATTCTCTTTGTGATATTCATGGACAAGATCTCAAGGCGCAGCCAAGGTGAGGAGTGAGTCCATTTTGGGAATCTCAGAATTGCATCTCTGCTCTTCACAGATGATGGTTTTGTTGGCTTCATCAGAACGCGACCTCCAGTGCGCACTGGGTTGGTTTGCAGCTGACTGTGAAATGGCTGGGATGAGAGTCAGCACCTCCAAATCTGAGGCCAACGTTCCCTCCCGGAAAATGGTGGATTGTTCCCTCTGGTTTGGGGATGAGATGTTGCCTCAAGTGAAGGAGTTCAAGTATTTCTGGGTCTTGTTCAGGAGTGAGGGTAGGATGGAACGGGAGATTGATAGGCGGATTGGTGCAGCATCAGCAGTAATGTGGACGTTGTATTGGACCATTGTGGTGAAGAGGAAGCTGAGCCGCAAGTCAAAGCTCCTCATTTACCATTTATTTGTGTGGATGGGATTTTTTTTTTTTTTTAAGAATGAAGGAGGAAAAACCCTGTTTTTGAAATACCCATGTACCTGTGGACTAAGCACAGGTACATGGGTACAAATAACAGTTCGGAAAATCCACAGGTAAATGTGGATTTTCTGAACTGTTATCTGCAAGTGATCAGATCGGATTTGTGTGTCCAGACATCACCAACCCATCTGCATGAGTTGATTTGGTAACGACGTAGAAGTTAGTAACTACATACGCTGGTGACACAGTTTACCAACATGGAAGCATGAGAAATGGAGATCCATAATATTGCCATCCAAACAACCACACCATCAAGTCACAGTGCAGAACTCCTCCATTGCACCAGACAAACTCAGCGAAGGAGGAGGCTGGTGTACATTGCAATGTCGTGCAGCGGTCATGGCGGGCTTCACTGCGCAGGGAGAGGTGTACAGTGTGAGAAGGTTTGACAGTTTGAAATCCGATTTGGGTGACCAGAGTATCCGGACTGGGGCACAGCTGTAGAAATCTGATTGGAATTGCGTTTCAAACCACCACCAAATGTAGTTCAGATCCGATTTGTAAAAATCCCATTTCATGTGAATTTTTTTTTCCTTTTCTGTCCAGACTTTCTAAAATCAATCTGAATACAATCTGAATATGCCAAAATAAATAAGTAAATAAAATAAAATAACTGCTGGAATAGACTCCAGCATCCCGTGACCCTGAGAGCAGGATAAGCAGTTCAGATAATGGATGGATGGATAGAAAATAAATGGATTTGGGCTGGCAGTCTGAACAAAGTCTTAGCGAGTTGCCTTATTATGAAAAAATATTTTAGCAATTGAATTTCAGACACTTTTCTTTAACAAAATCACATTTTAGTAAATCAGTAACAAAGGATTAAACAAACAGCTCACATGTAGGTTGAATTTCATTGTGTATGGGTTATCTTCAGCACTGGTTGCTGCATCTGAGCTTTTTGACATTAATTCTGAGTTAGCTCGCTGTTCTTGTGCTTACTTTTTTAACAGTTTATTTTTATTGGTTTTCTCATATACACAGTATTTTACAGCAGAAAATGTAAAGTTGAATTGATAAGAGAGAAAAAAGGTACAATATGATAAGGTAATGGTATCCCAAGCTCAGTCCTCCCCACCCCTTCCATCAGTCCACCAGACAAGGCCCATAATAGAGACAATGGAGTCAGAAAGGAAAAGAAATTAAAAAATATATATATATATACGTCCATCTGTCCAGGTCATTCTCCACCTTTTTAAGCTGTAGGTCATGGTTTAGGTAGAAAATTTTATTGAATTGGTTAGGGATCTTTAAGCCCAAATATGTTATGAAGTGAGTGTTCCACTGAAAGGGAAAATTGGTCCTTGAGGTATTTTCAGCTAAAGAATTAAGGGGCACGGCCACACTTTTTTTTTGTGCATTAATGTTATATCCAGAAATCGCACCATACTTAAGCAAGAGATCTGTGAGGGCAGGCATGGACGAATTTAAGTTGGGGGGAAAAAAACAAAATTACGTCATCCGCATACAGAGAAATGGCAGGTTTCTCGCCCCCCACTGCGACCCCAGTAAGAGAGTTATGCAACCTCACTGCAATAGAAATAGGTTCAATTGCTAGCGTGAAGAGTCGGGGGGGGGGGGGGGGGTCCCTGTCTGGTGCAGCATGATAGGGGAAAAGGTGGCGGTATAACAGCGTTGGTCTGTATTCTGGCAGAAGGGTTAAGATACAGCATGTATTATCAACCTTAGTATATAGGATGTAGTATATATGGGCCGAAATTCATTCTGCGAAGGACCGTGAAGAGAAAGTGCCACTCTACGCGGTCAAAGGCCTTCTCCGCATCTAGTGAGATGATGATCGGTATGATCAGTTTTTCCACGGATTTGGCGCAGTGCAGTATGTTAAGGACTCTCCTTACGTTGTCTATAAAGGAACAATTCTGTATGAATCCAGTCTGGTCTGTACTGATGAGTGCAGGACTTACTCTCACAAACCAACTGGCTATAATTTTGGTTAATATTTTATATTCAGATGACAAATGTGAGATTGGCCTATATGATTTGCACAGATTAGGGTCCTTCTCTGATTTTTGTAAAACTATAATAAGGGCCTGCTCCAGGGTTTCAGGTAACTGGTTATTTACTATGGAATGATTGAACATGTCTAGAAGAGGGTCTATTAGTTTATTAGCAAATGTTTTGAAGAAATCTATTGAGAATCCATCAGGCCCTGGAACTTTACCTGAGGGCAATTGCACTATAGCATCTAATACCTCTTGTTTGGTTATCTCACGATCGAGATCTCCTTTCAATGTTTCTAATAGTTTGGAGATATTAAGATTGTCTAGAAATTCAGACATGTCCTGTGTCTTCTCACCCTGCGAGGAGTAAAGAAACTTGTAGAAATCTAAGAAGACTTTATTTATGAGTGTTGGGTTGTGGACCAACCCCTCCCCCCCTCACACCGCTTAATGGCAGGAATACATCTAGCTGCTTCCTCTCTTCTTATCTGCCATGCTAACAATTTCCCTGCTTTATCGCCTTGTTCACAGTAATGTTGTTTCAGCCGAGCCATTGTGTTCTCCACCTCCTGTGTAGTAATAGTGTTGTATTCTGCCGTTTTGATAATGAACTGGCCTAAAATTGCCTTTGATTGTGACCAAAAATATTGCTTTTCAAGTTCTTAAATGTCTCTCTCTAAAGATTACTTTAGTTTGGATTGATATTGTTTTTGTTTTTTTCAGGAAGAGTAACTAATTATGGTACCTCTTATATAAGCTTTGTGGGCCTCCCAAACGATAGATGGAGAAGCAGACATTTTGTTTGACGTTAAGTACCGGTCCAGATGTTCATTAATTATTTTAATAAAGGCCCTGTCATCGACTAGGTGGTTGGGGAATCTCCAGTGTTTGGAGTTTATATGGGGGTCCTTAATAGTAATTTGAAGCAAAAGGGGCGCATGGTCTGAGTGTGTCTTAGCTAAATATTCACAGGATGAGACAAGGTGGGTTTTTGCTGCGTGAATAAAGAAGGTGTCAGTTCTAGAGTAGCTGTTGTACATATGCGAGTAGAAGCTATATTCATGTTGAGTTTTATGTCCTTCCTGCCTGTCATGTAGCTACAGGATAAATGAATTATACAACGATCAAGGTGTATCTTGGTCTTCCTCTTTTATTTGCTAGACCGTAGTAACATTACAAAACGACTGCGTAAAGCAGGCAGGAAAACACATGAGTGACCCTCTTGCTCTATCTTCTTCCAAGGGGCGCACACCAGAGTGGCGCGCGTACATTTATTTAACATACACAACCAATAGACATCGAGGGTCAGAGGTCAAACATAAAATATATATTACTGCAAATAAAAACATTTGCTTTCGTGTGTATCTCCATACACTACACTGCCAAAAATCGAGTTATTTTTTAAGAGTTTTGCTGCTGAAGTTAAAGCTCTAGGATTGGACGATTGAGATCGCCACCAATTATAAGCTCCAAGGGGGTGCATGATACTTTAAGGAAGAGATTCACATAGAACGTAGGGTCGGCTTGGTTTGTTATATAGATGTTTAGCATAGTGATCACTTGATCTCCAATATGCCCCCTGACTAAAATATATCTGCCCTCCCTATCCTTCTCAACCTGTTCTGCTTGGATGAGAACCCCTTTCCTTATCAGAATAGCCACCCCCCTTGCAAGAGAGGTAAAAGAGGAATAAAATATTTGGCCTTGCCATTGTTTCCTTAGTTTGCAATGGTCTATGTCATTTAGGTGAGACTCTTGTAGATAAACCACATCAGTTTTATGCCTTCTGAGGAAGCAGAGGATTTTACATCACTTGGTCGGTTGGTTAAGTCCGTTAGTGCTCCAGCTTAAAAACGTAATATGTTATGGCTGCGCACATGTTGTTGTTATGGATAACAGCTTGTAGGTCACAGCAACTAGAATTGTAGTGTGATAACTGAAAACATGGTTTGGCTGTACCATGAGGGGTAGCTTGAATAAAAAAAAGGAGGAATGGAAAAAAAAAAACAAGTATAAGAATATATACACTACCGTTCAAAAGTTTGGGATCACCCAAACAATTTCGTGTTTTCCATGAAAAGTCACACTTATTCACCACCATATGTTGTGAAATGAATAGAAAATAGAGTCAAGACATTGACAAGGTTAGAAATAATGATTTTTATTTGAAATAAGATTTTTTTTACATCAAACTTTGCTTTCGTTAAAGAATCCTCCATTTGCAGCAATTACAGCATTGCAGACCTTTGGCATTCTAGCTGTTAATTTGTTGAGGTAATCTGGAGAAATTGCACCCCACGCTTCCAGAAGCAGCTCCCACAAGTTGGATTGGTTGGATGGGCACTTCTTTGAGCAGATTGAGTTTCTGGAGCATCACATTTGTGGGTTCAATTAAACGCTCAAAATGGCCAGAAAAAGAGAACTTTCATCTGAAACTCGACAGTCTATTCTTGTTCTTAGAAATGAAGGCTATTCCATGCGAGAAATTGCTAAGAAATTGAAGATTTCCTACACCGGTGTGTACTACTCCCTTCAGAGGACAGCACAAACAGGCTCTAACCAGAGTAGAAAAAGAAGTGGGAGGCCGCGTTGCACAACTGAGCAAGAAGATAAGTACATTAGAGTCTCTAGTTTGAGAAACAGACACCTCACAGGTCCCCAACTGGCATCTTCATTAAATAGTGCCTGTTAGAGCCTGTTTGTGCTGTCCTCTGAAGGGAGTAGTACACACCGGTGTAGGAAATCTTCAATTTCTTAGCAATTTCTCGCATGGAATAGCCTTCATTTCTAAGAACAAGAATAGACTGTCGAGTTTCAGATGAAAGTTCTCTTTTTCTGGCCATTTTGAGCGTTTAATTGACCCCACAAATGTGATGCTCCAGAAACTCAATCTGCTCAAAGAAGTGCCCATCCAACCAATCCCACTTGTGGGAGCTGCTTCTGGAAGCGTGGGGTGCAATTTCTCCAGATTACCTCAACAAATTAACAGCTAGAATGCCAAAGGTCTGCAATGCTGTAATTGCTGCAAATGGAGGATTCTTTGACGAAAGCAAAGTTTGATGTAAAAAAAATCTTATTTCAAATACAAATCATTATTTCTAACCTTGTCAATGTCTTGACTCTATTTTCTATTCATTTCACAACATATGGTGGTGAATAAGTGTGACTTTTCATGGAAAACACAAAATTGTTTGGGTGATCCCAAACTTTTGAACGGTAGTGTATATACTTATGACCTCACTCTTTTCCTCTTCTTCCACATGCACACACATCAGAGGGAGCAAACCTCAGTGAAGACTTCCTCTCATTCATTTGTAGACTATTTATAGTCATTTTTTAAACAAAACTTTATTTAAATCCAGTTCAGGAGAATGTTAAAAAGAGAACATAAACATTTAAAACAAAAACCGTTATGAACAATACAGCAAGGGACAGTGGGAAAAAAATGCATATATTCAAGGCATATATTTTCAGTCTTTTTTGTTTTTAACATTTTGCAAAGATTTGAAATAATACTTAAGTTCCATCTTGAATTGAACAATATATGGTCTTTTACTTGACATCTTCATTTGTGAATATAAAATTTACCATAGGGCAGCACGGTGGCGCAGTGGTTAGCGCGGTCGCCTCACAGCAAGAAGGTCCTGGGTTCGAACACTTGGGTTGTCCAACCTTAGGGGGGTCATCCTGGGTCATCCACTGTGTGGGGTTTGCATGTTCTCCCCGTGTTTGTGTGAGTTTCCTTCGGGTGCTCCAGTTTCCTCCCACAATCCAAAGACATGTAGGTCAGGTGAATCAGCCACACTAAATTGTCCCTAGGTGAGAATGTGTTGACCCTGTAATGGAATGGCGTCCTGTCCAGGGTGTCTCCCCACCCGCCATCCAATGACTGCTGGGATAGGCTCCAGCATCCCGTGACCCCAATTGGGTTAAGCGGCTTGGATAATGGATGGATGGATAGAAGTATAAGAATATTGGTGAGTCAAGTTCCAAACCCACCCACCCTGTAAGAGTGGAAACTGGCCTATATTCCTTCCCAATGTCATGTGTCGTAATGACATACACCACCCTAGCAGGTGAAACCAAGCTGCCTAAACTAAATCCGAATATTTATTATCCAAGTAAGAATAACTCAACAACCAGACAACAACAAAGGAACAGCCAATTAAGAAACACTTACAATGCATCCATGATGCTCAAAGGACATCTGTGGACGTTGTTCATTTTCCTCATCAAAGGGTCCGTGACAACCGCGGTATCAAGCCAGCACTTCCAGGTGGTGTTTCTCTAAGTAATGCTCTGCTGACACCAGAGAGGAAAAGGTGTGTCTGCCCTCCGGTAGATCAATGACGAGGTTAGTGGGATGGAGTAGTCAAGTCAAGTCAAATAGGTTTTATTTGTCCCCAGACAAGCAATTGTTGTGTAGCAGGGGCAACATTTAAAAAAACAAACACTCCACAGAACACATAAGGCAAATAAATACAAATACATACAAGATGCAGTGAGGAGAACAAAGCCAACAAAAAGCAATGCAATAGTAAACAGTGTTAACAGTGTTTATCAAGGTCGAGCTGGTATTACCTCTTACTATTGGAGTATAGCAGAGAAATGGCTGAGGGAATAAAGGAGTGTTTGTATCTGTTGGTTTTGACTGCTGGGTATTTGAAGCAGGAACCAGAAGGCAAGGTCTGAAACTCTAGGTGCAGGGGGTGGGTGCTGTCAAGCAGGATGGATTCTGCTTTCCTTAACATCCGATTGTTATATAAAGCAGATAGGCTTTTCTATTGGGTACCTGTGATACTACTGCAGACCTTGATCACCTTTGTTGGTGCATTTTTCTGTTTAAGATTGAGAGAGGCATACCAACCGATGAAAGAAAAAGTAATAAGAAACTCAATAAAAGATCTGTAGAACAAAGGCATCGGGGACCTGTCGACACCGAATTTAGCCAGCTTCCTCAGACAAAAAAGGCACTGCTGGCTTTTTTTTGCATAGCAAATTGGTATTACAATCAAAGTTAAGCTTGTTATTAATTATAATGCCCAAGTACTTGTATGACGCAATAATTTCAACCTCCTGACCATTAATCTTAGTGTTGACTGGGTTGGAGGGATTACATCTAAAGTCAATACACATGTCATAGTCACATTTAATTCCAAAAAGGCTTCCTGACAACATTTGGAGAAATAGTCTGACAGGACCATGGGACATTTCATTCTCCTTCAGCAGGCTCACAATCACCATGTCATCTGCAAATTTCACAATGTGAGGATTTTTGAAGTCACTGTGGTAGTCATTAGTGTACAGAGCACATAGGAGAGGAGAGAGGACACAGCCCTGAGGGGAGCCGGTTGATGTGGAAGTCAAGCCCGAAAAGTGTCCATTCACTCTCACTCTCTGAGATCTGTTTGTGAGGAAGTCCAAAATCCATCCAACAATGTTGGTGTCCAACCCAAAACGTTGCTAGTGGCTAGCAGGGAGTGCAATTGGTTGTGTGTTGTGGCTGAAGAGGGTGAGGGGTGTGAAAGTTTGCTTTTCAAACCTGAAGTAAAGCCCATTAGATTGTCAGCCAGTTGATGGTTCAAGGCATTTTGTGTGTGTGTGTGTGTGGGGGGGGGTGGTCTCCTGTAGTTGGTAATGTCTTTCAAACCTCTCCAGATTGATGTTGGGTCATTGGCAGAAAACCTGTTTTTCAAATTTTCAAAGTAGCACCTTTTGGCCACTCTGATCTCCTTTGTGAGCGATTTCTGGCGTTGTTTTACTGGATCTTATCTCCTCCTCGCTTTGTGTTTGGCCTGACGAAGCCCCCTGAATTTTGCTGTGAACCAGGGCTTATTGTTGTTAAAGGTACAGAAAGTTTTGGTGGGCACACACATGTCCTCATAAACGCTGATGTAAGATGTCACAGTGTGACAGTAAGTTCGTCCAGGTCTGTAGATGCAGCTTCAAAACACTCCAGTCAATGCAGTCGAGGCAGGCCTGGAGCTCCAGTTTTGACTCATTGGTCCATTTCCACATAGTTTTAACCACAGGCTTTGCTGATGTTAGTTTTTGCTTGTAGGTTGGGATAAGATGAATCAGACAGTGATCAGAGAGCCCCACGGCTGCACGGGGGACAGAGCGACAGGCATCCTTTAATGTTGTGTAGCAGTGATCCAGAGTGTTTTCGTCTCTGGTGGGATAGCCTGTCTGTATTTTGGCAGTTCGTGGCTGATGTTTGCTCTGTTAAAATCCCCAAGTATAATGAGTAGGGAGTCTGGATATTTGCACGCCATGTTTGTAATTTGATGAGCAAGGTGTTTTAACGCCTCTTTAACACAGGCCTGGGGTGGGATATATACACTGAGCAGAATAAATGATGAAAATTTCCACGGTGAATAAAATGGTTTATATTCAATAAAAAAGGTCTCTAAGTGAGGGCTGCATGATTTCGTCAACACTGTGACATCTGTACACTAACCTTCGTTTATGTAAAAGCATATGCCGCCACCCATTTTTTCTCTCGACCGCCTGGGAGAGTTGGCAGATGAAGTGTGCTGGCAGATCTGGAAAAGTCCGAGTTTTTTCCGTTTATGAGTAGCAGTTGGTTCCTTTTTGTTGGCCAGGGAGCGGACATTCGCCATGGACTGACGGGAGTGCAGTTCTAAATCCCCGTTGTCGCAGTTTACGAGTGCTCCGGCTCGCTTGCCCCTTCGGCATAGTCCGCACAGGGCTGTACCGATCAAGATCTCAGCAAGACTTTCGTTAACGTTCAGTTAAAGTCGGTAAAAAAAATAATAATAAGAAAAAGTCTTTTTAGTTTGTCCAGTGGACAGTTGGAGGATTAAAAAGCCTGCCCTGCTGTATGTGATCTGTGAGTGGGTGCTGGAAACTAAACAAATAAACAAAATCAGAGAAGACGTGTCTGTGAATGTTCTCATTCATCCAGGTCATGGTTATCCAAAGGAATTGAATCGAGTGCAACTGGACTTGGTATATATCCGTGAAGACGTTTCGCCTCTTGGATGAGAGGCGAAACGTCTTCACGGATATATACCAAGTCCAGTTGCACTCGATTCAATTCCTTTGGAAAACCAGAGAAGTACAAGAGAGCGCAGAACTGGGGCTACCATCCGCAGCGCCATCTTGATGATGTATAACCATAGCAGTAATAGTAGTATTAAAGTTATATAGGAGTAATATAGTAAAGGTTAAAGGTAATATGATAATATAGTATAGGTTTAGTAATATTGGTTTGTGTGAGCACAAATGCGAGCGTCCACATCATAGAAGTTATCGGACCTTATCCCCTGTGAGTGGTCCTTAATTCTATCAGCCATGAAGCCAACGTCACACTGCCCTCAGTCACTAAACATTGAATCCAGACAGCTGGACTCACACACGCACAAGCACACATATGGTATGACAGCTGCTAATTTGACACTAAATGAGTGGGGGGCTTGTTTATTACATCCAGAGGCCTCTGTTTTTTTGAGACCCCTACAGAGATGGTGCCACACCCAATAGCCCACAAAGTTTCCTGTGTCTTTGCCCAGATGAACATTTGGAAGCCTCAGTGCCAGTCTACACCCTAGCCTGGAACTTGATAAGGGGACCCCCCTAACCCATGATGGTGGGTAGCTGTACACTCAACCAGCAAGGATGCCCATTACCCAGGATAATGCCCTGAGCCATCTGCCACTGCTGAAGGCCTGGCTGAGTGCCCAGACCAGAAGACAAGATCAGAGTCAGGATCAAGAAAACTATGATTGCAAAGTAATTTTTTCCCTTCCTGTTTTATTATGGAATTTGTTTTACTTCATGTTCCAAAGTTGTTGCTTGAAGCAATGTTATTGTGTACAGTTTTAGGACACACTGCATAATAATGATCAATAGACACTGGAGTCTTACAAAATATTTTTCCCAAAAGAAGAATTTTAGAGAATATTATGTTTTCAAACCGCCAGTCTGCAGGAAGTGAGAACAAAATGTTATTTTTTTATTCACATGCATGTTTGTTGTTATTAAGATATTTTCAGTGGTTTGACACCTTTCGTTACACCACTCAGGAACATGGGAATGAATGGTTTACAGTTTATCTTGGGGCTTTTTGCATTAAATTATACAACTGCTATCATTTACCAATCAGCGTTTCCTCCCTGTCGTACCATCATCTCTACTTCCTCCCTGTATTAGAATGAAGAAGGGAAGAGCAACAGTGTCTGCAGCACCAGTAATGGTGCTAATGTGGGGGACGTTTCCCTTTGCCTGGCCGCTATCCGGAAACTGGTGGAGTACATTCAACTCAACTTTGTCGAAAACGATAGAGCTCTACCGGCTCCACCCCGACCCTCCAAGGAGGGGTTAGAGGTCGAGGTACATGCCATTTGCCTCACAAAGGCAGATGAAGACGTGGCAGAGTTTGGCCTTAGCTTTGGAAATATCCCAATCTTTGGAGACCCTGAAGGAAGGAAGAAGATTGGGCGGTGGAGAAAGAGAAAGGGCGATCAGGGGCCCATGCTAGATGTGGGCTACATCTGGGTGACTGAAGTGAGGAAGACGAGCCCGGCGGCACGCTGTGGGAAGATCAAACTCCGTGACGAGCTGCTGTCACTTAATGGACAGCTCATGGTGGGAGTCGACGTCACGGGGGCCAGGTAAGGAGAGTAGCTGTATTTTTATTGGAAGCTTGGGAGGGAATGGTTTAGGCTTTCATAAAGTGTGGCAGCCTAAAATCTTGGCGTTACGTTTGATCCCAGCCTTTCCTTTGGTAAGCACATTAAAGAAATCACCAAGACGGCCTTTTTTCCCATATGTAACATGGCTAAAATTCGGTCTTTTCTCTCCATGGCTGACACAGAGACTCTAATACATGCATTTGTTTCATCCAGACTTGATTACTGTAATGTTTTGTTTTCAGGTCTGCCACATGCTAGTACTAAAAGTCTTCAGGTGGTTCAGAATGCTGCAGCTAGAATCCTAACTAAATCTAGGAAATTTAATCATATTACACCAATTCTTGCCTCCCTTCCTAGCCATGTAAGACCAGACTTCAAGATGCTTCTGCTGACTTATAAAATCCTAAATGGGCTTGCCCCATCTTACCTGTCTGATCTCATTAAACCGTACATTCCATCTCGAGCTCTTCACTCTCAATACAGGGCTCCTGTGTGTACCCAAAGTTAAAAAGAAGTCAGATGGTCTAAACTGGTTTAAATCCAAACTTAAAACTCGTGTTTTTGCCTTAGCCTACATTTAGTTGCCTTTAAGTTGAGTGTTTCACAACCTGTACTGCATAGTGGGTGGGTCGGTTTCTGTCTCGATGAATTTACCAAGCACTGTTCTGCAGACGAGATTATAGAGTATAGAATATTGACCACTGCAAACTGTTCTCTTCTCTCACATGTCTTTTCTCTGTCTCTGAATGATGTCTTCTCCTTTCTCTTCTCCTGTGTGTGAATGGTGTGATGTAAGTCTCCCCTCTGTGCACGTGCAGTCTGTCCTCCTCCCAGATATCCATGGTGATGGTGGTCGCTACCTGGCCACTGCTTGGCATCCCCGTCAGCCACATTTTCGTTTTATCTACTCATATATTTTCGTAATGTGTGTGTGTGTGTGTGTGTGGTGTTAGTGTGTGTGTGTGTGTGTGTGTGTGTGTGTGTGTGTGTGTGTGTGTGTGTGTGTGTGTGTGTTAGTTAGTGTAGATAGCGGGACCGAAAACTAAAGCACTTATGATCCTAATTCTTTTTGGAGGTGGTATTGTCTCAGAGAGTAAGGGAAAAATCCCAGAAAATTAAAATTATGCATATTTATGCATAATATGCAAAATATGAATTTTTCTAAAAATGGCTAAAAACCACTTTTCTCAGCATTTCAGATGATTCTGAGCATCTTTGATTTTTTTTCACCTATATAAAAAAAAATTTCTGGGACTTAGAAATGTTTTGGTATTATGCAAAATATATGCATTTTTGCAAAAATGCACTTATGATCCTATTTTTTTTGGGGGAGGTGGTAGGTATTGTTCCAGAGAGGATCAGAAAAATACCAGAAAATTAAAATAATTCTAATAATTATGCATAATTATGCAAAATATGCATTTTCTAAAAATGGCTAAAAACCACTTTTCTCGGCATTTCAGATGATTCTGAGCAGTTGGGGGGAGGGAGTTGGAGTGGGGGGGTAAACCACTTTTCTCGGCATTTCAGATGATTCTGAGCATTTGGGGGGAGGGAGTTGGAGTGGGGGGGTAAACCACTTTTCTCGGCATTTCAGATGATTCTGAGCATTTGGGGGGAAGGAGTTGGGGTGGGGGGGGGTTAGGGGCAGGGGGAAGGCGGTTAGCTGGCAGGATGAAGAGGAGGGAGATTTAGACGGGTGGATAACCAAACCGCTACATTGTAGCGGGGTTCTTCTAGTATATCTTATAATTCCATTATAATTCGGTTATCCCCTTTCAATTTTGTATTGTGTAAATTGTGTAAACACAACATCCATTGCACGTTGTCTGTCTTGGGAGAGAGATCCCTCCTCTGTTGCTCTCCCTGAGGTTTCTTCCCATTTTTCCCCCCTGTTATAAGTGTGGTGTTTGACAATTCATACTGTGTGGATGATGCATTAAATTCAAGGGACATACTAGTTTGAATATTGCATTCTTTACTCATGTAGCTGAGAGGATGGAGCACATCTCATCAGGGCTGTCATGGTTTAGCGTTATACAAGTTTAATGTAACAATATGGGTATGATCTCTGTAGTTATGAACAGACACTGCTTTCAGAGTTACTGCTGTGATTCAAGGACCAAGAGGCTGAGAGAGCGGTGATGAGTGAAAATCCACTGGTAGGATTCAGTGATATATACATTTGAGCAGATATGCCTGAGCAGGGAGGGTACAACATTGAAAGCCAACAGTTTAGATATAAAAGTAAAGAAGCTGCACGTTTGCTCCTCTGGCTGGCAGAGGTAACAACTGTTGGGAGCATCGGAAGAAGAACATCAGCTGAAGATGAGGTCTGAGAGAAAGTAGCCAGGTGCCCGGTAGTGACCGGTACTTAGAAGTCAATCAAGTCAGTCAGGAAAAATCTAGCAGCAGGAAACAAGCCAAAGACTGCAGAATATATTTGTCACTGGCACTGAAGAGGTAGGTTCTACCTCTGAAACACAGAATTTGGAGGGTGGCAAGGACAGCTGGCCAAGGGAGAAAAGGATTAGCAGGCATAGATTGCCACATGGCTAGGACGACAGGGAAACTATAGACACAAATCTGGGATAAACGCTTCACAGGCTTGAGGGATCAATTGAAAAGATGTTGAATGAATGAATTTATGTTTATGGGATGGAAAAGTTTGGATTTTAAAAAGAAAGATAGTAGCTTTTACCGAAGTCTAAATGGCAACAGGAGATTTACTGGCTCATCAAAGAAAGGAGGCAGTTTAGGGAGGCAGTGAAGAAAAGCTCTAGCGAGTAAGAAAAAGAGGGCATTAATTTTCTGCACTTAAAGTCCTGCAATTGGGGAGAAAAGGGGGGGGGATAAAAAAAAAACCTAAAAGCTTCAAATATTGCAATCACTTTATTGATGGTGGTACTGGTATAAACAACTCTGGTGCACATTTTGAAATTGATTTCATTTAAAAGAGATTCCAAAGACTGAAGTCAGGTCAAGTCAAGCCAATTTTATTTGTATAGCCCAATATCACAAATTACAAATTTCCAAGGGTCCTTCCATTGGAAGGATTTCCAATTTCTTACCTGAAAATATGCATTACTTGGAATTAGAGGTTGTAAAGAATAGCATTTATATTTTAGGACCCCGCTTCCTCTTACTGTACCATTTCATGCCAAACCCCAGGGAGAGAGGACATCCCAGGGTGGGGGATGGTCTTAGCAACAGACCCCCTCCTCACCGCCTCTGCCCTAAAGCAGCCCAGACCTATGCTCACAGATGGGCTGCCGGATTAGAGGTACAATCCGGATTGGCTGGTATTACAGTCTGGAGGCTGAGGCATCCACTTTATTCCGCCCCAAATTAAATTCCACTGTATGATCAGCTTTTGTAAATGATTACACAAGGAGTTTCCTCCTCTGGGGTGGAAGTATGAAAAGTGAGAGCCATATGCAGTTTAAATAGACAATATAACTTTCGAACAAAAACGTGTTCATGTCAATGAAAATATCGGACTGTTTTGCATAATTTAATGGCTCTGTAATCTTTTCTTTTCAGAGATACAATCACAGTAATTCTATTCAGATATGTTGAAAAGGGTTTTCTCTTGTTCCAACCTCTGTGAACATGGTCACGGGTTCAAGATGATTGTCCCCAGAGTTATCATTGAACTACACTAGAAACAACTTTGCAGTTTTGTTATTTTGTTCATTCCTCTTTTGAGACTTAAAACGTCTTTTGACTCATGCAAGACACAACACAGAGGGTGAATGACTATGTGGAGAATGAATGACAATATAACAAATATGAACGAATGACAATATAGAGATAGTTTAGCTATTAAGAAAATGTAAAAAAAAATCTTGTTCAATATCTTTTTTTTTCTTTCAGTCTTAATCAAAAGGGAAAATTTTACTGTTGTAAACCAATGAACAGTTAAACCTTCCAGAAAGGAATGTCTTTATCCTTGATTTGATAATCCTCGATCCATGCGAAAACACTTCCAACAAACAGTTGAAACAAAGCAAAGATTGGGTACCAAAATGTATATATATATCAAAGAAACAAGTTCTCTGATACTCAAGTGACCCAAGAACAGAGGTAGGTGATGGTGGCAAACTTGTCTTCAGTGTCCAAGGAGAATGCCGTTATCTACTCCGCTCCCATCTCATCCATCAGCTACCAGGAAAACATGGCAGAGAGCAGTGATTTGACAATAAGAAAGGCTAGAGGCTGCCAACACTTGGCTAAGTCTTTTGTCTTCTCTGCCATTTAGTCAAGTGTAGTAATTTAGAACTCCGTATACGATGGGTAGAGTATATTACGCATTTAGAATATTAGCTAGCGATTAGGAACTAGGTAAGTGATTAGTCTTCTGACTTCGTAAAAGGACCATTTACTCAAACACAAGAAAATAACGTCTTTTCACAAAACAAATACAGGTACAATCCATGTGCTCACCTAACAGGATAACATGGCAGAGAGCAGTGATTTGAAAATAAGAAAGGCTAGAGGCTGGCAACACTTGGCTAAGTCTTCTCCTCTACCATTTAGGCAAGTTTTTTTGTTTTTTTGTTTTGGTAGCTTTATTGAACAATATTTTAACAAACAAGGCAAGTCAACTGGTATGAAACATTTGGGCATTTGTCTGAGTAAAGCCTCCTACAGACTGAGATTTTAGCAATCCTATAACTTTATTACAAGCCACACTGTGCGATACGGATCTAATAAACTTGGGTCCGACATCAAGTTTTATGTCTGTGGACTGTACGACGATAACTTTTAAAAAAATTTTTTTATTGAACATTGTTCATGTTCATGTACAGATTCTTGAAAAAAGTTAATTACAAAACAAACATGGCAAATATACATTCCATACAAAAATATATAGGTATATCCAAAGTGCCAAAGGGAACAGTATGTAAAAATTTCTACACCGTATATCAGAAAGTGCATAGAGATTGAATGTCCCATGACAAATATACGGTAATGTATTACGAAAAAAAGGGTACGAACAATAATAAATTAAATACATGACATACCCTAATTGAAAATAATTAAACATAGTCCAACATACAAGGGGGAATTAATAAGGATATCAGTCTTCTAATTCAGTGGGAAAATGTCTTAACACCTCATAAATCTTTAGTGCTTTTGTATCGGTCATTAGTTTTAAAGATTTCAAGTATAATCTAAATTTATTTAAAAAAACAACAAATTTGGGGGACGACTTTAAGTATCTATTTTTATGAATAAAGAATTTGGCTAAGCAGAGGATTACGTTACAACAGAGTTCATTGTTTTTGTTTTGCAAAATCATACCAAATGTTATATTGTCTTTAGAAATCGAAGTTGGAAAGAACAAAGTCATTTGCTTTATCCATTTGTGAATGTCAAGCCAGAACACAAGTACCACACCACATGAGAAAAATACATGGTCCGTAGTTTCTATGTCATTTTCACAAAATGAACATATATTATCGTCAAAACCAAACCATGATCTAAGTAGTTCTTTGGAGGGATATATGTTATTCATAATTTTGAAGTGTGTTTCCTTTGCTTTGGGGGGGGGAGGAGGAAATGTTAGATACATTGTTCTCAATTTAATAATTGAATTTTTATCAAATTTGTATAAAATGTCATTTTTGTTTTGTCTTTCAGGGAATAAGTTTCCAGTGAGACAGTTTCTAATAAAATTATTATTAAATTTTTTTGTCCAAGATTAAAAACCATTGAATTGACAGTGGGGCCAATCGTGGCTGTATAGGTTGGTGAGTCACTATATTTGTTATCAGAGATACAAATTCTTTGGGGAGTGCTTTATGTAATTTAGTGAAGTCTGATTTGGAAGGTTTGAAAGTATGTTTTGTCTGGAATTGTTCATAATTTAATAAATTACCACTAGGATCCATTAGATGAACCATTGACCATATATTTTCCTCATACCAATCTTTAAAGAATAAAGACTTGTTCCGATACAATATATATGTATTATTCCAAAGTACAGTGGTGTGGGGTGAAAAGTTATGTACATATAACATTCTCCAATACAACAGTATCTGTTTATGGAACTCTGATAATGAAACAGGAAGTTTAACCATTTAAGCAAGTGAACCCGTGAACTATCTCGCTCTGAGATCCCCACTGTACAGCCTTAAAGCTGTGCTCATGGTCAGGACACTTAAAGAGATAGTGTACCTGTTAACACTGAATCAGTTGACAAAGTAACTGCTGGGTTACACCATTTTACCTGTCTGATCTCCTTAAACCATACATTCCATCTCGAGCTCTTCGCTCTCAAAATACAGGGTTCCTGTGTGTACCCAAAGTTAAAAAGAAGTCAGCTGGTGGCAGAGCCTTTTCCTATCGGGCCCCGTTCTTGTGGAATACCGTGCCTGCTGCCGTCAGACAATCAGAGTCTGTTGAGTCTTTTAAATCCAAACTTAAAACTGGTCTTTTCGCCTTAACCTTCCATGAGTTTCCTTTAAATTGAGTTCTTCACGACTTGTATTGCATGATGGGTCGGTTTTTGTCTCAATGAATTTACCAAGCACTGTTCTGCCGTTGAGATTATAGGGTATAGATTATTGACTATTGCAAACTTTTCTCTTCTCTCACATGCCTTTTCTCGCTCTCTGAATGATGTCTTCTCATTTCTCTTCTTCTGTGTATATGAAAAGTATGATGTGAATCTCCCCTGTGTACACATGCAGTCTGTCCTCCTCCCAGGTCTCCATAGTGACGGTGGTTGCCACCTGGACATTGCATGCCATCTCTTTTATCCCATTTTTTTTAATATATCTTATAGATCCATAAAATTTTATCCTTATTCAATGTTATATCCTTCTCTCACTTCGATGTGGGACTAATGTTTTTTCTCTTAATTTCTCCCGCGCATGAATGGTGTGATACGAGTCTCTCGTGTGCATTTGTAGTCTGTCCTGTCAGGTCAACAGAGTGATGGTGGTCACGTGGCTCAGGTCCTAGCGATTTCCGGTGGCATCTGGACACTGCTTGGCATTCTCATCATCTCTGCTACTACTGGCATCCTCATATTCTTCATACATTTTATAACTCCATTATAATTCTGTGATTCTCTTTCAATGTTGTGTTCTGTAAATTGTGTAAACATAACATCCATTGCATGTTGTTCATCTTGGGAGAGAAATCCCTTCTCTGTTGCTCTCTGAGGTTTCTTCCTATTATTTTCTCCGTATTAAAGGTTTTTTTTTAGGGAGTTGTACCTTAGCTGATGCGAGGGTCTAAGGACAGGATGTTGTGTTGCTGTAAAGCCCCTTTAGGCAACTTTGTAATTTGTGATATTGGGCTATACAAATAAAACTGATTTGACTATCACAGGTTTCGTGTTTAGTTTTATGCAGTTCTACTTCTGGAAATTCACAAAGTCTGGTCCAAAGTTTCATTTTTGTTAATAAATTGTGACATTTTGGCAGCTGCATGTTTACCTGGAGACTTTTTTTTTTTGTGACACAGGCATCAATTTTGGTGCTTTCTTTCTTGTTTTAGTACTTCTGTTGGGCAGCACAGTGGACAGTGGTTATCACTGTTGCCTCACACTGTCATCTCACAAAAAAAGAGATTCTGGGTTTGGGTCCTGGTCTGGGGCATCCCTGAATGGAGTTTACATGTTCCTGTTTGCGCAGGTTTTCCCTGGGTACTCCAGTTTCCCTGTGTCCTTTGATTTCCTCCCACATCCAAAGACATGCTTTGTTATGTGCTAGGTACCAGTTATTCCCTCTATTGCTTGGCTAGGCCAAGGAACTGAGAAGGAATTGAAAATAAATTTCACTTAAATTCCACATAATCAGGGCATCTGGGTAGCCTAGTGGTCTATTCTGTTGCCTACCAACACGGGGATCGCTGGTTCGAATCCCCGTGTTACCTCCAGCTTGGTCGGGCGACCCTACAGACACAATTGGCTGTGTCTGTGGGTGGGAAGCCGGATGTGGGTTTGTGTCCTGGTTGCTGCACTAGCGCCTCCTCTGGTTGGTCAGGGCGCCTGTTGAGGGGGAACTGGGGGGAATAGCGGGATCCTCCCACGCGCTACGTCCCCCTGGTGAAACTCCTCACTGTCAGGTGAAAAGAAGCGGCTGGCGACTCCACATGTGTCGGAGGAGGCATATGGTAGTCTGCAGCCCTCCCCGGATCAGCAGAGGGGGTGGCGCAGTGACCGGGACGGTTCGGAAGAGTGGAGTAATCCGCCAAGTACAGTTGAGGAGAAAAAGAGGGGGGGAAAAATTCCACATAAGCAGCAGTAATAGCAACATTTTTGTTAATGTGTAACCAGGATACAATTGTAATTCAAAGGCTGAGAGATGTTTTGTTATTACAATCACAGCTACAATTCTTCAAATATAATTTCCACAAAACATTAATAGGGTGTAAGTGATCAAAATTGTCCTTCAGGGCCACACTGTTCCGACCACCAGTTTTGACAAGGCACATCACAGAGAGGCTGCAGGGAGTCAAATAGATTATCATTTGCGGGTAACCTGACTTAAAATGAGTTTGGTTAACTAGATGTTTATCAACTTCACCAGTCAAACTCAAAGCTGGTTCAGCTGAATAAACGGTTTACTGATGGTCAGCTAAAGTACTGTCATTATCAAAAGTGAATATTGGTAGTTTGATAATAAACTGTTATAATTACCCAATGTGTTGTTTGATTTTAGATCAACCCCTTTTTACCTTTGTATTATGAAGCTGTCATATTTATCTATTTATTCATTCATTCATTTATATTTATTTATGTAATTGAGCAAATAAATAGTATATATGTTACTTCTTTCTGTCCTCTTTACAGTTACCTGGCTGACCAGTGCTGGAATGATGGCTGCATATATCTGATTATGCTGCGGCGAATGAAGCGCAAGGCCCCTCTCCCTCCTTGCAATGGCAATGCTGAAACTGCAGTTGGTGGTAGGACGGACAGCTGCAGAGAAGAGCGACAATGCAGTACATCTTCACAGACACCCACTGTCCCAATACAAAATGACCAGCGAACTCGCAAAGTTGGTGTAATACCTCGGTCATCATTTCACCAAGACAGCAAAGAGAGTTGGGACTCTGAACGTGAAAATGGTTATAGTTGCTTTGACCTTGCTGTGTACGAGGAAACAAGCTGCCCCCTTTCCACAGACACACTAACAGGACGGCAAGAGGTAGACACCTTACCTCATGTGAACAATTTCCCCCATCATCTACAAAATGGGAAGACTGCTACCTTACCTACAAAGTCTCGTAGTGGGCTTCTGGAATACAAAATGGCTTTATTCAGCAGCGAGCCATCAAGTCAGGTAAGACACAGAACATTCATTCTTTCTGTATGTCCACTTAATGTAACAGGGTTGTGTGAGCACTGGAACATATCCCAGCAGGGGCAGAGCAGAAGGCAGAGAGACACCTTGATGCCATCAGTCCACAAGACACCACAACACAGATTTCATTTCAAGCAAGTTCTGTGTCTGTAGAAGCAGTGACTTGAAACCTTCAATAACCATAATCACTAAGAGATTCATTTCTGAGATTTCCGAAAATTTATGTAAACCACAAATACAGTTGTACCACAAATGCATGTGCAATATGACACACTAAATATATGTTTCTGTCTGTTAACTCTGTTTTTTGTGCATTTTATGTGATAATGCAGCATTATGTCCATATTCACTTCAACATGTGGCATCCTGCAAATATAGCGCTTTTCTAGTCTACCGACCACTCGAAGCGCTTTACAATGTACACCTCACATTCACGCATTCACACACACACATTCATACACTGATGGCAGAGGCTGCCATGTAAGGCGCCAACCTGCGACCTCCTGTCAATTGTCTTGAGCGGACACAACCAAGGGCAAAACAAAAAAGCTTAAAAAGGCACAAAAGAAAAGCAGAGTTCAGCACCACTGAAGGCAATATTTCCCCCTCCCCCTTTCTCTCCAATTGTATCCGGCCAATTACCCCACTCTTCCAAGCTGTCCTGGTCGCTGCTCCACCCCCTTTACCGATCCGGGGAGGGCTGCAGACTACCACATGCCTCCTCCAATACACGTGGAGTCGCCAGCCGCTTCTTTTCACCTGACAGTGAGGAGTTTAACCAGGGGGCCGTAGCACGTGGGAGGATCACGCTATTCCCCCAGTTCCCCCTCCCCCCAAACAGGCGCCCCGACCGACCAGAGGAGGCGCTAGTGCAGTGACCAGGACACATGCCCACATCCGGCTTCCCACCCGCAGACACGGTGTCTGTAGAGACACCCGACCAAGCCGGAGGTAACACGGGGATCAATCTGGCAAGCCCCATGGTGGTAGGCAACGGAATAGACCGCCACGCCACCCGGACACCACCGAAGGCAATGTTTACCAAAATCATTCAAAATATCTTATAAGGGCTACCATATTTATTCAATACTAAATAACAATGGTCATGACAAGCGTGAAGATGCTCAACATTAGCATAGGTCTGCTTTGCACAGCAAATTTAAAAAATACTGGCTTGTTCCAATAGAAATCATAGCCATTGTTTCCAAACTTGCCTTTCACTTTGTATTTTATGTGAATGTTTTTATCACTGTCAGAGTAGTTCTTTTTGTAGTCTTTGTAGTATGAAGTTCAGCAGTGCGCTACAGTGGGGAGTTTGACTGCAGCATTTGCTTGTTTACCATATAGTCTTATCGAAATTGTTTTGTCAATACCCAGATGCAATGGACTTGAGTTGGCAGCCATCCATTTATATAGAGGCATAACCAAAAAATAAAAAATTAATAAATAAATCAACGACATAGTGCAAAGGAAGGTACATAAATAAGTAGTAAAATAAAGTTTTAGTTTTAAAACAGATGTGCCTTAAATATGAATATATAACTATATTCAGCACATAAAATCTGTATAACGGCATGTAATGTTGCACCTATAGTATTGCACATATAGTAAGTGGTAAGTGTGCACAGCATTGGGTCCATATGTATGTTTTGCATGTACAGTTCTAGTATATATGGGGGGGGGGTCAATTGATGGCAGGGGCAGTGTTCAGGAAAATGATGGCTCAGGGGAAAAACTAGTCTTAAACTTTGCTGTGTGGGCATGGAGGCAATTGTAATGTTTGCAGGCAGGTAGGGGGCAAACAAGTGGTGGCAGGGTCTGGTAGGATCATTGGAGATGTTGCCCTCAGTAGGCAGTGAGTGCTGTAAATATCCTCAATATCTGACAGTTGATGCCCGATGATTCTCTGGGTAGTTTTGATTATGTGCTGGATTGATTTCCTCTTGATTTTGATTTTCTCCAGAATTTGTCTGATTCATGGTTGAGATCATTAGTCAGATTCTCCAGAGGGAGAAGGGCCGATATCTGTGATATCCACATGCTGATTGTGGGAACCTGCAGTGCGGACCACCACAGCAAGATACACTTTTTAGTCAAAAATAAAATAATTATTTTTTAAAATGTTTTCCTTTTCTTTTCCATAGTACTGTACAGTACAGAAAACAGAAACCCATATGAAAAAAAAAACCAACAAAAAAACCCGAAACAAAACAAACATTAAAAACAAAGAACAAAAACAAAAAAGAAATAGGGTCTATTTAAGACACTGCTGTAGCTTACATTTCGTATTTACTGGGTGCGTATTGATGCAGTTCGATTTCCAGTTTGGTGGTTCCTCTTCATCGTTTTTGTTCTGCAGATATGTGTAATTCCTTTTCTTTTCCATAGTACTATACAGTACAGAAAACAGAAACCCATATCAAAAAACAAAAAAAACAACCCCAAACAAATTAGAAACAAAGGAACAAAGAAATCAGAACCTATTTAAGGAAAATAATGAATTACAAGACGTTTTCAGATGAGGACGATTCAAGAGTGACCGTTCGAAGTTTAACCTTGTTGCTTTACACCTTTTACTACCTTTAATGTTTATCACAATGTACTAATAGAATTCCCCTAACTCCAACCAATAGCTCATTGTCTGGAGACTCAAGTAAGGAATGAAGAAAGAAAGGGCGAAAGGAAAGAACCTAAGTAGGTAGGTAGGTAGGTAGGTAGGTAGGTCAGTCAGTCGGTGGGTATCTATCAATCTAGCTACCTAGCTAGCTAGCTGCCCTGTAGCAGTATGTTACATAGAAACATACTTGTTTTAAATTAGGACTTATCTAAATCCTTCAGTAATTTCATTGACTGATATCTGTACACCAAAGAAAGCTCCAAGTAAGAAGTTCAGTGACAAGTACACAGTTTCATTTTGTATTTGAATGTGCCCCATTTCAATTTTGTCTTTATTTGAGTTACGTTGATACATTGATTTGTAGAGTTTATTCAAACCATCCCCTACCAGTATGGCATTAGCAGTACATTTGTTTTGACTAAGGTCTCTGCCAAATCCTTCGAAACTGTCATCACTTGATCTTCATAGACCAAAGGAAAAGAAAAGTGACTATGCCAAATTTACTAAAATTAATTCTGTATTGTATACTTATCAACAGGCATGGATGCAAGTCTGTGAATACTGGGATGACATCCAGCGCTTTACTTGTGCCCCCGTCCATAGGGTTAGTGGTTGTGTCAGGAAGGGCATCCGACATAACATTTTGCCAAATCAGTATGCGGCTTGACAAGAACATACCGGATCGGTCAAGGCCTGGGTTGACAACAGCTGTCATTGGTGCTGTGCCCTCACAGGGTACCAATAAAAACTATAAAATCTGCTGTGGCGACCCCTGAGAAACAGGGAATAAGCTGAAAGAAGGAGAAGAATGAATTCAAACACGTTTCAGCACAAGCACTCAATGAGAGAGGTGGACGGAAAATTATGTATTTTGTTGCTGGTCAGGTTCAGCATCGTACTGAGCAAGGTGATCCAGAAATGGCTGAAGATTTATTAAGATTGGCCATCAAGCCATATCAAACTTTACCCATATGTAATATACCAGTGAGCTCAGATAACTAGGTCTTAAACTGAGGCACAGCATCTGACTTCCAGAGCCTTAAAATTACTTACTTTGCAATTACCATTCCATACATAATAATGCTTTGCACGGGGACACTGTGGTTTAGTAGGGAAAGAGAAAACCCAAATAGTGAAATCTCTGGATCAGGTTCAAACACACAGCCATACATCTCAGAGAACCACTGAATATGTCACACCAAAAATGATACGGTTTCGGGCACATTCAGAAAAGATGGGTGAGAGCCTTCTTCAGATTTACATTGATCACATAGAGAGGAAATGGTAAGAAAGATTCTGTGCAATTTATTTTTTTAATAATGAGGCCTGTGAATTTAATTAATGAATGTGAATTGAATTGTGAATTGAGACCTTCAATTGGCCTAACTGATGCCTAATATTAACAGAACAAGATCGGGTCCTGTTAAAGCCCTCTTCCCAAACATCATCCCCAAACTGTATTTCCTCCTCCCAGGCATTTTTCAGTGTGTGGCATAATTCACTTGTTCAGAAAATATATTTACAAAGTCTGAGACCAATTTTTTGGACTCAGGTGGGCCCAACAAAAGCTTATAAATCATTCTTCCTTCAGGGAGACACTCAAAGTTGGGCACACACTGACGAACATAATTCTTAATCTAAGTTTTGGAAGAAATGTGTTGTGGGAAGAGAGAACTTGTTTTTTTACAGAGTAAATGAGGAAAATTGCTTGTTATTATACAAATCTTTCAATGTGACTATACCTTTTAGCCTCCAACTATCAAAAGATGCATTTGAGAGGGATGGGGGGAATGCATGATTGCGATATACTGGGGTATGAATAGAAGTGTCTGGTAATCTGCAGCCCTTTTTGTTTGTTTGTTTATTTACACATATGAAAAAAAAACACACTATATCCATCCATTATCCAAACCGCTTATTCTGCTGTCAGGGTCATGGGGATACTGGAGCCTATCCCAGCAGTCAGTGGGCGGCAGGCAGGGCGACACCCTGGACAGTATATATATATATCTTTGTTAAAAGAAACACTCAACAGTAGGGAAAGAGGGAAAGTGTTCAACAAATAAGGAACAAAATTACTGGATTATATATATATTTTTTCATCCATCCATCCATTATCTGAACCGCTTATCCCGCTCTCAGGGTCGCGGGGATGCTGGAGCCTATTCCAGCAGTCATTGGGCAGCAGGCGGGGAGACACCCTATTTAAAAAAAAAACAAACATTTTTGCTGCCATATTTTCAAGCAATTCAAAATGATGAAGTTATCCACCTTAGTATTTGCAGAGGATTTGTGTGCTGAGATGAAGAGAGCTGTTTTTGACATCATTCTTTTCAAATCCAAGAGGAGTCTCAGTGGATGCTTCCATTCTGTAACCATCCTGCCAATAGACAAGGGCCCTCACATTCACTGCCCAGTAATAATTGTAGGTATGGTAATACTATTAGTAATAATGTAAGTATTGTAGTTCTAGCCCACCTATCTCTCTTGTTTTATGTAAATACGTTTTTGATATTCTGTGAGCTTTAAAGCCCCAGACAAAGGGCATGACTATTGAGCATAATGATTTGAAAAAATAGGTAGATTTTGAAAGCGATACAAGAATCTTGGTAGCGAGATCATTTTGATGGCATTCTATGGCCCACCATCGAAAGAGAAAGAGTCCTCCATTTTTCAGTGTCCCCCTTAAGTTTTTCCACTTTCTCAAGAAAGTTCATCTCAAAAATTAGTTTAGGGTCTTTTGGCAGAACTAGTCCAGGATACTTCAGTTTATCTGTAATTTTGAAAGGGAGATTATGCAGAAATCCAGTGTTAGAATCAGAACCCAGTGACATAAATTCACTGTTCTGCCAATTAATTGTATAGCCTGAAACTTCACCAAATTACCTTACAAGTGTTATGGTTGTGTGGTCTGGGTCAGCTAGGCTCACCTGTTCCCCATTCCCTGGTTTGACTCTCCAGCAGTTATATATTATTCCCCCTGGTTGCCCTGGCGCATTATCAGATCATCATATTGACTTTGGTAGCCGGATGCGTCACGTCTTGTCTCGAGCCTTCCTTGTTGTCTGTAAGTTTGTTTGTTTTGTTAAAACATTGTTCTAGCCCAGTCTGTCTACGCTGTCTGCATTTGGGTCCTGTATTCCTGCTACCGGCGTGATAGTACGATCTGACCAAATATGGACCCAGCAGATCTGCTCAGCTTACCGTTTACTTGTCAGGATTTCGGTGCGACGAGGGACACCTTCCTGAATGAGGATCCAGGCTTCTTTAAACTCCTCACGGCCATCTGGAGGAAGGACCCTGAGTTTGCCCAGGAAACAGCTTTTTTCAGGTGGCAGTACTATGGTGACCTGGTTCCTGATCATCCCAAGCCCGGCATCTCGGCCTCCCATATTTCCCCAGTCTCAGCTGCCCAGCGTCCCAGAGTCTCAGCTGCCCAGCATCCCAGCTGCCCGGCACTGCAGTGTCTCTGCTGCCCGGCGCTGTGGCGTCTCTGCTGCCCGGCGCTACGGCATCTCCACTGCCCGGCGCTACGGCGTCTCCGCTGCACAGCACTACAGCATCTCAGTTACCCGGCCTTCCATGTCCCGAGTGGCCTGGCCTTCCATGTCTCAAGTAGCCTGGCCTTCCATATCTCGAGTGGCCCCGCCTTCGATGCCAGTTTCCCGAGCGGCCCCGCCTCTGATGCCTGTACCCCAAGCGGTCCCGCCGCCTCCGATGCCTGTACCCCAAGTGGTCCCGCTGCCTCCGATGCCTGTACCCCGAGTGGTCCCACAGCCTCTGATGCCTCTACCCCGAGCAGCCCTGCCTCTGTCCAGTCCCCGCCACTGGCGTCCTGAGCAGCTGTCCTGTCCATGCCGCCAGCCTCCCAAGCAGCTGCCCTACCTATGTCGCTGGCCTCCCGAGTGGCTACCCTGTCTACGCCGCCGACCTCCCGAGCCGGCGGTCCTGTCTACGTTGCCGATCTCCTGGGGGGAGGTCCTGTCCATGCTATGGATCTCCCGAGTGGCTGACCCATCCACGGCACCGGCTTCCAGGTCATCCACCTGCCCGTCCGCCGGGGCTGCTCCACCCTTCAGTCCTGCATCCTGGTCACCCTCTAGATCTGAGATCTCTGGCCCCATTCATCCACTCCCAGATCACTTGGTCCTGAAGCTCTCCCCCAGACCTCCTCTGCCCACCGTGCGTGGTGCTCCTGGTGCGTTTGTTTGGGACGTCTGGAAGGACAGGTTCTCCAACAGCTTCCAATTTCCCCTCGGGGATGAATATAGTATTCTGATTCTGATTCTTCACCCACTTGTCCACATCATTGGTGTGTGTCTGGTGTCCATCTCTCTGTCTGCCATTGAGGGCACTGTCCGTTGTCTGCAGATGTCTCTGGCGTGCAACAAGTAGATTGAATTTCTTTTGCTGCCTGGTTATCAACTTTCCATGTTGTGTTAGACAAGCCTTCTCCGTGAATTCAATCACAGTGTGAAAGTGGTCTCATCTAGACACGATGTGAATCTCTGCTGGATCTGCTCCTCTTTGGTTTTCAAAACATCAATGGTAAAATTAGTTTGTCTCACCCGGTCGTTCAACAGCTGGCTCTGTGCATTCTGGAGGATCATGTTAGCTTGGTGGCCCTTGAACAAAGATTTCATTTTGCAGGCTTTTAGGTGTAATCCCATAAAATGTCTTTATGCTCAATACTGCAGGTAAGAAAACCACAGAAAGGTGAATCAGTTTATCTGGACACAACGTTTAGTAGAAGACATATTTCATCACTCATCCATTTCATCATCATTCATCACCGTGGCAACACGGCGGTGCAGTGGTTAGTGCTGTCGCCTCATAGCAAGAAAGTCGTGGGTTCGAACCCCAGGGTTGTCCAACCTTGGGGGTCATCCAAGGTCATCCTCTGTGTGGAGTTTGCATCTTCTCCCCATGTCTGCGGTGGGTTTTCTCTGGGTGTTCCGGTTTCTCCCACCATCAAAAAAGAGACATGTTAGGGTTAATACGCCTGTCTGTGCCCCTGACCAAGGCAATGGAAAGAAGAACTGGAGTTGGTCCCCGGGTGCTGCAGTTGCCCACAGCTCCTATACAATAGGGTGCAGTTGGTCCCCGGGTGCTGCACGGCGGCTGCCCACTGCTTCTATCTACACAGCTAGGATGGGTTAAATGCAGAGCATAATTACCCTACGAGGACCAATAAAGTATCTCAAAAAAAAAAAAGTCCAAGCGACCTCATCACTTTCAACTGACTGCTGGTATGCCCCAACCTTATAAACAGCACAGTTGCATAATGACTGAAACCAACGATTGGTTACATATGCAAATAGGTGTGACCACCAACTACTAGAGTTTCAATGGCCATGTGTACTATTCACAGAGGATTGGGGAACAGCAGAGTGCCTGGTAGGGCAGCATATGCCTTGAGCATGTCACCTGGTGCTAGCGTTAGGGGGTAGGTTAGGGGTTTGATTCCTTTTTTGTGTACAATGTGACTTTTTTGAATCACAGCAAAAAATGATAAACATCTTCTTTTCTTGGATTTTTTTTCTAGACCAGAGAGGGTAGTCACATCTGGAAGATGCACATGGTAAAGGGAAAGGAGGGCTTAGGCATCCAGATCAGAGGAGGTCGTGGTTCCAAGCGTTCCCCGCATGGTATCATCATAGCCGATGTCGAGGATGGAGGTGCCACCCAGAGGTAAAAATATTCACAACTCCCCTTTAAATGAATTTAACTTCAGTGTATGTTAGCATGATAATGCATTCTAGCACTGAAATTTCATTTTGAATGGAGAAACAAAAAGCAAAGTCATCAAAAATAAAAACAATAATGGAAAACATCTTTATGCATGCATATTTGCTGTGACATAATGGAACACAAAAATTGAAAGGACTGGTCGATTGTGGCTGCTGTCTACTGGGAAAATTCTCAATGGTGCAGATGGCCAGTCCATGCCTGCTGTCCAACTCTAAGTCAGCAATATTTGGTTTGGTGCCCTATGGCACTTCCTGAAATTATTTAACCCAACATAAAAAAAACAACTGGCATAGGTGGAGGTCAACAAGATGGTTGGAGTTCCCGGTAAGTTGAAATGTTCACTTGGAAAATGTTGACTTGCCACTGGTATGCCAACCACAAGAATAGGTCAGCATACAATGTTATGTTCTGGCATATTAACAAGGAAAGATGCTAGCGTGCTTGCACACTTTTGGAATATCGAATATCGCTATTGTAATATGTTTTCACATTATCCTTGTGCTGTTCATGGTTGTTTAACTTTGCTGTGTGAATAGAGCAATGCCACATTCGGCATCATGTTTGGTGTGAATGCATCAAACATGATGCAAATGATGCAAACTTTCACTTTTTACACAAGTATTGTCCAGTTTCATTCTAGATGCTTAAACATTTTTTCCACCAGTGAGTCACCCAAAGCTTATGCGCTGGGTTCTTTTGTGGTAACCCAATAATTTACAGGCAGTTAATTACATAGTAATGTGAAGAAATTGCTAAGAAATAATAGTAAAGTAGAATCATTAAAATCGATATAAGGAAGTTGCAGTTGTAGAACAACTGGGAAATACTGGGTAAATATAGACAGGGCTCTCAAGTCTCACGCATTGGGTGTGAGACACACGCATTTCAACTCGTTCACATGCTCACAAGCCACACCTTGTATTTCTCACACAGAGAACCAGGGTAACGCCCACCAAGTTGCGCCGCTATTTTTTATAACAGTGGAACAGGTAGGAATCAAGTGGATTCTCCATAGCGTTGAGAAGGGCCTGCCACGCACCAGCCAAACAAATTAAAGAATATAGCTGCCGAACAGCCAATCAAATAATAGCATTGCTGGAGCCACCAACCCCTGTGCTGAAGGCCTCAAAACATGCCACCAACACCTACAATAAACAACACTAATATCATCTCTCTCTCTCTCTCTCTCGCACACACACACACACACACACACACACACACAGCTGTGTCTTTCTTTGAAGTTAATGGCCTCATTCTCTCATTCCCACTTGCTGTGGAAATTAGCTTATAAGAACACAATCTGAGATAAGTACATGGTGGGATATATTCATTTTCACTTCATATAATTTACTGTTGTTTTTTTTTCTTCTGGTTGTTATGAGCTCTCCATTTCCATGGAAATACATTTGGAATATTCAAAAAAGTGAAATTCATGAGCTTGGTGTTTTACTGTAAGACAGATTGTAACCTGACATCAACCCTGTCGTTTGTATTCATAATGAACATGTATACGGGCTTACTGCGCATATTAAGTGACATTCTCCTGTTCTCGTTCAGGTCACCAGTTCTACCTGCACTAAAAAATTATGAATTAAATAGATATTTTTATTTGTATGAATTTATGTGTCATTTATCAGATCAGACCCCCGTCCCGTCCCCACCCCAACCAAACCTCCACCACCGCCAAAATCTCACTCTGAACTCAGTTCAAAACGTGAGAGCCCTGTATAGAGTAAAATTAAAGCAGAATAAAGAGGTTTGGTTGTAATCATATGTGAATTAATTGTTATAGTGAGTGGTATATAGCCCACATACAGGGTTAGACAGGTGGGTTGTGTCTTCACATCTCCTAACCTCGAGGCTCTTTTCCACAATAAACAAACTTCTCAAACCTAGTGATAATACTTCCAGTTCCTTAACATTTAAGAAGTGAAATTATTTCCTTTCTTTTTGCAGTCTAAAATTAACACGATCTACAGCAACTTGACCACCTCCCCTCGCAGCTCTTCCCCTTTACCACTCAGCCCCTGTCAAGAGTTCTCCCCCGTGTCCCCAGTGGAGCGCTCCAACTTTATGGTAGGAATGAGAAGCTCCACTTGTGTTCTGGATCACATCCAATCTTGTTAAGGACTGTCTCCCAGCTATCTCCTCACTCGTCATAGAAATCATTAACTCCTCCTTCAGCTCTGGCTGCGGTCACCCTCACCCTCAAAAAACCTGGACTCAACCTTGATATCATGAGCAATTTCCGACCTACCTCCAATCTCCCCTTTCTGTCAAAAATGCTGGGAAGTGTTGCTGCCAACCAACTCACAGCTCACCTCATCTCCAACGACCTGTTTGAACCATTTCAATCTGGTTTCCACTCAAAGCAATGAAGAAATGAAGATGGCGGCGCGACTGACGTTTGCGGTGGCCTCACATAGCACCGACTATGCAGCGTCTTTGTCCGCGTCTACGTCTAAATTTGTGTCATCATGTGGCGTGCGAGGGAAATATGTCTATGATCGTCAATTTCTTTTGGACATGCTGCATTCAGATCTGGAGACACTGCAACATACCGGCTGGCCAAGCGAAATCGGTCCCGGGGTATCAAGGAGGCAAAGAAGCTGTATAGACAAAAGCTCAACAGACACTTCTCTGATATTAAAGACACACGGCGCATGGGGCAAGGTGTTCAAGTAATAACTGACTACAAGCCCCCACCCCCACAGGCATGCCATAAAGACCCCTCCCTACCAGACAAACTACATGACTTTTTTGCACGTTTTGAGATAGCCAACAACAGGCAGGCATAGAAACTTCCACCATCACCAAGCGACCAGGTACTCCAGCTGCTGTCTACAGCTGGGGTAAATAAGGCCTTTGCCAGCATCAACCCATGCAAAGCTGCGGGGCCAGACATCATACCTGGGGGTGTTATTAAGGACTGCGCAGAACAGCTGAAAGATGTTTTTGCAAATATCTTCAACACCTCACTCAGTCAAGCAGTAGTTACCAACTGCCTCAAAAGTGCCACCATCATTCCCTTGCCCAAAAAGTCAAACCCAGCCAGTATCAATGACTTCCACCCCGTGGCCCTCGCTCCCATAGTTATGAAGCGCTTTGAGCGGCTTGTCATGCAGCACATCAAGGCCTGCCTCACTGCAAACCTAGATCACCAACAGTTTGCATATAGAGCCAACCGATCCACAGAAGACACAATATCTACCACACTCCACCTCACTTTGTCACATCTGGAAGGGAAGAACACCTATGCCAGGATCCTCTTTATTGATTTCAGCTCGGCATTTAACACCATCATACCATAACCACTGGTGGAGAAGCTGAGGTTGCTGGATGTGGGCACTCATACCTGTAACTGGGTCCTGGACTTCCTGACATGGAGGCAACAGACAGTCAGGGTGGGCAGCCTCACATCAAATCCCATCTTAGTGAGCGCAGGTTCACCCCAGGGTTGCGCCCTGAGCCTCCTCTTGTTCACCCTGCTAACCCATGACTGTACTGCCAAATTTGACACCAACCACATCATCACGTTTGCAGATGATACAACAGTAGTGGGTCTCATCAGCGATGAAGATGAATCTGCATACAGGATGGAGGTGGAGCAGCTAATGGCGTGGTGCGAATCCCACAACCTCTCCCTGAATATAAGCAAAACAAAGGAGATGGTGATTGACTTCAGGAGGGCCAGCAGGCACCATCATACGCCGCTGACCATCGATGGCGCCACTGTGGAGAGGGTCAGTAATATCAAGTTTCTGGGAGTGCACCTGGCGGACGACCTGACCTCAACCATTAACACCTTGGCCATTTTTAAAAAGGCCCAACAGCGGCTCCATCCACTCCGGAGAGTTAAAAGGGCAAGCCTCTCCATTCCAGCCCTCACCACCTTCTACAGGGGCACCATTGAAAGCATTCTAATGTATCGTCTCACTTCCTGTTTCAGTAACTGCAAAGCGACTGAAAAACACCAGCTGGACAGGACAGTGAAGACAGCTAGCAAGATCATTTGTGACCCCTCTCCCCTTCGTGTTGGAGATTTATCATCAACGCTGTGTTCAAAGAGCCATCCACCATCCTTCTCACAACCTGTTTTCCCTATTGCCGTCTGGGAAGTGGTAGAGGAGCATCTGTGCTAAATCCAGCAGAATGCTAAATAGCTTCACAAGCAGTCAGGATTATTAACTAACTGTGACCCCCCCCCCCACGGTCATGCCCATCCACCTACCCTCTACCCCCCCCCCCCCCATCAGTGCTGGTCACTCATTGACAGACAATGGCTGTCAACATTTAAACTGAAATGGCACTTTAATGGACTGTGTTGGACTTGAATGGACTGTGTTGTTAAGTGTGCTTTTTTGTTTTGATCGCTCCGTTTTTATGTTTTTAGTGGTATCGTTTTTAGGGAATTTTTGGATGTATATTTTTGTCTTCTCTGTTGCACTGCTTTGGGCTGGGAGAAACAGCATTTCGTTTTTTATTTATGTGCACAGGTATGTAATGAAAATGACAATAAACTAAATCTTGAATCTTGAAGCACAGCACAGAAACAGCCCTTCTTAAAGTCACCAATGACCTCCTCCTCTCTGTAGACTCTGCCCACCTCAGCATTCTCATCTTTTTCGACCTTACTGCAGCTTTTGACACCATCAACCACACCATTCTTTTCTCCCACCTTAAATCCTCCCTCAACATCACCGGTACTGCCCTCTCCTGACTAAAGTCATATCTCATAGGCAACAGTTTATCAGCATCAACAACTGCACCTCCTTCACCGCTCCTCTGTCCCAAAGAATCCCCCACGGTTTGCTGCTTGGTCCTCTCCTGTTCCTCCTTTACACGCACTCTCTTGGTAACATTCTATGTCATCATGGTCTCCACTTTCACTGTTACACTGATGATGTCCAGCTTTACATCTCCACAAAATCCATCACCACTACAACTTACTTCCAGTCTGACCAAGTTCTTCACTGAAATCAAATCATGGATGAAAGCCAACTTCCAACAAGTCTTGCTTGTTTATTGGGATGCCAAAGAGTTCCTCATTGGCATGAGTTGTACGTGTTACGGCTCGCGCACCCCACGCCGTGGCCCGCCCACCCCGCTGGTCTACCAGCACCCGTTGTCAGTTCGTGCCGTAACCTCCTCGCAGGGCTAGTTACTCTTCCCTCCCGGTGCATTTCTCTCCGAGTTTATCTCAGCCCTTGGTTTACTGTTTTCTTTGTGAAGTTTCCCTGTGGAAGTATCCTACCGTGTTCCCAGTTGGGATTACCCGTGAGTTTTTTTCTTCGACTTCCTGTTTTCTTAGTCGCTCATTGCCCTCCTGTGTTGACCGTTGTATGAGCTAGTAATAAAGTACGCCAGTTTCGGCTAACCCCATCTCTGCCTGGTGTCGTGTGCTTCGGGTCTTCCACAAACCCTAACAGTACGAGTGGTAAACCTCCTGCATGTTAATTTTCTTTATATGAGCACCATATTATGGTCTGACAGCCCAGTTATCATTTTGTGTGATTTTGTGATCCTTTCAGGTCTATTGCTAAATATTAGGTCAATCTGGGTACTGGTGCTGTTTGTTCTTCTTGTTGGACCTTTAACCGTTTGAGTCAACTTAACACTATCAGTAGTTTGCGTGAGCTTTTTCCTTAAGGACTTTTCTTCCCAATTTAAGTTGAAGTCACCCATTACAGTGACATCTTTCTTGAAATCCCATTGACTTAATATCTTTTTTTTTCGTTTTTTTTTCTTTTTTAAATACATTTATTTCTGATTTTTCCCTTTTTTCTCCCAATTTGGTGGCCAATTGATCCCTATTTTAATTCAAACACCCACCCTCGTACTGCATGCGTTCGCCAACTGCATCTCTCCGGCCAGCAGTCTCAAAGGAGATGCCTCCCCACTTTTGTGACAAGGCGACTCCAGGCCAAACCACTGCTTTTTCCGACACACACAGAGACGCATTTATGTGACGAACACAAGCCGGCTCTGCCCCCCTCCCAAAGACAGCGTTGCCAATTACTGCTGCTTCATCGAGTCCGGCCATAGTCGGATCTGACAAGACCGAGGTGCGAACCCCGGTCCCCAGTGGGCAACTGCATCGACACAAAGCCGATGCTTAGACCGCTACACCACCGTGGACTCTGCATTGACTTAATATCTTTTTGAGTTTATCATAAAAGCTAATGTTTGAAGAGGGTGGTCGATAAATGAGTAAGTGTATAGGACATCTAAGGCAGTGGTTCTCAACCTTTTTGGGTTCCTGGACCCCCTGCGTATTTTTGATCTACCCTGAGGACCCCTCCACCTGATCTTGGGGGAGGGGGGTTGCAATTTGATAGAAACAGTAGAAACTGCATTTTAAATTGCATTATAGCATTTATTCACTCTTTGGGGCAAAAATAAGAGCTTTCAGTTGTAACTTAGATATAGTTAACAAAACAGAATTCTTATGCAGTAACTTTCAGATATATGTAACAAAACAGAATATGTATTCAGTAACTTTCAGATATATGTAACAACAGAATTTTTATGCAGTAACTTTTAACAATGCAAACGGGAGCAAGATCTCTTATTAAAATACAATAAATTACACTTGTGAAACAGATGTAATTAGAGAAAAAAGTCCTGTTACCCTTTATAGTTTAGGTAGATAAAGGTCTCAGTCACATTTGAGTAAAATAATCCTATTTCTATAAATGTCATAGGATCTTTTTTTTAAATATATTTTATTTTCACGGACCCCTTGCAATTACACCACGGACCACTAGGGGTCCGCGAACCCCCGGTTGAGAAACACTGATCTAACGTGATAAAATCATGTTTAGGCCTGTACATTCCAAATCAGTTGGATCTTGCCATTGAATCTCATTACAATGAATGCTGTCCTTTACATATGCCAAAACCCCACTCCCCTTTGCGTCCGGTCGGTCTTTCCTGAAGATGTTATAACCCGGAAGTTGTAGAACAGCAGATGGGGAGTTATTATGAAGCCAAGTTTCTGATAAACAGAGGAAATCTAAGTAGGACTGTAATAACATAAGGTTTATCTGATCACTTTTGGATTTTAAGTTATATTTAGGTGTCCACCTAATATACCCTTTGGCTTTGCTCTTGGATCCCAAATAATTATCGCGTTTTTTACCGTTTGAAAGACTTTCCACTTCTGGTTCAATTCGGATTGCCCTGTTTACTGGCCTGCACTTGTTTTTATTATTCATGTGTTTGTGCGGAGTTTTCCTACAGTCATTATCACTCGGTTGGGCATTGTATGGGCTCACGTGTGTACAGTCACTGTTGTTGCTCATTGGAATCGCTGAAGATGTTCTCGCCGCATCAAGACCGCCCGGCCAGGATGGCTGCACCATCGGGAGGTGGCCGCCAGTCAGGATCGCCAAATCAGCTGATTGACAAGCAGAGGTATGCAAATATGACATGATCATCATTGGTCCCAGATTCCTTACCAAAAAAACCCACAGTTCTGCCTTACCAGCGACAATTTCACTTTGTCCCCTTCCCCACACATCTGCAACCTTGGAATCATTTTCGTCAGCAATCTGTCCTCTGAACACCACATCAATCAAATCACTACAAGTGCCTTTTTTCCATCTAAAAAACATAGCTCATCTCCCCCCACCACCCTCTTTGCTGCTGAATCTTTGATCCATGCCTTCATCACATCCAGAATTGACTACTGCAACAGCATTCTCTGTGGCTTATCATCCAGAGCCCTAAACAAACTCCCAATACATCCAGAACTCTGCTGCCCACCTGCTCACCCACTCCTGCTCCTGTGACCACATCACCCCTTTCCTCCAGAACCTCCACTGCATCCTTGTCCAACAACGGCTCCAATTCAAAGTCCTTCTCATCTCATCTTATCTCATCATCAGCCATTTCCTCGGGGTTGGGTCAAAGTGGCAGCAAGCTAAGTAGGGCGCTCCAGACATCTCTCTCCCCAGCAACACCCTCAAGCTCCTCCTGGGGGACCCCCAAGGCATTCCCAGGTCAGATTGGACATGTAGTCCCTCCAGCGAGTCCTGGGCTTACCCCAGGGTCTCCTCCCAGTTGAACGTGCCCGGAAAACCTCCAAAGGAAGGGGCTCAGGAGGCATGATAATCAGATGACCGAACGACCTCAACTGGCTCCTTTCGACATGAAGGAGCAGTGGTTCTACTCCAAGCTCCCTCCAGATATCCAAGCTCCTCACCCTATCTCTAAGGCTGAGCCCAGACACCCTACGGAGGAAACTCATTTCAGCCGCTTATATCTGCGATCTTACCCTTTCGATCACTACCCAAAGCTCATGACCATAGGTGAAGTTTGGAATGAAGATTAACTGGTAAATTGAGAGCTTTGCTTTCCAGCGCAGCTCCCTCTTCACCACAACGGTCCAGTACAACGTCCACATTACTGCTGATATGGCACCAATCTGCCTGCCAACCCCCCACTCAATCCTACCTTCCCTTGTGAAAAAGACCCCGAAATACTTGAGCTCCTTCACTTGAGGAAAACTCATCCCCAACCTGGAGAGAGCAATCCACCATTTTCTGGAAGAGAACCATGGCCTCAGACTTGGAGGTGATGACTCTCATCAGCTGCAAACTGCCGCAGTGCGTGCCGGAGGTCATGTTCTGATGAAGCCAACAAAACCACATCATCTGCAAAGAGCAGATATGCAATTCTGAGGATCCCAAAATGGACACACTACATTTATTGCATTGTGTTGCCTGTAATAATACCCTTGTTTATTCCCTGACCACTTCGCATATTTCGAGTTCTTGCTTCCACTTGGGAAGGCTTGTATAATATATAAGAAAGAAAAAACTGTCAAATGCTGCTTGTGGATTCTGGGCATCACCCTTGCATCCCCCAGGCCATCTTTATTTTAGTTTTCTTATTTTGTTGTTGTTTTTTTTAATTCTCTTGTCAAATGGGTTTTTATAATTGTAAATGAACAGTAGCACTCTTGACATAAAAAGCACCAAGCTATACCATCTTCCATGCCAAATGCCTTCAAGTTATTTTGCCAATCAGTGATTTTCAGCCCTTCCAGAAAGCATTTTGCCGACTCAACTCAGATCCCAGCCAGCTGATTTGAAATTGATATTTTTGGACATTATTATGTTGTTATGGTTGATACTTTTAGGTGTGTGGATTTTGATGCAATACATTTGAACTGGGATACAGCTGGTAAAGCCCCATTTAAAAAAAAAAAGAGGAGCCAATTGGAGGGTATGCTCAATATTCTGGAATCACACTGGCTCAGTGGTTAGTACTGTTGCTTCACAGCTAGAAGGTCCTGGGTTCAAACCCAACTGGAGCAACCTGGGCTTTTCTGTGCAGAGTTTTCATGTTCTCCCCATGTTCATGTGAGTCTGCTCCAGCTTCATCCCACACCAAAGACAGGCATGCATGTTAGGGACATAATCCCACCAGTGCTGTAGACCAAGGCTCTGGCTCTTGATCTGGCGCTGGTCCTTGGGTACTCCTACTAGTTAAGATGGGTTTAATGTAGATGAGTAATTTCTGACTATGTGTAAAATGTACTTGGCTGATAAAGTGTTTCTACCTTCTCAGGACAAGAATATGCTAGGGAGCTAGAAAGGAAAGTCTTGCTCTTGTCAAGCTTCAGATTCAGAAGGAACAATACTGATAATAGTACTGCTACATACGTGTACCTCATTTTTACCCTCTCAACAATAATCCAAGGGTAACAGGAGTTTGGTAATTTTGTAATTTGGAAAAGGTCTAATACTCTGTTCCCCAAATTATATTGGGGGTTGGCATACTGGGATTACTTGTTACAAGCTTTTAAATCCTTATAGGTTTGAAGTTGACCCTTTGTGCTCCCTGACTGAAAGTGAGTATATATATATGTATGTGTGTGTGTGTGTGTGTGTGTGTGTGTGTGTGTGTGTGTGTGTGTGTGTGTGTGTGTGTGTGTGTGTGTGTGTGTGTGTGTGTGTGTGTTAATTGGAGCTGTTTTAAAGTTGTGTGCTCTGTTGTGTGCTGCAGGGATGGTCGTCTACATGCTGGAGATGAGCTGCTGATGATTAATGGTCAATCTCTTGTGGGTCTTTCTCATCAAGAGGCTGTGGAAATACTCCGTTCTACCACTGGCCTGGTACAGCTGGTTGTTTCCAGCAGGGTGAGTGTTTTTTTTCCCCCTGGGCTTTGAATTTATCTGTGGCACATGCAAAGAGAAGAATCAGAAATAAACAAGTGTATACTATGCAATATGGCTGTTTAATTCATTATCAACCTCAATCTAAAAACATGTACTTAAAATACTTTATATTGAACAGGGCAGGCGATAAACAGCAACCTTGTCTCACCCCACGTTCTTGAGAAATAAATGTTCTCTTGTGTCCAGTCTTGATGCTGCACATGTTTGTAAACATGGGTTTTATTAAGTCATATGTTTTACCCCCTATGCCACTTTGAAGTAGTTTGTAAAATAAACCAATGTGCCATATTGAACCAAATGCTTTTTCGAAGTGCTTTGAGATCTGTCTCTGCAGATGAAAAGCGCTATACAAACTCAAACTATTATTATTGTTGTTATTATTATTATTATTACAATAAAAAGAGAAAGTTATTCACAAATATTGTGTTTACCTTAAAGTGTTGTGCTGGAGAAGGTTTTTAGGGGAAAAAAATCCCAACTTCCATCTGCTGCTGTCATGAGTGTGGAATTCAGTGCAAGAAAATGTGTTACACATGTTTGTCTGGAATCCTGAAGCATCATAAAGAGAATCAATTTGAATGCACAGTAATGTCATAGACATTAAGTTCTCAAGGAAACATTTCTGCACAGTTCTAATGAGATTGTCAGGTTATCAATATTTTGTGTGTCACACTGTATGATTACTCACACCATAGTATATAGATGGTATTGCAATCCATCCATTATCCGAACCGCTTATTCTGCTGTCAGGGTCACGGGGATGCTGGAATAGCTGTGTTAATTAAACGACTTTGCATTCAGTTACCCAAATAGGCACCAATGTTTTTAGTAAGATTTTAATACCCTGGTTATTATACATTATAAGTCATTTCCTTTCAGACAATTCCCCTATCAATGTGCAGTGCATAACAACTTTTATTTACTTTTGTCAGAGAGCAGATAGAACAATAAAATACAGGGAAAATTATCGCTCTGATTCTGCAAAGAGGGAAGAATTGCTCAGAGAAAGAAGGTTAAATCAATCAGAGCCATTAATATAGGACAGAAATTATTATCAGAGTAGAACAGTTTACTTGAAAGTACTAATTGATGTTTATAATTGTAGGCTATATTGTTATGCTCGCGCACCAGAACCTGACCCGTGTGGTGAAACCCAAGACAGACAGACACGAGATGACTTCAAAATCTACAAAGGGAGGTTTTATTGTGGGAGGGAAATGTATGGTGAAAAAAAGGCGTTCTGTTAGTGGGATGTGTGAATAAACTATGTGTGGTGTCCCGTGGTTTGCGTGTATAACTATGTGTGAGTGTTTTTAGCCAATGTGTGGTGCGGTATGTAAATGACCAGGAGGTGTTGAAAAAATGTGCGTGCACCTGGCGAGAAAGTCCAGTCCGTGATCCAAGAGGGGTTGTCCGAGAAAGTCCAGGTCCGAGATCCGGGAAGTCGAGTCCGAAAGGAGGGGTCCAGATAGAGGGACAAGGGGGGAGATCGCAGGAGAGGTCCGGGGAGAAACGTGAAGGTCGCTGGGGACGAGGGAGACGCGGGGAGCCGTGGAAATCGCGGAGGGAGAGTCTTGGGAGGAAACAGAGACACGAAGATAAGACACTGGGGAATAAACAGAATGCAAAGAACGCTGGAGGGCTTGTCAGAACTTTACCGCAGGGTTCAGTACGTCGAAGCACTGAGAGACGTTCTGGGAGGCTTCTTGTAGAAGGCTGCTTGATTGCCACAGGTGTGCCTAATGGATGATGGCAAACACCTGGTGCAGTGCAGCGCTCGTCTCCTCAGAGCGCGAGCCGAGCGCTCGGATGTTTCCGGCACGTCCGAGCTGGGGGAGTGGCTTGAACGTGCCGGGGAGGCAGCTCGGGGCGGTGTAACCACAACAGGACCCCCCCTCCTACGGGAGACACCGGGCGACCGTCCGATGGCGTTGGCCCGATAGAACTCCTCCAGGAGTGCGGGGTCGGCCAGGTAGGACCGGGGAACCCAGTTGCGGTCCTCGGGCCCATAGCCAACCCAGTCCACCAGGTTTTGGTACCCACGCCCCCGGCGGCGTACGGTGAGCAGCTGGTCGACATCCCAGACCATGTCACCACCGTCGAGGACCCTGGGGGGTGGAGGAGCTTGGACAGGGGGAGACAGGGGGCTGGTGGCTACCGGTTTGAGGCGCGAGACATGGAAGACGGGATGGATCTTGAGTGAGGTAGGGAGATGGAGACGCACCGCCGAAGGGTTGACGATGCGGTCGATGGTGTAGGGACCGACGTAGCGGGGAGCCAGCTTCCGGTTGAGGGTAGGGAAGGGCAGGTCCCGGGCCAGGAGCCATACCTTCTGGCCAGGTCGATAAGCTGGAGCCGGCACTCTCCGCCGGTTGGCGCTGCGCCGGGCCCGCTCTGTAGCTCGCAACATAGCGGCCCGGGCGGTCTTCCAAACGCACCGACATCGGCGGAGATGGGCCCTCGTGGATGGGACCGCCACCTCCAACTCCTGACGGGGGAACAGAGGGGGTTGATAGCCAAGAGAACACTCGAAGGGGGACAAACCGGTAGCCGAACTCTCCATGGAGTTGAGCGAGTACTCCACCCAGGGCAGGTACTTGCTCCAGGAGGCGGGGTTGCTGGTGGTAACGCAATGCAAAGCCGCCTCCAGGGCTTGATTGGCCCGCTCTGCCTGCCCATTGGTCTGGGGGTGATACCCGGAGGAGAGGCTGACCGTGGCCCCAATCCCCTTACAGAAGGCCTGCCATACCTTAGAAGTAAACTGGGGACCACGGTCAGAGACAATGTCCAGGGGAATCCCATGGGGTCGGACGACGTGGGAGACGAGAAGGTCCGCCGTCTCGGCTGCTGAGGCGAGTTTGGTGAGGGCAACAAAGTGGACGGCCTTGGAAAACCGGTCAACAATGGTCAGAATGGTGTCATTGCCTTGGGACACGGGAAGGCCAGTTACAAAGTCCAAGGCAATGTGGGACCAAGGTCGGCCGGGGACAGGAAGGGGGCGCAGGAGACCTGCTGGAGGGCGATGGAGAGCCTTGCTGCGGGCGCAGGTGGTGCAGGCTGCCACGAACTCTCTGGTGTCTGCCTCCATGGTGGGCCACCAGAAACCCCTGCGGATGAAGGCCGCCGTTCGGTAGACACCGGGGTGGCAGGCAAGATGGCTGGAGTGGCCCCACTCCAGCACCTGGGGCCGGACAGAGGGAGGCACAAATAGCCGGTTCCGGGGTCCATTGCCTGGGTCGGGATGGGCGCGCTGGGCCCTTCTCACCACCGATTCAATGGCCCAGGTGACGACACCCACCACCCGGGCCGGGGGAAGGATGGTGTCTGGGGCGTCAGGGGACCCCTCGGGAAACAGACGGGAGAGGGCGTCTGCCCTGACGTTCTTGGTGCCCGGGCGGTAGGTGAGGGTGAAGTCGAACCGGGTACCCCATACTCCCACAGTACCCCCCACAGAGTGCCCCATGGTACACGGTCATAAGCCTTCTCCAAGTCCACAAAACACATATAGACTGGCTGGTCAAACTCCCTCAGCACTTCCACAAGCGTAAAGAGTTGTTATGTTGTTCCACGGCCAGGACGGAATCCGCATTGTTCCTCCTGGAGCCGAGGTTTGACAGTCGGTCAGAGACTTCCAGCACCCTAGAATAGACTTTCCCAGGGAGGCTGAGCAGTGTGATGCCCAGATAATTGTAGCACACCCTCCGGTCAATAATTAGTCAATAATCTATACTCTATACTCTTGTCAGCGGAACCAACCCACCATGCAGTACAGGTTGTAAAGTATTCAATTTAAAGGCAACTAATTGTAGGATAAGGCAAAAAAGATTAGTTTTAAGTTTGGATTTAAAGAACTCAACAGATTTTTATCATTTGACGGAAGTAGGCAGGTCATTCCACAAGAAAGGGGCCCATTAGGGAAAGGCTCTGCCACCAGCTGACTTCTTTTTATCTTTGGGTACACACAGGAGCCCTGTAATTTTGGAGCGGAGCACTCAAGTTGGTATGTACGGTTTAAGGAGATCAGACAAGTATGATGGAACAAGCCCATTTAGGATTTTATAAGTCAGGAGAAGTACCTTGAAATCTGATCTTACATGGATAGGAAGCCAGAGAAGGGAGGAAAGAATTTGTGTAATATTCAATTTTCTAGTTTTTCAAAAATTCAAATTTTCTAGTTTAAGTTAGGATTCTAGCTGCAGCAGTTTTAAGCATCTGAAGACTTTTAGAACTAGCCTGTGGCAGACTTGAAAACATAGCATTACAGTAATCAAGTCTGGATGAAATAGATGCATGTATTAGAGTCTCTGCATCAGCCATGGACAGGAAAGACTGAATTTTAGCTATATGTTACATAAGTGAAAAAAGGCAGTCTTGCTGATTTCTTTAATGTGCTTATCAAAGGAAAGGCTGGGATCAAATGTAACACAAATATTTTTGGCTGCCACACTTTGAAATCACAGAGTTGTTGATTGTTATTGTGTTTCTTGATCAAATTGGTGTCTGTGTCTAACAGGGCCAATGACCAGCATCTCAGTTTTATCCAAATTTAAAAATAGGGAATTTAGTGACATCCAATTTTTCACAGCAGCCAAGCGGGCCTCCAAAGTACTCATTTGAGTATGATCATCAGCCCTTATAGGTACATACAGCTGAAAAGCATCTACATAGCAGTGGAAATTTATTCCATGACTGCATATAATTTGGCCAAGAGGTGAAATAAAAAGAGAGGAAAGTAGAGGGCCAACAACTGAGCCCTGAGGTACACCATATTTAGTGTCAGAGAATTTCAATGTGATATTATTATAGCAGACACAATGCGTTCTTCCATCCATCCATTCATTATCCAAACCGCTTATCCTGCTCAAGAGTTGCTGAGATGCTTTAGCGTATCCCAGCAGTCATTGGGCGGCAGGCGGGGAGACACCCTGGACAGGCCGCCAGTCCATCACTAAGCTAAGGAAAAGCCAGAGACACCAAAATTACACTTTATTCTTTCTAATAGTTATTATTTGTATTATTGTTTTTGTTGTTGTTGTTAACTGTGGCATGACAGTAAGGACACTAAATGAAAGAAAAATTAAAATTATTCCAAGTAGTATTTTATCATATTTTGAAGGGCCTTGCCCCTGACAGAAAAAGCTCGGGTATATCACAAGTTATTCACAAGTTGACTCAAACAAACTGGTGAACAACAAAGCCACACAAGCTAAAGCCTTACAGTATTTTCTTATTAGACTAACTTGGTTGGGGACTGCATAGAGCCTGAGTGCTCTGCTAAATCGAGAGAGGATCGAGAGTGGCTGTTTTTCACCAGAGAGGGCAAATGAGAGCAGTTCATATTTCTTTTTGATGCATTATATTGGTATTAAAGATAGCAAAAATTGCCCCATAGCCTATATGCCAACTCTGCTATGTGAATACATACAATTTTTGCTTTAAGTTTGCTGTAATATTTCCATATTTTCATTTCCCTGATGTCTGTATTTTGGAAACTGGAAGGAATGATGCACTCCATTTTTCCATTCAGTTATGTATCCCAGCCATCTAATTAGGGATTTCAAGACCTGTCACAACAGGTTAACCTAAATAACCACCTGGTACCTAACAGAATAGAAAACTACAAGCAACAGGGATCCCTAAGAACAGATTAAGAACCACCATTCTAAGTAAACTAACACAGTGCATCTTGTGTTGCGTTGCTTTTTGAAGCCTGATCGGAAAAATTGAAGAGGACAATTCTTTTTTTCTTTTGCTTATCCCCTCTTTTTTCCCCCAATTGTACTAGGCCAATTCTCCACTCTTCCGAGCCATCCCAGTTGTTGCTCCACCCCCTCTACCAATCCGAGGAGGGCTGCAGACTACCACATGCCTCCTCCAATACATGTGGAGTCGCTAGCTGCTTCTTTTCAACTGACAGTTAGTAAGGAGTTTCACCAGGGGGACGTAGCACGTGGGAGGATCACGCTATTCCCCCCCAGTTCCCCCTCCCCCCTGAACAGCCGCCCCGACCAACCAGAGGACGTGCTAGTGCAGTGACCACGACACATACCCACATCTGGCTTCCCACCCGCAGACACGGCCAATTGTGTCTGTAGGGATGCCCGACCAAGCCGGAAGTAACACAGGGATTCGAACCGGCAATCCCTGTGTTGGTAGGCAACAGAATAGACCGCCATATCACCCGGATAGGGTAGCGTAGCGGTCAGAGGACAAATCATAATGGGCTTGTGAGGACATGTGATTTCCTTCAGACACAAGTCAAATAACATGCTCACAATCCATCTCTGGATTTCCTTTTTCTTGCCCCTTCAGACACATACAGGCATACAGCTTGTTGACTGCATATGGCACCTCTTTGGTGTTGAAAATTTAGATATATTTACAGAAGGAAGATATGTGTCTTTCACATGCAGCTGCAGCCACATCCACGTGTATAATGCGCCTTCTTTTCTTTCTCAAGCAAATCCATATACACATCATGTTTATCTTTTGCATCTTTTCTACAAAAACAGTTCTTTCCACTACAAACATGTTCTCATGTCCCTTTTTTTCACTAGGATGAGTTGGAGGTGGACTTCCAATGCTACCCATCCACCAGCCTGCCTGATCTGGTGAGTACGTGTAGTTCCTCATCAGCTCTCTCTCAGAGCAATACTACTGATGCCGCAACTTTCCTTGGAGATGAGGAGACCACAGAGATATCCAAACCAACCAACGATGTGGTAAGGACAGCAGTTGTTAAAGCTTTTTGATTTTGGGGTGGGATATGAGGCTGTCGGTGTTTGCTCTTTGGGGAGGAGGTGTTACCCTCTACCCCTAACTTGCAGAGACAGTTAATCAGTGAGACTCTGATATTAGAGGTAAAAGTTATCCTCATAACAGATAATGGATACGTTCCATCCTCAATATGCCTCTGTGTCTTTGATTTAAGTAGAAGAAAAATCTCTTTATTTACCAAGCACATTTTAAACATATCTGGAATTTGTTCTCTCCTTTCTTCATCTGTTTTCATCTTTTTGGTCAAACGAAGCCTTGGAAGTCTGTTGATGAGGTTACATGTTGACTGCTCACATTACATGCATGTTACATTGTAACATGCATGTAATGTGAGCAGTCATGTCCTAGGTTTCTTCCATAGGATGCCATAGTTGGGCTGCCAACATGTGAACTGTTAAACCTAGTGACTGTCAATGTAGATGCAGTGACCGAGAAAGGAAATGCAAACCAGGAAAAAGTCAACACAAGACAGACAAAACCCAAAATGACCATATCTAACAGTGCAGACCTAAAGAGAACATACCCAGACCAGTTTGACAAAATTGGCAACTTCAGTGGAAAGGCCAAGCTTGTCACGTATCTGGAAAGACCCAAAAGCAGACAGGACAACCAAGTAAGGAAGAAATCAAGTCTTTATAGAAGTGGCAGATCCCAGGAGTAGAGCAGGAGTTGGCTCAGTGGCAGGGAGACTGGCAGGCTGAAGTCCCGGAGAGCAGAGAGCAAAAAATCAGACAGGCAGGCAAAAATGCAAAAACTATGAACATCAGAGAATGCAGGCTAGGACTGGACGTGCAATAACCTTTAGGCAACAACCTATGAATGGCTACGTTTCAGCAAAGACTGGTCCACAGTGGAGGCTTCTTAAAGGTGAGGGTGATTGCTTGATGGCCAGCAGGTGTGTTGATTGAAACCATGGACAGGTGTGCCAGAGTGAAGGAGGAGGAGGAGTGAGCAGGCGTCAAGGGAGAGGGGTTGTGACAAAGCTCTTCCTGAAAAAGGATGCTGAACCATTCATAGACCCACCACGTAAGTGCAGCATTCACATCAAAGACAAACTGAAAGATGAACTGAATAACGTAGTCGAACAAGATGTGTTAAGAAAAGTAGAACAGCACACAGACTGGTGCTCGAGTCTGGCATACAGCACAAAGAAAGACGGTTCCCTTCGTATATGCTTAGACCCCCAAAAGCTTAATGCCAGCCTTAGGAGATGCCCACACAAGATTCCTACAGTGGAGGAACTGAACCCGAAGTTTGCAAATGCAAAAATATTTAGCAAACTTGACGCAAAAGCTGGATATTGGTCAATACACCTTGAGGAAGAGTCACAACTGCTAACCACATTCCGAACTCCATTTAGTAGATACTGCTGGAAACGTTTGCCATTTGGTCTCAGTGTCTCTCAAGATCTCTTCCAGGCAAAGATGGACCAAATCTGGGAGGGGCTCAACGGTGTTGTCAGCATAGCCGATGATATCGCAGTCTACGGAGCGAGCGAAGAGGAGCATGACAGGAACCTGACCAACCTGATAGAGAGAGCAGCCAAGACAGGTATTGTGTTCAACAGTGACAAGTGCACAATCAAACAGACAAGCATCTCATTCTTTGGCAACCTATACACAGACAAAGGTATCAAACCTGACCCAGCCAAAATCAGGGACATCCAGAAAATGCCGACACCCCAGAACAAAGATGAACTGAGCAGATTCTTGGAGATGCTGACCTACCTGTCGCCCTACATCCCAAAGTTCGCAGACAAAGCACACACACTGAGGGCGCTGCTGAAAAGTGATGTGCGTTGGACATGGGACACTGACCACCAAAAGAGCTTTGAGGACCTGAAATCAGTTATCACCGAACATGACTGCCTGAAGTACTATGATCCATAGTACTGGCCATAGTCTATAATGCAGCGATACCATACCTACCTGTATGGGAAGTCATTCATTGTAGTTACAGACCACAAACCCCTCGTTACCATATGCACAAAGCCACTGCATGCCGCCCTGCCACGGCTTCAGCGAATGCTAATAAAAACACAAGGATACAACTACGAGGTCACGTATCGACCAGGAAACCAGATGGTCCTGGCAGACACTCTCAGCCGACTACCCAACCCTGAGAACAACAGCAACATCGAGCTGGACGAGCGCATTGATGGAATAGAGGCAGAAGTCGAGGATCCAGAGATGGTCGCTGTTGCAGTGATAAACTTCTCTCCCCAGAAACAGCACACACTCCGCACGGAAACCACCAACGACCCCAGACTCAATGCACTGAAAGAGCTGATCCACCAGGGATAGCCAGACAACATCAAAGATCTACCAAGACAACTACGTGAGTACTGGTCATTCAGAGATGAGCTTGCAGTTGAAGCAGGAGTCATATTCAAAGGCAGACAGGTGCTCATCCCAGACTCCATGACTGATTCTATACTTGGGAACAGCTGCATGTAGGACACCAGGGCATCGAAAAGACATGGCGACTGGCGAGAGAAAGTGTCTACTGGATCAGAATGAACGATGACATCGAAAGAGTCTGCAGGTCATGTAGCGTATGTGTGGAACATCAGGATGCAAATCCAAAGCAACCTGTCAACCCACACAACACACCATCAAAACCATGGCAATCCCTAGCTTCTGATCTATTCGAGATCGATGGACATCAGTATTTACTGATTGTGGACAGATATTCTAAGTTCCCTCTAGTGGATGAAATGCCCATGCCTGTGTCCAGCCGGGCAGTTGCACAAAAAATGGAAATGTACATGTCTCTTTTTGGAAGGCCAGACGAGATACTTACAGATAATGGACCCCAGTACACAGGGCACGCATTCCAGAAATTCATGGCTGACTGGGGAATCAGGCACGTGACAAGCTCACCCCACTATCCAAAAAGCAATGGATTCATTGAGAGGCATGTGCGACACATCAAATCCATTGTGAAGAAAACCATGAGACAAGGAGGTAACATACAAGTGGCCTTACAACAGGTCAGAGCAACACCCATCGACAGTAAACTACCATCACCAGCAGAACTGATCTTTGGAAGGCCAGTCACCACCCTGCTGCCGAGTTGAGGCGACCCAGGCAAGGAGGAAAACCGACTCCACCTGAAGCAGAGAACAGCAGACATGAAGGAACAACATGACCGCAGCAGCGGCAGAGAACTACCTCCACTCGTGCCCGGACAGCACGTATCTGTCTTAAACAAGGAAAAAGGGACTTGGTATCCAGCCACCATCGTACAAAAGTGCGATGAGCCAAGGAGCTACATTGTGCAAACATCAAATGGGAACAAACTCAGACGTGTTAGGAGCCACCTGCGGGAAATTCACCTCCCCATGCACTGAGGAGCGCAAGAACCCGCTTCACAGAACCTCAACAGGATACTCATGCAGCTGGAACTTCTTCCAGCTAAACCTGTGAAACACACAAGACAGTACGCACAAGATATGGAAGAGCTGTTTCCAAACCAGCTCACTACAAGGACTATGAGTAGAGACAATCACACACAAAAGGAGGACTCTGAATATGTTTATTGTTTTGTGAGATGGACAATTCTGAGTTGTGTTGTCTTAAAAAAAAGAAAAAAAAGAGAAGGCAACCTCTGTAATGACTGTACAATGTTGATCAATGATTGTACCACATTGGAATTGTGTGATATGTTGGTTTATATAACCGAATGTTCTTGAGTATTTTGATACTGAAAAGATTGAGAAGTGTTGTTAAATGCACTAGTTGACTGCTACATAGTGATGTTTACACTAATTGATCAGACGTTACATTCTGCACAATTCTGACAAGTGTTATTCGAATGTATGTTATTGCATGCAGTTCTGTCAAGGATGCTTTATTTACATTGTTTGAAGCCAGCAGGACATTCCAGCTAAACAGGGGGGATGTAGTGATATAATGTTGTGTATATCCACTGGAGCTACACTAGGTGTTATGTACTACCCGGGCTGTTATTATGGTTACGCCACTACCATGTATTGTTATTACGTCTGCCTACTGAGCCACTATTAAACCTGAGTTCTATAACCCGGTGTGGTCATTGATCCTTTACCAATACTACCCCAAGTATTACTTCACACGGGTCTGGTTCTGGTGCGCGAGCATAACAGCATGTATGCTTTGTGAGAAAATTTGAATAAAATAAACATGTAAATAGCTGATGTTAGCTTGGTTCCCAAATTTTCTGCCTTGTAACTCCCCCACCCTTCCGGTGGGGGAAGAGGTCGCTTAGATGAGTGATGAAAGGTTTCTCTCAATAGACGTTGTGTCCAGATGAACTGATACAATGTTCTGTGATTTCCTTACCTGGATTATTGAGCATGCATAAAGACATTTTTAATGTGTAATGCCAACTTTGAACTCATCCTTTACCTTTTTTGTCATGATCTAGATGTTATTATTCATGAAAGGAGGTTATAAACACTTTTACATGGTGTGTTTCTTCCAAGAAATGTCAAGATTTGATCCCAAGAGTTACCAAAAATACTTTCAAAGTGATGACCGCTTCAGTGTCTCTCTTTCACTGTGCAGCTCACTGACCAGGAGAAGGTGGAAGACCAAGGGTTGATAGAGGGTTCTAAAGGAAATTGCCACAGCCCCTCATCTGTGAAATTGCACAGTCGGTCTCAAGGTTAGTGGAGGGCACAAAAAGATGTTACATACACGTGTGAAAGAGGATTATTTTTGCTGGTGTTACTGACATTGATTGTTAAGGTTGGTCTACTCTAAATTAATTGAATTGATCATTTTAAAAAAAGATGTTTTTAGTTTAAACTAAGGGTAGTTTCTCAGCTTGCTTCTTTATCACAGGAGATAGATCAAGTGCTGTTTGCATTTTTATTCTGAGATTCAAAATGAATTGTCTTATTGCAAAGTAATTATGTGTTCTGGATTAGGGGGGGGCAGTCGACTAGAGTCGGTGGGTGAGGATGATGAGCTGATTGTTGAGAACGGTATGACAGGCTGTGACATGGCAGAGAAGCTGGTACATGGTCGACGGAAGCACTCTTTGCCACAACAATTGGACCCTGCTGGTGTACGACAGGTCAGTGAACAACTGCCTGTGTTTAACTTAATTCTCTAGTCAGAAATTGACAGTTGTGTCTGCTGCCTCTTGAGCTAAATTTGCATTAGGCTAGATTCTTTCAGGATAATTCATCTCTGTGCCTCTTCTGCTTTGTTTCTCTCTAAACTTTGTCTATATAAACAGAAATGTGGTCAGCCTACTCTCATTTTTATATAAAAAAAATCTTTTTTGCAAATTATTTCTTTTTCTATATACAGTGATATTATATGGAATGATGATTCAAAGACATGCCGCTCAGTGGTGCACGTTTGGCTGCTAAACCAGCTACTACTACTACTTTTGGCTGCTTCCATTGATTCTTGGTTCTGCCTTCACTCTCTTCCTCTTCTTGATCTCCAAAGTCATCCTACAGACCACCATCCGATGCTTTCTAGTTATGTGCTCCCCTGTCACCACCTTGCAGTCTCCAATCTCTTTCAGATTGCGCCTCCTGATTGTCGACCTGTTTCCTCCACTCTTACACGTCACCATGTGTTCTGCCCTCTTCTTACAGCGTTACAATTTCATTTATCAGATGCTTTTATCCAAAGCGACGTACATCTGAGAGTTGATACAATATAAGCAAGGATCTAGTCAGGAATCGACAATGCAAGTAAGTGCCAAAAACTATGTTCATGTCCGACAGGAGATAGGTGTCAACAGCAGTGAACAAACGCAATGCATATGGGGTGCAGAGAAGTGATTTTTATTTATTTTTATTAATACCATCGGGTGTGGAGGTGTTCGTGAAAGAGTTGGGTCTTTAGCTTCTTCTTAAAGATGGAGAGGGACTCAACGGTGGAGTTTGAATGGAGTTTGGTAACTCGTTCCACTACCAGAGTACTACAGAAGAGAAGAGTCTGGCTAGTGACTTAGGGCCCCTTTGTGGCAGAAGTGCCAGGCACCTTTCATTGGCAGAGCGTAGCAAACAGGACTGAGTGTAGACCTGAATGAGGGAGTTCAGGTAGGAGGGAGCTGTTTTAGTTGCTGTTTTGTAAGCGAGTATTAACATTTTGAATTTGATGCGGGCAGCAACTGGGAGCCAGTGTAGGGATATGAACAGCGGAGTGACGTGCTGATTTGAATGGTTGAAGACCAGACGTGCTGCCGCATTCTGGATCATTTTCAGAGGTTTTAAAGTGCATGCAGGGAGACCTGCCAGTAAGGAGTTGCAGTAGTCAATGCGCAATATAACAAGAGCCTGTACCAGTAGTTGTGCTGCACACTTAGGCAGGTAGGGTCTAATTTTCCTGATGTTGTACAGGGTCAATCGACACGACCAAGCAATCGAGGCCATGTGAACCTTAAAGGTTAGCTGGTCATCAATCATGACACCCAGGTTTCGGGGCAGAATGTGTGGGCATTAGTTGGGTTGATCTGAGCAGGATATTAATCTGTTGTTGTAAAGATGGACTGGCTGGGATGATAAGGAGCTCAGTCTTAGATAGTTCACGCTGAAGGTGGTGTTCTTTCATCAATGCAGAGATATCAGCAAGGCATGACAAAAGACGTATTCACCACAGCAATTTCCATCCTTTTTGCAAAGTCTGCCATCTGTCCTTCCACCTTCCTCTCCTTGACACCATACCTACCTATCACCCCCTTATCACCTCCAGTGCCTTCACCAACATGCCCATTGAAGTCTGCCCCAATCACCACTGTTCTCCTTGGGTACACTCGCCACCATTTATCCAACTCACTCCAGAATACTTCTTTCACTTCCATCTCACACCCAACTTGCGGGGAATATGCGCTGACAACATTCATCATCACATCTTCGATCTACAGCTTCATACTCTTCACTCTGTCTCTTCACCTTCACACTCTTGACATACTCTTCCTTCAGGATTATCCCTACCCCATTTCTCCTCCCATTCACAACACGGTAGAAGAGTTTGAACCCACCTCCGATGCTCCTGGCCTTACTCCCCTTCTACCTGGTCTCTTGCACACACAGTACATCTACCTTTCTTCTCTCCATCATACCAGCCAGCTCTCTCCCTTTACCAGTCATAGTGCCAACATTCAAAGTTCTGACTGTCACCTCCACACTCCTACCCTTCCTCCTCTCACACTGCCTCTTAACATGCCTTCTCCCTCTCCTTCACTCAACAGTAGCATAGTTTCCACCAGCACCCTACTGGCCAACAGTACTGGTGGTGGTTGTTGGTAACCCGGGCGGGCCTCGACCGATCTGGTATGTATATGTGACATGTGAACGGCATATTTGATTTGGTAAAGATTTTATGCCAGATTCTCTTCCTGACAGAGAAGTCTTGGATGTGCAGGACAGGGTAGTGGTCTGGCATCGTGATGTTGTTGAGGCGGCAGTTATCACCACATGGGTGCCAGCCACCGTTAGCCTTCATAACCATATGCAGGGTGGAGGCCCATGGGCTGTAGGGATGGCGCATGATGCCGAGGTGCTCCATGTTGGCAAACTCCTCCCTGGGAGGCACTGTGCGCAGGCGTATACTGGGGGGCCAGTGGTGGTGATGTAGTGTTCCACTCCATGCTTAGTGACTGTTGATGAGAAGATGGGCATTGTGAGGTCTGGAAACTCAGTGAGCAGACGCTGAAACTCATCCCAGCTAGCGAGCATTTTGGACAGGCTGATGGGACCCGCTTCCCCCAGCATATATGGGTAGGAGCAGAAGGAGACAGCGTCAATCAAGCGGCGGTTTTTAACATCCACCAACAGTCAAAAAACATGCAGTAAAGCCACGCTTAGGAGGGGAATAGGCACCTTCACCATCACAAAGTCCCAGCTGAACCGCTGACTGCCAAAACCCACCTTCACATACCTCGTGCCATAGATGCAGATGGAGGTGCCATTGGCAGCATCCATGGGGGGGGGGGGGGCGAATCCGCCGGCCATTGCGTCCACTGTTGTCGCAGGCAGGAAGATCCACTGCACACCCAAATCAACTAACAACCGCCGCCCGGAGATGGTGTCCTGAATAAACAGCAGCCTGCCTTCCTGGCCAACGCTCAGGGCTACTACTGAGCGCTGGCTTTTCCCGCTCCTCTGAAGCAGCGTGGTGCACGGCATTGATTGGCTTTGACTCCAAACTTAGCATGGTAGAAACACAGTCCCCCTGAGTCCTACTGCCAACAACAAACTGCTGCCGCGGCAATGCCCGCAGCCTCAACCGGTGGTTGTAGAAGAGCGTGGGCAGGCAGCAGAGTGGCTGGACACTGCTGTCAGCTGGCCAGAAGAATCCTGTCAGCCTCTGCGGCCAACTCCCGAAAGTTGCTGGTGGTGGACAACTCGGAGCTAGCCAAAGCAGCACGGACGTGTGAGGGGAGCTAACGGAGGAACAGCTCGCCGAATAGGGAGGCGGGGGTCGCACGAACCCAGCATAGTCAGCATCTTGTCCATTATTTACGATGGCTTGCTGTTTCCCAAGCCTTGCAGTGAAAACTCCTAGTCCGCCCGCCCCACCTCTGATAGCTCAAAAGCCTGCAGCAAGTGTCTCTTAATCATGCCGTACTTGTGCCGTGCTGGTGGAACTTGCAGCAGGCCCAATATCCATGATGCCATAGATGTTCCGAGTGCCGCCACAATGTAGTAGTACCTGGTGTCTTCCAAGGTGATGTTTCTAATAGCAAACTGGGCCTCTGTGAGTGAACCATGCTGCTGCAGCCGTCTCCCAAAAGTTGGGCAGTTTGAGCGAGAGCGTTAGCCACTTCGTTTTCCACGGCTCCTGTCAGGGTCACCAATGTGGAGGATGACAGAAAGGAGATGAGACCACTTCTCATTTTGACCACACAGCCATGGGGTCGTTTATTTCCTCCACCAAACTTCAAGTATACAGTTCACAATCATAAATTTGGGCTGCTCGACATGTTAGCTCACAACCACAAACACCTCAACCCCACGTCTACCCACAATCCCCTGAACCCACCGTCTTAAAGGGACAGTCTCTGGTCAACATGGAATTTTTTAGCCCTCAAGTTGTCTAACAGTCAGTAGCAAAGCATGATGGTTATTTGTAATTCCTTCCTCCTAACATACACTTTCCGGCCACTTTATTAGGCACACCTGTCCAACTGCTCGTTAACACAAATTTCTAATCAGCCAATCGCATGGCAGCAACTCAATGCATTTAGGCATGTAGACATGGTCAAGACGATCTGCTGCAGTTCAAACCGAGCATCAGAATGGGGAAGAAAGGTGATTTAAGTGACTTTGAACGTGGCATGGTTAGTGCCAGACGGGCTGGTCTGAGTATTTCAGAAACTGCTGATCTACTGGGATTTTCATGCACAACCATCTCTAGGGTTTACAGAGAATGGTCCGAAAAAGAGAAAATATCCAGTGAGCGGCAGTTCTGTGGGCGAAAATGCCTTGTTGATGCCAGAGGTCAGAGGAGAATGGTCAGACTGGTTCGAGCTGACAGAAAGGCAACAGTAACTCAAATAACCACTCATTACAACCGAGGTATGCAGAAGAGCATCTCTGAACGCACAACACGTCGAACCTTGAGGCAGATGGGCTACAGCAGCAGAAGACCACACCGGATGCCACTCCTGTCAGCTAAGAACAGTAAACGAAGGCTACAATTCGCACAGGCTCACCAAAATTGGACAATAGAAGATTGGAAAAACGTTGCCTGGTCTGATCAGTCTCGATTTCTGCTGCGACATTCGGATGGTAGGGTCAGAATTTGGCGTCAACAACATGAAAGCATGGATCCATCCTGCCTTGTATCAACGGTTCAGGCTGCTGGTGGTGGTGTAATGGTGTGGGGGATATTTTCTTGGCACACTTTGGGCCCCTTTGTACCAATTGAGCATCGTGTCAACGCCACAGCCTACCTGAGTATTGTTGCTGACCATGTCCATCCCTTTATGACCACAGTGTTCCCATCTTCTGATGGCTACTTCCAGCAGGATAACGCGCCATGTCATAAAGCTCGAATCATCTCAGACTGGTTTCTTGAACATGACAATGAGTTCACTGTACTCAAATGGCCTCCACAGTCACCAGATCTCAATCCAATAGAGCACCTTTGGGATGTGGTGGACCGGGAGATTCGCATCATGGATGTGCAGCTGACAAATCTGCAGCAACTGCGTGATGCTATCATGTCAATATGGACCAAACTCTCGAGGAATGTTTCCAGTACCTTGTTGAATCTATGCCACGAAGGATTAAGGCAGTTCTGAAGGCAAAAGGGGGTCCAACCCGGTACTAGCAAGGTGTACCTAATAAAGTGGCCAGTGAGTGTATATTGTCTACCTCTTGCAACGAGCAATCACCCAGGCCTGCAACAATATCAGTGTTAGCCAATAGGTGTCTAAATTCAGGGGTTAACAAGGTTCTACATTGGTTTCTGAGACAAACTTAAAAAAAAATCCCATGGGTGTGTAAGAATAAATTTGCCCATAGTAACGACTGATACATGAGGCCCCAGCTCCAGTTTGTTTTTCCTATTGCCTTGCTCAGGGGCACAGGCAGGAGTATTAACCCTAAAATGCATGTCTTTTTGATGGTTGGAGGAAACAGGAGCATCCGCAGGAAACCCACACAGACATGGGGAGACCATGCAAACTCCACATAGAAAGGACCTGGGATCATCTGGGGTTTGAACCCAGGACCTTCTTGCTGTGAGGCAACAGTGCTAACCACTGGCCCAAAAGCTTCAATTTTGTTTTGGTTTTGATTTGATACTTTAATTACTGCCTGCAAGAGTTGACAGTTTTACTTTTGTTTGTGTTTTGTGAAAGTGTTGTTAATGGAGCAAACCATGTTAATTGGATATCTGAAAGACTAATGGTAGTCACATAATGTTTGATGCTGCATTATTTTCTGTATTTGTGCTTGCAGTACAAGGAATTTTTTAAGACGGTGGCAGAGACATTTATGCCCTAATTGTGTATTGACATTAAACGTATATGTTGCCAGTAGTCTTTTGCCAGTGAGGTAAATATTGATAAGTGGTGTAGTTTGTAACTGTGGCAAATCCATGCAACAGCCTGGGCTCTGCAACATAGAGACACAGACAACAACAGCAGGTGAGAGCTCTTGAGAGAGACCTTATGAGAGAGAGAGAGCGATCTTGAGAGAGAGAGAGATCTTATGAAAGAGAGAGAGAGAGAGATCTTTTGAGAGAGAGATCTTGAGAGAGAGGGAGAGAGAGAGAGATCTTGAGAGAGAGGGCTCAACAGCTTGTTCATTAAAACAAAGTTAAACAATACCAGAGATAAAAAATAGAAGACTAAAACAAGACCTCAAAATAAGTGATTTCTATTGTAACAGGTGTCTGAAATTCAGATTTGACCAGAAATGTATAGCGCTTTGAGTGGCTGTTGCAGCTAGAAAAGCGCTATATAAAATGCAACTTGATTGAACTTGATTGATTGATTTGTTGGGGAGAGACTGGTTTAGGTCCGTGTCTCAATAGTTTCACCTCTCTGTTGATAAGTGTTTCACATCTTCCCACGATGGCTGCGCGAATTCGTGTTTGCAGCGGCCTCACCCAATGCCGTTGCCGGAAGATGGCGGCGCGAATTCACATTTGTGGAGGCCTCACCCAGTACTGTCCATGCAGTATCTTTGTCCACGTCTGCGTCTCAGTTTTGTCTTCGTTTGATGGCTGGGAGAGCTGGCACTGGATCGGCTGAGAGAGCGGGCAGGCTAAGCTAACTGCTGGCCCATTCAGACTGGCAGTTAGCCCAGTGGCGGTCTGGCGGCAGCCTCACCTAACGTTGACTGTGGTGTTTTTGATGTCATCGTGAGGAGTGCAGGGAGGTGTGTTGAGGGTGTCTGGCTGGGAGAGCTGGCGCTGGATTGGCTGGGAGAGCTTGGTCTGCTTCGTCCGGTGGGCCTGGGGACCATGGCCCCTGCCTGGAGCTGTGTCCGAGGAGGAAAGCTGAGGGCGGTCTGACAGGACGCGGAAGCGGGGCAGGCTAAACTAACTGCTAACCCATGCAGAACGGCAGTTGCGACAGTCATCAGTGAAAAAAAATGAATCGAAAATTCCCGAAAATATACCACATATAAGTGCACGATTAAAAAACATATCCGCCCCCCCCCAAAAAAAATTCAAATATTTTTATCCTAGTTTCTAAGGTATTTCTACCTTCTACCTTCTCTCTGTTTCTAAGGTGTTTCTACCTTCTACCTTCTCTCTGTTTCTAAGGTGTTTCTACCGTCTACCTTTTACCTGTTTCTAATGTGTTTCAACATTCTACCTTTTACGTGTTTCTAAGGTGTTTCTACCTTATACCTTCTACCTGTTTCTAAGGTGTTTCTACCTTCTACCATATACCTTCTACCCGTTTCTAAGGTGTGAATCCAGTCTGAGAAGGCTGATATTCTCTGCTTTTGTTAAGTCTTTAAATAGTCCCTACAAAGATAGTGAAGACTGACACATTAACCCACACAGAACATTACCACAGCTTTTTTCCTCGCTACCCTTGACTGCCAGGATGACGATGGCAAGGCTGCATTTGCAAATTGTGTTATTTAGAGGCTAATGCTTAGATCTTCTTGATAGGAACACAGTAGGATTAGCCCACTCGATCAGCTGCTGAGACAAGTTACACTGCCAAATCTACCAGAGTTTGGAATTGACATGAAAACACAATCTTCAATCTGAATTTATTGACAGGTGTATGTTAAAAACGTTCAAAAGTCACAGCCTTGAATTTATACTTGTTTTATGTATAAAGTTCTTCATTTTCCCTTATTTTTCCTTTCCTTTTTAGGAATACCAAATAGTGAAAAAATCAGCTCGTTCCCTAAGCACCGTTCAAGTGGAATCGCCATGGCGACTGGCCCAACCGTCTATTATCTCCAATATAGTGCTGATGAAAGGACAGGGCAAGGTGAGTGGAACACCACAGACATCACTTCTGACAAGCAGGGATTTACAAGGCTCCATTGTCCCTCAAAATTATGTATGCTATTTCTGTTTATCTTACATGAAACTACATATTTGACTATGTGGCTCATACACTTTCTCTGATAAAAATGAAAGTCCTTCCACTGGCACCATTTGGCATGCATTGTTTTTAAAAAATCAATATTACATTTTAACTTGATATTTTAATTATTACTATTGTCATTAATATCATTTCAGAATTATGAACCCCATTTTATGCAGACGGAGTTGCATAAATTGATTTTTTTTTTTTGAGCATGAGTGCCATTTGCAAAACTGACCAATGTTTCAGTTGGATCTGATTGATTTGATTAGCTGAGTGGTTATAATTGGTTACAAAACAGTCCGGACTCTCATGTATTGCCTCTCATATGCCTTTTTAGGCTCTCAATAGATTTTCTCTCGGCGTTTCCTTGGCTTGAATCAAAGCCTTGTTGGTTAGATCATTGGGATATCCCCTGTCGGAAAAGCATTCTTTTCATGACCACGTACAGTGATGAGATCCTCCAAAGTTGAGCAGTTATGTTTGATGTGTAGGAACTGTCCAGTTGGGATATTTTGTTTAAAATGATTGGGATAGTTGCTCTTGTAATGTGGGATAGTATTTTGTAACATCGGATTAGAGTAGATTGTAGTTTGAAATTTACTAGCTTGACTTTTGAGACTGTTAGGTCAAGGACGTTATGGATGTGAGGCTACTGTCAGCTATAAATTTAAGAAACAATGTAGTATATTTGTTTTTAGTTTTTTATTTTTCTCCCCAATTGCACCTGGCCAATTACCCCACTCTTCTGAGCCATCCCAGTCACTGCTCTACCCCCTCTGCTGATCCAGGGAGGGCTGCAGACTACTAAATACCTCCTCCGATACATGTGGAGTCACCAGCTGCTTCTGTCCCCCTGACAGTGAGGAGTTTCACCAGGGGGAAGTAGCACATGGGAGGATCACGCTATTCCCCCCGGTTCCCCCTCCCCCTTGAACAGGTGCCCCAACCGACCAGAGGCTAGTGGAGCGACCAGGACACATACCCACATCCGGCTTCCCACCCGCAGATACGGCCAGTTGTGTCTGTAGGGACGCCTGACCAAGCCGGAAGTAACACAGGGATCGAACCGGAGATCCCCATGTTGGTAGGCAACGGAATAGACCGCTACGCTACCCGGACACTCATTGTTGTATATTTGGTATGGGAAATTAAGTCCTGGATATTGCTGTGTTGATTTAGAAACATATGTCATCATATACCATAGCCAAATGATATAATTGGAAAGCAATCAATTATAATGGATTAAATATAATTGGAAAGTAATTGGAAGGAAATTGGAAGGCAAAGCTCTCAATTTACCAGTCAATCTTCATTCCAACCCTCACCTATGGTCATGAGCTTTGGGTAGTGACTGAAGGGGTGAGATCGTGGCTACAAGCGGCTGAAATGAGTTTCCTCCGTAGGGTGTCAGAGCTCAGCCTTAGAGATAGGGTGAGGAGCTCAGATATCCGGAGGGAGCTCGGAGTAGAGCCGCTGCTCCGCGTTGAAAGGAGCCAGTTGAGGTGATTCAGGCATCTGATTTGGATGCCTCCTGTGCGCCTACTTTTGGAGGTTTTCCAGGCACAGCCAACTGGGAGGAGACCCCGGGGTAGACCCAGAACTTGCTGGAAGGACTACATGTCCAATCTGGCCTGGGAACACCTTGGGATCCCCCAGGAGGAGTTGGAGGGCGTTGCTGGGGAGAGGGACATCTGGAGTGCCCTACTTAGCTTGCTGCTTCCACGACCCTACCCCGGAGAAGTGGCTGAAGATGAATTTATTTATTTATTCATTTATTAATGATAAAATTGACAAGGCATTCACTTGAGCCAAAGAAACTGAGAGAACAAAAAAGACAACGGATAGTCAAGACTATGCATTATAACTGAATATAACAACTTTGCTGATGAAACCAAGCAAATCTTACTGAAACATTGACCAATTTTGCAAATGGAATCTATGCTCAAGGAAAAAAATTGAATCTTCTCCTTTTTTATATTTTCGGAGCAACAGACCTTCGGCGCAATGGGCATTCATTTTTGGGATAACAGGTGGTTGGACAAATAGGCTTTTGTTCCAGTGGGACATTTTTCAGACTATCGGGTTTTCGGAATAATGGGGCATGGGAACAATGGCACGGCACTGTAAAGACCATACTGGCGGGAGTTTGCACCGTTGATTTTTGAAGATCCCAAAGAGAACTTGGTTGGAGATTGAAGACACTAAAGAAAATTGCACCCACTGTCCAGGGAGGTCGAAGACAAATTGATAGGAGAGATTGAAGAAACTGAAGAAATGCACCCACCGATTCAGACAATGATAAGCAGCATAATTTAACATTACCGTCATGATTACATTAATAATTATATTGATAATAATCTTCTTTCGGCTTGTTCCCTGTTTCTCAGGGGTCGATTTTTGCCCTCCATAACTTCCTGTCTGACGCATCCCTCTCCTGCAGTCCAACCCTCCTCATGTCCTCCTCCATCTGGTCTCTCCATCTTTTCCTTGGTCTTCCTCTTTTTCTTTTGCCAGGCATTTCCAGGTCCAATACCTTCTTTCCTATATAGTCTATGCCTCCTTGGTCAGACTGGAGTAAATTGTAGTGGTAATGAATTTAGTGCAAATGTAGAGCTGGACGTTATCGGCGTAACAGTGGAAGTGGAGACCATGATGAGGTATGAGGTTACAAGGGGGAGCATGTAAAGGATGAACAGGAGAGGACCAAGCGTCAAAGCCTGGGGGACACCTTAGGGGAGAGGAGCGGTGAAGGAGGTGCAGTTGTTAAAGCAGATGAACTGTTGGCTGTTTGTGAGATATGACTTAAGTCAGGAGGGGGCAGTACCGATGATATTGAGGGAGGATTTAAGGTGGGAAAGAAGAGCGGCGTGGTTGATGGTGTCAAAAGCTGCAGTGAGGTCAAGAAGGATGAGAATTCCGAGGTGGCCAGAGTCTGCGGAGAGGAGGAGGTTGTCTGTGACTTAAAGAAGGGCTTTTTCTGTGCTGTGGGTGGAAACCAGATTGCAATGGTTTGAACAGGTCGTTGGAGATGAGGTGAGCTTGGATTTGGGAGGCAACAGTAGGTTCCAGTATTTTTTGACAGAAAGGGGAGATAGGCTGGAAATTCCTCATGATATCAGGGTTGAATCCAGGTTTTTTGAGGGCGGGGGTGACAGCAGCCAGTTTAAGTGTATGGGGGACTGAACCAGAGCTGAAGGGGGAGTTAATAATGAGTGAGGAGCTAGCTGGGAGACAGTCCATAACAAGATTGGATGGGATGTGATCCAGAGCACAAGTGTAGCTGCTCATTCCTACCATAAAATTGGACAGCTCTATTGGAGACAACGGGGAGAACTTTTACAGGGACTGAGTGATAATGGGGGTGGAAATGGGTGGGGGAAGTGGTCAGGTTGCTATAGATATTGTCAATTTTAGATTGGAAAAACGAAAAGAAAGAGCTGCGCTTGTTAACTGTGAAGGAACTGGAGGTATTGTCACTGGGTTTGAGAAGTTTGTTTATTGTGGAAAAGAGACCATTGGGTTGGAGGAGCCAGATTGTATGAGTAGTAGGTGAACTGGGCTGTGATGAGAGCAGCTTTGTATTGTTTAAGGTAGTCTTTGTAGGCTTAGAGTTGCACTGTTAAACCAGTGTTCTTGAAAAGTCTTTTAAGATGACACTCACCGGTCAAACTTTGGTTCTCAAGAGTAAGAGTTTTCTCAGTATAAAATCCAAAAGATAGTATTTGTTCATGAACTTTAGAGAAAGTTATAAGCTTGATAAAGATTTAACCACGATGATACACTGTATGTACAAATGTATTGAGACACACCTCTTAATCATTGAATTCAGGCGTTTCATTCAGACCCATTGCCACAGGTTTATAAAATCAAGCAGCTAGCCATGCAGTCTGCATTTACAAACATTTGTGAAAGAATGGGTCATTCTGAAGAGCTCAGTAAATTCAAACATGGTACTGTCATAGGATGCCACCTTTGCAATAAGTCAGTTCGTGACATTTCTTCCCTGCTGGATATTCCACGGTCAACTGTAAGTGGTATTATTGAAAAGTGGAAGTGTTTAGGAACAAGAGCAACTCAGCCACAAAGTGACAGACCACGTACAGTCACACAGCGGGATTGCCAATGCTCTGTTGACTCAATAACTGCAGAGCTCCAAACTTCCTCTGGCATTAACGTCAGCACAGAAATTGTGAGCTTCATGGAATGGGTTTCCATGGCCGTACAGCTGCATGCAAGCCTTACATCAACAAGCACAATGCCAAGTGTCGGATGAAGTGGTGAAAAGCACGCTGCCACTGGACTCTGGAGCAGTGGAAACGTCTTCTGTGGAATGACGAATCCCACTTCTCTGTCTGGCAGTCTGATGGACAAGTCTGGGTTTGGCGGATGCCAGGAGAACATTACCTGCCTGACTGCATTGTGCCAACTGTAAAGTTTGGTGGAGGAGGGATAACGGTATGGGGTTGTTTTTCAGGGACTGGGCTAGGCCCCTTAGTTCCAGTGAAGGGAAATATTAATGCTTCAGCATACCAAGACATTTTGGACAATACTATGCTTCCAACTTTGTGTGAATAGTTTGGGGAGGGCCCTTTTCTGTTCCAGCATGACTGTGCCCCAGTGCACAAAGCAAGGTCCATTAAGACATGGTTGGGTTAGTTTGGTGTGGAAGAACTTGACCTCAACCCCATCAAAAACCTTTGGGATGAACTAGAACGGAGATTGCGAGCCAGGTCTTCTTGTCCAACATCAGTGCCTGACCTCACAAATGCTCTTCTGGATGAATGGGCAAAAATTCCAACAGACATGCTCCAAAACTTTCCACTCTTGTGGAAAGCCTTCCCAGAAGAGTGGAAGCTGTTATAGCTGCAAAGGGGGGGACCAACTCCATATTAATGCCTATGGATTTAGAATGGGATGTCATAAAAGCTCCCCTAGGTGTAATGGCAAGGTGTCCCAATACTTTTGTACATATAGTGTATCTCTGCTCTGGTCGTCTGCATAAATCAAAGGAAAAAAGCGATCTGCAGCGAGTATGCGCACTCTACCGTGAGAACAGGAAACTATGTTTGAGTTAACACCATAACCGACTCACTGTCTTGCGCAAATCACGGGAGTTAAATCATTTTAGTACAGAATGAACAGTTTTGGACCTAAAACCGACCCCTGGGGTACACTACAAGTAATATCCATGTATGATGATTTATTTCACCTATCTTTACAAACTGCTGCCTGTTACTTAAATAGCTTCTTAGCCAATTCTGCACCACCCCTCTGATACCACGCCTCTTCAGTGTCGCGTGGAGGTTGGGGACAGTACGTGTGGAGTGGCAGACTGGGGTGGTGGTTCCTGTATTCAAAAAAGGGGACCGGAGGGTGTGCTGCAATTATCGGGGCATCACATTGCTCAGCCTCCCTGGGAAAGTCTACTCTAGGGTGCCTCGAAAGGAGGCTCCGACCGATTATCGAACCTCAGATCCAAGAGGAACAATGTTGATTCCTTCCTGGCCATGGAACAATGGACTAAGTCTTTACCCTTGCGGAAGTGCTGAGGGGGGGCATAGGAGTTTGACCAGCCAGTCTACATGTGTTTTGGGGACTTGGAGAAGGCTTACGACCGTGTACCCCAGGGCAATCTGTGGGGGGTACTGTGTGAGTATGGGGTACCGGGGCAGTTGCTACACGCCATCCGGCCCTTTTATAACCAAAGTGAGAGCTGTGTCCACATTCTTGGCACAAATTAAAAAACGTTTTCAGTGGGTGTCGGACTCCGCCAAGGTTATCCCTTGACTCTGATTCTGTTTGTGATATTCATGGACAGGATCTCAAGGCGCATCCAAGGTGAGGAGTGTGTCCGTTTAGGGAACCTCAGAATTGCATCTCTGCTCTTCGCAGATGATGTGGTTTTGTTGGCTTCATCAGAACGCGAACTCCGGCACGCACCGGGGCGGTTTGCAGCTGAGTGTGAAATGGCAGGGATGAGAGTCAGCACCTCCAAGTCTGAGGCCATGGTTCTCTACTGGAAAATGGTGGATTGCTCCCTCCGGGTTGGGGATGAATTGCTGCCCCAAGTGAAGGAGTTCAAGTATCTCGGGGTCTTGTTCACGAGTGAGGGTAGGATGGAGCGGGAGATTGACAGATGGATTGGTGCAGCATCAACAGTAATGCGGATGTTGTACCGGACTACTGTGGCGAAGAAGGAGCTGAGCTGGAAGGCAAAGCTCAAAGCACCTCCAAGTCTGAGGCCATGGTTCTCTTCCAGAAAATGGTGGATTGCTCCCTCCAGGTTGGGGATGAGTTTTCCTCAAGTGAAGGAGCTCAAATATCTCGGGGTCTTTTTCACGAGGGAGGGTAGGATTGAGTGGGGGGTTGGCAGGCAGATTGGTGCCGTATCAGCAGTAATGCGGATTTTGTACTGGACCGTTGTGGTGAAGAGGGAGCTGAGCTGGAAGGCAAAGCTCTCAATTTACCAGTCAATCTTCGTTCCAATCCTCACCTATGGTCATGAGCTTTGGGTAGTGACCGAAAGGGTGAGATCGCAGATACAAGCGGCTGAAATGAAGTTCCTCCGTAGGGTGTCTGGGCTCAGCCTTAGAGATAGGGTGAGGAGCTCGGACATCTGGAGGGAGCTTTGAGTAGAGCCGCTGCTCCTTCACATCGAAAGGAGCCAGTTGAGATGGTTCGGGCATCTGATTAGGATGCCTCCTGGGCGCCTTCCTTTGAGGTTTACTGGGCACGGCCAACTGGGAGGAGACCCCGGGGTAGACCCAGAACTCGCTGGAGGGACTACATGTCCAATCTGGCCTGGGAACACCTTGGGATCCCCCAGGAGGAGCTGGAGGGCGTTGCTGGGGAGAGGGACGTCTGGAGTGCCCTACTTAGCTTTCTGCCACCGTGACCCGACCCCGGAAAAGCAGCTGAAGATGAGATGAGATGAGATAAATAAAATTGACTTGACTTGACTTGTTATGTAAAGCGTCCTCAGGTTCCTTGAAAGGCGCTATACAAAATGAAGTTATTGTTTTTGTTGTTCTTGAAAAGTTTGCACTCACTAGCAACTCTTACTGAAACTTTCCCGATTGTCTCAGTAGTTTTTCAAGGTAAATGTCTAAAAAGCAGATGTATTTAGTCTTACAGATATTGCTGTTTTCTTTAGGGCCTGGGCTTCAGTATTGTTGGTGGTCAAGACTCAGCACGTGGTCGAATGGGGATATTTGTCAAGACCATTTTCCCCAGTGGAGCTGCTGCAGCTGATGGGCGGCTTAAAGAGGGTAATGGCTACTTTCCCCTCAAAAATCTACAAAAATTCGGAAGTTGTGTAGTGAAGCTGATTGTTCCCAGACTCCATTTCCATCCACCTAATTGTCAACCTAATTATTTCTTCTTATTTGTCTCTGTTTACACCTATTCCTTTTCAACTTGAAGGAGATGAGGTTCTGGAAGTAAATGGAGAGTCTCTCCAAGGACTTACACATCAGAAGGCTATTTGGACCTTTAAGGTAAACTGCTTCTCATGGGCTCTGACCCAATTAGAGTCATATTTCTATATGTTTTTATATAGACTTGCTGAAATGTGCAAGGAAGCTGTTTAGGAATTGAACCCTTAATATTTCAAAAGTTTAATTTGTTGATTGAAAATAATGTCTGTTCCTTCTTCTATGTGATTTTTTTTTCATGGCAACTAGATAAGAGAACTTTAAAAAAAATTCAGCTTTCTTGAGTAAAGACTTGTAAACTTGCTTCAGCTGTTCTTCATTCTTTCATTACAGTTCCAAGATGAGTAATACTATGATTATTTTACAAATATATACAAATGTGCTCTGCAGAGCCCCAACATCTGAGCTTCTCCACCATTACAGAAAGTCACAGCTAAAATGTTCTTATCTTCCAGCTGACTTCTAACTATCTCTACATACATGGTATCTGCAGCAACTGAAAAAGGGTGTCGTGACTCTGACTGTGCGGACACGCCTGCGCAGCCCCACCCTGACTCCTTGCCCCACCCCCACTCTTCTTAGCTGCCCCAGTTCGCCGAACACCAACACAAGTGGGGGAACACCACTCCCACCAGGGTGTGAAGATGTTGACAGCCGCAAGGGCCAAGGCCCAGGCCCCAAAGATCGCATCATCATAGAAGTCACCCTTAATAAAGGTGAGTTCACTGACATTAAAGTACACAAGTCCCTCCAGATTAGAGCTCTAAATACAGAATGAGCAAGGTATGAGTAAACAGTGTGTTAAAAGGACTGAAGATGGAATGAAATGTTTTTGGTAACAGTGGACTTGATACAGTGGACTTCTGGTGCCATAGAATCATAGATGGCTGTAAAAAAAAAAAAAGCAGCTCTTTACCGTAAGCTAAACCCCCTAAATACAACAAGTTAAACTCAACAAGTAAATTAACTGCAATTGACCTAAACAAGTTAGAAAATGGAAGGGGAAAGGTTAGGGATTGTTCTGAGAAGAGGAAAAAAGTGAGATTTGGATAGAGATGAATCTGCAGAAAATACCAACACAGACCAAGATGGCACCAAGGAGGCACTAGCTACTGAGCTAGGAGGAGAGACCACAATACTGACTACCATACAAGAAGTGATGAAAGATATGATTACAGAAATCTAAAATCTCAGAGGTGCTATCACAAAACAACTGTGACTTTCAAAATAACTTCCAGACAGACATTAAGAAACAATTGAATAAGTTGAGGGCTGACATTAACCAGAAGATAACAGGAGACACCAGGAAAATTTGCCTCCACAGCCAAATGGCTGGAAGAATCCAAACAATGTATCGGCAATATGGAGACATGGGGCGCAGGTGCAAAAGATGCAATGACCTCCTATCTGAAAATGCAACACACTCTATAAGCCAAAGTGAAGGAATTAGAAGGACACTCAGGTAGGAATAACATAAGGCTGTATGGCTTGAGAAAAACAGCCGAAGTTTTCTCTATGATCAACTTCGTGTAAAACCTCATCAAGACTGAACTGAGTGAGGACATCGGACCCGAAATGGATTTGGGTATCAAGCAGGCACACAGTGTGCTGGGGAGCCCACAGATAATGCAACACCAAGATCTATCAGCATAAAATTTATGAAATTAACAACCAAGGAGAAAGTCCTTCATGCTGCCTTGGAAGAAGCCTATCACCTTTGAGGGCAAGATCATGACTATGCAACTGAAGTGTCGTCGAAATGAAAGGCCTACATTCAGATGAACAAAGTGTTAAAAGAAAAAAGCAATACGTTTCCAAACCCTGGTAACGAGGATGTGTATATTCCAGAAAGAGGGAACCATTACATACCACAGTGCAGAGCAAGCCACTAGAGATCTACTCGCAAAAAGTCTTCCAGAACCCTACACCCGTCGGACAGTGGAGACGATTGACACATACTACACCTGTTAGTGATTGAGAGAGTGAGGTTCCCTTACCTCCTCCTCTGCACTCCTCTGTTCTTTTTTGTTTTTGGATTGTAAAACCAGGAGTCATAAATTAGTCTTACTTTACATGTTTGTTTCCATAATACATAAGGCAAGGCCTACGTCAATAGGGTCTAAATACATTTACTTAAATCACAACACTAACATTGTATAGTTGGAATTTTCCCTGTAATGACCTGGGATGTCCTGAGAGATTTTTGTTTATCTCTGTGACAGATTAATAGCAGACTTTATTTGAACAAATTCATCTTCATAAAATACCGGTTAACATGGAGCCACCAGTGAACCACTAATAGTTTGTTACTAGTCTGGGGCCCCAATTAGTGGTTTGAATATATCCCTATTACAGAGGTGCCAACTGAACGTCCTTGGAAGCCCAATATTCTAACTTGTAATATATTTATTCCATTATCCAAACTGCTTATCCTGTTCTCAGGGTTGCAGGGATGCTGGAGCCTATCCCAGCAGTCATTGGGCAGCAGGCGGGGAGACACTCTGGACAGGCCACCAGGCCATCATTGCACTATATATATATATATATATATATATATATATATATATATATATATATATATATATATATAAACTTAGCACAAAAAGTAAGGAAATTTGTGTTTGGTAGATTATTTCTTTGTTGTAACAATGCTTCTGGGCAATAAATCTTATATCAGGCACCTGATTGTCAGCACCTGGGGTACCAGAAGCTCAAAACAAGAGTCAATAGCAACAGCAAAATAACCTGTTTGGCATTGGCAGAGAAGATTTGGCAAATTTTTCATGGACACAACCCACATACTCAGCTCTGCGGCTCATCCCACAAATGCATGTTCCTTACAAATGTGGCACCATTTAAAAGGGAAATAAACAGGCTTTCCAACGGTATAAGATTTATTGCCAAGAAGCATTGTTACATTGTTACAACAAAGAAATAATCTACCAAACACAAATTTCCTTACTTTTTGTGCTAAGTATATATATATATATATATATATATATATATGCATATGTGTGTGTGTGTGTGTGTGTGTGTGCGTGTGTCTATATAATATATATATATATATATGTGTGTTATGTGTTATCCATGCACGTTACACTACCCCCCTCCATCGGGAAGCGCATTCCCGCACTTAAGCATATCAGCTCCTTCACGCCTCTGGTTGCATACACTTCGCTTCCCGAAGGAGGGGGGTAGTGTAACGTGCATGGATAAGTAGACACGTTGGCCCTTGGCTATCGGGTCGGACCCTTTAGTCGACTGGTTAACATTGTCGCTTGCGGAGTGGGAGACACGAGTTCGCATTCTGGCTGTGACGGTCCAGCCGGGCTGCCCCCGGACTTCGCTACATTGGTGTCAGAAGTGGGATGGTGAGGCCATCGGAAGCGTATGCGCCCAGAGGTGTGAAAGAGCTGATATGCTTAAGCACGCAGACGCACTTTCCCAACGGAGGGGGGTAGTGTAACGCGCATGGAGAAGTAGACACGTTAGCCGTTGGCTAACGGGTCGGACCCTTTAGTCGAGTGGTTAGCGATGTCTCCCGCGGTGCAGGAGATACAGGTTCGCGTCCCGGCTGCGGCAGTTCCTGTGGTTGCCCCCCGAATTCGCTACAATACCATCAAAAGATTCAGAGAATCCGGAGAAATCACTGCACGTAAACGGCAAGGCCGAAAACCAACACTGAATGCCCGTGACCTTCGATCCCTCAGGCGGCACTGCATTAAAAACCGACATCATTCTGTAAAGGATATTACCGTGTGGGCTCAGGAACACTTCAGAAAACCATTGTCAGTTGTCAGCCAGCTTCTCTGGGCCCGAGCTCATCTGAGATGGACTGACGCACAGTGGATTTGTATGCTGTGGTCTGACGAGTCCACATTTCACATTGTTTTTGGAAATCATGGACGTCGTGTCCTCTGGGCTAAAGAGGAAAAGGACCATCCAGATTGTTATCAGCGCAAAATTCAAAAGCCAGCATCTGTGATGGTATGGGGGTGTGTTAGTGCCCATGGCATGGGTAACTTGCACATCTGTGAAGGCACCATTAATGCTGAAAGGTACATACAGGTTTTGGAGCAACATATGCTGCCATCCAAGCAACGTCTTTTTCAGGGACGTCCCTGCTTATTTCAGCAAGACAATGCCAAGCCACATTCTGCACGTGTTACAACAGCGTGGCTTTGTAGTAAATAGTGCGGGTACTAGACTGGCCTGCCTGCAGTCCAGACCTGTCTCCCATTGTAAATGTGTGGCGCATTATGAAGCGCAAAATATGACAACGGAGACCCGGGACTGTTGAGCAACTGAAGTCGTATATCAAGCAAGAATGGGAAAGAATTCCACCTACAAAGCTTCAACAATTAGTGTCCTCAGTTCCCAAACGCTTATTGAGTGTTGTTAAAAGGAAAAGTGATGTAACACAGTGGTAAACATGCCCCTGTCCCAGCTTTTTTCGAACATGTTGCAGGCATCAAATTCAAAATGAGTGAATATTTGCAAAAAACCCCCCAATAAAGTCTTATCAGTTTGAACATTAAATATCTTGTCTTTGTAGTGTATTCAACTGAATATCGGTTGAAAAGGATTTGCAAATCATTGTATTCTGTTTTTATTTACGTTTTACACAACGTCCGAACTTCATTGGAATTGGGGTTTGTATTTTAAAAAAAAATCTTACATCTATATTGATATTCTGCTCCTCATTAGTTGAGCACGCTTATCAACACCATTGACGGTTTCCGGGAAAAAACCCCCCGATATTATATATATATATTGTGGCGAATTCTACTAGAGTGTTTCTGCTCCGGGTTCATTCGCATATTACCCACAATGCAACTGAGGTGTCGATGTTGTGGTTATGTTGTGGTTATTGAACATGTTAAAAACGGACATATCTGTTACAGATAGCGGTGATGTGGTGGAAGGTAATGGGGACGTTATGAGAGAAGTTGTATTAGACAACATGCTATTTCCCACCATGAGGGTAAAGAGTAGGCAAATAGATAGGGTCGCTTCGGTGGCCAAGAAAAGGGTGGAGCTAAGATCCATACAACCTTATGTCTGTTTTGACTTGCTTGACTTGTGGTCATTAAAAGCTTACTTGTTAACTCCGAAAGGTTGGCTAAGAAGTCCATTATTTAACCACGTCACATTGGTGTCAGAAGTGGGATGGACATCTTTAGACAGCAAACGTTGGCCGAAGAGCGTAACCGAAAGTCGGCCGGTGAGCATATGGAAATCGCTGCTCTCGAAAAGGAGCTCAGAGGTCTGCTCTGTCTGCCAGATGGGAGTAGCGCAGTGCGGCCTCAGGAAGGGGGAGACCCGTGCGTGCCCACCCCTGAGTGCGGTAGACGCGCTGGGTAATGTCCGAGGGGCGGAGTCCCAAGGAAATGGAAAATTTCTTCTCTTGCAGAGAGAGTCCAATGAGGAGTCCCCGCCGCGGCCTGCCCCGACCATGCGACGAAAAACAGCCGGCGCTTCAAGCCATGGGGAAGCCACCAGAAGCAAGTTGGGCATGACCCGTGGAGAGAGAGCCACCAGCGGCGGCCATCAGGAGCAAGTTGGGCACGACTGGAGAGTATGTCACCAGGGGGAAACATCAGCAGCAAGCTGGACATGATCTACTGAGAGGGAACTTCAACCCAAGTTACTCACTGCCCCATTTGCCACTACTGGAGAGTGGAACACACCAAGCCCAAACACTCCCTCGGTGAAGTTGGGGCGCTACGACGGGAGCTCCAGCTGGGAAGGATTCCTTGCTCAGTTCAACCTGATTGCTAGGGTGATGAGATGGACAGAAAATCAAAAAGTAGTCAACCTAGCAGCAGCCCTGGAGGGAGAAGCAAGGCAGGCACTCCTAGACCTGGCGGCTGGAGAGATATCACTGGGGGCGCTAACCACTGCCCTGGGTCGCCGGTTTGGCAATACCCAATCGCTGGTTAGCCTCCGGGATCAACTCCATTCAAGACAGAGACACAGCCAGGAGAAGTTGGGTACCCTGATGGCTGACATTCAACGCCTGGTGAGCCGTGCGTATCCTGATATGCCCCAATCTGCCATCCAATGCCTAGCCCTGGATACCTTCCTACAGGCTTTACAGCCACCTCACCTCAGGCAACAGGTGTGGCTGGCAAAGCCACTCACCACTGAAGAAGCGCTGCATAGGGCAGAGGAGGTGGAGGCCATTATGGCGGAAAAAGGAGCGGCCCCAACACTGCACCATCATGTGCGGGCACTGCAGGAAAGTGAAGAGGGGCCACGAACATCCGTCCAGGCAACACGACGAGCAGAGACATTTCTGTGCTGGGGCTGTGGGAAACCAGGGCACCAAAGAAGGCAGTGTCAGAAGACAGACGCTTTTACCAACGAGTACGGAGACCTGTCACCCAAGTAGCCGCCTCTTCCGAACCGGGAAACAACCAAGGGTCGGCCTAGAGGGGGACTGGCCGGCCCACACAACCTCCCCCCGGAGAAATAATTCCAGAGTCATTGGACGGATTGGCGCTGGCTTCAGCCTCCATGTCTCCTGTCAGCTGAATGGCAATACCTGCATTGCCCTGGTTGACACCGGATCCACCATCAGCTTGGTGAGACCAGGGGTCCTAGGAGAAGTACAGTGGATGCCAACAGAAGTAAAGATGGAGACAGTCACAGGTCAGTGTGCTAGAATGGAGGGGAGAAATAAACTGACCCTTAAAATGGGAGAAATGGAGGTACAGCAAGAGTTTTGGCCAGCAGACATACGAGAGAGCTGTATCCTTGGACTGGATGCCTTGAGAGCCATTGGTGCGGTGGTACGGGCGGCCGGTCCACAGCTGGAGGTGGGCAACCAAGTGCTGAATGCCATTACCGTACGCAGCAATCCGGGGGGCAATAAAGGTGGACCACGAATCTTGTGCTTGGCTTCAGGGCCATGGGAAGGTACATCACCAGAAACGGCCTCTGCACTGGAAGAACTGGCCCAAAAGTGCATGAAGGGTTTGAGCCAAGAAGAGGGGGAGGAGGTACGGAACCTGCTGATAGAGAACAGACACCTCTTCGCTTCGAGTGATCTGGAGTGTGGCTGCACCAATCTTGTACAGCACCACATTGACACTGGTAATGCGGAAACAGTCCGCCAGAGAGCTCGCCGTCTCCCTCTGATGAAATTTCAAGAGGCAGAAGCAAAGATCCAGGAGATGGTAGCTGCAGGGATCATTGAACCCTCTGATAGCCCGTGGGTGTCCCCTGCCGTGCTGGTTACGAAAAAGGATGGTTCCCTCTGATTTTGTGTGGACTATCGGTGACTAAACAACCTGACCCGGAAAGACTCGTACCCACTCTCCCGCATCACGAAGATCTGGACTGTGTGGCGGGTTCCCAATGGTTCAGCTCCCTGGATTTAAGAAGTGGGGTATGGCAGGTAGAGATGGCCCAAGAATCCCGGGCAAAGACTGCCTTCACCATTGGCCGAGGACTCTGGCTGTTCACAGTCATGCCATTTGGCTTATGTAATAGCCCGGCCACATTTGAACGCCTCATGGAGCGTGTCCTTGGCCCCATCCCTTGCTCTGCCTGCGTGGTGTACCTGGATGACCTCCTGGTGCATGCAGCTACGTTTACTGAGGCCCTCTCCAACCTCCGACTGGTGCTTGAACGCATCAAGGCAGCCAACCTACGACTCAATCCGAGAAAATGCAATCTACTGCAGCGGGAGACAAGGTTCCTTGGACATGTGGTGGGGCCCGGAGGTGTGTCCACAGACAATGACAAGGTCACTGCAGTCAGGGATTGGCCAACGCCCACCTCAGGAAAGGAGGTGAGGAGTTTTCTGGGACTGGCATCATATTACCGTCGGTTCGTGCACGCCTTTGCAGACAAAACCTGTCCGCTCCACCAGCTCACCGAGAAGGGACGACGGTTCCACTGGATTGAAGCATGTGAGAGCTCCCTTCAGATACTCCGGAAAGCATTGACCCAAGCACCAGTGCTAGCCCTCCCAGACAGGCAGCGGCCATTCATACTTGACACTGATGCCAGGGATGTAGGTGTGGGAGCAGTCCTGTCGCAGCCCAGTGGGGAAGGGGAAAGAGTGGTGGCCTATTACAGTAGAGCCTTGAGTAAGGAAGAAAGGAACTACTGTGTGACTCGGAGAGAACTCCGGGCAGTAGTACAGGCCGTAAGGCATTTTAAGCCTTACCTGTATGGAAAGGACTTCCTACTGAGGACGGACTATGCATCGCTCCGCTGGCTGCTTAGCTTCAAAGAACCAGAAGGGCAGGTAGCCAGATGGATAGAGGCCTTGCAGGGATTTACCTTAACCATGGAGCACCGAAGAGGCAGCGGACATAACAATGCTGATGCTCTCTCCAGACGCCCCAGTTCGGATCAGGCCTGCCGCCATTGTAGCCGGTTGGAGACTCGAGAACCGCAACGGGTGAATCGGGTTACAGTGCGGACACTTGTGGTCCCAAGTGCGCCACTGGAGGAGATGTCACCAACCAAGATGGGGGAACTCCAACGTCGGGATAGCCACGTGGGACCCGTGATACGTTGGCTAGCACATAAAGAGGTCCCAAGTGGAGGGATGGCAGGTCCCCACTCCCCCACCACCAAGGCGTTGCTGGGACAGTGGAATTCACTCATGCTTCATGAGGGCTGCCTCTATCGCGTGTGGGAAGAGCCAAGGAGGGGAGGCAGTACCTGGCAACTAGTTGTTCCCCACGCACTACAACAACAAGTGTTAAGCACAGTACATGGCCCCCCTGGAGTGGGACACTTTGGCATTACCAAAACTCTGCTGTGGCTGCAGGAAAGATTCTACTGAGGGAGGTGCCGGCTGGGCAATCCCATGCCCCCTGCAGCAATACAGGGTGGGGGCGCCCATGGAAAGAATTGGGGTGGATGTGGTTGGGCCATTCCCCGTGACAGAAGATGGTAATCGTTACATTCTCACGGTGATGGATTATTTTACCAAGTGGCCCGAGGCCTATGCCATACCTGACCAATCTACAGCCACGGTGGTAGACTGCCTCATTGAGGGGATGTTCACCTTGGTTGGGGTGCCAGAGGAGTTGCACAGTGACCAGGGGCGCAATTTTGAATCCCAGGTGTTTGGGGAGATATGTCGGCGCCTTGGGGTACGGAAGACCAGGACCACTCCCCTACACCCTCAAAGTGATGGCCTAGTTGAGCGATTCAATTGGACCTTGGTCACACAACTAGCCATGCTCACGGCGAGGCATCAAAAGGATTGGGACCGCCATCTGCCCCTGGTACTCATGGCATACCGGTCGGCCATTCAGGAGTCCACGGGGTGCACCCCAGGTGCACTAATGTTTGGTCGGGAGCTATGGACGCCTGTGGATCTGGTCTTTGGCAAGCCGCCAAACCTACCAATATGAGGGCTGCTGGGCCAGGACTATGTAGACGCACTACAGGACCGGATGGAGTCTACTCATCAGCTGGCTCGAGAGAGTATGGCCTCTGCAGGGGAAAGGCAGAAGAGAGCCTATGATGTACGTTGCCACTGCAAAGAGTACCAGCAGGGGGACAACGTATGGGTGTATAACCCACAGCGAAAAAAGGGGCGGTCCCCAAAGCTGGAGAGCAACTGGGAGGGGCCCTGCCTCGTCCTGAAGAGGATCTCAGAGGTTACCTATAGAGTGACGCTCCACAGCCGCACTCAGATAGTCATCCTTCACCAAGATCGCCTCGCACCTTACTTAAGCCGGGACAGCGACCCAGCTGGGACTGAAAATGCAGTGGGAGGAGGTGGGGTGCCAGACTCCTCCTCCTCTGTAGACCAGGCTACCGGGGTCCAGGGAGGGGGTAAGGACACTGCTGGATCAGAGCCAACCTCCCTGGATGCCAGCAAGGAGCTACCATTAGAGCGCCTTGTTTTGGGCCAGGGAGGGGGTGGGGACACTGGGTTTACAGAGCTACCCTCCCTGGCCACGAATGGAAACAGCGGTGACGTCGTAGGTGGGGGCTAAGACCCAGCGGATGCAGAGTCGCCCCCGTCATCTATCAGCAGCCCGCGGCACGGAGCAGCCCGGGATGGGAGAGGTGCTCGGCGGAAGAAACCCTCATGGTGGATGGACCCATCCACATTGGATTTGGATTAGGCCAACCGGACGTTGGTCTTTCAAGGAAGGGGGCAGTGTGGCAAATTCTACTAGAGTGTTTCTGCTCCGGGTTCATTCACATATTACCCACAATGCAACTGAGGTGTCGATGTTGTGGTTATGTTGTGGCTATTGAACATGTTAAAAACGGACATATCTGTTACAGATAGCGGTGATGTGGTGGAAGGTAATGGGGACGTTATGAGAGAAGTTGTATTAGACAACATGCTATTTCCCACCATGAGGGTAAAGAGTAGGCAAATAGATAGGGTCACTTCGGTGGCCAAGAAAAGGGTGGAGCAAAGACCCATACAACCTTATGTCTGTTTTGACTTGCTTGACTTGCGGTCATTAAAAGCTTACTTGTTAATTCCGAAAGGTTGGCTAAGAAGTCCATTATTTAACCACGTCATAATATATATAGCGCTATTGTCACACAAATTCACGTTACTTCTATCTATCTCAATCTGTCGTGTTAATCCTTCAGAAATCAATGACTGTAAGTGTTACATGATCATAAGACGTTTGTAACTTAAATGTAATGAGTTTTGATAACTTTAATGAAGTTTTGGATGTTTTGATAACTGAATACGATCGCTGCAACTGCGCGATGCTACTCGGTCAGACACGTTAGCATGGCTGCTAATAATGTGAGTTTATGGAATGTATTTTAAGTAAGCGCTTTTCTATTTTCTCTTTTTATTTGTAGTTTCACTACGATTCAATGTTGTCAACTTGACTGCTACAATTGAAAGTCATTTAAGGAGCAAGAAGGCTCATTTTCCTGGCTCTTGAAAGGCTGGCTGTTTAATCTGTGTTAACACTTAGGAAGCACAACACGAAGAAAGAGCAGTACAGTGAAAAGTCAGACCATCAGAAGGATTTATACTGTAGTTATGGATACAGGCGTAACTTATGGGCGGGTCAGGGGGGACATGTCCCCCTCAATATTTAGAAGAGGTGAATTTGTCCCCCCCAAAAAAAATATCATGAATGATAATGTTAACCCCCTCGCCAAAAAAGGTAAAATAACAACACAGACAGTCAAACTACTTAAAATGTCATTCATACTTGTTTTTCAACGATTTCATACACCCCTATGCTTGGACCATACCATTTTAACATTGCCACTGGGATTGCCGACCTCATTGCTGTCTTGCAGTTGCTCCTGACAACCAGGAGACCGGAGCATGAATGATCGTGTAAGCAAGTGTAAGTAACGTAGCTAGCCAGCTTGCTTGTCTAGCCCAGTACAACACCCTTTCTTACCTTTGGGGTTTCTGAGTTAGATTTTCTTACGTATTTCCGGATGAATTATAGCCTTATCTAGTTTATAACTTTTGTTTGGGGTTATCAGTTCAGACCCCTCACGAACTAGCTAGCTAGCTAGTGCTTGCTAACAGTAGCTCCTAGACGTTTATGTTAGCTTCAATGAACTTGAACTGATAATTTCGGGCACATGAGATAACATAATAGGTACATCTACAAACCAATTTGTGCCAAGGGTATTGTATTAGTTCAAATGCACCTACTACTTTCATTCACAGAGTCAACATGAGCAAGAGGAAAGTAACAGAAGATATCCGATAGGCTAGCCTATCTGAAAGTTGTTTTTCTTTTACATAAATAAGACATTTCCACAATAAATTGATGTAGAAAAAGAGCAAATTGGTGCATACAAATTCACCAGAATGCAGGAAATTAAATGTGTGATGCTCAAAATTTCCCATCGTTGAAAAGCTGCCGCAGAACCTACAAGAGAAATGGCTGTCTGCTGGCTCAAGATATAAAGAACATCACAGAGTCTGCTACCCCCATTCGCCTTCTTCGTTGACTTCGTCCGCTGCGAGGCAAAGGCCAGGAATGACCCCAGCTTTATCCTGACAAACAACAGCTACAGTCATCACCGCAATGAGAGGGCTGCAGGGAAACAGGAGAGTGTGAGGACCGCCATATCTGTCCACAAAACCGACGTGGCAGCAACAGCTGATGCACATCTGACTTACAGAGCAGAAAAAGAATTAAGTGACCCAGCTAAAAACTGTCCACTTCATAACAAGCCGCACCCTCTGGAAAGATGCAAAGGTTTTAGAATGAAGCCACTCGCAGAACGCAAAAAGTTATTAAAAGAAAATAGAAGATGTTTCGGGTGCTGCTCTGCCGTTGACTTGGCCAAAGAATGTCCAGTGAAGCTGAAATGCAACGAGTGTGAAAGTGGGGAACACTGCACAGCCATGCATCCAGACACCACCCTGTCACCAGCAGCGTCTCCTGTGGCGGAGCCACACACAGACCAGCAACGCAGCTCTCCTTCAGAGGTGACTTCCAGGTGTTCAGTCCTGTGCAAAGATATGCCTGGTGCAGGTCTTCCCACGAGGCGAAAGAGAACGTGACGACCAGAGCAACTGCTCACTGGCCAGGTCTGAGTTTTTCCAGCTTTTTGGCATCCACGGTAGCCCTGCGCCTTACCTGCTGAGGACCTGCGCTGGCACCACTGAAATGGCTGGGAGGAAAGCAGTCGGTTTCCAGATAGAAGCAGTCGACGGCCCAGTGTGTTTGGATTTACCCCCACTCATTGAATGCAATGAGATCATGAGCAACAGGTCAGAAATCCCCTCACCAGAGGTCGCTGTTTCTCACACTCACCTGAGGCCTGTGGCTCCTCATATCCCAGAGCTTGACCCTGAAGCACTGATTCTCATTTTATTAGGGAGAGACATTATCCATGTACATAAAGTGAGACAACAGGTTAATGGCCCTAACAATGCACCTTTTGCCTAGCGCTTGGACTTGGGGTGGATCATAGTTGGGGAAGTTTGCATTGACAGTGCCCACAAGCCCACTGTTGCTGTCTTCAAGACAAACGTCCTGCAGAATGGACGTCCTTCTTACCTGACACCGTGTCAAAATCACATCCACGTCAGAGACAAGGCAAGCTATGGCGGGGAGCAAAGACATGACCTCTCCAGCCACTCACCTGTCAGCGTGCGTCCTGAGGACAAACTTGGACTGAATGTGTTCGTGAGAACGGCAAATGACAACAAACTCGCTTTGTCTTTTGACGATGAGACATTTCTGAAATCCATGCACACAGAGTTCAAAAGAGGAGAACAAAACCGCTGGATTGCCCCCCTGCCATTCAGGTCACCCAGGCCACACCTCCCAAACAACCATGCTCAGGCCCTCCCTCGTCTCCGCTCCTGCGGCACACACTGAATAAAAATCCTGAAATGAAAGAACAGTTTGTTAGCTTTATGGAAAAACTCTTTGAAAACAAATACGCAGAACATGCAGCCCCCCTCCATGAGAATGCAGAGTGTTGGTACTTACCCATTTTCGGGGTGTACCACCCCCAAAAGCCGAGTAAGATTAGAGTTGTGTTTGACTCGAGTGCACAAGAAGACGGCCTCTCTCTCAATAGTGTCTTGCTCTCTGGCCCTGATTTGAACAACTCCCTCCTCGGAGTACTGCTCAGATTCAGAAAAGAACTCATTGTGCTACAGCTGACATCCAACAAATGTTCTATGGCTTCTTAGTGAGAGAAGATCACAGAGACTACTTAAGGTTTCTCTGGCACAAGGATAACGACCTGACAAAGGAGCTGGCGGAGTACTGCATGCGAGTGCATGTGTTCGGGAATAGCCCGTTGCCTGCGGTGGCTATATATGGACTTCGGAGAGCAGCTCAGGAAGGTGAGCAGAGGTATGGCTCTGACTCGAGCCACTTTGTGGAGAGACACTTTTACGTGGATGATGGTCTCGTCTCGCTGTCGTCAGAATCTGAGGCCATTGATCTACTCAGGCGCACTCAAGCATCACTTGCAGAGTCAAACCTCAAACTGCATAGGATTGCCTCAAACCGTGTCACAGTGATGCAAGCCTTTCCACCTGAAGACCTGGCTGCAGGCCTGAAAGACTTAGGCCTGGACGACGGAGCGTTGCCAGTACAAAGAAGCCTGGGTTTGTGCTGGGACATTGACTTTGACACTTTTAGATTCAAGGTCACCGTCAGCGACAAACCGTTCACCCGCCGTGGAGTCCTATCCACAGTCAACAGTCTTTTCGACCCGCTGGGTTTCGCTGCACCAGTGACCATCTGGGGGCGTGCACTGCTGCGAGAACTCTCCACAGAGGTCCACGACTGGGACGCTGAACTTCCTGCAGACAAGCTGAACAAGTGGGAAATATGGAGAAAATCACTACAAGATCTGAGCAGCCTCCATATCACCCGCTCATACACACAGCAGTCCTTCTCTAACACCACACACACTGAACTGTGTTTTTTTTCAGATGCTTCTTGCTGGGCCATCGGCGCGGTGGCTTACCTGAGAGTCATCACAACAGACAGGCTGTGTAGAGTGGGCTTTGTGCTTGAATAAGCAAAGCTGGCTCCTCAACCCGAACCGACCATCCCTCACCTTGAGCTGTGCGGTGCTGTGCTGGCAGTAGGAATGGCTGAACTGATCCTGGAGGAGCTCGACCACAAGCCAGATGCAGTGAAGTTTTTCTGTGACAGCGAAGTAGTTCTGGGATATATACACGACAAGTCTAAGCGGTTCTTTGTGTATGTGCACAACCGTGTTCACTGCATACGACAAACCACCTCTCCTCAACAGTGTTATTACGTACCTACGGATCAAAATCCAGCTGATCTGGCCACTAGGTCAGTACCTGCGTCACAACTCACCAACACTATGTGGTTTACAGGACCAGAGTTCCTCTACAAGCCACACCAGCCTGAAATGCACAAGCCTTTTCAGTTAATGTCTCCTGAAACAGACACAGATGTGAGTCCTCAGCTGACCGCACTCGCCACTCACATAAGTGAAGGTAAACTCACCTCAGAGCGGTTCCAGCGCTTCTCCACTTGGGAGTCGTTGCTGAGAGCTGTCTCTTTCTTAATCCACCAAGCCACATCATTCAGGTCAGACTGTCCAAATGCATGTAAAGGATAACACCTGTGTAAAAAACCACGCACTCCAGAGGAGGTGGATGCTGCAAAGGGAGTCATACTCATGTCTGTCCAGAGGGATGCTTATCCAGAAGAGTATGCAGCACTACAAGAAAAAAGAACAATTTCAAAGTCGAGCACGATCCTGAGTCTCGATCCTGTCATGTGTGATGGCCTGTTGCGGATTGGCGGGCGTCTGAAACATGCATCTGTTGAGCCTGAGGTGAGAAACCCAATCATTCTCCCAAAATATCATGTCACAAAGTTAATGTTGAGCCACCACCACACAAAAGTGCAGCCCCAAGGGCGACACTTGGGTCGTTGCAGGCAAGAGGCTGATAGGCTCAGTCATCTACCACTGCGTCACCTGCCGCAAGCTGAGGGGAAGCTCAAGGTCCAGAAGATGGCTGACCTTCCCCTGGAACATCTGAGTTCATCCCCACCATTCACATACGTAGGGCTGGATGTGTTTGGCTCCTGGAACGTGGTCACCTGACACACCAGAGGCGGTACAGCTCATAGTAAGTGGTGGGCTATACTCTTCACACGCATGTGCACCAGGGCGGTCCATATAGAGCTCATCGAAAGCATGGACTCACCCAGCTGCATCAATGCCTTAAGAAGGTTTTTCGCTCTGAGGGGGCCAGCAAAGCAGCTGAGATCAGATTGAGGTACAAACGTCACCGGGGCCAGCATTGACCTGGGCATGAGGTCGGACAACCCAAACCAGGTCAGCACTTTGAAATACCTCCATGAGACTGGCTGTGTGTGGGAGTTCAACCCGCCGCATGCATCTAACATGGGGGGCGTGTGAGAGCGCATGATGGGCATAGCCCGCAGGATACTTGACTCCATGCTCCTGCAAAGAAAACAAAATCACCTGACTCACAAAGTGCTGCGCACCTTGATGGCAAAGGTGTGTGCCGTAATGAATGCAAGGCCATTAGTCCCAGTCTCCTCTGACCCCTCATCACCAGAGCTGCTGACACCTGCTCTACTGTTAACTCAAAAGCCAGGGGTATCTGCTCCAGCCGGCACTTTCACTGAAAAGGACTTGTTCAAGTGTCAGTGGAGACAAATGCAGGCCCTGGAAAATGAGTTCTGGACGCAATGGAGAAAGGAATACCTCCACACTCTTCAGCCAAGGCACAAATGGCGCACAGCAACACGAGATCTGCAGGCCGGGGACGTTGTGTTGCTGAAAGAGAGTCAGTCCCCCCGCAATGAGTGGCCTATGGGTCTGGTCACTGCCACCTTTCCAAGCAGTGATGGAAAGGTCAGAAAGGTTGAAATAAAGACTGCATCACAAGACAAAGTAAAGACATTCTTCAGGCCCATTACTGAGGTTGTCCTGCTCCTGCCTAAGGAAGGTCAAAGTTGAAGCGAGGACTGTTGAATCATTAGTGGCATTAAATGCCAGGCGGGGAGTGTTCTGCCCATAATGTGATTTGTGTGTTCTTAAGTAACTTTAAATTTGAAGTGTTTGTATGTTCACATCACTTAATGCACTATTTGATATCTGTCAACGTTTGAGTGGGACTTTGTTCTGATGTCCACAGAGATAAGGGAAGCATAAAGAGGTAACACCACAGGAAGTTTAGAATGTAAACAAACCAAGCATGGTCGCTATTGTCACACAAATTCACGTTTCTTCTATCTATCTCAATCTGTCATGTTAATCCTTCAGAAAGCAATGACTGTAAGTGTTACATGATCATAAGACGTTTATAACTTAAATGTAATGAGTTTTGGTAACTTTGATGAAGTTTTGGATGTTTTGATAACTGAATGCGATCGCTGCAACTGCGCGATGCTACTCGGTCAGACACGTTAGCATGGCTGCTAATAATGTGAGCTTATGGAATGTATTTTAAGTAAGCACTTTTCTATTTTCTCTTTTTATTTGTAGTTTCACTCCGATTCAATGTTGTCAACTTGACCGCTACAATTGGAAGTCATTAAAGGAGCAAGAAGGCTAATTTTCCTGGCTCTTGAAAGGGAGTTTGGCTGGCTGTTTAATCTATGTTAATGCTTAGGAAGCACAACACGTAGAAAGAGCAGTACAGAAAACATTGAATTATTAATATTAGATAGACCTGTAGTGTTTGTTGGACTGTCCATCTACTGTCAGAGTTGTTTGGTATCCAGAATCAATTGGTTTGATTTTCTTTAGATATATAGTTAGACCTCACCTATGGTCATGATGTTTGGGTAGTGACCGAAAGGGTGAGATCGTGGATACAAGTGGCTGAAATGAGTTTCTGCCATAGGGTGTCTGGCTCAGCCTCAGAGATAGGGTGAGGAGCTTGGACATCCGGAGGGAGCTCGGAGTAGAGCCGCTGCTCCTTCACATCGAAGGAGCCAGTTGAGGTGGTTCAGGCATCTGATTAGGATGCCTCCCGGGTGCCTTCCTTTGGAGGTTTTCCGGGCACGGCCACTGAGAGGAGACCCTGGGGTAGACCCAGAACTCGCTGGAGGGACTACATGTCCAATCTGGCCTGGGAACGCCTTGGATCCCCCAGGAGGAGCTGGAGGGCGTTGCTGGTGAGGGGGATGTCTGGAGTGCCCTACTTAGCTTGCTGCCACTGCGACCCGACCCCGGAGAAGATGCTGAAGATGAATGAATGAATGTAGTTAGACTTGGTGAAGAAGTTTCCGATCCAAGAAAGAGATAAAATTACTTTGGTGGCCAGCATATGATCCAAGTTTTAAACCAGCATCCAAAGATTCAAGATATATACAATGGATAAGGCATGGTATTAGATCATATTCTTCTTATATAAAGGATGGGGTATTAGTATATGTCTAGTCTATGTCCAAAAAACATGGTTTAGAGAGACAAGGTTTTTATAGATACTTGTGAATGTGGCACATTTATGTAAAAAAAGGTGAAGGGACCGAGCAAGGAAGAACCTTCTGATGTTACACAGATGTTCATTAAAACACTACACTTGGAACCTTCCGGATGAATTATTGGAGACCTGGCATTATCTCCAGGCATAGTTATTGAAACTGCCAGAGCGACATAAGCAGCAGAGAGATTCACTGTGGTTGAGAATAGAACAATATGACAAAGGAACAGACTGTAAAACAAACAGTAAAGCACACTAAAAGTGATAAAACAGGAGTGGTAAGACACAGACACAGGGTCAGCAACAGAGCCGCCTGTTGGTGTGTTTTGAGTCAGCGGTTTGAACTCCTGTCAGTGGATTTTGTGTTAGCATCATTAACTCAAATAACAATTCCATCTTGAATTATACCTTTTTTTTACAATCACTGTAACAATTTTAATCTCTCCCATTTCAATAAATTTGTGTTTTTCTCTTTTCTGATTTAACTGCTTAATTTCTGGATTTTTGCAGAGCCTGGTGTGGGACTAGGCATTGGAGCATGCTGCTTGACCTTAGAGAACTCTGCTTCAGGCATTTACATCCACAGTCTGGCACCAGGATCCGTGGCCAAGATTGATGGCAAGCTCAGGTACAAAGTCCTTGACTAGTGGATTATTCTGTTGTATGTAACAGTACGCTCTTGGGATGCTTAGAAAATAATGACATGAAGTCTGAAAATAGTGATAAATGACCCCTCCACTGTCTCTCTCCCAGTCCTGCACACAGCCATTCTTCAACAGACTAACCTTTGTGTCTAACTTTCTTCAAACCATCATTTTTTATTTTATTTTTTTTACGTGAGGGTAAAGCAGTGACAAAGAAGCCAACGGGACAAAGCCCAGTTGCACTGTTCAAGAGTTCTCTACACGCTCAGTTCGGCTCAGCTAGTATTAACTCTTGCATGTCCAATGCTGTTAATCCACACACTTGAGCACGCCTACAAACGGTCAAGTTATGAAGGAAGGGAGAGGTTTATCATGCCTTTTTTTATGTTGACAAATGTATTTGTAATTTTGTCATACCCGAATAGGGAGCAGTGTCATCCTCAGACAATTTAACAGGAAGCTGTAGCATGGCAACCTACCAGCAAACGGGTGAAACGTTTGAAGTTGTACGTATCAAGTTACATCCGTCCGTCTGTCTGTCCAGACCATGCTCATAATTGTGGACGTAACTTGACATGTACAACTTGAAACTTTTCACCCGTTTTCTGGTAGGTACAGGTGAATGGTAATCTTGCAGGTATCACAAAATAAATATGCTATTGTCAATAGCACACACCATCAAACAGGAAACTGGTGTGACCGCTGCAGTAGAAACTGGAAGTCAGTGGACTACAGTTATGCACAGAGCTGATTGCATGACTTTTGAGAAATAAAGGCCGTTTCTCTGCCAGGCCACAAAATTTTGGTTCATTTGGTTTGGTTTTTTCTTTTCTTTTTTAAAGCAGCACTGGTAATTGCTTTGCTTGAAAATATCATCATTATATTTATTTTGGTTGCATGGTGTGATGGCTGTTGGAGAATAACACAATAGTGCTTCAGATCAGTTCCCTAGAAGTCTTCTTTCTGCAGTGCATTTTGTCTGCCACCAGGCATGAAACTTCCCAGGAAATATAGGGATTGCTTTACAGAACACATATAAGTAAAGCAATTTTACCCTAACTGGTCTGTGAACATGCTCCTCTTCTTCTGCGATAGTCTAATAAGTAAATGCTTGTGTCTTGTTTCTACACCATCAAGGAAAAGAAAAAAAGCCCCTCGGTCATCTTTGTGATGGTTGATGTAAAATAAATTGTTGATATACAAGAGGTTACCTGGTGCCGCTTTAAGCCCAGCTAAAATTATATTTAACTAAAAGAGAGATTTTACCAAGTTTGCTAATCAAATTCTTTTTACTTTTAATATCTGTACTGTATAAGTTGGCGACAGGCATGGGCACAAGTCCATGAATACTGGGATGGCATCCAGCGCTGTACCTGTGCCCCCGTCCGTAGGTTTAGTGGTTGTGTCAGGAAGGGCATCCGATGTAACATTTTGCCAAATCATTATGTGGATTAACAAGACCACCATTGGTGCTGTGCCCTCACGAGGTATTGATGGAGGCTGTCGGGTCTGCTGTGGCGACCCATGGGAAGCAGGGATCAAGCCAAAAAAAGAAGATCTGTACTGTATAAATTTGAATAGATATGCATGAAATGTTTTGATACACAAGGCTATATATTCAGGCAATATATAGCCTGCCTTATGTATAACCTTGTTCAAGCTAATCTTTAGGTTTGTCTATAGTTGCATTGAAAACAGGCCAAATAAATAACATTGTTTGGAAGTTGGTGGGCCCACTGCAGCACAAATTGTTAATTTATTGTCCATTAGAACTGCACTCGTGTGTCTGTGTGTGGGGGTGGGGGTGGGTGTGCGCATGGGTATGTATTTATATGTATTTATATTCAAAAATGAATTTTAAAATGCACATGCTGACAATTTTACTCCTCTACCTCCAAGTCGTGGAGACCAGGTTTTGGAGATGGACTCAGTTAGTCTTCATCATGCTGCCCTGAGTGAAGCCTATGCTGTTCTCAGTGAATGTGGTCCTGGACCTGTTAGTATCATCATAAGTAGACACCCCATTCCCAAGGTGAGATGCACATGCAGATTTCAGAAATATACACTAGGGTGCGTTTGGGTGATGTAGCAGTCTATTCCGTTGCCTACCAACGTGGGGATCGCCTGTTCAAATCCCTGTATTACCTCCGGTTTGGTCAGGCATCCCCAGGTGGGAAGCCAGATGTGGGTATGTGTCCTGGTCGCTGCTCTAGTGCCTCCTCTGGTCAGGGGGGAGGGAGAACTGGAGGGAATAGTGTGATCCTCCCATGCGCTACGTCCCCCCTGGCAAAACTCCTCACTGTCAGGGGAAAAGAAGCAGCTGGTGACTCCACATGGATTGGAGGAGGCATGTGGTAGTCTACAGCCCTCCCCGGATCGGCAGAGGCGGTGGAGCAGCGACCGGGATGGCTCGGAGAGCGGGCTGATTGGCCAAGTACAAACCCCAATTCCAATTAAGTTTGGACGTTGTGTAAAACGTGAATAAAAACAGAATACAATGATTTGCAAATCCTTTTCGACCTATATTCAATTGAATACACTACAAAGACAAGATGTTTAATGTTCAAACTGGTAAACTTTATTGGGTTTTTTTTGCAAATATTCACTCATTTTGAATTTGATGCCTGCAACATGTTCCAAAGAAGCTGGGACAGGGGCAACAAAAGACTGGGAAAGTTGAGGAATGCTCAAAAAACACCTGTTTGGAACATTCCACAGGTGAACAGGTTAATTGGAAACAGGTGAGTGTCATGATTGGGTATAAAAGGAGCATCCACAAAAGGCTCAGTCGTTCACAAGCAAGGATGGGGCGAGGTTCACCACTTTGTGAACAACTGCTTGAGCAAATAGTCCAACAGTTTAAGAACAACGTTTCTCAACGTACAATCGCAAGGAATTTAGGGATTTCATCATCTACAGTCCATAATATCATCGAAAGATTCAGAGAATCCGGCGAAATCTGCACGTAAGCGGCAAGGCCAAAAACCAACATTGAATGCCTGTGACCTTCGATCCCTCAGGCGGCACTGCATTAAAAACCGACATCATTCTATAAAGGATATTACCACGTGGGCTCAGGAACACTTTGGAAAACCATCATCAGTTAACACATCTACAAGTGCAAGTTAAAACTCTACCATGCAAAGCGAAAGCCAAATATCATCAACACCCAGAAACGCCGCCGGCTTCTCTGGGCCCGAGCTCATCTGAGATGCAGGGCTCTCAAGTCTCACGCATTGGGCGTGAGACACATGCATTTCAGCTCGCTCACACGCCACACCTTGTATTTCTCACGCAGAGAACCAGGGTAACGCCCACCAAGTTGCGCCGCTATTTTTTATAACAGTGGAACAGGTAGGAATCAAGTGGATTCCCCATAGCGTTGAGAAGGGCCTGCCACACACCAGCCAATCAAATTAAAGAATATAGCTGCCGAACAGCCAATCAAATAATAGCATTGCTGTATCCGGGTAAGATTTAGATATTCCCGCTACAACAACTTGACAGAAGAGGACAGCTATCTACTAACTTAGTCACAAATCCGAAGTAGGACAACAACGACGTGGGAGAAGACCATATCCTATGTGTACAGTAAGTTATCTCATCATTTGAGATAACTTGTCTCTTTTTACTCTCTATGAATATTGTGTCCAGGCAGTTGGTTTAACCAGAGTGTGTGAACTAGCCTAGCTAGCTTAGGGTGACCAAATGGCCTCTTTTCCCCGGACATGTCCTGGGGGGGGGGCGGGTTATAAATTCATGAAAATGTCCGGTTTTCTTTGGTAGGTCTGCGTGTTGCTGAACTGTTATATATTATATTTTTACTGATCTCAAGCAAGCCAGCTGCTTTATCAGCGATGTTAATGGCAAGACACTGCTACGTGTTGCCTGGCAACAGGTACAGAGGATCTGTGAGGTGGAGAATCTGCAGCGGTCAGTATTTAAAGTTTAAACATTTCAAACGTCACAGAATTTAAAACGACTTCCCCTGAAACTAAACTAAGATATTGATATTATATTAATTTCTGGTGTTAGGTGATGTTAGCTAATTTGCGATGGTTGCTCAGACATGTTGATAATTAAACAACTTTAATGTTGGTGAAAATTCCTCTCAAAAGCAAATGAAGACATCTGATCCTTTTTAAAGAAGAACCAAAGTGTCAGTAACTGTTTACACATGATTAACTGAGAATGTTCTGTAATTAATCCAAATATTAATCTTTGAAATTAGTGTGAGAATTATTTACTATTTAATGCCAACCCTTCCTTTTCCATTAGTGGCTCAAGAGCAGAGTTATTATAGTATATGTGACATTAATGTGCTGCTACTTGTATTGTAGTAAGACATGAGTATTATTTATAAGCTAAACTAGTCACAGCTTGTCCAACTGATTTGTTTGACTATCAGGCATCATTTTATTCTGAAAAATCTGTCAGCAGCAGCCTGAGCAGCACAGAGACACACAGACAGGTGAGCTGCAGCCTCTCAGGTGAGCTCTGATGTCATAGTGAAAGATCTGAGATCTTAGTTCAGGAGTTGAATGAAAGAAAAATAATACAACGTTTTTGAGATAGTTTGAGCATCACTGTGGGTCTGTGTCATGAAATACACAAACTGAAAGCCAGAATCTCAGGTGAGGTTAGAAAAGCTAACAGCAGCTGTTACAGAGCAGCAGATTACCTACAGGTTTCTATACATTTATGTTATTATAACATTTCATGTGACAGAAGTTATCTTATTTTTAAATACTAAGTGTGGTCTCAGATTTAAGTATTCTATCAACATAAAATGTAAAAATCAGAGAAGCCATGATAATAATTTAATATGCAGGTCAGCACATGCATATTCTTGAGTGAACATGTTGCAAGTGAGACTCTTTATGTGCCTGGAAGAGAAAAGAGACAGAGAGCAGTTAAGTTAAAACCAAACCTACACTCACAGGACCATTAAGCATGTACTTAAATAATATAAATAACAATTTTCTATCCATACAGAGGAGGCCTACTTTAAATATATTCAAATTATAAGGTATCTCTGAGTAAACTGAGTATCATTGAAGTATCTCGAGGCTGGAGGCAAAGTGTCCTCTTTTTTTTGGAACGCCAAATATGGTCACCCTAAGCTAGCTAGTTGAATCCCTGCAAATTTCAGCAGCTATACTGACACTTGTTTTTTAGTCTTAGTTCAGGACCCATTATTCATAAAGCTTTTCTCTTAGGCCACCACTAAGAGTACTTATAAATTGCACTAAAAGTTTTTAGTTTTTTCTTAAGAGTAATTCATTCATTTCTTAAGAGTAATTCACTTCATATAATTTACTGTTGTTTTTTTCTGGTTGTTATGAGCTCTCCATTTCCATGGAAATACATTTGGAATATTCAAAAAAGCGAGATTCATGAGCTTGGTGTTTTACTGTAAGACAGATTGTAACCTGACATCAACCCTGTCGTTTGTATTCATAATGAACATGTATACGGGCTTACTGCGCACATTAAGTGACATTCTCCTGTTCTCGTTCAGGTCACCAGTTCTACCTGCACTAAAAAATGATGAATTAAATAAATATTTTTATTTGTATGAATTTGTGTGTCATTTATCAGATCAGACCCCCGTCCCCACCCCAACCAAACCCCTCCCACCGCCGCCGCCAAAATCTCACTCTGAACTCAGTTCAAAATTTCAGAGCCCTGGAGATGGACTGACGCAAAGTGGAAAAGTGTGCTGTGGTCTGACGAGTCCACATTTCAAATTGTTTTTGTAAATCATGGATGTCGTGTCCTCCGGGCTAAAGAGGAAAAGGACCATCCAGATTGTTTATCAGCGCAAAGTTCAAAAGCTAGCATGTGTGATGGTATACGCCCATTTCACGCCGTGGCCATTTTGGATTAAAAAAAAACAAGAGGTGGGAACTTAGCCACGCCCCATTCTTACTCAATCGGAAATCAATGCAGCCGGGGCCAGCAGCAAACATGGTTTGGACTACCAACCTCGAGCACCTACCGTCATTTACCACAATATGAAAACTAAGCTGGATCTTTTCTTTTTCGAGTACTTTCCGCCTCTCCTGTGCCAGCGAGGAGAGACACACACAGGGCTGTATTCAAAGAAGATGTTTAATCACAATAAAATAAAAAATAAGATACATTTCATTTTTATACTGTACATTCAATATTTATACATTAGATTGTCCCATCTACAATATTTTCATTCTTTGTCCTTTAACTTTAACAAAACTGTTGGTTCATTTTAAACTAAAATATGTTCGGTCAACTGTCATTCTGTTGTAGCAATAAACTGGAACTCGCTACCAACTCAAATCATCAATTGTTTACTAAACTAAGATAGTGATTGCTCATCTCAAGGTGTGGGCTAAAAAATGGGACTGTACTGAAATGAAGTTAAATATGTTTCAATCTATCTAAGGTTTGTGTGCACTATTTTCTTGTCAGCTGAATTTAACAAAGGTTTATAACAGTGGTCCCTGAAAATTTGTTAGGAGAGCACACAGTCCACAGTTGGTTGACTGTTCCACTTAGTTAAAGGGGTATGACTCCATCAAAAATGTGGTACTCCTTTATGCGTCTTATTGACTGTTCGACGTGTATTCTCAAGCCAGCAATACTCTGTGTGTCTGTGAGCTCATCACAGCTAAACTGTCCACTTGGGCCTAAAAATGCAGGGATGACAAGTTTTACATCTATTTCATCGAGCAGGTCTTTGATAAGGAAGCCCTTATCGGCCATGACCTCATCACCTGACTCTAAGAGGTCCAGAACACCTGACCTCTTAGTTATCTCCTTATCAGAAATACATCCTGTGTATAGATTACTTACCAGGCTAACTGACCCTGAGGGAGTGATCCCAATTAGGGATTTCAGTGTAGTGTTACTTTTATAATGGGAGTATGTCATGGTGTTCAAAACCTTTGAACTAGCTGTCTCGATGCGGATCTCTGTGCAGTCTAGTATCACTCTCGTGTTTGGGTAGAATTCCCTGAATACTGGTGGCATTAGCTCGTCTACTGCTGCTCTACTAGGCCATATTGGGAGGGTCCCTAACATAAAGAGCAAATAGTTGGCCCACGTCGTACAGTTCCTGCTGACTGTGGCTGGCGACACATTGAATCATACAGATAAATCCAGAGCGAAAAAGCCCTGCCGCACACGTCACAAGAACAGGAAAAACTGATCAATCGGCGATAAATGCTCTGCATGGAAGCCAGACACAGAAATGTGTTCTAGGTTATGGCTGTTCCTTTGCATTTGAGTCCATTGCACCATGGACTCTGCAGTAGGCTGTAAAGCTAGGAAGAGTGCTTTGAGGGTGTGGTAATCCTTAAAACCAGTGTAAAACCTGATCAGATTGGGCGCACACTGGAAGCGTTCTAGACTAAAACTCTAGACACTTTTTAGCTTTTTATTTTCGTCCTCCAGGAAAGCGATGCGTTTCTTTACTGCGTCAAGCTGGTCTTCCACAGAAAGGGGCTTCACGTCGTAGTCATGATCAGGTAGAGTCGCCCAAACCTCACTGGACACATGAGGATATGTCATACATGTGGGAAGCAATATAAATCCACACATTTTCCTGTTATCAAGATGATGTGTCACAACAGAGCTATCCACTATTGAAAGATTAGTGAATATATACATATACATACATTATATATATATATATATATATATATATATATTATACAATGCAGTAATCTACATGTTTGAAAAATTGTATTGTACTGACAGTAACAACTCACCTATCTCCCTCATGTTCCTCTTCATCTTCTTCCGCTATTAAGTCACCAATGCGACTACAAACAGGAGCAAACATTTTTCAACGTCAAACTTCTGTCTCCCTTCTAATGTTTTAGTCACAGTGAAACTGGTCACCCCAATATTATTTAACTGGCTGTACATGGTGCAACCTCTGCAGCTCAATGCATACAGTAGGCCTACATGTACATAATGTCTGTTGCAATAATAGCAGGAGGAGTAAACATTTAGCCATATGGCATCTTAATGTGTCAGTTGAATTTAGGATGGTACACAGCAGTACATGTTGCTTCCAGCAGAGTTTTCAACGAATTAAGAAGGGGGCGTGGCTAAGTTCCCACCGCTTGTCTTTTTTTTTTAATCCAAGATGGCCACAGCGTGAAATGGGCGTATGGGGGTGTGTTAGTGCCCATGGCATCATGGGTAACTTGCACATCTGTGAAGGCACCATTAATGCTAAAAGGTACAGGGGCAACAAAAGACTGGGAAAGTTGAGGAATACTCAAAAAACACCTGTTTGGAACATTCCACAGGTGAACAGGTTAATTGGATGGCAGCAACATATGCTGCCATCCAAGCGACGTCTTTTTCAGGGACGTCTCTGCTTATTTCAGCAAGACAATGCCAAGCCACATTCTGCACGTGTTACAACAGCGTGGCTTTGTAGTAAAAGAGTGCGGGTACTAGACTGGCCTGCCTGCAGTCCAGACCTGTCTCCCATTGTAAATGTGTGGCGCATTATGAAGTGCAAAATACGACAACGGAGACCCCGGACTGTTGAGCAGCTGAATTCGTACATCAAGCAAGAATGGGAAAGAATTCCACCTACAAAGCTTCAACAATTAGTGTCCTCAGTTCCCAAACGCTTTTTGAGTGTTGTTAAAGGAAAAGTGATGTAACACAGTGGTGTAGAGCCGAAGGAATGGAGAAGACCGTAGGTTCACACTTTAGCCGTGTAGGCAACTTTCTTTAATCCACGGTAAATCAGAGAGACAACCAAACCACAGCTCGACTGAGCGGAGGTGGCAAGAATAACCAGAAAACTGGCTGGACAACCATAACTTAACCCTGCGTTAACCTGCCAGGGCAACCATGACTTAACCCTTAGTTCCTGGGTTGAATTCTGTCCCCAATACGTGTCCACCACATGAGCCCCCCCAGAATTCGCCCTAGTAATCGAAGTCAGGCAGGCGCGGGTGGACGACAGGCCGTCCGCGGCGGCTCCGGATAACAGGGGCCGGAGTGTCTGTGGGAGGCATTGACGCGGGCCTGTGGAGGTCAGCCTGAGGAGCAGAAGAGGCAGCTCGGGCCTCCACGGGGGGAGGAGGCGGAGCCGGGGGACGACCGCGACGAGGAAGTTGGGCTAACTCCAACGGCTGCGTCAGGTCCAGGTGTGCGGGTTTAACTCGGTCCACTGAAACATGCTCGGCCGTGCCTCCGAAATCCACCACCAGGTGCTTAGTTCCCCGTTCCAGGACGCGGAAGGGGCCGTCATAAGGGGGTTGCAGAGGGGGGCGGTGTGCGTCGTGATGGATGAACACGTAGTCCGCTGACTGCAGACCTGGGGGCACCTGGGACACCGGAGCGCCGTGTTGGGCGGTAGGGACGGGTGTGAAAGCTCTGACCCCGTCCAGCAAGGAGGCTCGTTGGTCCACAGCTGACCAGGGACGTGTTGCATTGGGCATGAAATCGCCTGGGACTCGCAGCGGCGTGCCGTACACCAGCTCCGCAGAGGAGGCTTGTAGGTCTTCCTTCGGGGCGGTCCGCAGGCCCAGCATGACCCATGGGAGCTTGTCGACCCAGTTGCAGTCCTTGAGAGTAGCCCGAAGCGCAGCCTTCATGGACCGGTGGAAGCGCTCACATAGGCCGTTCGCCTGAGGGTGGTAGGCGGTAGTGCGATGAAGCTTGACGCCCAGAGCCTCACCCACAGCATTCCATAGCTCTGAGGTAAACTGTGGCCCGCGGTCAGATGAAAGGTCGGAAGGCGTACCGAAACGTGAGACCCACGACCCAATAAAAGCCCAGGCCACATCAGCAGACGTCGTGGATGCCAGGGGAACAGCTTCAGGCCAGCGCGTAGTCCTGTCCACCACAGTGAAGAGGTAGGTGAACCCATGGGAGGGGGGTAGGGGACCAACCAGGTCGACGTGGACATGGTCAAATCGTCTCTCCGGCACTGCGAAGCGTTCCAGGGGCGCCTTAATGTGGCGGTGTATCTTAGCCCGCTGACAGGCAACACACGAGTCGGCCCACGCTTTCACGTCTCTCTTAAGTCCCTCCCACACAAACTTAGCAGAGGTCAGGCGCACGGATGGCTTACCGCCTGGATGAGAGAGGCCGTGCACAGCTTCAAATACGGGGCGTCTCCAGCTGTGCGGGACAATGGGCCTGGGCTGTCCTGTGGAGACGTCACACAGGAGGGTGACACCTGTGTCGCTGAAAGGAACGTCCTGCAGGCGGAGCCCCGTGTCGGAGGCCCGGAGACGGAGGATGCTCGGGTCCGTGGCCTGGTCAGCAGCCATCTGTGCATAGTCAAGGCCTAGGTGGACCGCTCCAATCACTGCCCTAGAGAGGCAGTCAGCTACCTGGTTAGACTTACCAGCGACGTGCTGGATGTCGGTAGTGAATTCCGAAATGTAGGAGAGTTGTCGCTGCTGGCGAACGGACCATGGCTCGGCCGTCTTGGACATGGCAAACGTGAGGGGCTTGTGGTCCACGTACGCAGTAACTCGCGGCCCTCTAGCAGGAAACGGAAATGCCGGACGGCGAGCCAGAGACCGAGGAGTTCCCTGTCAAAAGTACTATACTTGCGCTCTCGGGGTGTAAGCTGGCGACTGAAAAAGGCCAAAGGCTGCCAAGCCCCCCCCACCCACTGCTTGTGAACCGCACCAACAGCATAGTCCGATGCATCCGTGGTTATGGAAATAGGCGCTGTAGGTGAAGGATGCGCTAGCAGGGTAGCCTGGGAGAGCGCAGCTTTAGTCTCGGTGAACGCACGGTCCCGCTCTGCTGTCCAGTCGACCGCCTGGTTGGGGGACATGCCTTTCAGCGCCTCGTACAGTGGCCGGATGATAAAGGCGGCTCGAGGAATGAAGCGGTGGTAGAATGTCACCATCCCGATGAACTCCCTGAGCGCACGAGCTGTTTGGGGGCGCGGAAAGGCCGCCACCGCTTCCACCTTTGAGGGCAGGGGGACTGCCCCGTCCCCAGTGATGCGGTGCCCGAGGAAATCAATGGCTGTCAGCTCGAACCGGCACTTCGCCGGGTTGACGATCAGCCCATGCTGGCTGAGGCGTGTGAAGAGGGCATGAAGATGGGACAGGTGTTCTTCCTCGGAGGCGCGGCGATGAGTATGAAAGGAAGGCCACGGAGCACTGAATCCATCAGCCGCTGAAAGGACTGGGCCGCGTTTTTGAGTCCAAATGGCATTCGTAGGAATTCAAATAGGCCGAATGGGGTTGTCACCGCTGTCTTGGGGATGTCTGAGGGGTGCACGGGAACTTGATGATAACCACGGACCAGGTCGACTTTTGAGAAGACGCATTTGCCAGACAGGTTTGCAGAAAAGTCCTGGATATGCGGGACAGGATAGCGGTCAGGCGTGGTGGCGTCATTTAGTCGGCGGTAGTCCCCGCATGGGCGCCAACCTCCATCAGGCTTAGCGACGATGTGGAGTGGGGACGCCCACGGGCTGTCAGAGCGGTGGATGATCCCCATGCGTTCCAGGTGCTCGAACTCAGACTTGGCAATGGCGAGTTTGGCGGGGTCGAGACGCCTGGCTCTGGCGTAGACCGGGGGCCCCTTCGTAGCAATGTGATGCTCCACCCCATGCTTAGCGGTGGGTGCAGAGAAGGTAGGCTGGGTGAGGTCAGGGAACTCAGCGAGGAGGCGGTTGAACTTGTCTGCCTCTGAGAGAGAGTTGGCTAGACCTGCATAGGCCGCTTCCCTCCGCGTACATGCGAAGGAGGAGAAGGTTAAGGCATCGACCAGACGGCTGTTCTGAATGTCCACTAGCAAACCGTAAGCGCACAAAAAATCAGCTCCGAGGAGGGGAAGCGTTACATTGGCCATGACGAACTCCCACGTGAAACGTTGTCCACCAAAACACAGTTCTACAGACCGCACGCCGTAGGTGTGGATAGGGCTGCCGTCAGCCGTCGCCAACTGGGGGCCCCGCTCCCCGCCCATGATGTCGACGTCAGTAGCAGGGAGCACGCTTCTCTGCGCGCCCGTGTCACAAAGAAATCGCCAACCGGAGATGGTGTCGAGGATGAAGAGTAGCCTGCTCGTATCGCCAACACCCATGGCCACTACTGAGTGTTGGCCCTCTCGTTTCCCGTCGGCCTGTAGTTGCAGGGGGAACGGCACCGTTTAGCTTTCGCACCAAATCGAGCGTGGTACATACAGAGTCCAGAGGGCTTGTAGCGGTCTGATGCTGTGGCGCCACCGTTGGGCCACGCCCGCGATGTCGGCGGGGGGCCAGTGAAGGTAGGAGCCAGCACCCCGGCATGGGAGGAACGTTGTGTAGCGACGAAGAATCGGTCAGCCTCCTTTGCCAGCTCACGGGGATCAGTGATGGTGGAGTTAGCGAGCGCAGTCTGGACGTGGGGCGGCATGTTGCGCAGAAACAGCTCCCTAAACAGGAAACATGGCTTTTCTTGACCCAGTAGGTTTAACATCCTGCTCATTAGCTCCGATGGTTTGCCATCTCCCAAGCCCTGAATTGCGAAGAGGCGACGTGCTCTCTCCGTTGTTGACAGTTCAAAAGTTTCAAGGAGGAGATGTTTAAGTGCAGCGTATTTACCATCGGCCGGTGGGTTGGTTATGAAACCGCTTATCCTGGAAGCCGTAGCGCCCCCCAGCGCTGCCACTACGTAGTAGTACCTGGTCTCGTCTGCTGTTATGTCTCTGAGCGCGAACTGTGCCTCATAGTCCGTGGGCCAGAGCCCAAAATTTCCTATTTCGGTACACTCAAGGTGGCAAAACTTACTTATAATTTTTGAAAGGATCCATGTCTGTAGATGATATTTTGGTATGATAACCATTCCTGAGTGGCAGCTGTATCACAGTTATCAGCTCATGAAGTTAACCACCCCCTAAAGTAAATTGCATTTTAGACGCTGGTGCATATCCTGGTTTAGCCTCATGGTCAGGACATTTTTCAATGTTCTATAATATTGTCTTTGGTATCATTTTAAAGGGGACCTTCTTAGCTTTCATTCAAGCCCTGTTGTGGATATTTCTCACAAATATAGAGGTCACTTGAGCTCTTCAACCCGTCAATAACACACATCTTTCTGCAATGTTCGCCTAAACTATATACTTTCTTTTAGCCCTGTGGCATCTAGGAATATCAGGGACACAAAACACAAAAACTGGAATACTCACAGGACTGTAAAGATTCAGGTATTGTATAATATACCCATACTATTTCATTGTGTGAGGTGATTGTGAACCTTAAATTAGAAGGGCATTATTACTAAGAAACTAACTAGACCAAAGCCAGTTAGTCCATGGGTCAGACCAGATATCGATATCACCCAAGGTGACACAACTTCACTGGTGCCATTTTATTTGGTACACTAACAGAAGTAAAATAATACATGATAACCTTTCCAAATGAGCAGCTATTTCATTTTTCTTTCAGGAAACCTGTTTCGGTGCCTCTCACGATTGTGTATTTGCCCAGATTTTTACAAATATAGCATTTCAACACCCCTGGTACTGATTAGCCTAGCTTAAACTCTAGGACAGTTCTTAGTTGGCCAACAACCAAGGATAACCAGTACTGTGTACTTCCATTCATTGTGCTAAGCTAGGCTAACGTGCAGCCAGATAGCTTTCTACTAAACACATATAGAGGAAACTGGTATCTATCTTCTTGTCTCACTCTGGAGAAGATTGTAAGCTAATTTCCCATAATGTTAGCATGTTCTTTTAATGTATATGTTAATATGATTAGTTAAAGTGGCTACGAGGAACTTTCATCTTGTGTTGATTTTAGCGGCCTCATGTGGACAAAATACAGCTGTTGCATAGCAACTAGGTAATGTATCTATTTGTGGCTATGTAAGATAAATAATGGTAATATGACGCTGGTGAAGCAAAGTAAACTTTGTTTTAGTAGTGTTCATACACCTAAGTTACATGTATTTGTTTGTATGTGGCAGGTGAAAACTGACTGAATATGGCCACTGGTGAACAAGCAAGTTTTTACCCAATACCAAAGCGCCCACGGGTGGAGTGCATTATCCACTGTTCTGATGATACAGATAAGCTGGTTTCACTACAAAGTGTCGACTCATGGAGAACTCTGCTCAGGGCAGCTCAGATACGAAATCATGCACCAGTTTTGAAACTGGCAAAAGACATTCCTGAGGGACAGATTCCAGCAATCTACTACCACAGAAAGTGTCGCAGTATCTTCACTATGAAGCAAATTCTTGATGGCCTCCTTGCAAAAGAAAAGAAAAGTTGTGTCTCTGCTGAAGAGAAACAATCTAAGAGAGTAGCTCGACATGCTCCAAGTACATCTAGGACTTATGATGCAGAGGGCATATTTTGTCAGAAAAACAGCAAATATTCCAAGAGACAGAATACGAGAGAAGTACTGGTGCAGTGTCGAGAACTGCGAGCTGATGCAAAGATCAGGAGTGCAGCCACAAAGAAAAGGGACAGCAGAATCCTTGCCATTGTGAGTAGAGACCTTGTAGCAGCTGAAGGGCACTACCACAGGTCATGCTATAGACTTTACACCAAAGAAGAGGTTTCCAAAGGAGAGGTTGCCAGCAATGAAGATGATGATGCTGCAGCCCAGTATGAAGCTGCTGTGAATAAGGCATACAATGAGCTGTTCCTCTTCATCAGGATGGAGCTTTTTGGCAATCCTCAAGTGATGACAATGACTGATCTCTCTTCTAGACTGGTAGCTTCAATGAACTCCCAAGGCATTGCCCAAGTCAAGGAATCAACCAAGAAGCACATAAGGCGAAACCTGGAGAGTGAGTTTGCCTTGCAGATATTCCCTGATGAGAAAGGAAAATTCCTCCTCTATCCCGATAACTTGTCCATGAGGGAACTTGCCAAAGAAAATCAGTCTCTCAAAAGGGAGCTGCAGACCCTGAAAAGTGTCAGTGCACAAGATGTTATAACCAAAGCAGCCATCAAATTGAGAGCAGACATTAAAAGTCAAGATGTTCCTCAAACCTGGCCGCCTGAAGTCAAACCAGAAGCAGAATGTCCTACCATTCCAGAGTCGCTCATTATCTTCCTGTACTCTCTACTCACAGGCTCAAATGATCCTGATCAAGCATCCCAGAGAGTGCAGTGCCTTCTGCAGTCATTTGGCCATGACATAGTATATGCAGTGACATGTGGAAATACCAAGCCTTCCAAGCACATTGTTCTGCCATTCAGTGTCAAATCGTTGACAGGAAATGTAGAGTTGATAAACATCCTCAACCGACTTGGTCACAGTGTGTCCTATTCACAGATGGAAGAGATCAACACTGCCCTGTGTCTCCAGAAACTCTCATCATCAGGGAGTGGCATTGCCCTTCCAGCTAACATCCATCCTGGCATATTCACAACTTTAGCCTGGGACAATATCGACCGTCTTGAAGAAACTGTCAGTGGTGAGGGAACATCTCACAGAGTCAATGGGATTGCTGTGCAAGCAAAGCCAGTCAACCCACTTCCTGTCCAACCCATGCCCACTGTTCCCAAAACAAAGAAGAGAAGCATTGATGGACCCCCACCAATGTTACCAACTTACAATGCTGGACAACGGGTAGGGCCACCACAAAGCAAAAAGTCAGATGCCGACACTGCAGCCAATACTAAGCTTGCCAGAGAGAAAAACCTTCTTTGGGTCCTAGCACGCATGTCACAACAAGAAGAACAGTCAGTCAGCAGCTGGACAGGCTTCAACATCCTGACTCGAGGAGAGATGACGGTCATCCCCGACAATATAGGCTATCTGCCTACCATCAATGCTCCAGCGACACAAATGTCTACTGTCAACGAGGTGCTTAACCAGTCACTGAGCATCATGCAGTGCTTAGGCCTGAGGAAGATTGTCTGTGTCTTTGACCAAGCCCTGTATGCGAAGGCTGTCGAGATCACATGGAAACACCATGACAAGTTCCATGATATCATCGTTAGGCTTGGGGTATTCCACACCATCTGCACACTGCTGGCAATAATAGGAAAGCGTTTCCAAGATGCTGGATTCAAAGACCTCTGCATTGAGTCTGGCATGATTGCAGAAGGCTCAATTGCTGGTGTTATGGATGGCCGCAAGTACAACAGGGCAGTGCGACTACACAAGCTCCTGTATGAGGCTCTCATGCGACTGACCTTGAATGGTTTCCTGTCCTGGTTGGAAGAAACTCACAGGAATGACATGGTTCACCTGAATGAGACACTGAAGACCATTGACAGCCTTGGGAAAGAAGTCTCACAACATGCTTTGAAGGAGGTCCTCGAGAACAGCTCTTGTACACGCATCATGGATCTATTTGAAGTCTACCGTGAGTTCCTTAGAGGTGGAAACGGCAGCCTCTCGAACTTCTGGATGTCCTATTTGGACATGGTTGAAATCTTGTTGGGGCTCATCCGAGCATCCAGAGAGGGAGACTGGATGCTACACTTGGCTAGGATTCGAGCAATGATCCCATGGTGCTTTGCTTATGACAGGATGAATTATGCACGCTATTTCCCCTACTACTACGCCCAGATGTCTGAGCTGCCCATCACACACCCAGATGTGTACACAGAATTCATGGAAGGAGGCTTCTCAGTCCAACTGGGCTCCACCAATCCCTTTGGCCGAATCCCTGTTGACCAAGCTATAGAAGAAACGGTGAACAAAGACACCCAAACAGCTGGAGGGACAAAGGGATTCAGCTTGAAGCCAGGAGCTGTGACCAAATATTATCTCACAGCTGAGTATAGAAGCATGTACCTCAGACAGCTGAGAGACCTGACAGGTCAAGGCAGGTGCAAATGGTCTCATCCAGATCTACAGAGTCCAAGGATCAAGAGAGATGAAGCAGATGTCCAGTCTGTCATGGACCTTATGGAGAATAACTGGCTCAATCCTATGTCCCCTGATGAGATTGATTTGGTTAGCCTCTCCACTGGCAACATGGCTCCACCTGATGTGACCATAGATCTCTTGAGAGCTCTTGAGAAAGGAGAAGAGGCCTACCAAGCATTCCAGCAAACAAGGTTAGATGCAGACCCACCACCTGTGAAATTCCACGACAAGATGACCAAGCAAAGTCTGAAAACATTCTCCAATGTCAGCACAAAACAAGCTCATGGAAAGAAAGCACAGGATGTGGTTCTGAAGGCAGATAGAAACCTTTTCAGTCACATGATCCTGGTGGCTGAAAGCAGGAAGGTGAATCTGAAGGATGTCCTTGCCTACCCATTGGGCCCACTACCATGGGCACTGGCAAATGCTGATGGGTCCTTACGAAAAACAAACAAGGCTGCACTTGCCAGAGAGCTTGAAAAGAATGTATCTCCTGCAGAAGACATCCCAATCCCATCTACTTCCATCATTGATGGGATGAGCCTGGTCCAAAAAATGAATGGCAACAACAAAACCTTTGCACAGGTGGCAGAGTCAGCCTTGACCCAGGTCCTCCATGAGGGAGCACAGAGTGGGAGGATTGATGTTGTTTTTGATGTCTATCACCAGACTTCGATCAAAGATGCTGAACGACTGAACCGGGGTGGAGACATCACTCTCCAGTACAAGAATCTTGCAGGGGGACACCACGTCCAGCAGTGGAGAAAATTTCTGTGCAGTTCCTCCAACAAGACCAGTCTCATCAAGTTTCTGGTGGAAGAGTGGAAACTCCCACGATACAGAGCTATGCTGCATGGCAAGGTGTTGTACATGACCTGTGAGGAAACCTGCTACAAGTTGACAGAAGATGGGTGTGAGGAAGCAGCAGAACTGCACTCCACACATGAAGAAGCTGACACCCGTCTGCTCCTGCATGCATTGCATGCAGCAAATGCGGGCTCAAAGTCAGTTATCGTCACAGCTGAGGACACTGATGTCATGGTGCTTTGTCTTGGCTTCCAGAAGGACATCATCTGTCCCATCTACCAGAAGTGTGGGACTCAGAACCGCACACGGTTTGTCGACATCACCAAACTGGCAAGTTCACTTGGAGACAGCATCTGTGACAGCCTAATTGGCTTACATGCCTTCACAGGCTGCGACACTGTCAGTGCATTCGCTGGTCGAGGGAAGCTGAATGCCCTGAAGATAGTGAGAAAGCACACTTCCTGCCAAGAGACTTTTAGTCAATTGGGACAGACATGGAATGTGAGTGATGAGCTATTCCAGAAAATTGAGCAGTTCACCTGTCGGATGTATGTTGCTAATAGCAGCACTGCTGAGGTGAACAAACTGCGTTACCAGCTCTTCTGCACCAAAAGGGGAGAGGTTGAGTCCAGCCAGCTGCCACCATGTAGAGACTGTCTCTTTATGCATGTTCAACGAGCCAACTATCAGGCAGCAATATGGAAGTGCTGTCTGCAGGCTAACCCTGTGGTGCCAAGCCCTACTGAGTATGGATGGACAGACGATGAAAGCAAGCTGGCCATTTACTGGATGCGCTCCCCACCTGCACCAGATGTGGTCTTGGAAATGCTAACATGCAAGTGTGTGCATTCATGCAAAATGCCAAGCTGCATGTGCCTGTCAAATGGACTTCCATGCACAGACATGTGCAGGTTACAGACCTGCAGTAACCAAAAACAGCAGGATGGTCCAGAACTGGACTTTGAACTTGGGGAGTCAGATGATGAGAGAAACGAGCAGTTTGATGAATGACAGTGTGATGATTCTGATGGTATTACTGTGGTAGTAGTCTATTGATGCACAGGATGTTGATTCTGGACTTGGTTACCCAGAGCTTGATAACAATAATGTAACCATATTCACATATACCCATTACCCTACCCATTACCATTACATATACCCACTAATGATATGGGATTACATGTATCATTGACTAAGTATATGTAAATGTCAATGTTGTTTAAAATATTAAAATAGTTCATTACCTCACTATGGTATTCCTTTTTATCATGTATTTTGATTGTGTATTTAAACAAATGTATAGAGACCAGTTTGTGACCTAACTGGCTTTGGTCTAGTTCTCATTTAAGGCTCACAATCACCTCACACAATGAAATAGTATGAGTATATTATACATTTCCTGAATCTTTACAGTCCTGTGAGTATTCCAGTTTTTGTGTTTTGTGTCCCTGATATTCCTAGATGCCACAGGGCTAAAAGAAAGTATATAGTTTAGGCGAAAATTGCAGAAAGATGTGTGTTATTGACGGGTTGAAGAGCTCAAGTGACCTCTATATTTGTGAGAAATATCCACAACAGGGCTTGAATGAAAGCTAAGAAGGTCCCCTTTAAAATGATACCAAAGACAATATTATAGAACATTGAAAAATGTCCTGACCATGAGGCTAAACCAGGATATGCACCAGCGTCTAAAATGCAATTTAGTTTAGTGGGTGGTTAACTTCATGAGCTGATAACTGTGATACAGCTGCCACTCAGGAATGGTTATCATACCAAAATATCATCTACAGACATGGATCCTTTCAAAAATTATAAGTAAGTTTTGCCACCTTGAGTGTACCGAAATATCGTCTGGCCCATGGTCTATCAGCCTGCGCGAACCACTTAGCCGCGGAAGACTCCCAAAACTCTGGCAGTTTAATTGCAACGGCGTTCGTAGCCATAATGTGTGTGGTTTCAGAAAACTTATCCAAAAACCGACGTCGGGGTCACCAGTGTAGAGCCGAAGGAACGGAGAAGACCGTAGGTTCACACTTTAGCCGTGTAGGCAACTTTCTTTAATCCACGGTAAATCAGAGAGACAACCAAACCACAGCTCGACTGAGCGGAGGTGGCAAGAATAACCAGAAAACAGGCTGGACAACCATAACTTAACCCTGCGTTAACCTGCCAGGGCAACCATGACTTAACCCTTAGTTCCTGGGTTGAATTCTGTCCCCAATACGTGTCCACCACAGTGGTAAACATTCCCCTGTCCCAGCTTTTTTCGAACGTGTTGCAGGCATCATAAAAAAAACCCAATAAAGTTTATCAGTTTGAACATTAAATATCTTGGCTTTTGTAGTGTATTCAATTGAATATCGGTTGAAAAGGATTTGCAAATCATTGTATTCTGTTTTTATTTAGATTTTACACAGCATCCCAACTTCATTGGAATTGGGGTTTGTAAAACTGGGGAGAAAAAGGGAAAAAATATATACCAGCTCAGTGGTTCTCAAAGTGGGGTTCACGACTCACAACCAGGGGTTCCACGAAATAATTTTCTATAAATTATAAAATTGTGCGTATCATTAAAAAGTGCCTGTCTGCGGATGGGGACATTTGCGCCAATAAATCAAGCATATAGTGTCCATTACTGCCACCCACTGGGCGTAAGTGGTTTAACATGATTCAAATTGGAACGTATTTCTGTTTATTAGTATGAAACAGGTCTGAAGTATTTAGGTTGAAAAGTTTTAGAATACAAATCATTCCAATGGCATCTAAGAGTACAAATGGTAGTAAGCATATGCTTAATTGGTGTTACAATTATGAGAGGGTCCTTAGAATTTTTTTTCCCCTGTAAAAGGGTTCCCTGGCCTCACAAATTTTGAGAAACCCTGCACTAGATATTTGACATGGATTTGATTTTAGTCCTCTTTTTTTCTTGTTACTTAAATATTTAGCCATCCATCCATCCATTCATTATCCAAACCGCTTATCCTGCTCTCAGGGCTGTGGGATGCTGGAGCCTATCTTTGAAGCTGATGTTATAGCACATATCAAATGTTTTGCCTGAATGAAAACAATGACATGCCCAAAAATACAGCATTGATGAATAAAATAACCTTTTGGAAAAAAGCTCCTTGACAAAACTCTGTGGGTTAAGCTAGCTGGTATTGCACAGAAAACATGCACATTGTATCATCATGGTTTGTGGTATACAATACACAGAGCGATGAATAGGTTAATATAGTATGTAACATGCTTACGTTGCTAGTAATTATGTGCCCACATGCCAACCTTTAATCGATTACATTTATATCGCGCTTTATCTTGACACCCAAAGCACTTCATATTGAGGGGGGGAAAGTCACCTCAACCACCACCAATATGCAGCACTCACCTGGGTGATGCACGGCAGCCATTTTGCACCAGAACACACACACCACACATCAGCTTTAGGTGGAGATGAAGGAATCATTGAGCGAATTACAAGGGGGGTGATTAGGTGGCCAGATGGAGAGAGCCAGGTCAGGAATTTTGCCAGGACACCAGGGAACCCCCTAATCTTTGTGACAAGTGCCATGGGATCTTTAATGACCACAGTGAGTCAGGACCTCAGTTTAACATCTCATCCAAGGACAATGTGAAATGTGAAAGCCCGGCAGCGCTCCCTCATTCTCCTACCCTCCCACGTTACATATGTTGATCATCCTGGGTCATTAGTTGTTTAGGCTTTCCCAAAAAAAAAAAAATTCTTGCTCTACAGTGACTTTACTATAGAACGGTCAGTTATCTCTCACTGGAGATTTAAAAAAAACCCCAACCTTTTACTGAGATGGAATGACAGAGAAAGAATAGGGAAGGGTAAAAGGTTTGGGGTTTGGGACAACGAATTCGTATTCCAAACTGCAACTGCAGTTCTTACGTTTACAAGCCGTTAACTGGAAGTCACTTAGAAATGCCTCTGTCACATGTTTCATTAACCTTGATTGCTGATATTTCAAGTTGTTTCTTTGAATATGCAGAATTCCATGTGTGCCATAAAAAAATTTTTGTCTGTCTGTTCTGTGCTCAATTAAATAAAACTCTTGTAGATTCAGGAATATTCCACTAAATATTCAAAAGTGTATCATGGATATTTTGGTAAAGTATTCTGAGCAGAAGAAGTTCCAGTTTCGGTCTGGATTTATTGTTGTCATCTTTGATGTGACAGGTTTCATGAGATAATCACTGACAATGTTTTTGTAGCTTAAGAGTACCCATGGACTATGTAGAAGTTTTTGAGAAAAATCTTATCGTAAACTCATGAAAAAAACTTCATGCAGTAGTGTGAGTTCCCAAAAATAATTTAAATGTTTAGGAGAGAATCAAACTTTCTTTTTCCTGTACTGGTTGTTGTACTCATATGAAAATTTGTGAAGAAAGAACCATTCGTCATCTACATAAATGATCTTGGGTTGTATGTTTATGAACTTGTGTGCCTTTGTGCCACCTTGAGATCTCATTAAAGAAAACATGTTGGAGTTGGAAGTGCAAGTCCTCTCTCAAATCAAATACATTAAAGGCATTTTGGGGAAAAATTCACCTAATATCAAAGTTATATTTTTAACAGTTTAATACAGTTTTTAAGAATGGATATACTCCCTTCATTGTATACTTCTTTTTTCAGATGTCAGAGCAAGAGATGGATCGTATCATAGCTCAATCCACTCACAGGGGCAGCATGAGCAATGATGGACACCAGTCTCACACTTTAGGTCTGAATCTCTTCTCCTTCATTTATTTTTCTCTTGCAGAATTTTTGCAATGTTGTTTTGGCTGCAAACCTCTATCAATGCACCTTTCAGGAGGCCACAGTTTGAATTCCATGTTGTTCCATGTTCCACAACCATTGTGCTGGCAATTACCTAAATTGCACAATGGGAGCAAGTGGTTTTTTTTTGGGGGGGGGGCTAAATAAGATCATGTAGCTGCTTTTAATATGGCCTTTGAATGTGTAGGTCTCTCCTCCAAGACTGCCTCCCCAACAGTGAGCTGTAAGCAGGTGGAAGGCTCTCCAGATCTCAGCTGGACAATGAAGAGATTCCTTGAACCTGCTAGTAGGGTATGTATTATTTAGCATGGTCACTTCCTAAGTGACCTTTAGATTATTTAATGGCAGATATTGAACTCATGGAAATGGTCATAAGGCACTGTTTAAATACTGCCAGAAATACTTATGTCTTACTTATGAACTAATGTCAAGCCAAAATAAGACAGACCATTTACAAAAGAAAGGGTGAATAAAGAAATGCATAAATGGAATTTCACCTGTTCCTCAATTTTCCTTTTATCTTTTTTCTTGTATTTTTTATTACATATGCAGCAAGGGTCCCTAAGCTCAGAGAGCGAGCTGGCCCAGTACTTCTCCCAGGAAGCTGCCAGCCATATGTCCCTGTCTGAATCCATGCTTTTGACTTCTGGGGATGCTGACATACTGCCCCACAAGAGCTACAGCTCCTCTGTGGATGCCTCCACTCAGCCACATGGTATTTTCTACCCCTTGATACATTCACCCCTGTAGCCAGAATGAGGTCGCCAAGGTCTGGACCTCGGTAAATTTTTTTCCCTCTCAGGTTGACGTTTTGCATGATATATGCATGTGAATGAACATGATTTTATTTTGTGAACGAAAATGTTTTGACATCGTTATAAATCCCCCTGCAAACACATCTTATTAAACTAAATTAGAGCATAGCCTAGGCAGAACAGTCAACATAACTAAGGGAATTCTCTGTAGGCCCTATGGTCTTATCGATCTGCCAAATAAGACTCATTTCAAGCAGTTAGAACTTATTCCTCAGTTATGAGCGACTGTGTTTCTGTCACATCTGATAGGCAGATGGATAAGAACAACAAGAGCCTACCAACAGTGAGTAACATTTTAGTGTCTACTATCTAGTGTGCTCATTTTTGAAAACCAAAATATGGTCACCCTAGGTAAATCTTCTTCTTCCTCTGCTTCTTTTGGCTGCTCCCTGTTAGGGGTCACCACAGCGGATCATCCGTTTCCATCTCTTCCTCAACCACCTGTATGTCCTCCCTCACCACGTCCATAAACCTCCTCTTTGGCCTTTCTCTCTTCCTGTCTGGCAACTCCATCTTCAGCATCCTTCTCCCAATTTACAGAGTAGCTAGTCACAACTTTCTCCAACTTGTTTCTGTTAAGTTGTCGTTATTTCTTGACATTCAATTGACATTCATTATTTAATTGGCCAATAGGTGAATGTCATGACCTTCAGACATCTTTTCGCAAGATGTCTTTTGAAGCCTCAGTCTAGTTAATATATTCCAGTGCCTCATACGTCGATTTATCCACATTAATTCCTCACACGACCAGAATTGAAAACAATCTCCACAAAGAAAAGCCAGTCTAGTTCCCAGCGGGGGGCGCATAGTGTTTCAGCCTCAGCCGTGGACAGGGTCTCTTTTCTTCAAAGAGATGCGCTCTGAAAACTCCATGAAAACTGTGGTCACTTTTACAAATAATCTAGTTGTTATAGTTGAGTACTGCTCGCTGAGAAGTAGCCAACAGTAGCAAAAAGTAACAACAAAATACAATCAAAGAGCAAAGCGGAGAGCAAGAGCAAAACCATCTGCACTGTAGCGTGGGCAGGAGCAAAATGTAGACGAGTAATCATTGGCAGTCAGATTGTTGTGTGTTACTTATTTTATTTACTCATTTATTTTAGAAAATAGTTAAGATAAACTTTTTTCAGGACATTTTCAATGATTTGTCCAAAAGATGATTTGCTTGTTTGTAAATTACATTGTGATTAAAAATGCATTAAATGCATTAAAAATTCATCAGAATGCAGGAAATTATAAAGTTTGAAACTCAAATTTTCCTTGGATTTTTTTTTCTTATGCTTCTGGACCTCAGTTAAAATTTTGCCCTGGCTATGGCCCTGGATACATTTATTAGCCAAATCCATCCCTGATAAAGAGTCTCATTGTAATCTGTTGTCATCCCTTGGGGGGGCGGGGGAGTGTGTGTGGATTCCCTTCTCATCCCAGTTTGGTAGGTCCAATTCCTTATTCTACTAAGGTCCCACTAACACACAACTCTGCAATGGCTTGGGATGGCATTGACTTCCCCTCGTGTCTTCCTATATATATGTGTAAATTGTGTAAATTTGTGGTGTAAATTGATTTGTGTTTGATTATGAATTGCTTGTTTCTGTCTGGAGCTGTGCATTACCATGAGTGGGATAAATAGTAATAATAATAACAATAATAATAATAATATACGTGACCAGCGAACAGCTTCGATTCACTTAGAGGTTACTTTGGGAGAATGTAATGTTTGGAGTCACACGCTCCACCCACCAGATCCTTCTGCAGCCGTACAGATGCCCCACGACCAGCTTAAGTTACTAATTGCAAGGGCGAGACATAATAGCTCTTCCGGTTCTCAACACTGGAACATTGCCATTGTGCATTGTTATCCATGTGATACCCAGCCAAGGCAACACCAGGATGTAAACTGTGAACCCTAGTTTTGAGACGCTAGCATATTAGTCCACTGTGCCAATGGAGCACCTTGATTTCTTAAAAATTGATAACATAGCCAATAACAAAAATAATATTTTGGAACCAGTAAATTATGTTGTCGTTGACCAGAAATAATCTAACTACCTAATAAGTTATTTGATTAAAGCATGTTATCTATAGAAAGTATCATCAAAGTCTAATCCTTGCCTCCTTGGTCTGTCTCACCTCTTGCCTTTTTATTTAGGAGTGGAGAACGATTTTGTGTACCATCAATCAGAAAGCAAGGCTCCTGGTTTAGTGAATCACCATGTGGAGGCAGCACATCAGCAGAGTGTTGGAAATAGCCCCAACTCAGTTCGGAGCCCACTTCTCCGCCAGCGATGGGTTATGTGTTATGGGGACGAGCTTAGTGATGATGAAGAGGACCCTGATGCAGCTGGGTTCAACTTGTCCCACCAAAGGGTAGCAAAACTCAGGGCTCTTGTCTCCAGTGAAGCCCAGATAACCCACTTATCTGACAATGACTCTAGCAGTGTATTTGCTACTTCATCATTGGAGGTAGATAGCCGAAATGGGAGTATTGAGATACCCACACTGCACTATAATAGTTTCCTTGAGTCTGAGGAAGGCATCAAAAGAAAATCGGGCTTTGAATCACCCATCCTGCCCCTCTCTCCCTTTAAACAGGATGATGTTTTTCCAGTTAATGTTGGCTCTGGGTCAAGTAACTTGGCTGTTAACAAAAATAACTGTACCAGCCGAGATGGTGGACTGACAGAATTAAAGCACTTCCTTAAGTTGGAAGACAAAGCTGTAACCCATATCAAACACATGATGAGCATTGAGGCACCGAACACGCCCCAGCAACCAAAGCTGAAAGATGGGGACTCTTTCTCAGCGTTGGACTCAGTCCAGTCCTTTGCCAAAGCCCCACAGTCTGGAGGGATGCTCCCCACGACACCAGGGCAGTTGATACACAATCAACATTGTAAAATGGGGGAGACCAATGATCAGGCAGGTGCATATAGGATGTACACAGTGGTCCTGAAGAGACATGAGGAGGAATCATTTGGCCTTGACCTGGAGATCATTTCATGCCCACTGACGGTGGTCATCTCTGGGATTAGATCTGGAGGAGCTACAGAAAGGGTATGTCTCAACTGCTACACTTCCATGTTATTCCAATAAATACTACCAATTGCAGTCTGTAATAAAGGTTAAATCCCAAGACAACTGATAGGGGTATTTTTTTTTAACTTAATTGCAGATGTTACTGTTTCCTTTTTTTATGACCTTATCCTTCCAGGAATCCAAGGGCAAAATTAGTGTTGGAGATGAAATTGTTGCAATTGGAGAAAGACTGGTCTGTTCTTCTACCTATCAGGAGATCTGTGACCTCATACATAACCTTCCTATTATACTTTCCTTGGAAATCAAGAGAGCGGTATCAGGTAAGACTCAAATATTATAATGTAAGTTTCATTTATTTCAGGAAAGTGTCTTTTTGGAATATGCAACACTCATTCAGCAGTAGTGTGGTGCTATTTAGATTTACATTCATGCGCCTTCTGAAAGATATTAACTATAACTATATTCAGTCACTAAGAAAGATGGGTTTGGCTGTTCGAGGTAATTTGGTGTTTAATAGAAGCCTGTCTTAGTTTGAATCCATTTAATTCATGGTACAGTGTAAAAAGTTAGAGGTATACTGATTGGGATTATACACTCACCGGCCACTTTATTAGGCACACCTGTCCAACTGCTCGTTAACACAAATTTCTAATCAGCCAATCACATGGCAGCAACTCAATGCATTTAGGCATGTAGACATGGTCAAGACGATCTGCTGCAGTTCAAACCGAGCATCAGAATGGGGAAGAAAGGTGATTTAAGTGACTTTGAACGTGGCATGGTTGTTGGTGCCAGACGGGGTGGTCTGAGTATTTCAGAAACTGCTGATCTACTGGGATTTTCACGCACAACCATCTCTAGGGTTTACAGACAATGGTCCGAAAAAGAGAAAATATCCAGTGAGCGGCAGTTCTGTGGGCGAAAATGCCTTGTTGATGCCAGAGGTCAGAGGAGAATGGCCAGACTGTTTCGAGCTGATAGAAAGGCAACAGTAACTCAAATAACCACTCATTACAACCGAGGTATGCAGAAGAGCATCTCTGAACGCACAACACGTCGAACCTTGAGGCAGATGGGCTACAGCAGCAGAAGACCACACCGGGTGCCACTCCTGTCAGCTAAGAACAGGAAACTGAGGCTACAATTCGCACAGGCTCACCAAAATTGGACAATAGAAGATTGGAAAAACGTTGCCTGGTCTGATGAGTCTCGATTTCTGCTGCGACATTCGGATGGTAGGGTCAGAATTTGGCGTCAACAACATGAAAGCATGGATCCATCCTGCCTTGTATCAACGGTTCAGGCTGCTGGTGGTGGTGTAATGGTGTGGGGGATATTTTCTTGGCACACTTTGGGCCCCTTAGTACCAATTGAGCATCGTGTCAACGCCACAGCCTACCTGAGTATTGTTGCTGACCATGTCCATCCCTTTATGAACACAGTGTTCCCATCTTCTGATGGCTACTTCCAGCAGGATAACGCACCATGTCATAAAGCTCGAATCATCTCAGACTGGTTTCTTGAACAGGACAATGAGTTCACTGTACTCAAATGGCCTCCACAGTCACCAGATCTCAATCCAATAGAGCACCTTTGGGATGTGGTGGACCGGGAGATTCGCATCATGGATGTGCAGCCGACAAATCTGCAGCAACTGCGTGATGCTATCATGTCAATATGGACCAAACTCTCGAGGAATGTTTCCAGTACCTTGTTGAATCTATGCCACGAAGGATTAAGGCAGTTCTGAAGGTAAAAGGGGGTCCAACCCGGTACTAGCAAGGTGTACCTAATAAAGTGGCCAGTGAGTGTACATTTTTGGTTGTTCAATTTTTATCTTTTTTTTAATCATCATTCATTTTTTATCTGAACCATCTGCTCTCCAAACAAGGCTGACAATTGAGAAATGTTCATAAGGAGAAAGTTCATAGGAGTTATTTATTTTAAATGTAAAAAAAAAAAATCTTTCATTAGAAAATTATTTTGTATCATTTTCAGATGTAAATGTATTGGCTTTCATTTCTGTGATGCAGCTGTCAATCTTTTAATCAAAAATAATTTAATTACCTTTTCTCAATCATTGTTAACCTCAAATAACCTGAAATTAAATGCAACTGTAGTGTACAATTGATACATGTTAAAACATGTTGTAAAAGTTCATGATGCCACCTCGTTGAAAGAAATACTATGATTTATTTTAGGCTTAGGTTATATGAGTTTGCGAGTAGAGTTTGAGTAATAATAGTAAGTACGATATCAGGCAATACCTTTTGACCTTAAAATTTTGCCCTGGCTTCTTATATATGTTCCATAAACTGCACAATGTAGCATAAAAATTAAGCAAAAAAAAAAAAAAGAAGAATGACTTGGAATCTCGTCTGGTTATATTACCTTTTGTTGCCATCGTGAGTACTGAACACAAGCTTTGACTAGAAATTAACCACGTACTAATTAATTAATTAATATTAACGAATTGATTGATAATATATTAGTTATTAATCATTATTAATTAATTATTATTATTGATATATTAATTAATAATATTAACTGGTTAATATTAATATTGAGGCATGATTAAGTCCTTAAATCGATAGTATTTTTTCCCTTTAATGCTGCCCAAAGATGTAGGATCCCTCTTACCTTGCTGGCAGCACCCATCACATCCCCAAAGGGAATTGCAAGCAGCTGGCATTGTATCCATGGTGAATATCTTCTCTTACCTATCATCTTAACTTCTAGTAGCTAACAGTAGATTCCAGCATAGTTTCCTCCTACCCCCTTACCCTGAAGCTTTCTTTCTTTTGGTTTGTATTAGATTGCTTTATTGATTGGGCACGTTTGAAGGGTCATTTTGCTCAAAATGGACATTGCTGTTTGATGTTTATTGGTGAAGGAAAACAAGAGTGGCAAATTTTGTTATGTTATTAAGGTGAGGTATTCTTTTTTTTTTTCATCTTTGGGCCCAGGATAGTAGAACTGATTGCCCTCATGATAAATTCAATAAGAACACAAGGTGCATCACACAGCTGCTTTTGGGGGGAAAAAACATACATACTTTTCTCCCTTCGGGGTAAAATGCACATTACACTCAAACCCTAACCCTCCAATTTGCCTACTTCTTATATGCAAAGATGCTGAGACCCATTTCAAGTAGCCAGCATATATGGGGTCCACTGCATTGGACCAATAAATTATTAACCGAGTAGAAAGGTGGCTGGCCAGTGTTAGCCAACTAAACTCTCTGGCTTGACTTGTGAGAGGCTGAGATGTGTTGTTCTACTATAGCACTGCTACCATCAGTCCCCCACACCACCACTGTCCTCTATCTTTCTAACCCTTTTCTCACTTTTTTTCCCTTCAAAATATGAGCAGATAGACAGGCTAAAATGAGTGCTTACTAGAACTTTAAAGGGATAATTCGCAGAGTCTTGTCTCTTTATCTGCAGCAGTGATAGCACTGAAAAACACCTGCAGTTGTTCATGATCATTTCTGCATCTCTGGGGCCACAGTGAGATAGAGTTTGTTTTCTGTCCAACAAGTGACATATCATGGCATCTGTTGGCATTGAAGATTTCCTACACAGGCGTGTACTACTCCCTTCAGAGGACAGCACAAACAGGCTCTAACCAGAGTAGAAAAAGAAGTGGGAGGCCGCGTTGCACAACTGAGCAAGAAGATAAGTACATTAGAGTCTCTAGTTTGAGAAACAGACGCCTCACAGGTCCCCAACTGGCATCTTCATTAAATAGTACCTGTTAGAGCCTGTTTGTGCTGTCCTCTGAAGGGAGTAGTACACACCGGTGTAGGAAATCTTCAATTTCTTAGCAATTTCTCGCATGGAATAGCCTTCATTTCTAAGAACAAGAATAGACTGTCGAGTTTCAGATGAAAGTTCTCTTTTTCTGGCCATTTTGAGCGTTTAATTGACCCCACAAATGTGATGCTCCAGAAACTCAATCTGCTCAAAGAAGTGCCCATCCAACCAATCCAACTTGTGGGAGCTGCTTCTGGAAGCGTGGGGTGCAATTTCTCCAGATTACCTCAACAAATTAACAGCTAGAATGCCAAAGGTCTGCAATGCTGTAATTGCTGCAAATGGAGGATTCTTTGACGAAAGCAAAGTTTGATGTAAAAAAAATCTTATTTCAAATACAAATCATTATTTCTAACCTTGTCAATGTCTTGACCCTATTTTCTATTCATTTCACAACATATGGTGGTGAATAAGTGTGACTTTTCATGGAAAACACGAAATTGTTTGGGTGATCCCAAACTTTTGAACGGTAGTGTATGTCATGTGTAGACACTGAGTCATGTGTAGGCACTGAGTCGTGTAGGCACTGAGTCATGTGTGGGCACTGTGTCATGTGTAGGCACTGAGTCATGTCTAGGCACTGTGTCATGTGTAGGCACTGAGTCATGTCTAGGCACTGTGTCATGTGTAAGCACTGTGTCATGTGTAGGAGCTAAGTCATGTTTAGGCACTAAGTCATGTGTAGGCTCTGTCATGTGCAGGCACTAAGTCATGTGTAGGCTCTGTGTCATGTGCAGGCACTGTGTCGTGTGTAGGCACTGTGTCATATGTAGGCTCTGTGTCATATGTAGGCACTGAGTCATGTGTAGGCACTGAGTCATGCCAGGCTCTGTGTCATGTGTAGGCTCTGTGTCATGTGTAGGCACTGTGTCATGTGTAGGCTCTGTCATGTGTAGGCTCTGTGTCATGTATAGGCACTGAGTCATGTGTAGGCACTGAGTCATGTCAGGCTCTGTGTCATGTGTAGGCTCTGTGCCATGTGTAGGCACTGTGTCATGTGTAGGCTTTGTGTCGTGTAGGCTCTGTGTCATGTGTAGGCTCTGTGTCATGTGCAGGCTCTGTCATGTGTAGGCACTGTGTCATGTGTAGGCTCTGTGTCATGTGTAGGCACTGTGTCATATGTAGGCTCTGTGTTATGTGTAGGCACTGTCATGTGTAGGCTCTGTGTCATATGTAGGCACTGAGTCATGTCAGGCTCTGTGTCATGTGTAGGCACTGAGTCATGTCTAGGCACTGTGTCATGTGTAAGCACTGTGTCATGTGTAGGAGCTAAGTCATGTGTAGGCACTAAGTCATGTGTAGGCTCTGTCATGTGCAGGCACTAAGTCATGTGTAGGCTCTGTGTCATGTGCAGGCACTGTGTCATGTGTAGGCACTGTGTCATATGTAGGCTCTGTGTCATATGTAGGCACTGAGTCATGCCAGGCTCTGTGTCATGACTAGGCTCTGTGTCATGTGTAGGCTCTGTGTCATGTGTAGGGACTGAGTCATGTGTAGGCACTGAGTCATGTCAGGCTCTGTGTCATGTGTAGGCTCTGTGCCATGTGTAGGCACTGTGTCGTGTAAGCACTGTCATGTGTAGGCTCTGTGTCATGTGTAGGCTCTGTCATGTGTAGGCACTGTGTCATGTGTAGGCACTGTGTCATATGTAGGCTCTGTGTTATGTGTAGGCACTGTCATGTGTAGGCTCTGTGTCATATGTAGGCACTGAGTCATGTCAGGCTCTGTGTCATGTGTAGGCTCTGTGTCATGTGTAGGCACTGTGTCATATGTAGGCTCTGTGTCATGTGTAGGCACTGAGTCATGTGTTGGCACTGAGTCATGTCAGGCTCCCTGTCATGTGTAGCCTCTGTGCCATGTGTAGGCACTGTGTCATGTGTAGGCTTTGTGTCGTGTAAGCACTGTCATGTGTAGGCACTGTGTCATGTGTAGGCTCTGTGTCATGTGTAGGCACTGTGTCATATGTAGGCTCTGTGTTATGTGTAGGCACTGTCATGTGTAGGCTCTGTGTCATGTGTAGGCACCGAGTCATGTGTTCAGGGATGGTGTGTTCAAGGATCCCGGTTCAGGGAGGGTTGTCCCCTCTTCACATAGATGGCCTCTACCCATTCAAACCAGCGTTCCTCCCTATAAAGGACGTGCACATTATCATCCCTGAAAGAGTGGCCACTGTCATCTGCATCTTCCTCTGTCACACCAGCCACCTGCATGTCCTCTCTCACCACATCGATAAACGTCCTCTTTGGCCTTCCTTTTTTCTTGTTGCCTAGCAGCTCTGTCTTCAGCATCATTTTCCCAATATACTCATCATATCTCCTCCACACATGTCCAAACCATCTCAATCTTGCCTCTCTTGCTTTGCCTCCAAACTGTCCAACCTGAGCTGTCCCTCTAATATACTCAATCCTGTCCTTCATCATCACTCCCAACAAAAATCTTATCATCTTCAACTATGCCACCTCCATCCCCACCTCCTGTCTTTTCGGCAGTGCCAGTGTCTCCAAACCATACAACATAGCTGGTCTCACAACCATCTTGTAAACCTTCCCTTTAACTCTTGCTCTGGTACCCTTCTGCCGCAAATCGCTCCTGACACTCTTCTCCACCCACTCCACCCTGCCTGCACTCTCTTCAACTCTCCTCTGCACTCCCTGTTACTTTGAACAGTTGACCCCAAGTATTTTAAACTCATTCACCTTCATCACCTCTACTCCTCACCATTCCGCTGTCCTCCCTCTAGTTTATGCATACATATTCTGTCTTGCTGTTACTGACTACTCATACAACTGCTGTATACTGGTTACAAATTATTGCTGTTATTGTTGTGATTGTAACATAGGTATATAATATAGTATGTAGTTTTGTGGTGGGTGGTAGGTGAATATAGTGTATACTTTTGGTATATAAGATAATATAGTGTAATATAATGTGAGTATATAGTATTGTGTCCAGATGAACTGATTCAGCTTTCTTTGATTTTCTTATCTGGATTATTCAGCATGCATAAAGACATTTTGACTCATTTCGGCGAGGCTTGCCTTAAAATTGTACGTGAGTATGAGCAAATGGTGCATAAAATGGCAGACTAAGGAACCACCAGAGAGTCACCCTCTTAATGCAGACAGAGCGGGATTACACCTAAGAGCCTGCAAATGAAAGCTTCGGTCAAGGGCCACCGAGCTAACAAGATACTCCAGAGGGCACAGAGCCAGGTGTTTAATGAACGGGTACATCGGGGAAACAAAACAGACGCTGGCCAAGAGGATGGCACAACACAGGAGCGCTAATACGTCAGGCCAGGACTCCACAGTCTACACCATCTACAGGCCAGTGGCCACTCTTTCAAGGATGAGGATGTTCACATCCTTGATAGGGAGGAACGTTGGTTTGAGTCAAAGAGGCCATCTATGTGAAGAGTAAAAAACCATCCCTGAACCGGGGGGGGGGGGGTACATCTGTCGCCATCTTACAATGCTGTGATTGCAAACATTCCCAAATCTTCTGTGACTAGTACACATGGCCATTGAATCTCTACCTAATGGTCACGCCTATATTTGCATATGAAACTGATTGTTGGTTTCCGTCGTTATGCCACTGTATTGTTTATAAGGATGGGAATACCTGCAGTCCATTTAGACTGAGACGGTCACTTAGATGAGTGATAGAATATATCTGTCAGTCACCGTTGTGTCCAGATGAACTGATTCAACTTTCTTTGATATATAGTATTGTATACGGGCATGATGGGTTCTGGAGTTGTGGTATTGGTATAGTGTATGGGCAATATAGGATATCGTCACCATCTTAAAATAATGGCCTAAGTCATATTTTCAAGTTTTTCAAAAAACAGAATAAACTGACAAATTTTGTTTCAGTTTCAGTTTGTTACGTTTTTTGAAAAAATTGAAAATATGACTTAGGCCATTATTTTAAAAAGGTGACGATAATAAACTGAAACTGAAACAAAATTTGTCAGTTTATTCTGTTTTTTGAAAACTTGAAAATATGGCTGAGGCCATTATTTTAAGAAGGTGATGATATAAGAAATATGGTATAATATATGGGCATAGGTTGTTGATCAACCATAACCAAACTCTGTATAGTGGTGACATACCTGTTGTGCATGCATGCTTACCTCCAATGTCCTGTTTGTTGTTCCGTTTATTTCTTCTGCTTGTTCTTCTTTGTTTTCTTTTCTTTTTTGAGTGAGTGATGTATGCAAGTGCTAGAAGCTACTGTGAATCGGAGTCAAATTCCTCTTGTGCATAGGCACACTTGGCCAATAAAGTTGATTCTGGTTCTGATTCTAATGTGGGGGAAGATTCTCAGATTGAAAAGTGAAGTGGCATTTTCTTAGTTTTTAGAATTAATAGGTTAAAGAGAGTATTAATAGTAGGAATAGTAGTAGAGACTCAATTATAGACCACTCAAATTGGAGTCATCTGTTTAAATGGCTACCGCTGTACATGTATGCTATTTACAAACATGTCTGAGAAAAGGTCCTGACTGTTTATTTTTGTTTCTCCCTGAAGCTTTAGACCAGCTGTCCCGTTCGATATTGTCATCTGGGGGCTGTGATGGCGCCACTAGTATTGACCCAACTACACCACCTCAGAAGTCAGTTGATGAAGGAGAGAAGGCGAGTACTAATCCAAAGAATACCCCGCCACTGAAAAATTCCAAGCCTTCAGTCCAAACAAGTTATGACCATCATATACCTGTCACCAATACCAATGTTTTTATTTCAGAGCTAAGCCTCACTCATGATAAAAATGCAGCCTCCAATTCCCCCTATGAAATATTACATAAGAATGTACCCTGCTGGCCAACACCACAGACGTCACAAGAGAATGAAAGAAGTGGCGTTCAAATCAGTCTTCCAGACTTTTCCTGCTTGGCTGCACAAGATAATAAAAGTTGCCTCTTCCCTGCAGGGAAAACATTCTTAAACAGTTACTCCAGAAACGTCATTCATCTCAAAGATGAAAACTTTCTTATTGGATTGAATAAGGAGAGCTCTGGTGATAATTCTAAAAATGTCTACCATATGGTAGACAGTGATTCAGAAAGTGACTCAGCCTTTGCGGGCAACCACATTGTGGATGAAGTAGCCATCAGGGGTGGTTATCCCAAAGGACCAGACTCTGATGAGGAAGAAGTAGAGATTTGCTTGAGTGAAGCCTGTAAACCTAATGCTCTGATCCAGGCTCAGCCAACTAAATTAATAGATGCGTCAGTGTCTCCTCAAAGTACCATCTCATTTAACTGTCAAAACACAATGGTCGGTCTGACCTTTGATTTATCACAGAATTCTGCTGTTTCACTGGGAAACAAAGACAGGAGAACAACCAAAAGTCCAGAGGTCTCACAATCTTCAGATGCATACCTCACTGGTGAATCCCAAGCAGCTCTCTGTGAAGATACAACTCCTGTGACTTCCACAGAGTCAACCAAATGCCATGTCAGTACTATGAATGGGCTATTTGACAAAGCCATGACATCTCTAGCATCTAATCCTGTATGCGAAAGTACTTGCAGCAGTCACACTTCCACACTAGACACCCATAATTTATCCCCACACAGTCAGGAAAGGACAACGAAGTTGAATGATGACATCACACCTTCAGTGGGGCAGTCTAATACACAGAAATCATTCCATTCAACTTTGCTGAAATTAAAGACTTTCAACACAAGCGACAGCAGATCAAGCACAACAGCAGCAACATCCTTAACAACAAAAGACAAGGGAGAAAATGCCCAAGCTGTATTAACATACAGAATGATCTCAAGTACCCCCACTAAAACCTTGCTCAGGGCATCAGTGGCAACATTGGCTAATAGTTCAGAATCTCCTGTATTGCACAGCAAGATTAAACTACACGGAAAATCTCCAAATACACAGAGCACTATTGCTCCCAAATTAATGGGTCTGATAATCAAAGGTAAAAACAAAAAAGAGGCTCACCTTTCTGTGAAACCTACCAGAGCAGATAGTCCAGATCCTAGGAAAGCCTGTGCTTTATCGGTCCGGTCATCCCAACTACCTGCCAAAACAGAGGGCATTTTCAGTAGTTTGAAGATCAATAAACAGCCTGACACACATAAGATTTCTGTCAAATGTGGTGAAAGAGGGCAAGATAAGAGCAAGTCCAGTCCTGTGGGTAGCTCAAATGTAGCACATAGAAATGGTAAATCAGAGATGGCACAATCTGACATGAAAAATGGAGTCCAATCAAACCAACGGCAGCAAAAGTCTCTGGTAGTCACCAAACCAAAGGACCAAGTGGAGATGCCTGCAATTCAGAGGGCATTCATAGAGGTTCGACTGTCAAAATCATCATATACACCAGTTTCGTCACGTAGAGGAACACTGGCTACCAAGGATTGTATTCCACCTGAAAAGGTGTTTTTTCACCATAACAACAGTGGAAGCTCAGGTACAAGATTAGCACCTGTGCTTTTACCCTCTATACCTAAAATCGAAAAAACAAACAGCATTCCTTGTAAAGAAATATTAAATTCATCAGATTCTGTAAATGAAATACGTTCAATCATAAACAGTGACCCTAAAGAGGCCATTGCTGAGACAGATGAAGGCCTAAAGTCTTGCAGGTCTAGATTGTACCTAAAGGCAATAGAGAGACAAAGTTTTTCCCTAAACGCTGCCTTTCCAGGGGAACCCAATCCTTTCTCTGTCCGACAAAAGATAAAGTCCTTTGAGAATCTTGCTAGCCTTGATAAGCCTGTGGTCAAATGCATTGACATTCAGTCTTATGCTCTAACGTGCAGGCCCCCACATAACCAGAGGCTGTCCACTTATATGGACTTGGTTAGCTCTGTTGACTGTACACTTAGAAGAAGCTTTAGTTCTTGTGCGGAAAATCTTAACTCTACTTTACCTCCCTCATCTATTGTTGGAACTACTCCTTCAAGGCTTTCACTGATAAACTTTGACCTGCCTGCTGCAGACTTCAAGCCAGCTCCTCTGGCCCAGGACAAAGTTGTGTATGAAGTTCCAAAGGTGACTGAAGGCCTTACCTCTCATACCCCATCTGTCTTGCGGCATAAGCATGCCAAGGGGCATACCAGCCTTTCCAGCACCAGGGTGCGAGACCTTAGAGCACTCAGTATGCCTGACTTGGGAAATTTTTATACAGAGGAAATCAACAGTGATGCAGGTACAGTCACAATTAAAAGTAAGCTGGGCACCCACCATTCTTCAACCCCCAAAGGAGTCAATGAAGGTGATACCAGGGCCAATAAAGGCTCTCCTCAGGGGAGCACTGGGACACATGTGCAGAACCCAGATCTTTCTGCCTAGTCCATCAGATTAGGGGAAAAGGGGGTTTCAAATGAACTTATTCATCAAATAAAATATTTGTTCATCTTTCAATGGAAAAATAATGTCAAGCTAAATGCACTTATGTAATCTGCTCTATTATTCTGCTTTATGTTCAGCTAAAGCTTTCTTTTTAATTGGTGCCGTAGTCACAGTTTTGGAGGGTGGGTTGAAATGGCTGCCACTGTCTACCAATATGTCACTTCTGCTGCCCTGTGGTGCCACTGTTATTTCATATCTGATACACATCATAGGGATAGACAGTAGAGGGAAGTGAAGTGTTTTGTGTGTATTGCATGCCTGTTCTTCTACTACCAGAGTGGAATAGTCTGGTTGAGTGATTATTTTGCAATTAATAAATAAATAGGCAAGAGTTAGCAAAATTTAAGTTAAATTAGTCATTAATTACATTTCACTATTTATTTTGTTTTGAATCAGTGAATGAATAACTAAGTTCCTAAATTAACCTGCACAATGATGAAATCTTTCATTGAAGAATTTAGTAATGCATCAATGAATGAATAACTAAACTCAAAAAGTAATCTCCAAAGTAATTGTAAAAAAGACATTTACGTTCCACTTTTTGTTATTCCATCAATTACGTTTCCCCCTAAATAAACAAACCATAGTTCACTAACACAGCATTTTATACTGGAATGGCATATTTATTACATGACATGCAGAGAGTGACATACCAAACGACCATTACAACTGACATCTTACAACCGACCATGCACTACACAGCTATAGTGACCTTCTACAAGGATGCCAAGCAAGAATACCAAGTTTCCAATAAATTCCTTAGAAGAAGGATCAGTCAGTAGGGATAGATGGTCTTATAGAGCTACTTTATCAATTTTAGGAAATTACCCCTTCCTCCAAATGTCACTTATAGCTAGCTGTCTTTCCAGCTCATCTCTGATCATAAACTGAAATATTTATGTTAACCCTGATGTGAAATTTCAAAACAACAAGCCAACTGGTTATGTTCGCTTTTTAAAATTCAAGGTTACTGACTACCAGATAAGGTTGTAGTACATGTCAGGAATTCCTCCTGGTTGAATCCACAACATATGAACATAAGGTGTTCCAAGTTAAAAAAAAAAAAAGAAAAGAAGATAAAACTAGGTACATCTAATGTGATCATATAAAGTATCTAAGTAAAAAAGTATTCAGTATCTAAAATTATGGAAATATCTAAACATGAAATTTGCAAATAAGTTAAAATATCTGGAATGACATACATAGCAGCACTCCTCTGTACAATATTCATATCTTTATTAATGTACATGTAGGAGATATTGCTGTGATAAGATACCATATTAACATGAATCTGTTCAAATTAATCTTTTGAGTCTGACTCGAGTCCAAATTTTTCATACTTGAGGCTTGACTTGGATAGCTTAGAGATGTCTAACCCACTGACTTCTGTGTGGAAGTGGATGTGGGGAAGTGTGGAAGACCAAATTATTTTCTGTTGATATGTGGCACCAATGTGGCTTTCAGGTTGATTTTTATTGTTCTGATATAGTGATTGTTGAAATAAGATTACACAGGCATTAGGGGAAGCTCGGGAAAAACGATAACCTCGGCTTCTATTATTATTATTTTTACGCTTAAATAGCTGGCTAGTGTGTAGGCATTACTTTGTATAAAAGTAATCACATTGGTTCTAATAATTTATGTTAAATGTTTTTGGTAGTAAATTGTATGAATAGCTTTTTGATGTCAAAATGGATAAGACATAATTTTTTGCTATTAAAAATGGTCAACCTTTGAAAATTTTGAGATATTTTATTAGATATTAAATTGGTAATGGTTTTATTTGCTCCGACTTGACTTTTCTACATTTAGGTGGCTTTCACACCTACATCATATGATGCGTACTCAATTAATTTTTTAAAGTTTTGACCATTTTGACAGGTGTGAACATGTCAGGCTAACTCTGGTCCAAACCAGACGACCAAAGGTTCACCAAAAGTTGGGGTCTTGGTCAACTTCTAAATAAACATGGTGCAGATAATTCTGATGTGAAAACACTTTCAATAAAGTATGAATAAAAAAGGAAATGATGTTATATGTGGCGTCTTGTGGGGGTTCATTGTGTGATGTCTTGGTTATTTTTAGCTTGAATAAACTTCCTACAGAGGAGTATATAGACTGCGCAGAATATCATGGATCATTAGGGTTAGAAAATTGACTGTGTACAATACAGGCTTCAGTTACATTTGTTTACAACAAACTGAACTATTTTCTCTCTAATATTTCATACAAGTACATTAAGCTAACACAACCGGCTCTAGCTAACATGGTGCCCTAGGCAAGATTGTCTGTGGCGCCCACTTGTGACCAGAAATTTGTGCTTTTAATTCACCACTAATCATTTCCTTTTTTCAGAGACTAAAAAAAAAAGGGAAATATTTTGGAAGAACCACATCTAATAAATTATGTCAGACTATTTTCTTGTTATTCAACCTTTATATATTTTAAAACTTAAATGTATAAATGTAATATAAAACGCTATGTAAATAAGTAATAAAAAAACAAGATAGAAATATTGCACGTCATTTAGAAAAAAATTAAGGTTTAAAAAAAGCCTTTCAGTAAAATCTGGTTTGTGAACAGAATTTGCAATTGGTAAATATATGACAGTTACAAAAATTAATCAATAAAGCACAATAACAAAAAGTTGAATTAATATCAACTATTTCAATCAGAATCTTCTTTTTTGGCCAAGTATGTTTGCACATATAAAGACTTTGACTCTAGTGACTCTCAAATGTAGTTACACAGAATAACTACACATCTTCAGGAATATATACAAGAAATGAGTATATGCTGGTCAAACCATTTCTGTGACCTGTCAACAGGATACAAAAAGTGCAAAAAAGTGAGGAATACAATGAGTGCTGAGATAAATATTGTAACGAATTCGGGGGGGAGCAGCCCGGGAAACGCCGCAGCCAGGACGCGAACCCGGATCTCTCGCACCACGGGCGAAGTTAACCAGTCGACTAAAGGGTCCGACCCATTAGCGAGTCTATTTATCCGTGCACGTTACATTACCCCCTCCTTCGGGAAGCGCGCCCCCGCGCTTCAGCTCCCTCACGCTTCTGGGCGCACGCGCTTCCGATGTCCTCACGGTCTCACCATCCCACTTCTGACACCAATGTAGCGAATTCGGGGGGGGGGGGGCGCCCGGGAACCGCCCCACATGCGGATGTCCCACACCACAGGCGAAACGTTACCAGTCAACTAAAGGGTCCAACCCGTTAGCCAAGGGCCAGCAAGCCTATTCCTCCGTGCACGTTACAATATTAAACGGTAAAAAAGATGTTAGTTGATATACATATGTTCAGGGGCGTCACTAGAGATTTACGGATAGGGGGGGCTAAGCCTTTATTAGGGGGGTCTTTTTTTTTTAAATGGCCCCAAAATGTCTGTTGTCTGTCTGTCTGTTGTCGTGATTTTTTAGAGTAGCAACAGGTGTAAAATCAATCAAAAATATGGTTATTTGGTAAAGTTGGCACACAGCAGATCTGTGTCTTCATAGTTTGTATTAGGCACGGATCTAATATGACTTAAATGCTATCTATCCACTTACAACAGGCACAAATCAAGCAAAGGTATTGAAGTCAAAGAGCGCCATCTCCTGTCACTTGGATAAGTTGCAGGTTCCAAGTATGTTATTCATACACAAGACTAGATTGGTGCGATCACAGTTTGTGTAATCAGAAAGAGTGTGATTTTGCTCTGTAGTTGTGCTTGAGTATTTAATAACCAACCTAGGTGACAGAATTTCAAGGTCATAGTGACATTTGACAGCACAAATACTAACTTTTCTCAATAAATTTTCATTTATTCTCACAAATGAGGGTATATTAAGGGAATGACATTTCTACAAATATGGAAGAAATTTAAAATCCAGTCCATCCCCAGCCGGAGGACAATAGGGCTGTTTGTCAAAAAGCACCAACAAAAAGGCATATGCATAAAATGGCAGTATACATGGCAATTTACATACTGGGTTGTATTGAAATCAAAATCTTTCAACTTGCTGACTTCACTTCACAGTGTGGTAAGGTTTAGATTGGCTCACATTATTGGCTCCTACAGTGTTAAGATTGTGTAACATTTTTGGATGTTTTGTATGGAAACTGTTATGATATACTACCTGGACATGGAACTTTTGACATGTGAGTGAGTTTTCCATGGAAAATATTTTCCACAACCATGCAAAGCCACACTCAAACAGTAGACAGTGGATCATGCATAACATATTTCATGAAATAGACAATATTCAGAATGCACAATATAGGATGGTTTGTGACTGAACAGAGGTTTAGCACTTGAACCGACCTCATAGTACTAAACACAAAACACAATGGAATGAATGAAGGATCAGATGGAAAGGAATTTTAACAGACATGTTTATATAACCCTTTTCAGCAATTACTTAATTTACTGAAACTGAAAAGCTGCTATTCATAGAGACTATTTTGTGGGTAGGAACATCAAAGAATACCTTCTGTTTTTGAAGGTGGCAAATCAGTCTATGATTCTGTTGTGACTCAGCAGCCCATGTTTTGCTCTCAATTGACTATGGCTGCAAGATTGTGAAGCCTCTTCCTCCACATTGTTTTATGCATTAAGGAGTGCAGCCGGCGCAGTGCGCTAAAACACCTTTCACAAGATCAGCTGCTCACAGGTATTGTTAGGGCAACGTGAATGATTGCCTTTAGAGAGGGGAACATATCTGGATCTAGGAGGTTTTGCACAACTAACATGTCTTGGAGTGGACATCCAGCCTCTGTTTTGTGGGCAAGAAATTTCTGGCCACCTGCAACTCTTCTGTTTTGAGATCAATGTTTTAGTGATTGGCAACCTCATTTAAATATGATTCACTCAAGAAGTTCTCTGATATAGAGCTGCATGCCTGGATGCCTTTTAGTAGGCTTGCGTCTAACACTAGAAATCGTTGTTCAAGCTCACTAACCATCCTGTCCAAGCAGGGGAACAGCAACTCGCAAGGTTCCTGAGCTAAAACAATCTGTACCTGAACCCAAGGTTGTCTCCAACACAAAAATCACCCATTTTCCTCTGTTTATGCCTCTTTTTTTTTCTTCAGCATCTGGTTCTGGGATATTGTGTGTGTTGCACGGGGTCTTGGTTCTCTCATACAGCTCTGTGCATTTGCCTCTCAGTGTGTCACACACAGCTTGTTTGCAGATGACAGCTTCTGCCAGGTCTAAAGTCTCTTTCTGTAGGAACTTGAGAAGCCCCTCAGTTACAGAAAGTAGGGACTGAAACATCAGTAGAAAATACACTGTTGAGAACTTGTAAAGCTTCTTCCCCAGACCAACAGCTATGGCAGACAGACATTCAAAAATAGCAGGTAAATTGTCGAGAACTACATTAAGGGATCGCAGCTGGCATGCCCAGTGAGTGGTTGAAAGTTGTACAAGCTCAGCTGACGTCAATCCAAGTTTGGACTGAGCTTCTTTGAACTTGTGGTGGTTACC